>NC_059326.1:212093750-212750000 GCF_018350155.1 Leopardus geoffroyi
CCCAAACTAATGTATTATAACCTTAGTCTCATGTGGTGCCTGCCAATGTGTATGGAAATCTCCAAGCTCTGTATACATTGAATTAAGTGAAATAATCTGGCTGATAAAAGGTATGCAGGTCCCCCATTTGGAGTAGAAATTGGGCTTCTAATAATAATGGAAGCTCCTCCTGGATTGTGGGGAGAATAGCTGGCCTGCAACTTGGAGCTCTAGGCTTTGGGCAGACCCAGGGGATAGCAGGGTTATGGCCCAGGTGGGAGAGGGGGAAGTGATGGACAATCCCTGTCACCATTCCCAGGGGGCACTCATTCTGCCACTGAAGTGTGCTTCCTGAGGGGGAAGAGAGTGAATGTGTATAATGACACCTGATCTGGCCTCCAACCAGCCATAGTACATTAGGAAACCTGCTTCAAGATCAAAAAAATATCTTCAAAATATAGCACGAGTGGGAAAAGGGGACCTAATACAAACATATAAGGAATTCATGAGTCCCATAACCACGAAACCATAAAATTTATTATTTTAAAATTTATGATAACCAAATAATGGTGGCTTAAAGGTTATATTTCTTTAGCAAAACTCCTTTTTTTCCCTTTAGGGTGAATGAACTAAGAAAATTCCAGGAGGAAGATTTCAAGTACTTAAAATAGAATCAGAGAGCATTAGACTAAAAGGGACTAATAAGTTATTCATCTCAATCCCTTTGTGCTATCAAGAGGTGGGGGGACTATTTATACCACCTCATTCTTGTAAGAGGAGCCCATTTTTCCACAAGTAATTAGCATTTTAGTTTTGTGACATTTAAAAATATTTTTTTTCTCAAAGAATCCCTACTAAGGACCATTCCATGAAGAGCTACTCTTAGGCATTTGAAAATTAAAATGCATGTTATTTTTTAGGCCCTTTTGAGTTAAAAGCTCTGTATACAATAAACGATTATTTGAATAGTTTTCCAAAGTTATGTTAATGTGTAGATCTATGGGATCCCTTTCACTTGAATTAGAACTAAAATTTTATTTATAAAATACCAACCAGCCCTAAGGATCTTCAGGGTCTCTCCATGCCCCTAAGATAAAGTCAAAGTCCTCAGCCTGGCATTCCATGATTTTCAGCTTGGTCTGGTTTACACCTTGACCTCTGTCACTCCCACACAGATTCACTCCCCCTGAAGACTCACTACACAGACTTTCTCAGCTCTGTGTTTTTCAAACTGCTTTTGGTTTTTCCTTCTACCAGATGCTCTTTCTAATTCCACATCTAGACAACTGCTACTCAATCTTTTAGACTCAGCTCCAATATGACCTTGTTAAATCTTCCAAGTTCTTTCCCTCTGCACTCCAAAACACCCTGGGCAGAATCAATCATTTCCTTTAATTCCAGAGTACATCCTGTATTTTGGACTCATCATATAACATCAGATGCAGACCGAGAATTTCTATCCAGATGGAGTTTGGCAGGGCATTCTGGCTGCTGAGGTGGAGGGTGAGGTATGGTATTTTCAGGTTCCTTTTACATAGCAAGCACACTTAGATCCATGAAAATAGCAATATCGAATACTGAAATATAGCCAATTTTTCATATCATACGCTACTATTCATAGTGGGTGCTTAAATCAGTCATTCCCTCCAGTACTGATGAAAGACATAGTATGAAGACGTAACCACGACTGGGTATCAGGCCCTTACACTTACTGATTCTCTTCATGAATAGAGGATTTTTTGCCTGACGTCTTTGTACTGAGGTTACTTATGTTTCCAAATATCTCTTTGTGCTTCTTTACCTTTTTCTTGGCTGGCCTATATACTTGGCTGAGAGCATTTCCCCAGTGAATACTGATGGTGTCTTTTAGGTACTGAGACACCTAGGTTACATTTTTTTTGTATAAACGTAATCATTAAGCAAACAGGAACTCTCCTAGCTCTCTATAGCTTTCACTCTCAACCTTGACAGCAGCCCTTCTAGGGATGGTACGGATTTAATAGAGGAAACAATGTTTCCCACTTGTCATTTTCAGAGCTCTGACTTCCATCAGATGACCTGAGACAGTGTTTAGTTTCCATAATTGACTTAAATGTAATACAGATTAGATTTCTTGTCTAGGTGGATTAAATCCAACCATTATTTCCAACAGATATGGAAAATTTTGTTCTTGAATAGACACATTTGAGGTCTCTATCATTCATCCCCTGGATTCATGGGTTCCAGTAGAATGGGCAGGGGAAAGATAGGGAACATGTGGATTGGGAACAGCTATTTAAAAAAGAAAGATCAAGGTTTCTAAGGGAATTTTCCTACCATGTTGGAAAACATAGTAAAACCTTTAAAAATTTTATTTTTTTAAATTTTTTTAACGTTTATTTATTTTTGAGACCGAGAGAGACAGAGCATGAATGGGGGAGGGTCAGAGAGAGGGAGACACAGAATCCGAAACAGGCTCCAGGCTCTGAGCTGTCAGCACAGAGCCTGATGTGGGGCTCGAACTCACGGACTGTGAGATCATGACCTGAGCCGAAGTCGGCCGCTTAACCGACTGAGCCACCCAGGCGCCCCTAAAAAATTTATTTTTTGAGAGAGAGAGAGAGAGAGGGAGAGAGAGAGGTAGAGGGAGAGAGAAGGACAGGCAGAGCGAGAGGGATGGAATCCTATGGAGCCCACATCAGGGCTCGATCTCACAATGGTGAGATCATGACCTGAACCACAATCAAGATTTGGACACTTAACCGACTGAGCCACCCAGGCGCCTCAGTAAAACATTTTAAAACAGAATTTTCAATTTTTAAAAATGAACTCTACTAATCTACTACAACGCTTTTATGAGCAAGCCAAGTTTACTGACTGGGAGGGGAACCACGTTAAGAGACAACCATCTTCAGACAAGCGTGTATTTGTTGCAATAACAATAGTCACCATTAACCGGATGTCTTCTCTGTGCTTGGCATTGGGCTAAGTGATGTCATAAGCATCGGATCTCATTTGATCCTGATGACAACCTCAAAGAAGGGCTTTATTAATCTTGGGGGTTTTTTAGATGAGGAAGCTGAGGTTTTGAGAAGTTACGGAAATGGACCGAGTGTGAGGGAGCCAGCAATGGGGAGGTAGGTTCTGGGTGTGGTGAGAGCCCCTCACCAGCCTGGGAAGTGTTGGCAAGTCAGGGAACCTGTCTTTAGATAAAGGGCATCCTTCACTTCCTTCCCAGGTGTGCCGACGGCCTTCAGATGGGAGTGAAGGGACCAGATGACCTGGATCATTCTTTAAATTTGGTTGTTTCAGTTTCCTCCAGTCTGACTTGGGGCCGTGGGGCCAAGATACGCCCGGATTGTTGTTTGTATCCTGTTAGGTTAGACTGCTGTAAACCAGAAGGACCCCACTCTTCTTCCATGCCTTGCGCCCCCACAGTCCCATAGCCAAAACGGGCTTTTCCACTTCTTTGCATCCCGCTGGTATTCAGCTGCCTGCTGAACAGCACCTGGTCCCTCCCTGTGGAAAACAAGATCAACCTAGCAAGGCAATTTCCAGCTCTTCTGTATGCACAGGATTTAAGGCTGATTCCAAAAGCCAGCTGTTTTTAAGCACAGATAAGGAGATTCTTTTGTTCCTGACTCGGTATCAGAGGAAGGCTCCTAAAAAAAGTGAATCTTCAAAAGAAAGGATTGTCTGAAATTATCACTGACACCGTCAGCTGCAATTTCTCTCTTTCTTTTCCCCACAGACTTTCAGAAATCTTTGGTATCCTACATTGGATTAAAGGGTCTTTACTTCATGGGGTATTTGCTATTTGGCCTGGGGACAGGATTTATTGGACTTTTCCCGAATGTCTACTCCACCCTGGCTCTGTGTACCTCGTTTGGTGTGATGTCCAGCACTCTGTACACTGTGCCCTTTAACCTCATTGCCAAGTACCACCGCGAGGAGCAAGAAGAGAAGGTGCGTCATTGAACCTCACCTGAAGGCTGGGGGTATTTGGTAGGAAAGTGTAGGGCAGGGCTGGAAACAAGGGTCTTAAAACAGGAGCTCTCAAATGCCCAGCCAAATGTCATGACGGTCCGGTCGAAGCATGACCACCTTCCTAGCCCACACCCTCCTCCTCAGTCTGAAGCCCTGTGTACCTGGAGAACAGGGGAGCAGGTACTGCTACTCTCATTTATTTGATTAAGAAAAGGGGGCTCAGGAATGCTGAGAAACCAGCCTACAATCACAAAGAAAGGGGACCCTGGGGATTCTGACAACGGCCCCAATGTCCAGTGCTCCTGCAGCCTTTCTGGGTCCCCCACTCCCAATGGCTGCAGTGGTGGAGTTATTGATTAAAGGTAGGAAATTCCTAGCCCACATTTCCCTTGGAGTCCAGGTTTTAGTAAGTCAGACCCTGGGCACAGGGAGGAAAGCTGGGGTTGCAGGTGGTCACTCCCCAGCTGCCCTTCTCTGCCTTTGGAGCTCAGGCTGGAGGGGAAGGCACCAGGCTGCCCTAAAAGAACAGTAGGTGGGGTCTTTCTGCTTTAAGATTACCACCTCTTCTTTTCAAAACATGTCACTTTTTCTCCATGAGGATAGACTTACATTTCCTTACCTGGAGTAGTGATATAAAAGCTAAAGAAATAAAGCTTAATCCATCCCAGTAGGAAGCTGCAAAAACACTGGACCCTTTCATGTGCCCGGGCAACCCCAGTCTTCTCTATCATTTGTTCTGACCAGTGCCGCAGGGCAGAGTTGCGCTAGGAGTTAAAACCTTCCAAATTAGAGTCCGTGGCTGCTCTCATCCCCTGGCAAACATTGTCACTAACGTTTCGATGCACACACAGGTTTTGCTGTTAAAGAGACAGTTATCACGAAGAACAGAACCTCCTAGGAGAAAGCTAGGGCAAAAACACACAAGCTTTGCATTCAGAGAAACCTGGGTTCGAATCCTGCTGCCCCTACTTTGCAGTTGTGCAACACTGGGGAAGTCATCCATTTATTTATTAAATATCACTTGGAACGAGTTCATTTTTAGAGAAGGCAATATGTTCACATGGTTCAACAATCACAGCAATATACACAATATACACGTACACACTGACAGGTGGCTCCCACCTACTCATTTCCCCATATCCCCCCAGGGGGCCTACAAGTAAGCACTCTTACTAGGTTTTTGTTTATCTTTCCAGTATTTTAAAATGAAAATCAGACAAGTATGAATCTGTTTTCTTATTTTCCCTCTCTTATGCAAAGCATAATGTGCATTTTTTCTGCACAATGCTTTTGTTTTTTAACCTTACTAGTATAGGAATTATCATTCAAACTCTCAGAGCCTGAGCTTCCTCATCAAGCAAATGGGAATAATATGTCCACCTTATAGAGTTGTTGGAAAATGAAACTCCACAAGATAGTGCAGGTGGCCTGTCGAGCGTGATGCCTACCTAGCACCTGGCAAAGACTCCAAAAAAGGTAGTTAGTATTATTGTTGTTATATGGGGATAATGGTAATACGTGCATCCAGGGAGGAGGGAAGGAAGACGTGAAGCGACATTTGCTGAAGAATCTTGCACAGGCCTAGCATAAAGAATACACCCAATAAGTGGCGACATTATCAACCGATTCAGGCCACATATCGACCATATTGAAAGGCTGACTTTTTTTTTTTTATGTTGTTTCTCCTGTGTAGATCTGGGATTCAACATCCTTCTACACATATTTGAAATTTTAACACTAAGGAGGGAAGGAGGGGAGTATGTATTGAGTTTCCATCCCATTTTATTTATTGACTTCTTAGGAAGAGATAATTTTGCATATATTAATCATTTAACCTTCATGGGCACTAACAGGGGAATTGAAGGTAGGTGGCAGGTAGGAAAAACAGCCTCGGGCACGAATTTGGAGCTTCTCGGTGACCTTAAATCAGGAGTTGGCTAACTATGCCTCATTGACCACATGTGGCCTGCCACTTGTTTTTGTACAGCCCATGAGCTAAGAATTCTCTTAATATTTTTAAATGAAATTTTAAAAAGAAAATCAGTAGAAGGATAACGTTTGTGACAAGTGGAAATTACATGAAATTCAAATACCAATGTCCGTGAAGTTATATTGGAACGCCAACTCGTGTGTTTACTGTAGCTGCTTTCACACTACAATGGTAGAGCTGTGTGCTTGCGACCGAGACCATGGGAACCACAGGCTGAACGTGTTTCCTATCTGGCTCTTCACAGAAATAGTGTGCTGACCTCTGCCCTAAAGTATCGTTCGCGTAGATTAAATGTGTTCCTGTGTTTCCCTTGCAGAGACAGCAGGCCCCGGGAGGGAGTCTGGACGGCAGTGAGAGAGGCCAGGGCCTGGACTGCGCAGTCCTCACCTGCATGGTGCAGCTGGCTCAGATCCTGGTTGGAGGTGGCCTGGGCTTCCTGGTCAACAAGGCTGGGAGCGTCATTGTGGTAATCACAGCCTCTGTGGTGGCCACGATCGGCTGCTGTTTTGTGGCTCTCTTCGTAAGATATGTGGATTAAGTCAATAGGGAGACATCATCCCTAACCTCCAACACAGTGAAGGGCATGGTAGGAAATCAGTCTGTCCTCTGGCTCTGCAGCTTTGGGGTCTGCCCATTGGCTGCCCTGCGTTATGACTTCAGCTACAGTGATCTGCCTGCACGTCACTTTCTGCCAACCCTCTGCACAGCAGTTTCCTTATTTTAGGCATCATCCATCTCGGGAAAGACTGGGCTCTGCCTCCATTCACCGGTGGCAAAGGTTAATTGTGGGAGATGGTGCCTCCATGCGCCTTCCTACTGCATCTCAGGACATTCCAGGCCTTGACAAAACGCCAGAAGCCGACTAGTTTTACACAGGACAATGGTGTTTATTCTATCGTGTGTTGTTTTTTTCTTAACCAGAGGTCTATATTTAATCGGAGGGTCATACTTTTCATTATTTCACCAATACTCAAAATATTGCTGATGATTTATGATATTAGCTTACTCATATTTAATTCATACTTCATTTACTCATACAGACAGTCCCTGGCTTACAATACAATGGTTCAAATTACAATGCTTCTTCCTCTTCTCCTTCTCCTTCATCTTCTTTTACTTAACGATAGTTGGAAAGCAGTGCACATTCAGTAGAAATCATACCTCAGATTGTGAATTTTGATCTTTTCTGGGTGATACATGCCCTTGTGATGCTGGGCAGCGGCAGCCACAGCTCCCAGTCAGTCTCACCATCCCGAGGGTGAACAACTGGTCCACTGACCACCATTCTGTCTCCATACAGCTCCACTGGTTTTGTTTTTGGTTTCCATTTTCAGTATGGTATTCAGTAAATTACATGAGATAGTCAACACTCAAAACCACTCCATCTTCCTTCCTCCCTGTCCCTCTCACGTTATCCATCGTAGAGTGGCGAGGTCATGACTGACTCAGAGGAGTGATCAGGGAGAAACCTGCTCTCTAGCCTATACTGTGGGATGATGATGAGCAAATGCTCAGAGGACCCCATGTGACCCAGAACCCTGTGTTATAAAAGAAACGCCTCCCTTGTAATTCACCTGTCCTTGGCGTCTGCAAAGTTTAAAAGTAGAATTATTTGCAGACTTCAATGTTTATTTCCTGATCATTTCTCCAAGGACTGTTCTGGTGATTGAAGATTTTGAAATCAATGAATGGGTGAGGTAGGAAGGACCTGCAGTTGAGGACCATCTTACCTGGACCCCAAGAAGTTAAAAGTAGTCGTCTCTGGCCAAGCACAGGGCAAGGGAAGCTCTTTTCAGCTGAAGGACTGGATGGGCTGCTGGGATGAAGAAAGGAGCCAGGGCATGCATTCACCACCACCCCTAAATCCCCTCACACACATGCACTCACACACACACTTGGATATTCAAACACTCTGCTCTCTTAACTCGACTCCACTCAGGTTTGAATGAGTGGATAGAATCCAATTTTAAAAGCCTTTAACCACTTTTAGGCACTCAAGTACTTGTTCTCAGTTTACTTGTTCTCCTGTTTCTCTCTGACAGTAATGTTCTATTCCCAGACAAATAAAGCAAATGCAGGGACACCTAAATTCGGATCAGAAATCCCAGGAAATCCTGTAGGAGAAAGGAAAGCCAAACTGCTTTGTCTGCTGCTTCCCCCACCATGCAACTGACATTCCAACCTCAAACCTTTAATCACTGCTTTCCCTCAGCTGCAAATGTCCTGTGTCCCCACTACCTGTCTAAATTGCCATCCCTGCCCATTTAACTTGTACCCTTATTTCTAGGTCCATCTCATATACTATTTTGATAAGGAAGTCTCTTATCCTCCAGCAGAACCAAGCTTTCTGCCCCCTGTATTACCATAGCACTTTTTTTTAGCCTTATTATGACATTCAACTCACTGTTCCATGACCTAGTTGCCTTGTGTACATGGCTGTGTCTCCTAAATATACAAGTCGGTAATGTGTCTAGTTGATGTGTGTGATCTCAGTACCCAGTACAGGGCTTGGCACACAACTGGCATTCAAAAAAATAAAATAAATTTGGCCATTTCCTGGTTTATTTTTTTGTCTTTGTGGTAAACAGAAGTCATAGTCTTGGCTCTCTCTAGCCATGTTCTCAGAAGCCCTCAAGTTTGGATGGGGACAAGTGGATTCTTTTCACAAAGTTCTTTCATGAAGGCCTTGCCCTTAGCCCCTTCTGTTTTTTTAGGGCCCATCATGGCAGAAGCACACCCTTCAACATACTTTCCTAAAAACCTGAACCAACCCAGTATCTTATTCTCAAAATTGAAATGGCAAGTTCCTGTAACAAAGAGAATCTCTCCATGAGAGGCTAATATCGACATTATACATGGATACACTGCCATGCTACTACTGTTTGTTCTTTCTGGGTGTTTCTTGCCTGGTTATTTTGTTTTTGGGGACTTGGAGGGGATTGCCGTTCAGTTTTTATTAGCCCAATTGCTATTCGATATCAGTATCAATATTTTTTCTTCCTAAAGAGCAAAGATAGACTAATTTGACAACTTTATTTATTTATTTATTTATTTAAGTAGACTACACCCAAGGTGGGGCTTGAACTTAACAACCCAGAGATCAAGAGTCACATGCTCTGCCAACTGAGCCAACCAGGCATCCCTATTTGACTACTTTAAAACAAAAGCATTATTCGGTTTTCTAAAAAGCTAACTTCTCAGGACTGCTCAGGATTGAGGAGATCGGGAAGCTTTCGTTTTTGTGGCAAAGCTGTGAATGCTTAGTAATTACATTGCGTTGTGTTACAGGATGCAGGACGAGGGATGCTAGGGCTGCAGGTGTTCATACTGAGCCTGAAATCTCAGACAATACAAGACATTTCCAACAAAAGTACTAAAAGATTTACAGTTTGAGAGGCTATTTAAGCAGACGTGTTTGTATAATGATTATTTATTGTGAAAGAACCACAACAATAGATGCCCAAGTTGCCAGGTTTGCTTTTTTTTTTAATCCCAAACTAGATCACCCAAAGAGAACAGTAGCACCTCTGTCCAAACTGGCAGTTGGATGGGTAGGCTGATGTTTGATCCCTATTCTCTAAGCAGCCTCAAGAAAGGACTAAATTGCTATGACCAGGACAGAATTGTCTTAAGAAACGTGTCATTCTTCAGAGATGGCCCCATAGACTGCCTGGTGGTTAAGGAAGAATTTGTAATTCACGCTCACCATGCAGAGCATTCCTTAGAATGAATGGAACTTGGCCAAAGAGCCATTTGAAGTCCCACAGTATCCTGTGGAAAGTCTTACTCCCCACCTTGTCTTCTCAATATTATGAGAAAGAGAGAACCCCTCAGCAGAAATTGTGATGATCCCCTCAGAATAGGCTCTCTGTACTCTCTTCCCTTTGGGATAGATTTTACTCGAGTCTTCCATTCCCTTTCCCACCCCACGCCTCCTGTTGAAATCTGGTTCTAGGAGTTTGGTTTCCAGAAGTCTCCCTTACCCCCCCCCCCCCGCTCCCCCATTTCTACAGCATCTCTTAGTTTTCTGTCCTGAGCCTACAGAAGCCCTGGCGGTGCCGACCCTCTACAGGCTGGTCCAGAGCCTCTATCAAACGGGCACCCGGAGTCCCAAAGAGTGAAGGAGGAGAGGCTACAGAAAAGTCCCCACGCCCAGTAGCGTGTCTACTCAGACCTTTTCAAGTTGCTCCAGGGCACAGCTCACCTGCCGCGCGCAGAAAGGAGCACACAGCGTTTCCAGTACCCACGCCGCTCCCCGGGGAACTGGGAAGTCCAGGCTTCCGGCACCTGGCGCCCTCTCTTCCTGCTCCGTTACTAAGGGAGCACGTGAGCTCCCCTTTTCCTTCAGAGGCGAGAGCCTGAAAAGGTCTCAGTTCAGTCCCTCTAATCACAATGCATCCGCTCCCTCCCTCAGGGACGCCACTCCCCAGCGAATCGCTCGCGGCGTTTGCGGGCAAGTGTTTTGTCTCAGGTGACAGCTGAGCACAGAGTCGCGGCCCGACTCCCGCGTACCCACTCCGCCTGTCCACGATGGTAAATGATACAATGGCCTCACGGGAGATGTTTCTCTCGCGGTGCATTTCTTTTGAATGCGGATCAAGACCGTCGCTACTTTCTTCCAACTCCGAAAAAGTTTCTTATTCCCAAACCGGGCTCTCTGCGCAGCCACGCCGCAAGTCAGACGGCGCTGCGGCGGTCTCCCCTGCCAAGGCGCGAAGGAAAGGTTTTGTGGGAGGCTCCCCCAGTTGGACGCGCCGCTAGGACCCTTTCAAGAGCTCCATAAAAGTCGCTGGAATAAATGCGCTCAATTGCCTGCGCACCACTTGGCTGAGCCCCACTTCCTCGCGCCCCAATTTCTTTACATTCCTGAGTCCTTTCTCCGCTTCTGGGCGCCCCTACCCTGCCCAGTGTTGACAGCCTAAGGAGAGGAAGTGGTGTGGGGGGAGAGAAGGGGGACGCGGGCTGGTGGCTTGGCTCTGCGATGCTGAACCGGGCCCCTTTGCCAGCTTCCTCTCTCCACCCTGTCTGGAAGCCTTCCCTCCCCGGAGACAGCCCCCTCGTCTTCTCAGTGGCGGCTCCCTTGCGCCCCTCCCTATCCTCGTCCCTCCTACCTCTCGAGCCGGCGGGCGCCCAGCATCTCCTAATCCGCTCTCCTCTTTCCCCACCCGGAGAAGGCCACATTGCGGTGACTGCGCACCCCGGGCTGAGTCAGTAGGCGGAGCTGCTGGGCAGCAGATCGTAGCGCCCCCCACTGTAGACCACCACGCCAGGCGGGTAGTAGACCAGGTCTGGCTCCGCGGTCGGGTGGAGAGGTGCCAGGGCCTGCAGCCCCTGATCTTCGGGCTCTGGCTTGGTGGTGGCGGTGAAAGGGCGCATGCTGGTGAGAGAGGGCGACGCGATGCGCCACAGCAGACTCTTGAGCGCTTTGCGGAACTCGCGGCGCACGAGGCAGTAGAGGATGGGGTTGAGACAGCTGTTGGAATGAGCCAGGCACACGCTCACCGGGAACGCGTATACCTGGCATAGGAAATACTCTTGGCTGAAGGGCACCGCGTTGAACTTGATGAGGATGCTCCAGGTGGTGAGCGCCTGGTTGGGCAGCCAACACAGGAAGAATGATAGGACCACGATGGTCACTGATTTGGTGACTTTGGACCGTCTCCGGGCGCTGGCTGCGGCCAGGCTGCCCCGGGCAGCCGAGGCTCCTCCTTCGGTCCCTGCCACTCGGCGATCGGAGATGAAGCGCACCAGCAGCAGATAGCACAGGCTGATGATACACAAGGGCAGCACGAAGCCTAGCAGCACCTTCTGCAAGTGGTAGAGGCCCAGCCAGAACTGTCTGTCGCCGCCCAGCAACTTGTCTGGGAAGCGCACCAGGCACAGCTCCTCGCCCATCACCTTGACAGTGGTGGAGAAGATGGCATTGGGCAACGAGGCCAGCGCGGCGGAGGCCCAGATCAATACGCACAGTGCTTTGGCTGAGAAGCAGCAGCTGCCCCCCAGGCTTTTGCCGCAGCAGTCGCACCGGACGTGCCTTCGGGTCCTGTGGCTCTTAAGAGCCGAGGCCACCGAGTGGTAGCGCGCCACGCTCATGGAGGTGAGGAAGAAGACGCTGGCGTACATGTTCATGGACGTCACTATGGATACGATCTTACACATGGCCTTGCCGAAGGGCCATTTGAAGTCCAGAGCGTTTTCCACCGCCCAGAAGGGCAGGGTGAGTACGAATTGAAAGTCTGTCAGCGCCAGGTTGGTGACGAAGAGGTTGATGGAGGACTTGCGCCATCCCTGCTTACTCTTCATCAGGTAGAGCACCAGCAGGTTGCCGGTCAGGCCCAACGCGCAAACCACCCAGTACACCACGCTGATGAGGACCCGCACCCGGGCCTCGGTGTCTGCACTTTCTGTCCCGCCGGTGCCCGGGGGGTGCCCCGGCGCCGCGCCGTCAGGCAGCTCTAGCCCCAGATCCCACCACAAGTCCTGAAGCCGCAGCGACGCGTTGCCGCTGGTGTTGGCCGCCTGCAGAAGGTACGGGATCATACTGAAGAGTTCTGCGAGCTCGTCTCCGCCAGCCGCCTTCTTCATGGTGACTGTCGTGGCTGCAGCGACTACCTGCAAGCACAGGTGCCTCTAGATCATGTTCCAGGAGGACTTCAAGACCTAAGCGAGTCCAACGCACTGGGGGTTCTGTCCCCGCGAGGGCGCAGGGCGTTCGTGGGAGCTTTCAAGGAGGCAGTTGCATGTGGCTCTTGGGTACTGGGTGCCAAAAGCTTCTCTGGCCCGCGGCGGCGTTGGGGCGCGAGAGTCGGTCTCCGCGTCTGTTCTGGAGCGGAGTTCTAGAACCGAGCAGCGCAGCTCCGAAGGCGAGCGGTGGGCGTCCAAGGGTTCTCTGGCTGAGCTCGGACGATCCTTGCTGTACGATCCAGACGTTCCCGCACTGCGTTTGTTGGGCACTAGGCTATACCCACCCTGCCCCTCAGGACCTCTATTGGGGGCCCGCTCCTTCTCTTTCAAATACCTTTGTCGGTTTCCTTTGCTGCTGCAGCTTGGACGAGGCTTCTGCCCTTTGAGAGGAAAAAGAGAGGGGAGTTCCATCTATTTCGCTCTGACTCTCCGGAGGTCTTTCGAAGTTACCCTCCCAGCCTTGCGCCTCCACCTCTCCGCTGTTGTCAGCTCCCAGTGAGTTGCCAGCCGCTGTCACCGGAATTCTACTCGCACCTGCAAAACCTAGGCTGCGGGCTCCCAAGGAGCATGCGTAAACCCCCGCGCGAGTTGAGGGGGCGCTTTCCGAGGTGCTGAACTTCGCCACGCCCGTTTCGGGAAGGAGGAAGCGGTGGGCGGCAGGGAGAGCCCACCAGAAGATTCTCCTTTTCTTCTTCAAAGTTTCAGAAGGAGATGGTTGTAACCCTTTATTTTCCTATGTTTCTGGAGAAAGTCGGCTTTGATTTGCTCTCCCTTCTTCTTGTTTATTCCCAAACATAACTGCAGGTATTAGAATTTTTTTCTTTCTTCTTTACTCTCACTTTATCTTTGAAATGATACCATTCGATGAAAGATGGTTCTAAAAATTCAAGATCTCCTACCCATTTTTATTTTTAAAAGCAACGGTAGTGGCCTCTTTTCATGCCCAGACCCCAAGTCAGATGATGGGCTTTTACTGGATAAACACAAATTCCACGTCCCCTTCTTTAATTATCTAACCACTTTACTCGATGTCTGTGATTGTCACGATTTTCAAAGCTTCTTCATATAGCAGAACTATAGGTTCAAGTGTTGCCCTCTGCCTTTGGTATGTACTAAGAACTGAAGTTAGGCAGAGAGTATACAATTGGGGAGCTGACTTCACAGACACTAGATACCTCCCGTCCAGCTCTCAGCCCAAAGCTCTTTCACAAATTGCTTACTCACATGCATTCTCTTTACCTTGATGGGGATGGAATAGGGGATTCTATGAGGCTGTTTTTGGACCACCAGCCCCTTACTTTCACTACGATTATAATCAAAACTCTTTTTAAAAAAATTTTTTTTTCAACGTTTATTTATTTTTGGGACAGAGAGAGACAGAGCATGAACGGGGGAGGGGCAGAGAGAGAGGGAGACACAGAATCGGAAACAGGCTCCAGGCTCTGAGCGGTCAGCCCCGAGCCTGATGCGGGGCTCGAACTCACGGACCGTGAGATCGTGACCTGGCTGAAGTCGGACGCTTAACCGACTGCGCCACCCAGGCGCCCCATATAATCAAAACTCTTTAGCAGGTGTTTTTCAGACCAATGGAAGTAAATGTTAAGGAATCTTCTAAGTTACTTTGGGCAAGGGGAACCAGTGTAAACCATTTGAATTACTTCTCAAATCGCAGTTTATTTAAATGCCAGCTCAACTGCTCAATGTAAATTATATTTCTTAGGGTGAAATTAAGAAATTTGAAATGTTTTCTGCACTGTCCCCGCCTAAACTGAGACAAAAATATGTTAAGCATAATTGTCCTCTCTTCTGTGGAGTTCACGACTTTACTTACAGAGATGAAGAGGATGTGGCTTTAAAGCAGCAGAGATAGTAAAATAGTTAAAAAAGAAACGTGGTACCCAAACCATATGAAGGGAAACTGAAACAATCTGGCTTCCAAAGCAAGAACCCAGTTCCAAGCAGAGAACATGCTTCCCTATACACTCTGGACTTCTCCAGTTGCCGGCTAGAGGGCGTCAGGGCTTTAGTAAAAAACAAACCAAAACCAACCACCTTGAACAGCTCTAATCTGGAGAAGTTCAGCCCAGCTCTGATTATTGCTCCCAATCCACAAGTTGCCTCTGTGGACACCTCTTATCTCTGTTTTAGTATCCTCATCTTTAAGCTCACTTTTCACTTCATGTTTTACTAATTCTTTCTCCATCAAAATTTTCTCTCCTTTATTTAAAAAAAGAAGTTAAAAAAATATTTCAAGGTGCTATTGAAAAATGAGGAAGCCTATGGCATACTCTGACAATCCTTTGCCTTGTTTTTCACACCTGTATATGGAAGGAATTACAGTTTTTAAATATTCTGAGGATAGATGCTAAGTAGGTGACATCAGAGTCAGGTGGGGAGCTTGCTAAAAATATAAGTTGCAACTCTCCTCCCAGCCCTATGCTGGCCCAGAGATTCTGATTCTCAGTGGATTTGGAAAAGGATCCAAGACTGTACATTTGCTTAAGTTTATTTTCATTTATTTTGAGACAGAGATAGAGAGCAAGTGGGGGAGGGACAGAGAGAGAGAGACGGAGACCAAATCCCAAGCAGGGTCTGAGATGTCAGCACAGAGCCCGATGTGGGGCTTGAATTCATGAACTGTGAGATCATGACTTGAGCTGAAATCAAGAGTTGGACGCTTAACTGACTGAGCCACCCAGGTGCCCCAAGACTCTACAACTTAAATGCATTCTTCCAGATGATACTAATTTTTTTCTAAGTTTGGGAATGTCTTGACTTTTATTTTTTTTCTAACTTTCCAGGTAAAAAAATATTAAGTTCCCAAAAGTAATGAATGTCCAGTGGTGGTTTATCACACCCTAATATTGGAAACAAAGGAAGAGAAAGAGGTCTTGGCAAGTTTCCTTAAAATCACATTTGGGTCCAACAATGACATTTTCTTCATTGTGGGACTGAGAGGGCCATGTGCTCCTGTGGTATGTCAGACATCTCAGACTGAGCCCTCGGGAGAGGCTGTCCCAAGTGCGACTCTCCAAGAATTCAGCCAGAATGTTTCTAAGGCTAGAATATTCATTTCTGAATCTGCTCTCTGAAAATGAACCAGAGATCATGTACAGCAATTTATAGTATCACTTAACTAAGCCTGTGTTATGGAAGCAAAAATCCCTTTTCAAAGAAGTTCTTTTCCAACACTAACTAAAGATATTTTAGACCCATTATCCTAAAAATATGGGCCACATTTTTCTCAGACATCATCTAAAAAATTCAAGGAGAGAAACGTATCAGTGGTGGTCAAGTATCATTTAATTATACAAGGTAATAATCCAAATAATGTAATATATGACAAACAAGTTAGTAAAGGCTAAGATGTGAGTTTGAGGGAGCCTGGTATCACATGGATAGTTTGTTCTGGGCAGACTGTAGCAAGACGGAAGCACTTGAGCTGGATCTAAATGAGAAGACAGGAAATTACAAGAGTCAGGTTAGAGAGAAGATATATAATCTGAACTTCTTGATTCTGGGATTCTACAAAGAAAAGTGGGTTTTCAGATAAAATAGAAAAGAATCTATTCTTTCAAGATTCCTTTGGAATATGTGCAGATAATCTTCACTCTGAATTATTTCTTTTCAGTCTGCAGATAGCACAGAATTTTATTGTACCAAAATTATGAATTGAATTCCTAATATGCACAAAGCAATGTGTTAGGTGTTTGGATATAAAACAACAAAAACAACAATGGTACAATAATAATAATAATAGTAAAAGCAATGATAACCATTCATATTTCACATTTATTTGGAAACTATTATTTTTCTAGGGTTGTTGTAACAAATTATCACAAAATGGGTGGTTTAAAAGAACAAAAATTTATTATCTCAAAATCCTCAACACTAGAAGTCAGAAATCAGGGTGTTGTCAGAGTTGGTTCCTTGGACGTTCTGAGGGAGAAAACATACCATGCCTCTCTCCTAACTTCTGGTGAGTCTATGTTGATTCCTTGGTTTGTAACAGTATCATTGTTATCTCTGTCTTTGTCTTCAGATGGCATTTCTCCTTTCTGTGTGTGTCTTTGTGTCTCTGTCTTTTCTCTATATAAGGACACCAGTCACTGAATTAGTGTCTACTCTAATCCTATATGACTTCATCCTAATCTGCAAAAATTATATATTTACATTTCCAAACAGGGTCACATTCACAGGTACCAGGAACTAGGACCTGAACATATCTTTTTAGGGGACACAATTATACCCACTACAGGTAACAACTGTGTCCACTGTGCAAAGGTTTTTATCTGCATTATCTCACCTAATACTCACAAGTGAGGTTAATACTACTATCATCCCAGATCTGATTTCCAGCCTTTTATCCCCAGAACTCTAGAGTTGCATATCCAACTGTTACTTGATGCTTCAACATGGTTGCCGATTTCCTTCAGATTTTGCAATCTTAGTAAATGGCATTACTATTCACATAACCATTCAAACTAAAAACCCAAGAGTAGGGGCACCTGGGTGGCTCAGTCGGTTAAGTGTCCGACTGCAGCTCAGGTCATGATCTCACAGTCCGTGAGTTCGAGCCCTGCATCAGGCTCTGTGCTGACAGCTTGGAGCCTGGAGCCTGCTTCAGATTCTGTGTCTCCCTGTCTTTCTGCCGCTCCCCTGCTCATGCTCTGTCTCTCTGTGTCTCAAAAATAAAAATAAAAACATTAAAAAAAAACCCAAGAGTAATTCTTTACCTCTCATTTTCCCTTACACTTAATTGAACTCAATGTAGCAGGTCTTGGTAGCATGTTCTCAAGAACAAAAACAAAAACAAAACCCCCAAATTCCTGAATCCACCTACTTCTTTCTATTTTTCAATTTCTCTCTGTGTTAGGTATCTCTTACTGAATAATAATTTATGTTAAAACTTTATGGCTTAAAATAACAGTCTGTGTAGTTCAGGAACCCAGGCGCGGCATAGTATCATTGGCTCAAGGTCTAGCATGAGGTTGCAGTCAAGCTATCAGTTGGGGTTGTGGTCTTATTTAATTAATTTAGCAGTAGAGAGGGGAATTTGCCTTTAAGTTCATTCACAAGGTTGTTGGCAGACCTTGATCTTTCACTCTGTGAGATGCTCCACAATATAGCAGCCGGGTTCTGGCAGGGTAATGGGGGGGGGGGGGGCGCAGGGAGAGGAATCGGCATGAAATCTATATGGTGTTTTTATAATCTAGTAAAAGAAGTGGCACTCCTATCACTTCTGCCACATCACCTTCTTTAGAGGCCAGTCAATAAGTCCAGTCCACACTCAGGGAGAGGGGAGTTATACAGGAATATGATTAGTAGGCGGCAGAGATCATTGGGACTATCTTGAAAGCTGACTACCACAATAGGGCACGTTGTCACAATACCCAGCAGGAAATAGGAGTTGAAGACCTACTCAAGTGAGTAGATATCTTAACAGCGACACAGTCGGCTGGGACAATAAAGATTGAAGTTAAAGCCTAGTAAAATGGAAGGGAATATTAAGTAAACAGTCCAGGCTTTCAGTCCAAACCCCCAAAGAGGCACATCCTAAGGGTAAGTTCTACACTCTATTCTCAACAACCAGAAAACACACACTTCCTTCAAATACACATAGAACATTCACCAAAATAGACCACATGCTGGGCCAAACTCAAGTTTCAACACATTTCAAAGGATTGAAATCATACAGACCATGTATTTTAAGCACAGCAGAATTAAACTAGAAATCAACAAAAGAATGATTACTAGAAGTCCTCAAAGGTTTCACAATTAGGTCACATATTTTAAACAACCCTGATTAAAGACGAACTAAAATATAAAATGTTATAAAAAAAAGTATAAAATAGTTTAAAGTAAATCATAGTAAAATATGGCATCAAATTCTGTGGGATGTAATCAAAACAGTGCTTAGATGGAAATTTATAGCTGTAAGTGCATATTTTTAAAAAGAAAGGTTAAACATCTAGCTTCAAACTCAAAATACTAGAGGACGATAAATACTTTCACTCCAAAGAAAGAAGAAGTATGGGAATAGTAAAGATAAGAGCAGAAATATGCAGACAGCCTCTGCTATATCAGGGATTAACCTTCTAGTTGTTGGCTCATACAGAGGTGGGTGGAGGAGGTCCCAAGAGAAGAGCAGAGCAGCCCAAGGTGGGGTTGCTCAGGGGGCTTTCAGAATATTCACAAAGAAGAATATTATTTCTGAGGGCAAAGAGAGGAATGAGTAGTCTAATACTAAGACCAGAATCTGTTTCCCAACTCCAGGTGGGAATTAAGAGAGGAAGCCAACTCTTTAATAGAGAGGTGTGTCCATGGGTCTCAAAGCAGGTTATTCCTAGAACATTCCCCACTAAGTCTCCCAGCCATCCACCCTCACATCAAATATTTATTCATCCTTTTTATCTTTGAGGGAAATGCAGTAATAAATAAAACATAGCCCTTGTGCCCACAGTTTATAATCAAGTGGAAAGTCAATTATAAGGAATCATGAGATTCATTAACTTGACTCTCACTGCACGAAATTCAGGTTGGCTGCCTGCTTTCTAACTCAACATTGATAACATCAGTTCTTTTTCTGAGTCTTTCACAGGGTTCTCTCTGCCTTACATACGAACTCATGCATTCAATAAACATATCCTGTGTACTCCATTTTCTCACACTGGGTTTCAAAGACTCCATAATTTTATCCATATACATATCAGTCCTCTCACCTTCAAAAGATGAATCATAACACCTTAATCTGACCACAGCCACTGCTTTACTGCAGGAAGCAGTGGCTGAATCAATAGAGCCCTTTGCTCTTGGAGGCCTCTCAGGAGACTTGGTGTAGATTTAATAGGACAGCAAAAAATCAACTAATAGTGTGAGTCGGTGTTATCTGCTATACTCAGAGAGGCTAGGAAGCAACAGAGGAGGACTTCTTGTTGCCAAGGAGGCAATCCTGGCAGGCAACATTTGGAGAGTGTGGCCAAGGTAGACAAAGGTGCTTGCAGAGGCATTTAGCACCTGGCCAGCTGCCCCCTGGGCTTCGTGAAAGGGTCTCCGAGAGCACAGAGTCTGGCTTTCTATGCTCTGAAGATTCAAAGTGCCACAGATATTCATCTTGTGGCTGTAGAGATAAACTACATCTCTGTCTGGCAGTGTGGGCAAGCTATGTTAAAAGTGCAAAACCATGAAAAAATAAAATAAAAAAATAAAAGTGCAAAACCATGAAGAGAAGCTTTATCTTTATCCAGGGTTAACTTCAAAGCTGGTTTTTTGTTATTTTCATGTATATCCTTAAGAGCCACTTTATCATGAGGAGAAGCATATACGAGTTGTTGAAATGAAATTGTTGGAGGACTTAGGGGCCTTGCTTCATAAGTTTCAAGGAAAGATCTTTAACAGGAATTGGTGGTATGCATGCATCTGCCTGAGCTTAGGCTGGGTGTCGGTTACCAAGTTTTATCTCCATCGCTTTTCCAATGGTCAACAGATAAGTTAGTGACAAGGTAAGTGGATGGACCCACGGTGGTAGATCCATACAATGGGACTCTATGCAGAAATAAAAAGGAGAAGAGTACTGGGACATAAAATATCCAAATAATTACACTGAGTTAAAGAAGGCAGACAAAAATTAGTTCATACTGTATGAATCCCTTTATGTGTAATTCAAGAAATTGCTAATGAGTCTCCAGAGACAGCAGGAGAGTTGGGGGGAGGTCATACAAGTAGGGACAGGAGGAGGGGACTGCAAAGGGACGGGGGAATCTTCTAGTTTGACACACACACACTAGCACACATGCACATGTGCACACACATATATGTCAAAACTTATTGTGGTGATGGTGTCACAGGTGTGTATATCCATGCAAATGCATAAAATTGTACACTTTAAACATATGCAGTTTATTGTATGCCAATTGTACCTCAATAAAGCAAAAGAAAGGGTATTATTATGGTATATCCTTATTGCCACCTGAGCAAAATCTCATTTACTCACTTCAAAGTTTCTTTGGGGCATGGCTGATCTGCTCTCAATGACCCCAGGAGGATACCAGAAAGCAGTGATGAATATCGGGGCTGTGGCCCTGACAGGAGCCTGGCAGAAGCCCTGACACTCAGCTGCTCTCCTGCTTCTCTGAGAAGAATGCCAGCCCAGGCTATTCATGGGCTTGTGTTGAGCTCCGTGGGTTAGGAGAATTTTCAAAGTGCAGTAAACTAGGATTGTGAACATTCCTTGGTATTTTCATACCTTCCTGACACCACTTTCCATGAAAGAAGTTCTGATCTGGCCAGATTCCAAAGACCTTGGTTGAGCTGCGTTTATTAGTGGATGGAGTTATTGTTTGTTAACCAAACTCTATCGTTGGTCTTTCTCTTCCATTTTTTTCTTTTGTGCAGCTGAGTATGCAAAGCCTGGACTCTTCTCTTGTCCTTACCTCAGTTTGAGCTAATGAATAACAATGCCTCCTTGAAAATGTTTTTCACTTGATTTTGCAAATACCACACTCTCCATTCTCATTTTGTTGCCTAGTCTTCGGTTTCCTGTGCTGATTTTTCTTTATTTCCCGGAACGCTAAATATTGGAGCACTCTCAATGTCTTAGCCTGTTTTGACTGATATGACAAAAATACCATAGACTGGGTGGCTTGTAAACAACAGAAATTCATTTCTTACAATTTTGGAGGCTGGGAAGTCCAAGATCAAGGCACTGGCAGAGTCAGTGTCTGGTGAGAGCCTGCTTTCTGCTTCACAGATGGCTATTTTCATGCTGTGTCTTCACATGGTGGAAGGGGTGAAAGAGCTCTCTGGAGCCTCTTTTATAAGGGCACAAATCCCATTCATGAGGCTTCCACTCTCATGGACTAATCACCTTCCAAAGACCCCACCTTCCTATGCCATCACATTGGGGTTTAGGATTTCAACATATGGTGTGTGTGTGTGTGTGTGTGTGTGTGTGTGTGTGTGTGTGTGTCTGTCTGTCTGGGGGGAAGACACAGATATTTAGTCTACAATACCCGGAGTACAAGCTTCACATTTGTTTTCTTCTCTGCTACATTCTCATAATAGATACTTTCATTCCATTCAAGGCTGTCAATATCATCCAAATACCTATGATGACTTCTGAATGCATAACGTCATCCTGAACCTCTCTCTGAACTCAAGACTAGTATATCCATTAGCCTATTTGCCTTTTCTTTTCAGATATCTAAGAGATATCTAAACATGTTTCAAACTGAACTTTTGATTTCCCCCACCCCCACCAATTCTATTCTACCTTCCATCTTCCCCATCTCAATTATTGGCAACTGTAAACCTTGAAACGCTCCTTGAGTTCTTTTTTTTTCCTTACACCACACATCCAATTTATTAGAAAGTCTTGTTTTTACTTGCAAAATAAATCCAGAATCTGATAGATTTTCACCATGTCTTTTGCTACCACATGATGTAACCCATCATTATCTGATACCTGAGTTAATTCAGTGGCTTCCTAACTGCTCTCTACGCTCCTCCCTTTCCCTCTCTACAGCAGCCCAGGACACCCTATAAATCCTCAGTCATTTCGTGTCACTTCTGTATCCTGTATTCAACTCCCCACCCACCATGGCTTCTTTACTTGCTCAGGGTAAAATCCAAAGTCTTCCCTGTGGTCTCTAAGGGCCTTGTGACCTTCCCTCCCCCTCTCCATCATCACTCCCCCCTTGTCCACACACTTGACAAACATTTTGCTTCTTCTTGAGCTCTTTAAGCATATTCCTATTTATTCCCAATAAGGTCTTTCCCCAATAGGGTCTTTCCTATTACCGTCTCCTTGGACTGGAATGCTCTTCTTCCAGATACTTATTTTGTCCAGATTCTTAATTCCTTCCTTAAAATTATCTTAGTGGAGGCCACTCTTGACCCTCTTATATAAAAGAGGAACCCACTCCTCTCAATACTTCAGTCCTCCTTAGCCTGTTTTTGTTCCCACCGCTCTTACCACTGCCTTACATATTATATATTTACTTGTTTGTTCTCTTTCCCCCTGGCTCAAGCCAGGGCATATGAAAACATGAGGAAAGATTCTCTATTTTATTCATTGTTATACCCCCAATGCCTAGACACAGAAGCAGTCAACAAATATTTGTTGAATGAACACACGGAGTATTCTCTTTTTGCTAACACAGTAGCGCTCAAATATTCCCTGATACATCCCATCCCTAATTTCTTCCTTTTCTTGGGAACAATGGGCACACCATTCTTTAATTCAGATTTAATTTTTAAGGCAGAATGACAGAAAGGGACTGGTGCCCACGTGGACTAACACAGGACCAATCTGATAATGGTACCTCTGAAGTTGCCAACATGGTTACTCAGAGACCACCATGCATGGGCACCTAGTTGTCTACTCACTTCTCATTATTAGGCTTCTCTAATTTCCTATCCGATAGCATCTTTCTTCATCAAGTGTTAAATTATTTTACAGAATAACAACAAATTGTTACATTTATGTTTTTTTATTTAGAAACAACCACAAACTTACATGAAAGTTGGAAGTGGGGTTAAAGAGAACATTTTATGTTCTGAATCATTTGAGAGTAAATTGTCGACTAGATGCCCCTCACCTCCACTTCCATGTGTATCCCTAACAAACAAGGTCAGTGTTCTACATAAGTCACACCGTCACAGCCGGGAAATTAAGTGATACAATACTAACACTACATTCTTTGTCTCCTTTCAAGCTTCACTAATTATTCCAACAGTGTCTTTTGTGACAAAAGGACCTTATTTAGAATTAAGTGTTGCATTTAGTTGTCATATCTCTTAGGTCTCCTTCAATCTGGGACAGGTTTTTAGTTTTCCTTTGACTTTCTTAGCCTTTTGCAGATTAAAAAAAAAACCCACCAGCAGTTATTGAGTGAGCTGAGGTGCCTCAACTTAGGTTGTCTGATGTGTTCTCATGATTAGAGTCAGACTATGTATCTTTGGCAGATATTTCACAGAGTGATGGTGTTCTTATTGGAGCCTATCAGGTAGCACATGGTTTTGATTATCCACACTACTGATTTTGTTTTCTTTGTTTACTTGATTAAAGGGATATTTGCAAGCCTTGTTCACTCTAAAGTACTCTTTTTGCCTTTATATTTAATAAATATTTGGGAGGAGATAATTTAAAATTGTATAAAGTTGTATAAAGTTACCGTTCTTCATCGTTTATCTATTTATCTATCATTTATCTCTTTGTATCAATATGGATTCATTGATTCTTATCTTATTGTAAGATTTATTACTATTATATGTTTTTGCTTAAACTTCCCTAGACTTGGCCAGTGGGTGCCTTTTCATGTTAACTCCTCTCTCCTTTTGACAAGCTCTCATCTTTCTTTGAGTTTTTGTTTTTGTTTTTGTTTTTTAGCAATAAAATGCTTCTGGCTTATCTTCTATCTCTCAAGCCCTAGTTCTAAATTCAGTCATTTCTCTAAGGAGTCCTAGTTCTTAGGCCTATTTATATCTTTATTTCTGTATGCATCTATACAGTCATCAGCAACTTTGGGTTCATACCAATTACCTTCAGTTGTAGTCCAACATAGAGTTTATTCTACTTCTCTCTCTCTCTCTCTCTCTCTCTCTCTCCCTCCCCCTCTCTCTCTCTTTTCATTGGCAGTGAGAAACTTGACTCCCATTATCCTTGCTGTGTTTACTTATTTAATGAATTTCCCTGTATGTAACAGATCTCCAGTCACCACCATCAGTTTCCACCACCTCCCCACCCTTTCTTACCCTGCCAGTATTTCAGCACCCTTCTGGGACATTCCCTCTCAGGTGGATGCCCTCCTCACTCTGCTCAGGTTCTGATACCATGCAGTGGGCAGCTGTCTTACATGGATAACGATTTTACATTGCTGAGGCTCTGACACCTTTGTAATAGGCTGCTCCCTGACCCCCTCACACAACTTGGAGTCCCTCTGGCAGACCTCCCATATGAATCTCCCTCCAGTAAAATCTTATTATATTTCATTTTGATTAGGCTTAAGATGATCTACAAACTGAAATTAGTTTCAGTTTACTGCAACATTTTGATTTAAGTGCTACACATTTTTTTCTGAAATATGCTGTTTTCTTTCAGCCAATAGTATATTTCATTAATCGGGGATCCATAGCCTTCTCAGCCATGGCTTTCAATGGGGCATTGCCATGACATTGTTTATTTAATTAAGTTGATTAATTACATTAGAAGAATGGTCCAAAATGGAACCCACTTGATACAAATCCAGGTAACTTTACAAAATCTACAATGCATAGATTCCAGAATCTTCAGATTGAGCCAGGAAGGCAAACTCTCTGGGGGTTGAGTGTATGGAGTAGGCAGTGTTGACTACCCATCCACCTACATATTGGATACAACTGGGTGGAAGAATAAAAGTGAACTTACACTTCTAAGAGTTACAAATACTTAGCTCCATATTCTTTTAAGACTGGAGAAAGGTTTAAAAGAAAATAGTACAAAACTACCCTATGACACAGCAATGGCATTACTAGATACTTACCCAAGGACACAAAAATACTAATTCAAAGGGATGTATGCACCCCAATGTTTATACCAGCATTATCTACAGTAGCCAAATTATGGAAATAACCCAAGTGTCCAACAACTGATGAATGGATAAAGAAGATGTGGTATGTATATGTATATGTATATGTATATGTATATGTATATGTATATGTGTGTGTGTATATATATATATATATATATATATACACACACACACACACACACGCACACACACACATATACACACACAATGGAATATTACTCAACCACAAAAAGAATGAATCTTATCATTTGTAATGACATGGATGGAACTAGAGAGTATTATGTTAACTGTAATAATAAGTCAGTCAGAGAAAGACAAATACCATGTGATTTCACTCACATGTGGAATTTAAGAAACAAAACAAATGAGCAAAGGAGAAAAAAAGAAAGAGAGAGAGAGAGGCAAGCCAAGAAACACACTCTTTCCTAACTATAAAGAACGAATTGATGGTTACCAGAGGGAAGGTGGGTGGGAGAATAGGTGAAATGAGTGATGGGGATTAAGGAATGCACTTGTAATGTGCACCGGGTGATGTACGAAGGTGTTGAATCACTATGTTGTACATCTGAAACTAATATTGCACTGTATGTTAACTAACTGGAATTTAAATAAAAACTTTAAAAAAGTAAAGAAAGTAGTATATGTGACAACAATATTGAAATGTATGACTTTTGAAGACAATGTTTTGTTTTCACTTTCAAGTAGAGGTAAGATCCGACTACTCTTGAAAACCTCAGAGGAAGACTCTTCTCTCCATCCTTTGGGTTGACTTAGGAACAGCAGCTTGCCAACTATAAAGCGTGATACACTGATTTTTACTACGAGGTAGTGGTTGTGGTACTCAGGCAGGATTAACGGATGGAAAGTCTATTTTTATGACATGCCCATTTGTGATTCTTGGGGCAAAGTCCGGGTTGTTTTGGTTTTGGTTTTGATTTTGGTCGAAGTCAGTTTCTTTTGCCTTTCTAGTGTTAATGACAGCTCTGAAAAATGCAGGGACTAACAGTCCCTGAATTTCAGCTATCCCTTGTGCTTCTATAGGCTTAGTTGCAAAGATTTCTTTGCTCATGAAACAGAGGGAGGTTTTTGTGAAGCATCTCATATCTTTTGTCACAATTTGCATTTTTGTACAGAAAATACTTCGCCATAAAGAACTAAACCACTACCTGAGATGCTATGGTGATGTCTGTAGATTGTCTGTATATCAGTGTTCTTAGTCCTTCCACTTTTTGTGAATGAGAGCATCACAAGGGGTCTTTAGTAAGATGGATTTGTATTTGATTCTGTTGGGTGGCTTGACTGAATCTTTTCTTTTTTTCTGAACCTCACTACTTTATCCTGGTTTTTCTCTTTGTACTGATATGATCCTAGGCAAGTTGTATAGCCTTTCAGTGTTTTCCCAACTATAAATGAAGGATAGTAATAGTACCTGCCTAATAGGTTTTTGTAAAGATTAAATAAAGTAATGCAGATACACAGTGTTTAGCAGAGTGCTTGATGTATAGTCAGTGTGTAGTCTATTTTATTGTTTCTGTTCTTCGCTGTTATTCAGCACTTGGATTTTCATGTTTTTAAAGTCTTTTTTTCAATGGTTTTATATTTGCATCAGCTGGCTCGGGGATATTTTGGAGACTGCAGTGATTCACAAGTCTGGTGTTTATAGTGGACATATCAGGAAATGTAGTTGGCTTTTTTTTTATTGCTACCAGCCTTTGTCGCCAAGAACATTTGTTACCTTTTTCCAATGAGTAGAGGAAAAGGTGAGTGGGATTAACTTTTCCCTCCACCCAGAGGAAACACCAGGCTTTGGGGGTATTTTGTAAATTCTGGAAAAAGGAGGAGGAACTTAGAATAGTGCAGAGCCATGTTGAAAACGTGCTGAATTTAGAGACATGAATTGATAGTTGCACAACTGGTGCAGTTAGGTGAGTCTCAACAGCACCTGGAAATAAAAAGCAGGGAAAATCGGCAGTGAGGGTAAAACAAGGTTAGAGTTTGATGAGGAAGAGGTGTTGAAGGCACTGGTGAGAGATGATTTAAGGAGATGACTCATAGGCTGTGGATAGGCAGAAAAGGAGGTAAAGGCAGAGATGTTTAAAGATTATGGGACAACCAAAGATGGAGAGGTCAGGAGATACGCAGTCCTTACTAGGCTGAAGACCCAAGGTACTGGGTACGAAGGTTTGGAAGGGCTGACAGAATACGAAGTTTTGGTGGTGGGCCCAAATTGTAATTACAAGGGTCCTTATAAATGGAAAAGGGAAGGAAAAGAGATAGTGTCAGGATGATGCCCTGTAAGAGATTCAAAGGCCAGTGCTGACTTTGAAAATGGGGGCAGAGGGCAAGGAGCTGGGAAATGTGGTGTTAGAAGATAAAAAAGGCAAGAAAATGACTCTTCTCTGCCTCCAGAAAGGAAGGCAGCTGTGCTTACACCTTGATTTTAAGCCAGTAAGACCTATCTCAGACTTCTGACCTCCAACTGTATGATATTAAATTTGTGCTGTTTTAACTCACCAAGTTTATGGGAATTTGTAACGTGAATAATAGGAAACTAATTCAATATCGTGGTGCATATGTATCCAGTCTGAAGGATTCATGCCCACCACAAACCTGTGAGGACCACCTTGCACTTAGATCACCGCTTTGACGTTCCTGCCCAGGCCTGCGAGAGGTTGAATGAGTCGGTTTCCCCAGCCTCTCAAGGAACACATATGGTTGGCTGGAAGCCATGGAGAACCAGTATGGAGCCGAATTCCTCCTGAATGGAGTAAGGAGGCCTGTTTCAGCCCAGAGGTGTGAAATCTTGGCTGGATTATTCCAGTAAATTCTCAGGATGCCTGGCAAGCTCCCTGGTTTGCAGCATTGTCTCAGTAATGTAAAGCTTGAGCCTCTGAATGGATGTCCCCTCCGTGGGCAGCCTGTGCAGGTAAACTGGAGCACTACCTTCACATGGTCTCCGGCTTGCTTATTTCCTCCACTCTCCTTACGGGTGAGTGGAGGTGGGCTAGGAAAGGTGGGGTTATAAAAGTAGAAGAGCACCAGAGACCTGCGGACCCAGCGTGGCTCATAATTATCTGGTCTCGTCACCTCTTTGTGGCGAAGAAGGGACTTGTCAAGCGTCGAACTAGAAGCTTAGCTCAGGCCATTTCCCTCTGCGTGACCTGGCAAAGAGAGAAATTGCCCATTACTTTTTAAAATGGAAGTCTTAGCTTGCCTTGGAAGGGAAACCCAGAGACGTCTGGCTGAGCGAGGGGTCTTGGTAGAGCCAGGTCAGGAAAAGTTGGGAAACGGAGCCGAGAAGGACAGCCAAGGGGGCAGCACTGAGCCGGGGAGGGTGAGGGAGTGGGGTGCCCCGTGCCCCAGCTCGGCGCACAGCACTCTCGGCCTGTATTTCAGCCAGGGAGGGCCGGCCTGGGGGGCCTCTCACTCGCAGTCCCGCCCAGGGAGGCTCTCCCGGGTCTCCCCCTATTTGGCCCGCGCGGCAGGGCTCTGGGCGGGGCCGGAGGAGCGCGGGGGTGGGAGGCCCGAGGAAGATGCGCGGAGTTGGCTGCGAGGCCGAGCGCGGAAGGCGGAGGGGTGGGGATCTTGGGTGGGCTGCCCCCTCCGCCCTGACCCGTTCCACGCCCCGCGGAAAGCGGGCGCTGCCAGTCGAATCGCTCCCCTTTCAGGAGGGAAGGGGGATCAAGGTAACTAGCCCCTTTCTGCTTAAAAAAGCCAAAGGAGATCGTGGGTAGCTTGCAGCCGCTCCGTCCCACTCCTGGACCATGCACCCCTGCATCTTCCTGCTCGGCCACGGGCGAGGACTTGATTTCTTGAGCTGAGAGCTAAACCTCGTCGACTTTTCTTCTCCCCAACAACTGAATCATGCCATGTGCCCAGAGGAGCTGGCTTGCAAACCTCTCCGTTGTAGCTCACCTCCTTAACTTTGGGGCCCTTTGCTATGGGACACAAGCTCAGCCAGGCCCGGTGCACTTCCCGGACAGGAGGCAAGGTTAGTGGCTTTTCTTTATCTCCTTTGAAAACCGTGGTGGTGAGACGCGTGGAAAGTTGGTTGCTTCCCCATCCCCTCCCCCACTGGCTGAACTCTGCAAAGCCGTTTGGCTGAGTCGTAAGAAAATCTAGGCTGGGAGCTCAGTGACATAGGGTGTCTCGGAATTCATTGTTGAAGGTGGTGATTCCTTAATTCTTACTGAAAGGCGAGTATCCCGGATCTCTTTCACACCAACGCTGAGGCAGGAAAGACCCAAGTGAGAGCTGGTAACGCCCCCCCTTTTGTCTTCTCTTTCAATGCTGCTGTGTTTCAATCCTCTATTTTTCAAATTCTGAACACGGAAAATGATTTTTTTTTTTTTTTTTTTTTTTTTTTTTTTTTTGAGTTCCAATCACCACTGGCAGTCATTGCAGTATTTTTAGTTAGTTTCAACTCTGGACAGAGGAGGGGAAATGTGATTCCGGCCCCCTGCTGAGTGAGTTTGGCTGTGTTTTAGTTTCCTGGAAAGATTAAGGCCTGTGTTTTAAAAATAACTGTTCTTTTGGGGGAGAATTCACCACCTTAGGGGCTCACCTTTCTCTGTCCTGCCTTCCTGATCACAGCTGGCTGCATCTCCTGAATGTCATGAAACTCATAATGCTATAGAAAACACTGGAAGAGGGTGCGATGACAGTTTGGTGTTATTTAAGCCTAACACCTTGAGCAGAGCGACACTGCTGCCTCTGCTTTTTTATTGGACTTGGAAGGGTCAGAGACACTTTCCCATTTGGTAGGGAGTTCCTTGGGCCGTCTAGGAGAAACAGAGCTCCATCAAGGCCTGAGTGGCTGGAGAAAGTTCCCTGCACCAAGACTGCTAAGGCACCCTGTATATGTCAGCCCAGCAACCACTGACAACAGCCTTCTGGGGTGCAGGGACTGTTGTTACTGCCTCTGTTTTAAAGATGAGGAAATTTGGTGAGTTTATTGGCCCAGCTCACGGTGGAGTGAGGTTTTGAACCCAGGTAGCCTGGCTTCAGTGGCTGGCCTCTCAGCAATAATAGGGACAACACACACATACACAGACACACACAGACACATATACACTCACACACACACACACACACACACACACACACAGAGCACTGCTTTAACATCCATTAAGTCCTGTGTTTGCTGACTGTGCTCCAGTCTTGAGAAGCTTCCCTAGCATTCTGACCCCCTTAATCCCCAAGACCACTTGGGTGGCAGACATCACGAGCTTGTCTTTGTTGAGGATTTCCACACAGGGTTCTGCCTATGTTGCAGAGTTCTAATACTGCTGAGAGCTCATCTGCTGTGACTTCAAGAGCCATCAGAAACAAGTCCCTTTGCTTTCCTTGGAAGCTGGAGCCCAAACACCACCGGGGTTAGATGTCAATCAGCCAGCACTTGCTTGTGTAAACGGTCCAGATACAATCTCCCACCCCCAAGTTTAAAATAGCAGCGTTTGTTTTTCTTTGAAAAACAGCCCCTTTGTGAAAAGTCTCTCTTCTGGCAGCACAAACAAAGCCTGTGAGCACTTCCCAGGGCATTTGGAGATGATTTGGTTCAAAGACACACATTCTCCTGGATTGGTTTGCAGCTCCCCTTGCTCCAGATCTACTTTGTAAGCGAATTCAGCTTAGTATGGAGCAGACACTACTGGGCTTTGCTCTCTCCTGTCTGGAAGATGAGAGGTGGTTGTTTTCCTTGGTTACCATTGGGATTAGGTGCTGAGGGTATTTGATATTGAAAAATAGCTGTGAAGTGCCCTGAGTTTATTAGCGATGTGCAGATATTTAGGTTTTAAAAGCAATTTGTTTTTAAAAGACTTTTCTCCAGAATATTTGTTTTTAATCAACTCACCAGTGGATTTACAAGTAATCTGCATTTGGTACAACAGAAATTTCTGAGCAGGCTTTATTTAAAACTGAGTGGAGAGAGGGAGAAAAACTGAGGTGGGAGGGGGGTGTAGAGAAGGAGAGAGGTAGAGGGAAGGGATGAGAAAATTCTAAGGTTTCTTGGTAATAGGATGACCTGGTTTTTGCCCCAAATGACCAGCCTGCCATTTCACAATGAGCCAAACTCCCAGTTTCCATTTCCACTCTGACAACATTTTTGAATCGCACCCAAGTTCAGAACCTTTAAACTGGCAAATCACTTCATATATCATGTCTCCCATCCTTCTTTTTACAGATGAAGAGGGGGAGGGGCTAGGAGATGAGTCTGTCAGCACCTATTAAATGCCACGTCACCAGAGGGGTGAAAGGAATTACACAACATCCCACAGTTGGAAACATTCTAGTCCCATATAATCATTAACGTTCTTTCTAGTTCTAAGGGTTGGGCAGAGGCAGGATTTTAGCCCTGGGAGGGAGCATGGAGGCAAATCCAATCTTTCTTGGGACCAAAAATGGCAGATTTGACAAACTCTGCCCAGTATTCTTTCCATATCGCTTGCTTGTGATATAGATACACGTGCAGTGCCTTCCACAAGATGTCTTGGTTCCCAACTAAGTATCAGAACAATGGGAAATACTGCTCTTGTACACAGCATACTGCCTCTCTTCTACAGCCAGTGACAGCCCCTTGGGGTCCTTATCCCTTGTACAGTCTGCAAGTCACTAGCTGCTTCTGTGGTCTCTTTTGCTCCTGGTGACTCTGAAATCAACGGGGCAGGCACTTTATCCCGTGGTGGAGATATGCTTTCTGCTGCATGGGTTTTGCAAGAACACAAGGAGTGTTTCAAGACAAACATTTCAAGCGTACTTCAAGACAAATGTTCTCGTCATGTATCTATGCTCTTTGAAAAAATAAGGAAGGAAATTACTTCATATATTCTCTTTAAAATTTTTTTAAATTATAATTTAATTTTAGTTATTTTAATTTTATTTATTTTCGAGAGACAGAGCACGAGCGGGGGAGGGGCAGAGAGAGAAGGAGACACAGAATCTAAAGCAAGGTCCAGGCTCTGAGCAAGCTGTCAGTACAGAGCCCGACGCTGGGCTCGAACGCACAAGCTGTGAGATCATGACCTGAGCCGAAGTCGCACGCTTAACTGACACTTCAGCGCCACCCAGGCGCCCCTCATATATACTCTTAATGAAAGAAGAGACTTCACAGTTTTAATATTTTATTTGTGTTAATTATCATAAGCAATTATGGTCTGGAGGTTAGTTGTCGTAGGGTTCGTGAGAAAATCCAACCTTGTGTGTTGTACTTTACAACTTTGAGGGGATCAACACTGTTCTCCACATTTTGACACATACAGTTTTCTATGATAAAAGTATATTTGAAGGGTTACAACAACCCATGGAAGAGGATTATGAAAATGAACTATTACAGAATTTCATTGCACTTTTTATTAAGAGTCTTAGAAATTTATTGTTCTCTAAGATGGAAATAATCAAAGTAAAGGGTAAGTATAGATTTAACCTAAGCTATAAAATCTGGCAGGTAAATATTCTCTCACCTCTTTCTTTCTAAGCAGAGGGTGAAAGATCACTTGGTGTTGTGTATTTTCAAAAGCACTTGTGCCAACATGCTCACTCAGACTTCTCATGAAGTATCATCCATGTTTGTGACCAAAGGTTTCAAGTCTAATTTTCAATAAGGCAAATCCAAGTATTTAGGGCTTATAATGTATTTCCATAAACCTGCAGATGGTAATGTGATTACAGTGAGTCTCAGCCCCCGCCCCTCCCCCCAGCCCTGTTGATGCCCCACCTTGACATCTGGTTTGAGTGGTAGATGCTTGAGAAGCAGCAAAGGCAGAGGTTAGAAGGGTGGGCTCTGGGGTCAGATTGTCCCAGAATGAATCCTCACCCTTCTTCATTGTCTTTTTTTTTTTTTTAATTTTTTTAAACGTTTATTTATTTTTGAGACAGAGAGAGACAGAGCATGAACAGGGGAGGGTCAGAGAGAGGGAGACACAGAATCTGAAGCAGGCTCCAGGCTCTGAGCTGTCAGCACAGCGCCCAACGCAGGACTCGAACTCATGGACCGCGAAATCATGACCTGAGCCGAAGTCTGCTGCTTAACCGACTGAGCCACCCAGGCGCCCCCCTCTTCATTGTCTTTTTACAGTGGAGGGAATGAAGGCTAGATGAGGGACGCTTAATAATACCTGTCCCAGAGAACTGTAAAGATTAGACAAGACCAAGTTGATATACTCTAAATGCTGTGCTTAACCATAGAAATGGTAAAAATGAGGAGCTCTTATTATTTCCTGACATCTTATTTCTCCATTCCTGTCATATCTCCTCTGAGCCGCGCTTTCTATTGGCCAAGGTCGTAGCTATCTCATCTTCCAAACTGAGTACCTACCGAGAGGAAGCCAAGGTGAGCATGGGATTCTCCCCTGTCTCTGCTTGGAGGTTACATCTATTTATGGCCATGGTGATCCTTGGTGGCCAAGTTTCTATCTTTAATACTAATAGTAGCTATGGAGTGCTATTTGTCGAGCACTCTTCTAAATCCATTACATATATTAATCCACTGGATCTTCAAAACCACCCTAGAAGGTAGGTAGATACTGTTATTACGCCCTTGTGTAGGTGAGGCAAGTGCAGTTGGGCCACCACATAAGTCACACCCCTTATGTACGTGGCCTCTTATTTCTGCCCACACTTATGGGCTGCCATGGCTTCGCTACTTGGTTTGCAGTCAAATGAAGAGGCAAAACTAGTCTTATCTCTTATCACTGTACCTGATAAATAGGCAGTTATTATCTCCATTTATTGCTGTGCAAATTGAGGCATCTTAAAGAAGTCAAACCGTTCTTTTCTTGTCAGATCATCATCCCTGGGGAAGGGGGGGGGGCGGTGGCGGTGGTAGTATCACTTCTACTAGGTCATACTCTCTGCCAAGTGCACTGCTTATGTACGCGAAGGGAAGTGGCTAAGAACGTGGCTTTGAAATAAGAACCGTGAGATTTCAATATGGATAATGTTGCATATTGACTCTGTGCCCTCTCGTAGGCTCCGTTTCTTCATCTATGAAAAGGGAATTCACTGAATCTGTGAATCACAGGTTGTGTGGGTACTGAATGAGATGAGACCTGTGGTACTTGGATCATAGCAGGTGGTCATGAAATGGTTACTGTGGTTATTATCATTACATTATTATATAGCCAGCTTATGTTGGCTTTCCTAAAAATCCATTAGATCAAAAGCAACTAGGTCAAAGGCTCTAAATTTGTTTGCTTCTTTATTCTTTGAACAATAGTTGCTAGAGCTTAGGCAAGCTTTTTCTTTTATTTTATACTTTCAAAAATCATGGTGAGTTCTTTGAGATGTATGTTCAGAGACAGGTCTTATAAGGGACACGGAACTTCTCCTGAGAAGAGTCAGCATCTGGGCAGTGACCAGTCCAATGGGACTGCTGGTCCCATTGCAAGATGATGGCTATAATCCATTAAATAAGACTTTTTCTGCCCTTAACTTCCGTCCACTGCTCATCCTGGGGTAGCCAGAGGTGTAGCCATGAGTAGTAGAAGAGAAGAGTAACTGAGAATAATACTGTGGAAGTCAACCACATCCACCCTTGCCCCACCTAACCTGGCCTTTCCTCTCCTAAGGTCTGAACTTGGAAGGGCAGTGAAACTCTGATATTAAAGATGTCCAGATATTCCTTGGGGAGTAGGCAGTACAGAGGACTGAGTCAATTTGACTCCTAGGTCATGGCACACTAGCGTCATCATTTTGTGCAAAACCCCTGTCTGGTTTTATTTTTTTATGCATTTTTGTCCCCACTCCCATTCCTCCTCATGGAAAACCATTTTAATGGGTTCCATATGTATTTTTTTGCATATGTTCTGGCAGACTTTGTATTATTGTTTTTGTGTGCATGTATTTTCCATTGATGTAGATGGCTCTGCATTCACTTGCATTGTATCTTATTTTTCAGTGAACATTGTTTTTAAAGATTTTTCCATGTTGCTATGTGATCTATTGCTCCTAAGTGCTGCAATTAGAAGCAATGGGTCTGGATTTTTTACCCCTAAACATTGAGACTATTTATTAGTACCTAAGAGTGAAAACCCTGTGCTCTGCCCATATTTCATCCAAGGCAGAAGTGAACAATTTCACAAAGTGTGTTTGAAGGCAGTTGTCTGGCAGGGGGAGGGTGGGGTGGGGTGGGGGGAGGCTGTTTTATAAATGTATTCCATGAAGCCCAGTTCTTATAATGAACCAGCCACAAACATACTCCCTGATACAGCAACACGTTACAAGCCAGGCTGCCACGTGCAAGGTTCTAGGCTCCAAAGGCTTTGGGAATAAAGTGCGATGAACAAAAGGCCTTGTAAAATGAGACCATTCTGGGAGCTACAGGAAGTAAGGCCTTGGGTGAGGGTCCAAAGGAGGGAGAAAGAACTTCAACCAGGGACTTTAAGTGAAAGAAGAGGGGGAACTGGAGTTGAGACTTAAAACATACATGGGAATGCACAGAGTATTGGTAGAAAGTGCAAAAGACACTGTAGCTGGGGCGGTAATACGAACAAAGCAACGCAAGCTAGAAAGTGCAAGAGATCCATCTAGGAGGTGGCTAGTGGAATTTGTTTCTCTCTCTCTTCCTCCCTTGCTCCTTTTCTTTTCTTTTCTTTCCTTTTTTTCCCTCTAAAGCAGAAAATTAGTTATTTTACTAAGTGGCTGCTGGTTTGCTGGAAGTAGCCTGTAATCCCGAGTGATGATTAGCCCCTGCTAGAGAGACTCCTTGTTATTCTCAGACATCAGAATGAAGAGGAGGGGGCGGGGACTTCAAACACAAACGAGTCAAAAGGCGTGTGTCCCTGTGTGTGGCAGAGACGAGTGTTCCCGTCTAGCATTTTTTAAAGAGGCAGGGTTCATCTTACCCTTTTATTTTGTGCGTTTTGTAAAAATAAAAATAAACATCCAAGTTTCTTTAAGCAGCCTTTGCTACGTTGCAGAACACTTAGGCTGCAACGGGTGTGAAGTTTGTCAGAGTGTGTATGGTGGGTTAGCTGTTTTTTCATTTTCCCTCTAACCTGAGTTAATGGGAAGTTCCTGAGGCGTTTAAGCTCTTGGTAATAAACAGCCAAGCTCTGTGATTTGTACTAATGAACTCAAGCCTTGAAATATTCCTTATACTGACCTTGCCCCTTTCCTAACAGTACTCATGCATTAATTCTCATTTTAATCTGTCTCCCGCAAAGCATCTGCCATCCAGAGCTGTGCCTTTGTGTTGGTGCAGACTGCCACGTGTCGTCAAGCAGGGGCCCCGAGTCAATTTGAGTTGTTCAGGGAATTTACTGTTGACAGTACATGCGTGGTAGACACAATCTGTAAACTTCAAGTCAGCAGTGGTACTTTGCAATCCGCGAGCTGAAGTCTAAGTTCCAAATAGCAGAGCATTCACCTTGCCACAGACTCATCAGGGAATTCCCTCGGTTTTATTTTTTGTGTCCTTTTCTTTCAGCGCATTTTGTCAAGGCCCTGCCAGAATATCACGTGGTGGCTCCTGTCCGCGTAGATGCCAGTGGGCATTTTCTATCACATGGCCTGCGCCATCCCATCACCAGCGACAGGAGGAAGAGAGATTTGGATGGCCCAGAGGATCGGGTGTACTATAGAATTTCCCACGAGGAGAAGGACCTGTTCTTCAACTTGTCAGTCAATCAGGGATTTCTTTCCAAAAGCTATATCGTGGAGAGGAGATACGGAAATCTTTCCCGTGTTAAGATGGTGGCTTCCTCGGCACCCCCCTGCCATCTCAGGGGCACAGTTCTGCAACAGGGCACCAGAATCGGGGTTGCAGCACTCAGTGCCTGCCAGGGACTGGTGAGTGCCCGGGTCCATCACCTACCTCCCTTGTCTGTCCCCAGGCCCCTATAGTGTCGTCCTGCATGTCCAGCACCAGCGGGTTCACAGACACATTCAGCACATGCACATTGAACACTTGTGATGAGTATGGTCCAGGCTGCCAAATGGCCTGGGGAGAAATGCAGAAAATCACATAAAAAGTGGATTGATCTGGGAGGTATGGAGAGTCAAGGCACTGAGGGTTCAGAGCAGGGAGGGTTCAACCGGGAACAGCATGGGAGGAGGGGAGGATTGGAGGTGGGTCTTCAGTCTCTGCGGGCTCGGAGGGTATTGTGACTGACTGGCTTGCCGGCCCTTTGGAGTTAGGAAAACCTGAATTTGGACTGAGAGGCTTACCAGTGGTGAGTAGCTGCTATGGCATAATGGCTGACTATGTGTACTTCGTAATCAGATTCGGTGTGGGAAGTTAGGCAGTCTGTTTATCCCTTTGTGCCTTTGTTTGCTCATTTGTAAAGTGGAGATAATGACAGTACCCAACTCATAGAAAAAGGGTTGGCAAAGTATGGCCCACAGACCAAATCTGGACTGCCTCTTGTTTTTTATTTTTTCTTTATTTTTTATTTTTATTTTTATTTTTTTTAAATTTTCTTTAACGTTTATTTATTTTTGAGACACAGAGAGACAGAGCATGAACGGGGGAGGGGCAGAGAGAGAGGGAGACACAGAATCGGAAACAGGCTCCAGGCTCCGAGCCATCAGCCCAGAGCCCGATGTGGGGCTCGAACCCACAGACCGCGAGATCGTGACCTGAGTTGAAGTCGGACGCTTAACCGACGAGCCACCCAGGTGCCCCTGCCTCTTGTTTTTTATAAATAAAGTTTTATGGGAACACAGATAAGCTCATGTGTTTATACTGTGTATGGCTGCTTTCAAACTACAACAGCAGAGCTCAGTAGTTGGGATAAGGACTGTATGGCCCACGAGGCCCAAAAGTTGCAATTGCTCTCTGACTTTTACAGAAAAAATTTACCGGCCCCTATGGTACAGTATTGTGAGAATGAAATGAATTTATATATATATATATATATATATATATATATATATATATATATATATATATAAAGCTTAGAAGAACGCTTGGTAAATAATATAGTCAATGGATGTTGGCTGTCATTTTCATTTTTTTTTTTTTTTTTTTTTATGTTTCCAATATGCCAAGTACTGGAATGTGTCGTTTATGAGGTGGTTTATTTACATTGTCCTCTTCTGCCCCCCAACCCCCCATCTTTGTTATTTTTCTAGATGATGAAGCTTGGAGAAGTTGAATAACTTTATTGGGCAGTTATTTTGAGCCTGAGTCCTTCTACCCCTTACCAGGCACCCCCCAATCCTCTCATCTCCCCTAGTTTTGGGGAACCACTAATCTACTTTCTGTCTCTGTTGCCTGCGTATTTAAAATCCTTGGTTTAATAAGCTTATCAGGAGATTCTGATGCTCACTAAAGTTTAAGAAGCACTGGCCCTGATCGAACATTAGGATCGACCCAGGAGCTTTTAAAAAGTACCCGTTCCCACCCCTCTTCCCAGATGTTCTGATTTACCTGGTCTGAGGGTGAAGCGCAGATATCAGTATTTTTTTAAAGCTCCCAAGAAAATTCTAATGTGTGGTAAATGTTGACAGCCAATGAATTAGTGTGAGCAGGTATTAATTAGCAACATTAGTCAATATTACTCTAAAGTGGCAGCTCTTCCCAAGTAAATCTAACATGCAGCCAGGGCTGAGAACTGCTGCTCTCAATTGCCCCCTCTTTTCCTCTTGTGCTTTCTAAGGGAGATTGCACACTGGTTAGCATTATGTCAGGCTTGGAAACAGAATGCTGGGAGCTTTTCAATTTCAAATGGCCCCAGGGAACAGAGCAAAGTACCATGTGGGCATTTTCAGATTCAGATTCCAGATTCATTCTAAGTACAGGAGCACAAAGAAGCAAATATTAACTAATGGACTAATGTGGTAGCCAGGATGATGGAAACTTTTAGATTCAAATCACTAAATGATTTTGTCAGAAGAACCAATCTACTGGGATTAGTTTTGAGCCTTTCACACAGAACTGAACAGTTAATGATAGTTATAAAACAAGCCGTAAAATCCAAATGAGTTTCTTTCCTTTCTGTGAGCATACAAACTGGCTGGCTTCAAGTTCATTTGCTCGTGTGCCATCATCGTCAGTGCTTCTCATCAAAAGGATAGTGGTTGGCCTTGTGTCTGGTTTCCCCTGATCACTTGTCTGGGATCTGACCTCTGGGATATTTATTTTCATTTTCACCAAAACAGGACCCCACACTCAAATTCACAGGATGGCAGGCTTAGGATGTATATTGGCTTTTAAGCCCCTCACCATTCCTAAGGACAGAGGTGGCATTTGGGAAAGCTTTCTGAGGAAGAAAACACTGTCATGTAGAACAAGACATGAGCTTTTCCTTCCTCTGGCTCAGGGCTGGCATATTCTTTGCTTTAGATATAGCCATCGTAATGCTGGAGGCTGTGTTCTCTTAGAGTTGCCTAAAATTTAAGGTCTATTTAGTGTCCCTTGGAGCAGGCTCAGATGGTTGCGGACTGAAGACCCAAGAAAGGTCACTCATGACAGGGTGTGGGATGGCCTCCTTCCTCCGTTTAATACCTTCCACACACTTCTGGTCCCCATCCTCTTGGGAGCTGCTCTCAGACAGTCAGCCCATGTCCTGCCCAGCAGCCCCTCCTTGGTCATCTTTAACATTCTCACCACCCTCTCTCTCCTCTGAAGTCTTTATAACCTTAAAGTTACAGAATTTTTTTTTTTTGAACAGTTTAGTTGATTTGTTCCATTCTAAGTTTTTTGATGGAGAGACTGTGTTGTTTAATCAATTAGACTTAGAATTGATCCTCAGTGGGAGTCATTACCTGTGAGAATTCCAGTGGGGTGGTTTTGGATTTGCTATTGCCAGGGACCCTATCGGATTTGCTCCAGGCTACTTTGTTGTTAGTATTTCGGCTGAGATTTTCTGCAAAATGTTATCCTGCACATTTGTGTATGATATGGGACTGGGGTTCAGATTCTTCATGGGTACCCCACCTCCACCGAGGGCTCAGTCTAGGCTTCCAGATACCTGAGTCAGTAAATATTTGTAACGTTTTTATTTTAATAAATATTTTAAATTTTTGTTCACAGTCAGGGACAGTATTTCTCAGCTCAGGCTTTATTAAAGTGAATATGGTTTTTGGCTCTATCCTAAACCCTAACCTCAATTCCCACCCCTACTGGAGAATTAGATCCTGACCCGAATCCAAATAGCTCTCTTTCTCAGGGGCCACTCAGCTTCAACTCCCCCTCAACTCTCTTTCCTTTTCCCTTTTGGCACCTTGAGATTTTCTTTCTTGATCTGAGCTCAACGATGGATTACAATTTTCAAAGAGGTTTTCTTAGTTTTTTTTTTTTTTTTTAGTTAAACTTTTTATTTTGAGATTGTTGTGGATTCATATGCAGTTGTAAGAACGAATACTGAGAGATCCCATGTACCCTTGACTCAGTCCCTCCCAATGGTAGCATCTTACAGAATTACTGCACAGTATCATAGGCAGCAGTTTGACATTGATATAGTCAAGATGCACAACATTTCTATCACAAACAGTTCCTCATGTTGTCCTTTTACAGCCGTACCCATTTCCTTCCTGCCTCTCTCCCCTCCTTATGTGTACATTTTGTATCTAAGTCATAATCCATTCTGAGTAAATTTTTGTATAAGATGTGAGACTTAGGTAGAGGTTCATTCTCTCTCTTCTTTTCTTGTGGCCTATGAGTGTCTAACTGCTCCAGCACCATTTGTTTTAAAAAGGCTAACTTCCCTCCTTTGAATTGTTTCTACGTTTGTGAAATTCATTTGGAGATATTTTTGTGAGTCTGAGTTTTGTGTTCTATTTCATCAATAGAATCTTTATTGCTATAGCTATATAAGTAGTCTGGAAATCTAGTAGACTGATTCCTAACATTTTATTTTTTCCCAAAATTGTGTTTGTAATTCTAGTTCCTTTGCCTTTCCATATAAATTTTAGAATAGTCTGACCACAAAAATTTGCTGAGATTTTGGTAGGAATTGTATAAACTCATATATGAACTCGTAGAATTGACGTTTGTTACAGTTAGTCCAGTCGATGAACAGGATAAGTTTCTTCCACTTCTTCCCATGAGACCTATCCAGGTTGACTGGTTGGAGTAAAAGGTCCGCGATGCTTGGTTTTCTCTCCTTCCCAAGGTGAGAATTCTATAGCTCCTTAGAAGGGATTCTAAATCTCACTCTGATGGCATTTCTCACCAGGAAGTCTCCCAGACATTGTCCTCGAATGTATCACCCATTAGTTGGGCTGTCCTTATGGACCAGCGGGCTTATCCCACCTATAGGGTAGTTAGCGTGAATAGAGAATGAGGCTGTTAAACGAACTGTAATAATTGCTTTGTATTTTTTTAATTTACTTTTCTGGGTCAGAGAATTTATTTGGGGAAAAATTAGTGAAACCGTTTTTGCAAATCTGTTCCCTTTGTTTGTTTACTCATATTTATTCTTTTTTTTTTTAATTTTTTTTTTCAACGTTTATTTATTTTTGGGACAGAGAGAGACAGAGCATGAACGGGGGAGGGGCAGAGAGAGAGGGAGACACAGAATCGGAAACAGGCTCCAGGCTCTGAGCCATCAGCCCAGAGCCCGACGCGGGGCTCAAACTCACGGACCGCGAGATCGTGACCTGGCTGAAGTCGGACGCTTAACCGACTGCGCCACCCAGGCGCCCCTCTCATATTTATTCTTGAAGTATTCTGGTTTGGAGAGTTTTTTGATTCTTAATCAGATAGAATGATAGTTTCTTCTGCGCTGAGCCTCACTGTCTCCCCCACTGCTGAAAGATGGCGCCTGGCGGGATGACCACATTTTATTCACAGGTGAGATTCTGCTTATTGATTCAGAGCACGTTTGGAGAAGAGTCTTCTGTGCTGTGACCTAAGTTTCTATGCCTCATTAGTATGATCTATGATTTCTTTTCAGTTTGAAGAATTCTAGTGTCTAAACACTGTTTATAGGTTTTCAAGTGTCCAACCTGTCTCAAAAGTTGTAGCAAGAACCTTCATTTCAGTGACTGCCTTAACCCCCTTGCAAACTATTCCTACACAAAAACATGGATAATTACGTTAGTCAGCCCTGCCTATTTCAAGCTGTTGTAGATAACAGCTCTAAGTACTTTTGAAAAGTATCCAGTTCTCTTGTTGGCTTAGTAAGAGTAACGGAATCTCTTCACCTACCTTGTTGGGGCACCTCATTAAAACTGCTCTAGTCAGGTCATCAGTGAACTTTGTGTTGCCAGTGGGTGCCTCTCTGTTTTCACTGTACTTATGTTTCAGCACCGTTTGACACAATTTCTATTTTTATGTATTTTTTTCTCTTGGCGTAAGTGGTACCGCATTATTATGGTTTTACTCCTACCTATCACCCTGAGAGTTCTGTCTCAACATCCTTTGTTTCTTTCCATATCTTTACTAGAGTGTCCCAGGGCTTTGTCTGTAGCTCCCTCTTCTCTAATTTCATCCTCTATTAGGTGATCCTGACCAGTCCCAAATGCTGTCTACTCCTCTGTCAGTTTATCTGACCATCTGTCCTTCTGTTCATTCATTATCTATCATTATCATCTATCTAATCATCTATTTGTATAATTATCTATTGTATCTATCTATCTCTATCTATCTATCTATTGTCATCTAGCTCTATCTCTGTACATGTATGTGAATAACTACTAAATTTATGTATCTAACTCTGATATTTCCTTGCAACTCCAACTGTGTTTGCCATTTCCACATGTATGCCAGATAGGAATCTCAAATTTGACATGTTCATAGCAATACTCTTGATTCCCTCCTCCTTCCATTTCCCCATTGTTGTACGTGTCAACTTTATTCTTTCAGTTGTTCAGCCAAAACCCATGGACTCATCCTATGGTTGACTCATCTCTTTCTCTCCCACTCTGTATTTATTCTTATCAGCAAATCCTGTCAGCTCTTCTTTCAAACTATGTGCAGAATCTACCCCTCTTATCACTTCCACATTCTCAGCAGGGGTAGTTTTGTCCTATAGGGGACATTTGGCAATGTCTGGAGATATTTTTGGCTGTCACAATTGGGGAAGGGATGACTACTTCGGGCTTCTGGTAAGTAAAGGCCAGTGATGTTGGAAACTTTCTACAAACCACAGAATGACCCTCCCCGACAAAGGATTGTATGGTACAAAATGTCAATAGTTTCAAGGTTGAGAAACTCTGCCCCAGTTCTAGTCACCACTGAATTGACCTCCCAAGTGGTTCCTCCACTTCCTCTCAATTCCCTGCAAGCCATTTCTCACGTAGTGGCCAGATTGGACTTCTAAACACATTTCTAGAGCAGTGCACTCTACTGCTTAAAATCTCTACTTATTTCCCATCATAGCAGAATAAAATCCGAATGTCTTGTCTTAGCTTCCAATATCCCTCTGGCCTGATCACTGTCTACCTCCCTGGCCTCCTGCCCCATCACCTTGCCCTCCAGCCACAATGACCTTTCTGTCTTCAAATGTACCAAGCACACTCTGGCCTCATCGCCTTTGCATTCATGTTCCCTCTGCCTAGAACACTCTTCCCTCAGATTTCTACTTAGCTGCTCCTTCTTGTCGTTTAGATCCCAGCTTATGATCTTCCCTGACCACTGAATCTAAAGTAGAAACCTCCAGTATTCTACCACATTGCCCATTTTACTTTTAAAAAGAACCTATGATACCTGATGTTTTCTTTTATTTTTTGCTTAACTTTTCTTTTCCTCACTCTGTCTTGTTCACACATGTTTAACTATGTTAGATGGTAAACCTTCAGTGAATACTGGCTGAATGGATGGATGTGTTTGTTTCAGCATTTAGCCTTTTACTGCCCCAAGTTTTTGTAGACCTCCCCCAGGCTGTGGCTTCACAATGAGATTATATTTCCTCAATTACCCAAACAATGACTTGAACACCATCTATTGACTTCTATGGTACAGTCTGCTTAAATGGTCCCTAAATCACTTCTAGTGGGTTCCCAGGGCACTGGCTCATTGTGGCAGTGTAATGTTGCTCTGCTGTATGGCCCTCTTGGGTTCATCACCCTAAGAGCATTGTGACTGCCACTATCATGTTGACTTTGGGAAGAGGACACTGTTATCAACTTTGCTATTCTCTTCTGAGCCTGGGTCGAGGCCTTTTCTTAGTTCTGTAAAGCACATCAGATTCCAAACTGTAATTATCAGTAAGACTTTTTGGAAAGTTTGCATATAAAGGGAAGGAAGGTATGATACAAATAACAACTTAAAACTTCTCTTCACCTTGGGTGTGCTGAGTGTAGGCTGAGTTTCAAAAGGGTCTCTAACCAAGCACTTGGCCTTTTGATACGTAGCAAAGATCACCCCACCAGCAATCTCCTTGCAAAAGGGTGCACTGAAACAGAATTCTTTACTGAGTCCTGGGCCCAATCATGAAGCCTCTGAGAAAGGAGGAAAATTTCCCCACCCCAGGCTGAGTCTCATCTTTGTTTCTCGTGCTTCTTCTCAGGTGTTTCCTGCAAGGAATAGCTACTTGCTTCATGGGCAACCCCAATCTAAAGCAGCTGGACCCCACAGGGTAGTTGGTACATAGTAAACCCCACAAAAGTGCCCTATCAAGGGGAGTGTGGAGGCCTGAAATCCAGATCAGGCTCTGCCAACTGAACCAAATCCCAGTTTCAAGATGAAAAGAGGGTTTGTTATAAACCCTTTGCCCAAAGTGGAGCATCTTTTTGTAATTTGTCTACCTAGATGGGTGCCGTTTAAAATTCATCTGTCTGAAAGGGACACCTTTTAAAATTTCATCTGTCTCTCTTGCACACCTTCTTGCAATTTGCATACATGTGTGCTACTGCAATAGTCACGGAGCCCCTTCCCCACTGGATTTGGCCTGGCTCTGTGGCTCCCGGATGACAGTCACATGGGGACACAGTCATCCATCACCAGCATGTTTCCCAAAGCCTAAGGTACTCGGTTTCTTGCAACAGGATGGAGAGGTGGGGAGTTTATGTGCATTAATAACAGATCCTTTTCCATTGAGGTATCGCAAATCTCGACCAGTGCTTTTCCCCAATCTCTCCTTCAGTTCAAGGTGAAGAACAGTCTGTGTCTAATTCCTGAAACTATTGGGCTCTTTGTTTCTGATCTGCAGTGAACAACTGCTTGAGCTGGAAGACAAGGGAGGAGGCCTTTTCAAGAGGAGAGAGTTAACATAAATGCTCAGATCTTACCAGGCTGTCTAGAGAAAAACAATTTCTCCCATACAAATGCACAAATTATAGTGAAACGTTTCTGTTGAAACATATGCCCAATAGCGATTCTGAAGGCATCCTTCTGTTTCCTTGTTTAGCTATCTTTACATTGAGGTGAAGAGAATTTTAATTTTTGTCATCCAAACAAACGGAAGGTATGCTCCAAAAAGAAATTGAATCTTAGGATGTAGGACAGTAGGAAGCTTTGGAATTGTCTTCCAGCTTCTACTAGAAAGATACCAGTTTTTGCTGGGATAGGCTGTTACATCATTGTAACTTTGTAAACGTTGTTAGATTCTAATTTCCCCAAATCCTAGAATTAAGTGTTCTCGTGTTTTGCTGTGTGAATGCTGTAAATGAGATCAGTGGCATTTAAAACTCTGTGCTCTATGATGGTGCCTCCATTGAGAGAGGGGTGCGCTTCACTCCACATTACTCCCTTAAAGGCAGTTCAGTTCTTGGCCCAGATGGAAAGTTCTGCCAGTTCCTTTTCCACACAAGCAAATAACATAACCATCTCTGCCCTCTTGTTCTTGAACTCCAGCTGCAGCCCAGGGTGATGTAGCTGACGAATGAAATCCACTGGCAGAACTCTGTGGGAAAACTCCCAGAGTGGCTTCTGGCCTTGCTTCCTGATCTGGAACTTTGTGGCTCCTTTGCCGAAAACAGTCGTTTGAGTTGTGGGATGCCTGTGTGTCAGGTTTTGGTGCTCCTCGCCAGGAGGGAGGGAAAGTAATGCTCTGTGTGTAATGCCCGAAGTTCCAAAACCTCCCACAAAAGACCACCAGAGTCATAAGTCAAAGCCAAGTGGCAAGGGTCGTTTATTGCAGGTTCGAACCTGGACCTCTGCGCACTCGTTGCCGGAGACGCTAAGAGGTTTCGATCAGGGTTGGTACAGCGTTTTTATAGACAGGGACAAACAGCATAGGTGAGGTTTCAAATTATGAGGGGCCTGATTAGTCGATTTTAAAGTACGGACATTTGTGGTTTTCTGATTGGGCGTCCTTTGTCTGTCCTTTGGCGGGAAGGCTTTGTCCGTTACTTGTGGTGGGAGGGAAAAAGGGGGAAGGAGATAGGTGAGGAATGTGCTAAGCAAGCAGGTTTACAGAAGCGAGAAACGCCGGTTAGTTTATGTACAACCACTTATTCCATTATATATCAGACTACCTTTAAGAAGGTTTACAACCCATTCTACTACACAGCGGGTTACATTCAGGAAAGGTCTCACAATGCTCATAGCAAACAGCAAGCAAAACAGACTTCTCAGCAATTGTATTTCTTATCAAAGATCCATAATAAGCAGAAAAGAGAACCTAGCTTTAAACTAAGGTAGGGCTGTCATTTGGATTGTTCCTTTCATGTGTATCCCCTAACTCTGCTCCCAGGCTGAGGAATTCCTTGTGACCCCTGACGTTTGGGGGTTGCCTGGTCAGACCCATGATTACTCAGATGTGAGACTTTGGAACTGGCTGGCGGGAGATTTGTCCCTATCGGTGCTTTGTGTTACAGGCTCATAAACATGAGCGTTATTTTCTCCCCTCCTCTTTTTTCATCTTTCCACTTCCTTTTCAATTTGGCAGGTTCATCTTGTGAGTTCCCAGCATGATGGATTGGAAATGAGAGAGAGAACTGAAGAACGTATACTTCAAGAAGCAGCATTGTTTTCTTTCTTTGCTGGATCTTGAATTAGGGACCTTCTCTGTGGGCCAGGTATAGGTCAGGAGAAGGAGTGACCCTCATCTTATGGGAGATAAGAGGCCAGACCTCTGTTTGTTATTGGGTTAATTACTTGACTTATGGGTCCACACAAATACAGATACAGATGTCACTCCCTTCTCCTGTATATCTCTTCTCTGAAGTCTTTATTTTGAACCTCATTTCTGTTTTCATTACAGACACTGAAGATTGGGTGTCCGGAGTTTCCCACTTGATGTTCATAGGTTAATATTTCTCTTCTTTTTTGATCGTGTACGAGTCACAGGTCCAGGAAGCTTAAATATTAGCTTTCAGAAAGCTCTAGTTCCTTTCAAAAACATCTCCATTGACTAACAGATATTAATAAGATCTTTGAAAAATGAGAAAATAGGAGGCCTGGGTTTTAGGTTTTGTAACTGAAAAACGTTTTACTTGCTTGTTGGAGATGGTTTTTCAGTGTGACATAACTAATTTGTTTTTGGCCGGACGGTCTGTGTTAGAGAGCCATAGCAGGTCTGTGGAGACTTGGCATGTTTTTCATACAGAGCAGTCCCACTGGATTTGGGAGTCAGAGGAGCTGGGCTCAAGTCCTAGTTCAATACTAACTAACGATGTGATGTTAGTTGAGATCCTTTGCCTTTTTGGGTCTGTTAGTTGAGTGGATCGGGTCCTTGCTACTAAATGTGTGGCCCATGGACCGTCAGAATGTGCATCACCCGGGAACTTGTTAGTAATGCAGATTCTCAGAGCCTACACCCTGACTTGCTGAATCAGACCTACATTTTAATAAGAGCCCCAGGTAATTTGTATGTGCATTAAAAGTTGACAGGCATTGACTCACCAAACCCAGAGATACTAGTTCTGTTTGAGTTCACCCTTTTACATATTGCATCCTTCCTGCAAATTGTTGGCCCAAATATCTAGTGAAGCTTAGAAACAGTAGGGGGGGGGGGGGATGCTGTTGTTCTAATCAATGTTGATGGATAGAAGGGTGGAAGAGGAATCTTAGAAAATGCGATTCAAAAAAAGACCGAAAAGATACATGAGACCTGGGAGCCAAATGAGGCAGGTGATGGTGGCCAGATATACTCTCCATCATCCTTTGCTACTCTTCTGACTTCCACAGCATTTAGCTCTATTAGAACCCTTGTCCTTGACATGAACAGCTCTTACCAGGACAGCTTTCAGTCGTTCTCAGGTTATTTGATCTCATCTCTGGTGAGTATGCTAAGCAATAATCTTTTGTTTTGGTGTCTTCATCTAAGCTGTTGAGAAGAGGCTTTCTGGGCCCTCCAAAAGCTAGGAGGGACAATAACAACCAATACATTTAGACTTTCATTTCCACTCCCAAGGGGATGGAGCCTGGTTGATGCTAAGTTTGGGTTAAGAACAAGGAAACCTTAATGTTTATAAATATTCCCTTAAGAGACTGTGAGTGTGGAGTTTTCCAGGATGTTCAGGAAAGTCTAGGAATAAAAGGGCAATGGCAAAGCAAAGATGGGGCTTTCCTCTCAGCCCTAGGAGGACACTATCCATGCAGAGAGGACCACTTATGTCAGTGCACCCCACAGTCAACAGGGACAGGAGCCCCGGCCTCCACTCCTGGTCCAGACCACTTACTTCCATTAAGTTCTATATCCTTGACTAAATACACTGGGGTTTTAGAGAAGCTGTACATATGCTTCTCTTTCTACTCCCCACAAACCATCTGGTAACACCGCAGTTGTCCCGTTCCCCTTCTTCAGTGATTACACTTGGTTTTTTGCTTTTAAGACTTTTCAAAATAGTCAAACACGGAAAATCTTCCTCTAAACACACACGTTACAAAAATACGATCTTCTGAGATTTCCCAATAGTGTATGTTGTTGTATTTATTTCCCTCCTTGAGGCATTTGAAGTATTCATTGAAAGAAAAAGACTTTCAGGGGCACCTGATCGGTTTGGTTGGTTAAGCGTCTGCCTCTTGGTTTCAGCTCAGGTCATGGCCTCGCGGTTCATGAGTTCGAGGCTCGAGTGGGGCTGTATGCTAGCAGCTCAGAGCCTGCTTGGGATTCTCTGTCTCCTCTCTCTCTGCCCCTCCCCCACTTGCTTGTGCTTGCTCTCTTTCTCAAAATAAATAAACGAAAAAAAAGAAGTGACTTTCATACCCCAGCGTGTCCTATACCAGACCCACTGTCTCTAATTCAGTCTCATTCCCACTTACACATTCCTTCAGGGCTCCTCAGCGAAATTGCCTGGGAGGCAATAAGCTATTCTGAGAAACAGATTTGTCAGAGTTTTACAGTGTGCCATACTGAATGGTCCCATTTGGTGTCATTGATTCCCCTCGTCACCAGTCCACCCTCCCCTCACCACCGCCACCCTGTTTGCGGACAGATTTTTCTCTGGAAATTTTTTCCTCACTTGGTTTCTGCTTTGGCCCTAGAGAATGAGTCACACAGTTTAAAAATGCACAGCTTCCACAGTCTCTGACTGGGTCATCAGATATCGCATCTTTCTTCCAAGCAGCACCCCCTTCTTCCTGCAAGTCTTGTTTTCTGTTGTTTTGTTTTGTTCTTTTTTAAGTTGCAGCTGCATTTTTCTCTTTCTAATCCCCCAACATTCTCAGCTTATCTCTGATGACTGATTCCCCCCACTGTGGCGGTGGATTTTCTAGGCTTTCTCTTTGGCTGTCCTTTCTTTTCTTGCTTTTGCTGCATTTTGGTTACTTTTACTATTTTTTTTGTTTTTTAGCATATGTGCAGCAGAAACACAAAAAGTTCAGTTGTTAGCTAAAATGAGGCTTATATAATGTACAAGTTATTTAACTTACAAAGCAGATATATTTAACTTATTTAATTTTATATTATATATATTTTAGAATACATATTTAAAAAAATTTTTAATGTTTATTTTTGAGAGAGAGAGAGAGACAGAGCATGAGCGGGGAAGGGCACAGAGAGAGGGAGACACAGAATCTGAAGCAGCTCCAGACTCTGAGCTGTCAGCACAGGGCCCGAAGTGGGGCTTGAACTCACGAACCATGTGATCATGACCTGAACTGAAGCCGGAGGCTTAACCAACTGAGCCACCCAGGTGCCCCTATAATCCATATTTTATATTATGTTACATATTACTTTTCAGTTAACTTATATAATTTACATAAGTTATATCTCTCATATATAATACATAGTATATATATTAATTTAATTAAAGTACATGAAATTCTATCTCACATATAGCATATATTAAATTATATGTCTTATCTTGGGTCGCCTGGCTGGCTCAGTCAGAAGAACATGCAATTCTTGGTATTGGGGTCATGAGTTTGAACCCCATGTTGGGTTTGAACCCCATGTTGGGTATATTTATTTATTTACAAATAAATAAATAAATAAATAAATAAATAAACTTTAAAAAATATATGTCTTATCTCCTTTCCAATCTCTGTGCAGCTTGATAGAGAAAGAATAGTGGGAATAGGCTGCTCACAGCAGAACTTCCAGATAAGAGAGAGTTTATTGCAGGGGCAGGAGCAGTGTGTGTGTGTGTGTGTGTGTGTGTGTGTGTGTGCGCGCGCGCGCGCGCGCGGACGTTAGGAGTGGGGGAGGGGGTTAGCTAATACAGAATAAGTCCACAGAAAGGGGTTTTTATATGAAGCTATGTTGCAAAAGAAATGGCTGAAATCACAGTTATAATTATAGTTAAATGTGTCAAAACATCCTTGACCCTCATTCATTTGAAATTGCATCGGAGCAGACAGCACATCTGAGTTTGGATGATGGATGGGAGGCAAGCATCCAGTCTCCTTTCAGTGAGTATTCTTTTCTCTCTGGAAGGTTGTGAAGGCAGTAATGACCATGGCAGATGACCAAGGAAAGGATTTGCGATCCACTGATAAATGCTTTACATCCTTTCTCTGGAAAGGATTTGTTCTTTTACTAGTTAATTCTATTTACATTAAACTGTTTTAATAGAGAGATACAAGTTTGATAAGGAGGCTTTTCTTCCTTTTTACTCTAATCTCTAGGCCAGTCCCCTGAGATTTAGGCTTTTATTAATCAAAAGTGCTGGGTCTGGAGTTGAGAGACCTGTGCTTTATGTCTGACCTCCCCTGGCTCGCAGGAGCCCCAAGTTCCTTCACACCTGTGGTCCCAGCTTCCTCACCTGTGAAATGAAGGGTGAGCAGTTTCTACTGTCTCATCAAACTCAGGCACTCTGACACTGTGACTAATCTGTGGCCAAGGCACGTGCCGTCATATGGCAATGTGTGCAAAAATGGGATGATGATGATGATGATGATGAGTCATGGCTAGGTAAAAACCTCTCTTTTGAAAATTGAATCTGAAAAATGAAAAATCAAAAATGTGACAGTGAGAAAGACTGTTCTAGCCCAAGTTGTGCAGGGGGTGGGTACTGACGTATTCTGTGCTAGGGAAATGGTGGCAGAAGGAGGATGCTGATGTCAGAGCCTTTCTTGTGATAATTTTCCCTGGAAATTTCCCAGGGTCATCTTGATGAGAGGCATGTAGTGTTTACAGCCTGGTGGGCTCTTGAATTGGATAGACTTTGGTCATAAGCTCTGTAACTTTGGGCAGATTTTCTCTTAGATTGTAAATAGCGACTTACCTAATAATACTGTTTTTATTGGTTGGCTGTGAGGACTCAATAAAATATTGAGTGTGTAACACTGTTTTGCACAGAGTATATGTTCAAGAAACTATGTATATGTAGCTCTTATTATTATTGTTATAATTAATTAATTAATTAATTAATTGTTATTGATACATAATTATTATTAATGTTACTACTGCAATTGCTGAATAACTAGAGGGTTCAGTCCTCCAGAAAATATCTCCTCCAATGTTCAAGTAAATAGTTTCATATATTCACATTTATCTGCAGTGCCAGAGAATTAACATTTACTTTATCATTCACCATTTAGTCTTTTGGACGAAATAAGTTAACATTTCAATTATTTCTTTTTTCTTAATCACATTTTTCTACTAAGGTAGAAAAATGCTTGGCCATTTAAAGTTTTCACTCTTTCTCTCCCCATGTTCACCTTTTATTACTGATCCAGGGGAAGAAAAAATAATCTAGAGCACAAATCACCATAGGAGAGGACTCCAGATTTCCCCCTCCATTTTTTTTTTTTTCCAACGTTTATTTATTTTTGGGACAGAGAGAGACAGAGCATGAACGGGGGAGGGGCAGAGAGAGAGGGAGACACAGAATCGGAAGCAGGCTCCAGGCTCTGAGCCATCAGCCCAGAGCCCGACGCGGGGCTCGAACTCACGGACCGCGAGATCGTGACCTGGCTGAAGTCGGACGCTTAACCGACTGCGCCACCCAGGCGCCCCTTCCCCTCCATTTATAATGTTTTTTAAAGCAGGTAATCCATTTACATGCTGCAACATTTTAAAGATGCAACTTATGTCTGTCCCTAGACTCCCAACTCACCTTTTCAGAAAACTCCTCTGCCTAGGCTTCAACGGTATTATTATGGATATTTTTGTATGTGGTGACATATACATAGCAAAAACTAACCATTTTAAAGTGTGAAGTTCAGTGGCATTAAGTACATTGACATTCTTGTGCAACCATTATCACCAGAACTTTTCCAGCTTCCCAAATTCTGTCCCAATTAAACAGTAAGTCCCCATTCGCTTCTTCCCCTCAGCTCCTGGCAACCCCCATTTCACTCTATGTCTTACTAAATGTGACTACGTACCTCGTGTAAGTGGAATCGTGTGGTACTTGTTCTTTGGTGACTGGCTTATTTCAGTTAGCATAATATCTTCAGGGTTCAACCATGTTACACCAAGTGTCAGAATTTTCTTTTTTTTCCCTCTCGGGTTTTATTGAGATATAATTGGTATACAAAAAAAAAAAATCCTGCACATAATTAATGTGTACAGTTTGGTGAGTTTGGAGATATGTATATACTCATGTAACCATTACCACAATCCAGGTCATAAACATATCTGTCACCTCCAAAAGTTTCCTTGTGCCCATTTTTCTTTCTTCCTTTTCCTTTTCTTTCCTTCTTTCTTTCTTCCTTTCTTTGTCTTTCTTTCTTTCTTTCTTTCTTTCTTTCTTTCTTTCTTGTGGTAAGAACATTTGACATGAGACTTATCCTCTTCAATTTTTAACTATATGACACCTTACTGTTAACTACAGGCACTATGGGCACATCAGATCTCTGGAACTTACTCCTCTTGTATCACTGTAACTTTACACCCATTGAACAGTTGCCCGTATCTTTCTCCCCCATCCTCTGATAACCACCACTCTATGGTCCACTTCTACCCCCTGGACTATTCTAGATGCCTCTTAGAAGAGGAACCGTGCAGCATTTGTTCTTGTGTGACTGAATTGTTTCACTGAACATAATGTCTTCCAGCCCCATCCATGTTGTCATAAATAGGAGAATTTTCTTCTTTTTTAAGGTTGAATAATGTTCCCTGGCATGTGTATACCACATTTTCTTTATCCATTCATCTATTGATGAACATTGGATTATTTCCATGTTTTGGCTTTTGTGACTAGTGTTGCAATGAACATGGGAGTGCAGGTATCTCTTTGAGATCCTAATTTCAATTCTCTTGAATGTATACCCAAAAGTGGGATTGCTGAATGATATGGTAGTTCTATTCTTAATTTTTTAAAAGAAACTCCATATTGTTTTCCAAAGCAGCTGCACTATTTTATATTCCTTCTAACAGTGTATAAGGGTTCCAAATTCTCCACGTCCTCCCCAACAATTGTTAGCTTTTAATTTTTTAAATAATAGCTTACTAACAGGTATGAAGTGATATCTCATTGTCGTTTCGATTTGCGTTTCCTGATGACTAGTGATGTTGAATATCTTTTCATTTACCTGTTGGCCATTTGTATTCGTCCTTTCTGAGACTGAATTAAATGTAGATTGTTATTAATCTAGTTAATGGATTATTACTAAAAAATTTTTTAATTCTTATTTATTTTTGAGAGAGAGAGAGAGAGACAGAGACAGACAGAGCATGAGTGGGGGAGGGGCAGAGAGAGGGGGAGACACAGAATCTGAAGCAGGTTCCAGGCTCCAAGCTGTTAGCACAGAGCCTGATGCGGAGCTCTAACCCAACTAACCAAGAGATCGTGACCTCAGCCAAAGTCAGATGCTCAACCGACTGAGCCACCCAGGCGCCCTTAGATAATAGATTATTATATATAACAATATAGGTTATTATTCAATGTTAAATAGGACAGAAATTTTTAGTGTAGACTTTAAAAATTTCGGTGTCTGCGTGGAGAACAGAAGTTGGGAATGTAAATTAGAATTCCCAGACCAGAGCTGTACCCTGGTGGCATAGTAGGACTAAGCTCTGAGCGTGGAGCCAGAGGATCTGCATTCTAAGCCCTCCTGTGACTCTAGCTTGCTTCAGGGAGTTAGTGTTGACACTTAAGTACAATAAATGACTGACTCCTTGACTGCTCCCCATAGGTCCTCTGTGCATTTTGTTAATGTCCACCTTGGTAATATTCAAGTGCTTACATGGAGAAGTGCAAATAACCAGCATCTGATTGCTACCATTAATAAGCATCTGCAATATAAGAGTGCTGTCGTTGTGCCTCACTGCTGGTATTAGATGATAGATACTTTGTTGCTATTGGGTGTCACTATTCCAGGCCCTAAATCAAAACACAAATTACATCTATAGTTATTAGTCTATCTATATAGAAAATTACGAATTTACACCAATGCATTCAATTCCAGTCCAACACCACGGATTCATTCTGGTTTTCTGTCTTTTCAAATTTGTAAAAATATCTTCTCTGACAATGACAAAACTGGTTCCCGTTATTCTTAGCATATTTTCTCATCTGATCACTCCCTTTGTTTGTAACCAATACCCCATTGCTATCGTTGCTACAACCATCTTTCTTGTCTGGATGCCCTTCTCACGTCAGTTGGGCTTCTGTGCGTGCGTTAGGAGTGGGGTTTCCCCCAGTTGCCTCATGTGGCTGCTGTCCTTATCCTGCTTAGATTCTGCCCCTCATGCCAGGCCATGGGGCCTTGATTCTCTAGTGAGGGTGGTGCCCTGTGGGGTTGTCAGAGCCCAGAAACTAGCACTGAAAAACCCAGCACTGCATCACTTCCCCTTTTTGCCTTTGCCTTGTTTTCGTTCTGGGCTCTGGTATCCTGCATCACACATTCCCCCTATGCAGATATCCCTTTCCTCTACTCAGGCACTGATGCTCTGCTCTGTTCCACCTAAATGCTCCCTGAACCCCGACATCACTACTCCAATCTCATACAGATGCCTACTGCACTCTGACCTACTTAAGGGCTTTCGAACTGAATTGTTCAAGATGGGAAGAATAGGGAGAGGGAAAGTCATTTTGCTTATAATTTGACCATGTTTGTCTGCGTGATCACCCAGTGCCCTTCCAATTCAGATATTCTGTGATTCCATGCTGCGTTGGTGACAGATCCTCAGCTCTACCTTGGTAATTGTTCCGTGCCCACCAAGTTTGGCTCTGCCTTTGGTAGCTGTCCTTGCCTTTGCTTCCTGCCTTTGTGTTCACACCTGCTACCTTAGTTCTTGATGTAATGCCCACTTTACTGGTTTCCTGGAGTCTTCTGTCCTTGGATGTGTTATCTGCAGGGCCTCTGCACTAACTGTTAGCTGGGCTTTGCTGCAGAGACTGCCCCAGTGGTTGGCACCATGCCTGCTTCCTATTTCCCTGTGTTTTTCCAGCAGCCCATGGAGTTTTATCAATAGTTCTTTATGGAACACTGTGGATATTATGTAAACTTTATGCTAGTTTCGGTGTGAAAAGGTCTGTTTAAGAGTTGCAGTGTGGACAACTCCTGTTTTAAATTCCTTTTGCTCTAAAAAGCTTTTACGGGACTGTGACTTATACTTTTGTTAAGCCTCCCTTTGTATAGGTGCGACTCTGTAAGTTTACTTACCGTGAAGTCATCCCCAAAGCACATGCTATTTTACCATCGAGTCAGCTGTATAATTTGAAATGTATCTCTAAGTAAAGCATCTTTTAAATTCATGTGAGCATTGGAAAGACAGAATGGGAATCAGTAAAAGGAACACAGGCATGATTGACAAGCACCAGGAGAACACATTTCACTTCTGCACATAGGATTACCAAATATTTTTTTCTCTCTTGTTAAGTCACAGGTGAACATTTCCAATTACCTGTTGGGCTTCTATACGTAGATATCCCAACAAAGTAAAATCATAATCATTGTGTTCTGGGGATTGAGACGGCATTGATGAGGCATGGTTAAGCAGAGTCTTATCTGATGCATGGGTGTTGTTAACACCGTTTATTCAGGTATACAGGTGTGCAAGATCATGGAGTCAGAAAGGGGAGGGTAGAAGAGAAACATGAAGATGTGTCAGGGTCTGCAATGTCACGGCAAGCACAATGAACAGTGGTGTGGGGTGGGCAGAAACCACAGTGTACTATGCCGAAAAGTACGGAGATAGAAAAAAGTTCCAAATGTAGTCAATTCTTTTTGAAGAAAAGCAAAATTATGTGTCAGTGAATAAGTAAAAACACTATAGTACATAAGTATGAGCTGACTTTTCTTTTTGGAAGTTGGGGGAGAGACGGGAGGAGCCATGGGGAAGCAGAGGTTCACCCTACAGAGAAAGGATAGTTGTTCAAACAAGGGTCAGGAGGAAGTAAGTAAGAGTGTCCCAGTCCCAGGGCACAGTGAGAAGACTTTGCCTTGCATAGGACTTTTTTTAAGGTGTGACTTTGATAAATATTTTTCAAGGGTGTCTGTACTTTTGTACATTTTTTCGCGGAGAGAAAGCAAGGCCGTGGAGTTCAGTGTGAGCCCCGGGGTGTCTGGTGCAGATGCGGAGTACTGGATGTGGATCAGGGGTCTCGGTGTGTATCTGGGGCCTCGGGCATGAACCCCAGAGTGCACTCCGTGCGTCTGGGGTGTTCGGCATGGATCCCACAGCTTCTGGCCTGGTTCTGGGACTTCTAGTGTGGCTCTGAGACAGGAGACAGGCTGACCTTGGGCAGGCAGGGATAAGAGGCCCCTTGTGAACAAGGGAGCAGAAAGCACTGGACCTTCTTCAACACCCACTCCCTGGAACAACCCACCCAGACCATATCGTGGTTCAGCAGCTGCACAGTTACTTACTCCCCCTCAAAAGGTCCCACCACTGTAAGGGCGAGAGGCTTCCTTCTCAGACGCCTTAGGGGGCTCCTCCTTAAGGCGCCCCTCCAGGTAGTGGCAGTCTTTTTCTTTTCATTCTCTCCCTAATAAACTTGGTGCCTGTGCTGCCCTTAACCTTGTTCTGGGGTTCCATTCTTCGGCTCCGTCAGAATACGATCCCAGTTTTAAAAAGAGGTTACAGCTCCAGGGCATCGGGCGTGGATGCCAGGCATCTGATGTGACTCAGGGTCGTCCCCTGTGGATCCTTTCTCTGTAGGGTTAACCTCTGGTTCCCCATGGCTCCTCCCATCCCTCCCCCAACTTCCAAAAAGAAAAAGTCAGCTCATACTTATTATATTATAGAGTTTTTACTTATTCATTGACCTGTAATTTTTCTTTTCTTCAAAAAGAATTGACTACATTCGGAATTGACTCTACACAGACACCGGGGGCATCTGGTATATTCCGGGCCTTGCAGCGTGGTTCCGGGGTGGTTCTAGGATGTTCGGTGTGGCTGAGAGGCGTCTGGCGTGGTTCCGGGATGTGTGGTGTGTGGCGTGGATGGGGGCATCCGGTGTGGAACCGGGGCATCCTGGCGTTCGGCGCGGTTTCGGGGTGTTTGGCATGGGCTCCGGCTACCGCAGGTCCCTGATGACAGGCTGCGCTCCGCAGTGTTGGAGGCCCGTCCTTGAAGCCGAGCCAGACGTTGCTGCTGCCCACAGGAGTGTCAGTGCAACTGCTCGGCCACGTCCGTCCCAAGGTCCGCGTCCTCTGAGCTTGCAGCCGCTGCTTTGCTGACACCACGAGATGGAAGCAATCCCTCTCCGGCTGCTCCTCCGGGCCGCTCTCTTCAGGACGCGCTCTAGCCTCCTGTATGGTGGCCTGTATGGTGGCCTCCTGCTGGTGACCTCGCCAGGCGCCAAGCCGGTGGCTGGGCCCCTTGCTACCCAGCGCTCCCCAGCAGATCCTCGACCCCCGGGGGAAAAACACGTGTCCAGCTGGGGGTCGTCCCCAGCCCTGGTCAAGGCCTCTCCCCACCACGTCTCCTCCACTTGGATCTCCAGGGCGATGAGCTGCTTGGGCTGGTAGGTGAGGGGCTGGCGGGTGGGCAGCTTAGGAAAGTGTTACACCTCCTCCGTGTTCAGCTCCAGCCCCGTAGATACACTGCCGGTGGGCGCGCGCGCGCTCCTGGCAGTGGGATGGGCCGCAGGCCAGCATGGTGCCCACGAGGCTGGTTGGTTGTCTGGCTGGCAGATGCTCCTCATAGGCTTTATACAGCCGAGTGATCACGGGGTGAAGCTTGGGCTCCAGGATGTCCAGGAGCAGGCAGAGGGTTTTTGGAATATGGGCTTGGGACTGGATCCCTTTTGCTGATACAAGGAGGATGGAAGTGAAGGTGGCTGGAGATGCAGAGAAGCGCGAGGTTGGGGCATAGGAAGTGAAGGCAGCTCTAGTGGTGTTTGGAGCCTCTGAACCCTGGACAAAACGGGTAAGGGCCGTGGCTATCATCCCCTGGCTGAGTACTCTGGAGTTCAGGGTGAAAATCCAGCGCCGGTGGATGAGCCAAGAGACTGTGCTGAAGGTCAGCCACAAAGACCGGGTGCACAGGACAGGACTGGGTATGGAGGAAGCTCAGCTTAGCAGACGTGGAAGGTTCTAGCCTCGTGAACCTCTGCATTAGACCTTGGGCTTTGGTAGCTGGGAGCCTGAGGCTGATACACTGGCTAGATCAGAAACTGAACAGAGGCTGAGTCTGCAAGCTGAAGATCATTCCTACCCCTGCTGGTTGCCTTGAGAGTCCAGGGTCTCAAGTGACGGAGGACTAGGGCTGTAGTAAGCCTGCTGCACTCTTGGGGCCTTGGGAAGGGAGCTGGTGCTGGTACTGCCACCACGGTTATTACTAAATCGAACTTTCACTTGTGAGTGCCAGACCCGGTAATAGGTGCTTTACTTTTTAATTCCATGGTACCGTTATGACCTGCACTCTTCAGAAGAAGAAACAGAGGCACAGGGAAGTTAAGTAAGTTGCTCAAGTTTCTGCATCTGGTAAGCAACTGAACCATGGTTAAACCCAGGCTGTCATGTTGGGTTCCTGGTCCTGAGCTCTTAAAATGCCATATTAACCATGGTCATTTTAAGGGTGGGATGAAGAAACTGAGGCAAGGAAGGGAGTAAGAAGTCTGCCTAATTCACAGCTAGTGAGGGGGAGAAGGATTTGAAGGCAAGACAGTGGGGCCCTGGAGCCCAAGCACTATTGTTTTTACTTAATCTCTTAGAAAGAAGGAGATGAAGAAATGACAGGAATAAAATAGGTCATGCTAATCTTTTGAGTGCTGGATCTGGATCATGTTGCTTTTGTAAAGCCTTAGAGAAAAAACAAGTAAGCAAACATCCTTCTAGGGCATTTATCCCTTCATTGAGGTTTGGCATCTTTCTACAAGTGGAGCCCACTTAGGCCTTGTCAAGGGATGTCAGTGAATGGGGAATTAGGGGTTTGCTTAGAAAAATTCATCTTTTCATCAAAATACATTTAGGAAATAGCTTTGAACTCTTTAACTCCAAAGCTATCTCCATTTTGCAGTGTCTTTTACCCCTTAGCTAGTAATGAAAACACAGGAGAATTTTCTTCTTTCTATTTCGTGAAACTACCAAGCTAAATGCTGTAGATTACTTATAGTGAACCATAAATGATAGGATGGACAAAAGCAGGGAAGCAGGGCTAAGTTATTATGTTTTCATTGCTTGTGTTTCTAGTAAAGAACTCCATATAACCTTTTAGAGTGAGCAAGATGGTAGAGATAGGGAGCACAGAAGGAGTTTTGCAGTGGCCAGATAGATGGTCAAAGAAGTAAAAAGATAAGAAGCTTGACCTTAGTGGGAACCAAGCAAGGAACCCCCCTCCCCCTTATTCAGCCTCCTTCCCTTGGCATGGACTACAGACCTCCATTCTCTTGTTCTCTCCCAGGGTTGGAGCGTGGAGGGGGCTGACCACACATCAGGCTGGGAAAGGAAGTGACTTGGGATCCTCTAAAGAAAGGAAGGCACCTTGCCTCAGTGTGACTGAATTATGTGTAGACTTGGGAAGAGCACATATCAATTAGTGTAATTGTAGAATGTCTAAGTAGCATGCAGCAAAATTGTGATGTAATTTGTGGTTAGTCCACGGACCCTTCCATATGGATTAGCCTATAAAGGACACTTCAAATTTGGGATAAAAGATCTTGGCTAATAAATAGCTCACACTTATATTCCCAGGCTCTGTTCTGACTTAATCTTTACTAGAACCCTACAAGATAGGTATCATCTCTTCCCATTCATAGGCAAGGAAACTGAGGCACACAAAGTTAAGTGACTTTCTAAAGGGCCAAGTGGAGAAGAAATTGAAGAAGCTTACTTCCTGTTCTGTGGTCTTAATTTCAGCATTGTTCTGCCCTTTAAAAAAATCACAGAAGAGGGTCTGACCTTGGTGGGTCAGTCGGTTAAGTGTCCGATTTCGGCTTGGGTCGTGATCTCGCAGTTCGTGAGTTTGAGCCTCACATTGGACTCTGTGCTGACAGCTTCAGAGCCTGAAGCCTGCTTTGGATTCTGTGTCTCCTTCTCTCTCTGCCCCTCCCCAACTTGTGCTCTGTCTCTCTCTATCAAAAATAAGTACATGTAAAAAAAATTAAAAAATAAATAAATCACAGAACAGTTGGGGTGCCTGGGTGGCTCAGCCGTTTCTGCACCCGACTTCAGCTCAGGTCATGATGTCACAGTTCATGAGTTCGAGCCCCACGTCGGGCTCTGTGCTGACAGCTCAGAGCCTGGAGCCTGCTTCGGATTCTGTGTCCCCCTCTCTGCCCCTCCCCCACATATAATCTGTCTCTCTCTCTCTCTCTCTCTGAAAAATAAATTAAATATTAAAAAATTAAAAAAAATAGTCACAGAAGAGTTGAGTTTGAAAAGGCCTGTTTTAGGAGCTTCACTTTATAGATGAGAGACCTGCCATCCAGGGAGGTTGTACTCAGAGTTGAAAGAGCCCTTCAGATTAATTTAGAGTTGGGACATTCTGAGACCAGTTGTTTTTCAGCCAGAAGAGGAAGTTACTGTAACTATCAGTTCCAAGTGTTTTAGTTAATTGTCTAGCTTAGGGACACATTTTCTCTTAGGAAATGACCAACCTTATTCTGTGGTGAGCTCTTGCTGCTTTCTCCTTCCTACACTCTGGCTTTTCATCCCCTCCCCCATCCTTTTCTCCCTCCATCTTTCCCATGCTCTTTCTTCCTGTGTCTTGCCTCACCCCTCCTACTCCTGTCTCTCCAATACTTTTATGTCCTATAATTCTCTTGGTCTGCATTTAGCTTCCCTTTTCTTTTCTAGCCTTCTCCTCTAATAGTATCATTTTCTTTTTTCTTTTTTTAAATACTATCATTTTCAATTTTTAAGCTTTTCTTTTATGTACCTTGACTCCAATGAGTTTGGCTGTTGGGGATCTAAGAAACTGTAATTGACATGGTTCTTCTTCTTTTTTTTTTGACATGGTTCTTTTGATGGAACATCCTTAGTTCTTTAAACTTTGAAAGATGACCCTGTTACTTTATATTTTCTAAATTTGTATAGTCTTGCTCATCCTGGAAGTCTAGACACCCATGTGAGTCCACATGAGACATTGGGGGAATTTCTATGGAAGTTTTTCTGTGGTAATGTTATAGAGATTAATTAAAATGCGGTGTGTTTCCTGATGATGGTTCTTACTTTAAAAAAATGGGAAGGACATTAAGCTTAACCACAAATACTGATCTAATTTTACTGTGACGTTTTAATATTCATAGTAAATTATAGTTTGCATATTGTACTCTGTCTTGTATACAACTTTTAAATTTCTTAAAAGTAAGTTTTCTTTTGAAAAAATTTTTTTAATGTTTATTTATTTTTGAGAGAGAGACAGAGCATGAGCCCAGGAGGGGCAGAGAGAGAGGGAGACACAGCATCCAAAGAAAGCAGGCTTCAGGCTCTGAGCTGTCAGCACAGAGCCTGATGTGGGGCTCAAAATCACGAGCTGTGAGATCATGACCTGAGCCGAAATTGGATGCCCAACTGACTGAGCCACCCAGGTGCTCCTAAATTTCTTGAAAGTAAGTTTTCCGAAAGGCAGGCTCTCCTCAATAAGAAATCTGTTTCCCTGGTAAAAAGTTACAAGTGAGGTTTCTTCAATAATTAATTCTCAGCAGTGTTCTCATTGTAGGAAGTGTTTACTGAGTAACGTTGTTACTGCATCCAGATATTCACTGCCATTGACCTGTCTCCTGGGTTGCATTATTATCATATTCCACACATTCTTTCAAGCTTTCTTACACAGAATAATCGTACTCTCCAAGAAGTACCAAGCAGGAAAGCCACAGCAGATGCTGGGAAGGTAACAGAAGAGCTCTACCTAAGCCAGGCATCCCATTCAGCTGGAAACAAAGGCATTCCCTACCATACAGGGTCAGGTTTCTACAAGAAATGGATACTTTTCAAGAATTTCCTGGTGGACCCGACTTGGACCATCATCAGAGAAATTTGTTTGTTCATGTGGGTGTCTTGAGCAGAGCTCTTCTGATGACTTTCTTATAATACATATTTGTCCTAATTCCAGAGAATGTCATCTTCCCTCCTTGTGCTCACCACCACATCTAGGTCTATCCACAGTCGTGTTGATTCTATCTCCAAAGTAGAGATCAAGTCCTTGTCTTTGCTCCATGCCCACTGTAGTTCAGGTCCCCCATCTCTTACGTGGTCTCATTCCTGTTTTTCTTGCTGCTATATGATTCATTTTACACAGAACAGTTAGAGTCACTGTTTAAGAACATAAGTTGGGTCTGGTCTGGAGCACATAGGCCCATCCAGCTCTTAGGCTAAAACCCACACTGTTGGAGAGGCTGGGCGTGGCCTCTCTCTGTAGGCTCTGGTCTTCCCAGTGTACTTGTGGTCCTCAAGACATAGCTACCCTTGCCTGCTTTTGATGTTTTTGGATGCCTCAAGCTCTTTCCCACCCGTGCAAGTGCTGTTGTCTTTGGCCAGAACATTCTTTACCTGCATGTGGCTCCTTCTGTTCCTTCAGTTCTTTGCTAACTTTTCACAGCCTTTGGGAGTCAGCCAACCTCTCCAAATCAGTGTCTGCCCACTTTATTATCTTCCATTCCAAAGTTTCCTCATTTTTCTCTTTCCCAGTGCTTTTTTTTTTTTTTTTAAAGTTTATTTATTTATTTTGAGAGACAGAGAGAGAAAGAGAGAGAATCCCAAGCAGGCTCTGCACTGTCAGCACAGAGCCTGACATGAGGCTCAGTCTCACGAACTGTGAGATCATGACCTGAGCTGAAATCAAGAGTCAGATGCTCAGCCAGCTGAGCCACCCAGGCACCCCTCTCCCCAGCGCTTTCTGTAATTTGTGCTTTTTTTGTGGTTGCCTTAGACCCACATTATCTTCCTCCCGCAGAATGGAAGTTTGCCCAAGAGCAGGGGATTCCTTGTCTTGTTCACTCTTATTGCCTGTTCTATCCTTAATATCTAGTGAGTATTAAGTAAAGGTTGTTGAATGGAGTTGTTTTTAGCCTCCTGTGTTGTCCAACTGGCTTTTATCTTCTCCTCCTAGAAATGTGATGTGCCACTCCTGTCTGGGTATTTGCATATTAAAGAGGATTTTTGGAGAGGGCTGGCACCAACACACAGAGTGAATCACCCATTGGAGAATGTCAGGGTTTAGAAGAGGGACATTTTCTAGGGGTGGAGGGACTGCCTGGCTGCTTTCAAGCCGTCCAGATTGGCCCCGCCCACTCCTGTAGGCCAGCGAAGTCTTCTTGCAGCTGGTGAACACCCTTCTCCCCTGACCCAAACAGACCACAGCAGGCATAGCGGCATGGTTTCAGGATTCTGCGTTCACATTCATTTGGTTTTCGCATTTGGGAGAGTGCTTTGTGATAATTTAAATGTACTGAGGGTGTAGACCTCAAGAACACATAAACAAAACCGGGAATGTTTATGCTTGTACTGAGCTTCTGCTGCACGTGTCTCTCATTTGGGTCTCTGCATAAACTGCCGAGATAGATGGATAATGGATGGATGCCACGCTTAATTTGATGATAAATTCTTTGCAGGCAGGGAAAATCTTACATTGCTCTGTATTTTCTAATCCTGACAATGTTGTACATAATCTGATTTCTTTAAGACCCAGCTATCACAACTCTAAAATGGGGATAATAGTACCAGTTTTGCAGAGAGGGAGGCAAACCCTAAGAGATTCTTAAATACAGAGAACAAACCGAAGGTTGCTGGAGGGGAGGTGGGGAGGGGCAGGGATGGGCAAAGTGGATGATGGGCATTAAGGAGGGCACTTGTTGCGATGAGTGCTGGGTGTTACATGTAACCAATGAATCGCTGGGTTCTACTCCTGAAACCAATCCTACACTGTATGTTAACTAACTTGGATTTAAATAAGTAAGTAAGTAAGTAAGTAGTATCGGTTTTGCAAAGTTAGCGTAAGGACTGAGGGTAATGCTTGACAAGGCCTTACCTGGCAATGGTGGTTCTCTGTGAATGCACCTAATTTGGGGGGCAGGCTGTGTGGTCGTCTTTCCTTATTCAGTGGATCCTTACTGTAGACGCCACTGGGGATATGGTAGACTAGACATGACCCTGCCTGTGTGGAGTTTATGGTGCTGAGTCCTTGTGAATGGGGGCTCTGGAGACAGGCTTGGGCTCCAGTCCTGGCTCAGCCAGTTACAAACTGCAGCCTTGGACAAATAACTTGTCTTTGTCTCCTCATTTGAGAGAAACACAGCAGACTTCATAGGTCGTCCTGAGAATTAAAGGGACAGCATTTGAGAGGCGCTTAGCGCCACTCACGGGTTATGGAATGTGCTGAAGAGACGGTGGTGGCTGGTACTTGTGTTCCATTGCTAGTTCTGCGGCAGGTGTTGTCACAGGGCAGATGATTTCTCTGCGTTTTTCTTGGTTGCCCCCTTCCTCCCAGGGGCCACTTGGGACTTCACTGCTCCCATGGATGTTAGGGGAGTTGGAATCGCCAGGCTTCCTGTGAATCACTAAGACTTTAGCCTTTTACTTGTGACCTAACTATGTATGTTCAAGCAAGCATTTCAAGCAAGCTGCTGTTCTTGGCCAACAGTAGCATGAGTGTATGCACAGTCGGAACAGAGTGTCCTAATCCTCCAGGGAACTGGTGACATTTGTCCTAAATTCCTATCTGCCCAGGGAACTTGGGTGAAATCTTTGTGTGTGAAGGGGTAGTTAACAGGGGTTGATCTGACTTTGGCAGATGGGCTTCTCCCTTCTGACTCCTCCAGTGAAGTTTTATGGAGAAGGGCAGGGCCTCGGCCTCCTGGAATGTAAGCCAAAAGTTTATAGACGGTCAAGGGTTCCTGAGTGAGAAGTAAGTCATTCCCTGACACATACCTGGCAGTTAGCTCGCTGTGAAGTATGCAGCTTTGCAGGAAAGCCTTTCTGTGTTTCTTAAGAATGCTAAGAACTTGTTTTAAAAATAACCTTTATTATTTTTCTAAATATAAAAGTAACACATCTTATTGTAGAATATTTGAAACATTCACAAAAATTACAAATAGAAAAATGAAATTCATCCCTCGTCCCACCACCTATATTAAGCTGAAGTCCAAAGAAGCCAATTTGTGTAGCAGCTTACAGACTAAGAAAAGCAAGTGCTGCTTTGTGGCCTGAGGCATACTTGGAACTTACTGGAACAAAGATTTTGTGAATAGAAATTTTCTTTTCTCTTCTCCTCATCATGCCCCCATCTAGCTATTCATGCTCATCATCTCATGCTAACTTGTGTGCGCTTTTGTAAAATTATGAGGGTAGTGACTCACATCTTTTACTTTTATTCATAGCTGTTGTGCTCCTGAGAGATCTAGGTTTAGAGAGAAGCCAGTGTGTTCCTAGAATCTGTCCTAATAAGAGGGCTCCATTTATAATAGCCAAACTATGGGAGTGGCCCAGGTATCTATTGACTGATGAGTAGATAAAGAAGAGGTGGAATATATAAACAGTGGAATATTACTCAGCCATCAAAAAGAACAAAGTCTTGTCATTTGCAACGACATGGAGGGAGCTAGAAAGCATTATGCTAAGCAGAACTTCTGATACCATATGATTTAACTCATATGTGGAATTTGGGAAACAAAACGAATGAACAAAGGAAAAAAAAGACACACACACACACACACACACACACACACACACACACACACACCAAGAAACAGACTCTTAACTATAGAGGACAAACTTATGGTTACCAGAGGGGAGGGGGGCAGGAGGATTGGGGAAATAGGCGATGGGGATTAAAGAGTACATTTATCATGATGAAAAAAAATGAAAATAAAATGAAAAAAATTATTAGTAAAAAAAATAAAAGGACTCTATTGATTAAATTTTTAAAAGAGGAAGATGAAAAGGTTCACCAAAAGATGGAGAAAAAAGAAAATGGCCCTTTTTTAATCTTAAAAAAAATTGAGATACAATTTACATATAACATTACATTACTTTCAGGTATAAAGCATAATGATTTGATATTTGTATATATTGCAAAACGATCACCACAAGAAATCTAGTTAACATCCATCACCACACATAGATACCAATTTTTCTTTTTTTTTTCTTGTGATGAGAACTCTTAAGATCTATTCTATCAGCGACTTCCATATACACAATACAGTATTATTATTAGTTTTTAAATTTTTTTAGTGTTGTATTTATTTTGGAGAGAGAGAGACAGAAAGCGAGCAGGGGAGGGGCAGAGAGAGGCACACAGAATCCGAAGCAGGCTCCAGACTCTGAGCTGTCAGCATACAGCCCAACACAGGGCTCAAACCTATGAACCATGAGATCATGACCTGCGCCGAAATTTGGACGCTTAACCGACTGAGCCACCCAGGCGCCCCTACAATACGGTATTATTAACTATAGATTCCTAGTTGTACCTAGGACTTCCGTATTTCCTTGTATAACTGGAAGTTTGTACTTCTTTTCACTTTTGGATGTCAGGCCAATTTTTCCATTTGGTGTCTGTCTTCTGTGGTTGTCTCTGGTGCGTGTGTGAGAGACAGAAGGAAGAGCCTTATATTTATGTTGATAAAAATGGAGGCAAAGTGAGGGCTTCTATTTAAAGGAGGGGGAATCCAGCTCTTTTGTACATCTTCATTTCAAATGTGTCGTTGTCCCCAAATAAAACTATACCAAAGGAATACACGAGCACCCCTCCAGTGCTCAGTGGAAATTTTCTTTCTGAGCCAGTGTCATGACCAGTGATAGATAGAAACTGTACATGTTATGTGTGTTGTAGGGCTTTTAGTGTCTAATGCGTTTGCCTGCACAGCAGTTGAATGGAACTTCATTTAAGCAAGAAAAGGTTATATTTTGTGTTTGAAAGATTCCAATTACACTGATTATTTTTGGCTTTCCTATTGTTTTCTTTTCTTTTTTCTTCTCTTTTCTTTTTTTCTTTCAAGTTTTTATTTAAATTCTAATTAGTTAACATATATGGTAAACTTGGTTTCAGGTGTACAATTTAGTGATTCATCACTTATAGCACCCAGTGCTTATCCCAAGTGCCCTCTTTAATGCCCATCACCCATTTAGCCCATCCCCCCCACCTCCCCTCCAGCAACCCTCAGTTTGTTCTCTACAGTTAAGGTCTCTTACAGTTTGCTTTCCTCTCTCCTTTTTTTCCCCTTCCCCTATGCTCATCTGTTTTATTTTTTAAATTCCACATATGACTGAAATCATATGGCATTTTGTCTTTCTCTGACTTATTTTGCTTAGTATAATACACTCTAGCTCCATCCACGTTGTTGCAAATGGCAAGATTTCATTCTTTTTGATGGCTGAGTAATATTCCATTGTGTGTGTGTGTGTGTGTGTGTGTGTGTGTGTGTGTGTGTGTATGTATGTATATGTGTGTATTTATATGTATATATCATATCTTCTTTATTCACCATCCAAGTGTTTATGGACTGATGAATGAATAATATAATTTTAAATAGGCGCACAGTGCCCATGCCAAAAGGTTTATTTTTCTTGCATCGCAAAATGTACGTTAGTGGGTCACTCTCTTTGCAAAGCGCATGGTTAGGTAGGATCCTGTCATATGGTGCAAATGAGGAAACTGAGGGATGGTAAGTTTCTAGATTTTGTTGAAGCTCCACAGTGAGTCAGGGGCACACAACTCACAAATGAATAGAGGTCTCATTTACTATTTAATTACTTCAACCCATAGAATCCAAGATTTTACCTTTAGAAAGCAGACTGCAGCCACTGTTCCTCCCTCTTTTGTCTGAACCTTTCCAGATAATTTCAGCAAAAGTCACAAAAGGCAGTCTTTGTGATCACCTGAACTGTGAATCTGAAACCTTGGAAAGTGCTACGTTCTTCAGAAGGGAAAGAACTATGCTTGCTACCAGCTACCCTTCAGGGATCCTTTGAACCCCTGTCTCTTAATGGGGAGCACCTCTTGTTTTATCATTCCTGGAAGGACTCACCCTGGGTGTCAGGGGATACCTGAGAGGCCCTGCAGTGGCCTTAGCTGTGGGGCAAGGCTATCATTACTGTCTCTGTCACCTGGACTTTTAATCTTGGGGAGTTAATCATTTGTCACGGCAATATATTTTGTTTCCTAGGAAGGCAGGTGGGATAGTAATTGTGAAAAGTAGCCAAAATAAAAAGGAGATAATGAAAGGGCCAGCTTAATTTGCATCTGTTGTTCTGTTATTAATTAAGCAGCATAGTAAATGGGATGGAGGCAAGCTCTTGGCTTCAGAGTGCTGTCTCCCATGTGGTTTGAAGACTGAGAACTTATCTAGGCTGACGACCAACCAGAAGGCAGAACCAGGGCCCTTATATTGGAACCAATGATGTGCCTCTTCCAATTAGTCATTTAAAATGCAGTGTCAAGGGGCGCCTGGGTGGCGCAGTCGGTTAAGCGTCCGACTTCAGCCAGGTCACGATCTCGCGGTCCGTGAGTTCGAGCCCCGTGTCGGGCTCTGGGCTGATGGCTCGGAGCCTGGAGCCTGTTTCCGATTCTGTGTCTCCCTCTCTCTCTGCCCCTCCCCCGTTCGTGCTCTGCCTCTCTCTGTCCCAAAAATAAATAAACGTTGAAAAAAAAAATTAAAATGCAGTGTCAAAGCAAAATATTTGCTTTTAGCTGCTGTACTACTGTTTGGGCTAATTAGGGGGGAATCATTCATAGGAAAGCTCGACTTAAGGTCACTATTTACTTTTGTTGGGCAGATAAGTTACCATTATTTAGGAGACAGGGTGGCGGAGTGGTTTTAGTGATGGATTCTGGGGCCAGAATGCATGAATTGGAATCCCAGTTCTGTCCCCTTCTCCTTGTATGATCTTGGACAAGATATTCAATTACTCTATGCCTCAATATATGGGGATATAAATAACAGCTACTTTACAGGACTCCGTGAGTTCATATGTTGTGTGCTAACAGAGTGACTGTAATGTAGTAAATGTTATCTGTTCTTTTCCTATGACTACAATTAGTTTCCTCTCACTCTGTTACTGGGTGTGTCCTATCTGAGTTGTGTGTGTGTGTGTGTGTGTGTGTGTGTGTGTATGTGTGTGTGTATGTATGTATGGATATACTTCATAAGGTAATAGTCTGTAGCATAGACACAATGGAAATCATTTTCAAAATGGACTTAAATCAGGAATCAGAGGCATCAAGTCAGCAAGTACCAACAGTATGATTATAATTATGTAGTTGGGTTTGACCTTATGGTAAATTGTGAAATAGATCACATTTTTCTCCACTTGTCCTAGCCCCTTTTCTACCCACTCCTTTGTGTAACTCCCTCCCTCTGCCCTCCAAGCACTGTGACTCTCACGAGCCTTGGTTCAGCCATTTCACTCTGGTCTGTCTTGCTCATAGAACCTTGGTCTTCACCCCAAACTTGTTACACCCTTTCTTTTCCTCTAATCCATCAAAGTCCCATTCCCACGGGGTGGCCAGAAACGACTGCCTTGTCTTCGTTTTGATTTTGATTTATATTCAACGACCCCAGCCTTCTTCCATTCTGGGATGTCTTACCTACCTTCCTTCATGTCAGAATTCGAGATACTAATATTGTACTGAGTCAGATTTGCAAGCTAGTGGAGAAGGTAATGGGGAGGGCTTTCTGAATGCCATTGAGGAGCCTTGAAGCTATTGGCTGTCCCTGTGGGCGTATGGACTTTCCATCCCTGGTGCCAAATGGATTCCTTAGTAAAGGGAGACTGAATTCTTTGAGAATTGAGGAAAGCTGGTTGACATTAGAGAGGGACTGGAAAGGGCCCTTACTAAGAGGGGCTTTGTACTTACTGACCATAGTTGCTTAGTTCAGTGAACTGTTCACAGCTGTATAGGGGAATTGTTTCCAGGGAATGAGTTCAAGAAAACAGAGAGGCCCCAGGAGGAATTAATTATTAAGGCTCATGGGAGTTAAAGAAGGCAGGGGCATTCTATAGGCCAAAGGTCAGATCCTCCTTCCATGCAGTTCCTGGGAAATGACTTCTGAACTTCCAAACTGAATGAGAAGTTGAGGGGAATGAATATAGCAGAAAGTTAGTTGTGGGCTACTTTGGAGAGGTGGGGAAGAAAGGCCCTGGCTGAATGAGAAGAGAAGAGGAATGGAAAACTTTCCCTCCAACCTTTAAGAAGAGCAGTGAGTTTAAAGTATACAACGAAAGATCAGATCTGATGAAGGTCTTGCTAACAAGGTAGGTCAGGGTGCCTGATGTCTGAGACCAAGTCTTTCGCAAGCCTAAGAGTCTTGCCTCGTGTTACATTCAGGGGGTGCCAGCTTAGGGAGGCAGAACTCAGGAGTGTGGTGCTTTTAGTGGCTTCTTCTCCCATCATTGGCCTAACAAACTGGACTGTTTGTTTATTTCTTTGGGCCTTATCAATTTTGTGATGAAAAAGATTTTAAGAGGGGATGGCCACGTGTTGGAATGGAACATATCCAGAGCAGGGTGGTTAATCCCAGCTGCTAATGTAATCAGGGCTTACATGGTATTTGTCAGCATGACCCTTTCTCTACCACCCTCCCAAGTGGAAAGGAGATAAATCAGAGGTTAGTAATTAAAATACATGGGCTGAAGAGGATGTTCAGAACAGTATCTACTGAGTCAGATCCTTCCCCTGACTTCTTCCCACCACCAACATCTTAAGTGACTACCTAATGCCCTCCTACAGAGAGTGGTGGGATCACTTTGGCTTCCCAGCCCAGTCCACATCCACATTTCTCATCTTACCTCTATGCAGTGTCGATTGTTGAGCAGATGGTGTTAAGAAAACTGGCTCACAATATGGAGAAAGGTAAAACTACAGTCTCCTACAAATCTGGGCCCTATGTGGATTAAGGACTGAAATGTGAAAGGTAAAAATATGAAGTCAAGTGAAGATAATACTGGATAACATTTTAGTGGGTTAATGGTGAGAAGAACTTTTTAATAAGGATTCCAGTAAAGCACAAATTGTAAAGCAAAACATTGATGAATGAAGTCATAAAATTAAGGATTCCTGTGTTAACAGGAAGATACCACATTGGGTGATACCAGAAGAGTCTGGTATCCAAAAGATAGGAGGACTTTCTAGAAGTCAATATGTAGAACAAATCAAATCTAGAAGATGGGAAATAGTAGAAAAATTGGCAGGGTACATGAGCTAGCAGTTCACAAAGGGGGAAATCCAAAGGGGTAATAAATACATGAAGCAACATTCAGAATCATTGATTCAGAGAAATGCAAGTCAAAATAACTAGTTAACACCTTATGCCTTATATGCAGGAGACTGAAAAAGATTAGGAAGTTGGTAATGTCACATCTTGGAAGAGCTAGAAACCATGGCCCCATTCACTGTTGGGGGAGTAGCCTAGTTGGGACTATGTCAAGAGAATGATCTGGTAGCACATGGATAAATTAAGTATGCATATATTCTGTGACCTATCCATCCAATTCATGGGTGTACACTCTGGAGGGATTCTTAGGGTCATGAGGAAACTTCTAGGAGAGATGCTTATCACTCACAGTGCTGGTTGTAGAGGCAGGAAGTGAAGACCAACTTAGAAAAATGCATTAATAAAAATTAGTGGGTACACACTATGGAATACTTTGCAGCAATTAGAAGGGAATCTTAGATATACATACAGCAAATGGATAGATCCTAACAGGGTAGATCTAAGTAAAACAAAAACCAAAAAAAACCCCAAAACACATAAACCCAAAATAGCGTGGTATGCATGGCACAATACTATTGAAGTAAATTAGAATATAGACACGCAAGAATGTATATTTTTCTGAGACACATACAAATTCAAGGATATGTGTTAGTCCCCAACAGCAGTTTGACTGTGGGTGAAGGGGAATGAGAAAAGAATGAGGATAGAAGGAAATTTGCTGAGGCATTAGTTTTCTGTTGCTAAAACAAATTGCCACAAACTTCGCGACTTTCAACATCACCTATTCCTGAGCTCACAGTTCTGCAGGTGAGAAATCTGGTGCAGCCTGGGTGTGCCTGGGTTCCCTGCCGAAGGTAGTACATGGCTGAAATCAAGGTGCTAGGTTGCCTGAGTTTTTGTCTGGCGGCTCTGGGGAAAAGTCTGCCTCTAAGCTGAGTTTCCTGTGGTTGCAGGACTGAAGTCCCTGTTCTCTTGCAGGTTGTAAGCCAGGGACACTGCCAGATTTTAGAAGCTACCTGCATTCCTTCCTCCATCTTCAAGCCAGCATGCTCATGCTTCTAATCTCTTGATTTCCTTTCCAGTGACGAGACAGAGGACACTCTGCTTTTAAAGGGCTCACGTGATTAGATCATGGCCACTCTCATAACCTTAATTATCATAAATAACCTCAATTACGCTGTTTCACAGCAGCACCTAGATTAGCATTCCACTGAATAACCTACCACACTGACCTGGGGATCAGATATTCCTTTTAGAGTCTTTGACCTCCAGGAAAGGCTTTAGTGTTTCTTTGTTCATAGTTTCTTCATCTAGTATTCCTAGCCTGCAAAGACCTCATCTGCATCTTAAATCTTGACTTGCTCTGGGAGTAAATGTATCATAGAATGCACCAGGAAGAACCCGATCTTGCCTTGAATATAATGAGCTGTGTGCATTCTTGCTATGCAGGAAGCCACCTTAGGCTTATCTAGCTGAAGTCAGTGTTCCAAACCCCACAAAAACACATGTTCTTATGAGTGATTTGATTTTGTCAAGCTGTCTCATCTGCTCCCAACAGCTTGCCAAGTATGGCAGGTGCATTCCCCCAAGATGGGGTTGATGTTGTTCATTAATGGCTTTGAAGAGTAGATTTTCATTTACATTTTCCAGGTCCTTTTAGCTTGGGGCTCTTTTCCTAGTATTCTGGTGCCCAGCCTTGGTCTGCATTATCTTTGGCTAGGGCTTGCCTGCCTTGGCATCAGAAATTCAGCCTCTTGAGGTGCTTGGATGGCTCAATTGGTTGAGCATCCAACTCTTGATATCAGCTCAGGTCCTGATCTTGTGGTCATGGGATTGGAGCCCTGATTTGGGCTCTCTGCTGAGTGTGGAGTCTGCTTGAGATTCTCTCTCTCTCTCTCTCTCTCTCTCTTTCTCTCTCTCTCCCTCTCTCTGCCCCCCCTCCCCCACTCTTTCTCTCAAAAAAAAAAAAAAAAACCACGGAAAAAAAAAAAAGAAATGCATTCTCCTGACAGTGTAGAAGAAAGGTTCTGCCTGAGATGTCAAGGTTTCCTCCTGAGTCCACTCTCAAGAGTTATCAAGCAAGCATAACATCTGCCTATCCGTTTTTCTGCAAAGTAGTCCCTTTGGAAAATGCACAGAGTAAAAATATGAGGTGAGGAAAAGACTTTATGCAGCCAGAGTGACTCGGGAAACCATCTGTTTATCTTCATTTATTCTAGGAGGGATATCAGGGGTTTAGGTGCCTAACAGCTATTGCTATTAATTACTTTTGTGCCTTTCTAGAATAATAGATGAGAATAATAATGCATGTGAGAACCAAAGAAAAAGTCCTCTAGCATTCAGACTTTGGACTTCCTGTTTCCAGTTGCTTTCCGCAGGTTTTAAGGAACGCCTTCATAGTTATGTGTGTGTCATGTAGTGTTTTTCCAGGCCCGCCACCATGTCTTCAATCAAGCAGCTCTTTTTTTAAACTATTTTATATGTTTATATGTCGGGGTGACTTTTCCTTGAAACCAAGTGTTCTCAGTACCCGGTGCCAGAATCTAGTGTTCGTTTTTAACTGTTCTCTGCTGTTTCACAGCTCCTAACAATTCACAAGTTAATTTTTGTAAGCCACAACGCAAAAGCCTAAGCGTAAAACAGTAGCTAAACGTTGACATGCCGGCAGTTGCGGGCAGAATGACGTATGCGGATTGTATGGCCTCCTAATGGGTTGAGAAAGGGGCCAGGTCTTTATGAGGGGAATGATGTGTACACAGTTCCATAGACCTTAATTTTGTGGATGACTAAGAGGTATTTAACAGCAATTAATTATGTGAGTTGTTCAGGGTCATTACATTTTATTATTCATAAACTGAAATTGGTGCATTACTGGAGCTTATTATGGACTCTAATTTGGTATTTTGCTAATAAGCCCAGTTGCCCTGTAATGTCTGGCAGGGAGCCCGCTGCTGTCTAAACACAGGGGTGGCTGCGGTTCTGCGGGGTTTGGGCAGAAGCTTCTTACCAGTTCACCACCAGAGTGGTACTTGGCTGTTTGTTTTTGTTCACTACTGTTCTTGCTTTTTAGTCACACATTGCACTTACTATTATTAATTTAATTTGTCATTTGTTATACAGTTAACCAGGTAATGTGTAGTGGTACACATTGTCGCCAGAAATACTTTTTAAGTTTGTCTTTAAATTCCAGCTGGTTAACGTGCAGCGTAACATTAGTTTTAGGTGTGCAGCGTGGTGATTCAGCACTTCCGTACATCACCGGGTGCTCATCGCAAAAAGCGCATGCCTTCAGCCCCATCACCTGTGTAATCCACCTCCCCCCCCCCCATTACTTCCCATCTGGTCACCATCAGTTCTTTGTAGTTGACATATGTTTTCGAACAGACTGTAAATTATATATGTATTTATATGTGCATGGCTATGGATGTATATATCGAGAAGCAAAGGTCTGTTGCTCAAACCTTTGTGTGTCATCTTCTCCAGAATTGCTAGGACTGTAGCACTGTCTTTCCATTAAAATTAAAGAAAAAATAGATGACTTAGGTGAGCTGTGAATCTTCTGTACCCACTGAGTAGCTGGCCATTAAAAACAAAGTTTCAGATCCATGGCTCATGAAAAAAAATTCTTTTTTTTTTTTCTTTCTGAGTACACTATCATGGGATCTCATCAAGAGGCATAAACTGAATATAAACTTCTGGAGGGAAGAAGTAGAAAAACCAATTTATCTCTTGACTTCCCGTAGAAATGTCTCTAACTCTTATCACCAACAGATAATCTAGGAATATACAGGTGAAAATACCATGTATTTTCATCTTCCTTCTTTTTAAGAGGCAGCGTTTTTTAATACCCCCCCCAATCTGCAGTTAGAGGAGTGAGTCGAATGATTTGTCCAACTTGTTCAGCTGTGGCAAGGGAAGAATATGTTCCAGTGTGGTGTTTTCTAAACCCAGTTTGCAGCAGGGACCTGCTCAGCCACGTACTCTAGGCCTGATTATAGTTTGGACTCACTCTTCAGGTTACGTCATCTAGGACCTGCATGACAGAACGTTGCCTGCGATTTCTCCATGGACGAGGCAAGGGAAGACTCACAGGGAAGGACTGCTTTCATTTTGGTCTAGCTTTCTTTCCCACTTCCAAAGAGTCTTCATGTAATCACTTACTGCTTCTACCTCAGTCATAATTTGCTTAGCAGAACCTGTACATTTTAGAATTATCCACTGGGAATCATCTGATCTTTCTTTGCAAAAACAAAACAGTTGTGATCACATAAAAGTTTTAAAGCACTATATATTGATCAAACAGTTTGATACGACTATGGAGTTAAGAGACTTGAATGCTTTAAAAAAACAACTACTCCTTTTGGTTTTGTGTGGCATTTGAAACACAGATCCGGGGTGTGTAAATGTTTCTCATGGCCGGAGCCTCTCCCACATTCTTTGCCGTGTTTGTCAGCTGAAAGTTTGGCCACTGGTTAAAACTCCTGTCCAGTGAAATGGTTTGTCCAGTTCAGTTTCCCTCCATGAGGAAGTGCATCCATAAGTATCACTAGACTCCCGGCCACCAGCTGGTTCTTTTTAAGGTACTCTCTGTCATTACATAAGGCCAAGAGGGCTTCTCTGGAATTGTAATAGGTGACTTGACTTTTCCCACAGCTAAGATTTTCAACAGATTTCGTGGGGTCATCTCTGGAATTGTAATAGGTGACTTGACTTTTCCCACAGCTAAGGAGATTTTCAACAGATTTCGTGGGGGGTCACCTCTGGGGACTTCCTTAATAGTAAGCTCTCTGATGATTTGAAAGGCAGCCTTGGTTGTGCAAAGTGGACCCTTGGTTAAGCATAGAGGAAACTACCTTAGTTTTTCTGGGAACTCTATTAGGATATGCTTGTTAGCTATTTTAGCACAGAATCCCCAAATATTAGAGGCCAACCATAATAAATTTTGTTTCTAATTCACATCATAGCCAGGTCTGGGCCAGCATCTCTTCTGGATGGCTCTCCTCCAGAGCCATCCACTGGATGGTTCCAGTGGTGACTCAGGAATTTAAGCTCCTTCATTGTGTGGCTCTGTAGTGTTGGAGTCCCTCGCTCACCCCAGCTATTGAAAGCTGTCAAGATGTTAACTGATGTTCTCCTAGGAGATTTTAGGGGCTAGGTCAGGAAGTGTCGTCCTAGCTGTGACTGCATAACTTAATTGAGCAAGGGATGCCGGGAAGTGAGGTTGTCTTGTGTGTCCAGAAAGAGGAAATGGGATTGGTGAACAGGGAGGCAGGTACAGCTACAAATACCATCATGGAGCCTTTCTTCCTCATTTGTACTCCTGAACTGATGGTCAGTCCCTAGACAACCATTCTTCAGAGTGTTAAAAGGTAAACTGAGGCATATTAAAATTATGGAAGAGTTTGAGCAAAATTTATTGAAATCAAGCAGTGCCAAAACAGAAGTGGTTAACAGCACCAGGCTGACAGGAATCAGGGTAAGGTGCAGAAGCAAAGAAAGGAAAATATTTGATTGGTTACAGCTTAAAGCCCAGTTGGCTGTTTGGTTGTCCTTAGGTTTTGATTTCGTAACCTCAAAGTGCTTACAGGCTATTTTGGTTTGCTCATGGAGGCCGCCGTGGCATTCAAGCCACTTGAGTCTACGCCACCTTGCTCAGTTTAACAAATGCTTGCTAACTAGCTCCTCTTCTTAGGCAACAAGCAGGGCCCTTTCCCGCTCTGCCTCCGCTCTGGATGAACACTGAGTAACTTAGAGTGGGGGAATTGACTTTTTCAGGCATGTTTATATTATTATTATTATTATTCATTTTTTTATTTTTCTATTGACTAAATTGCCCCATTGAAACTTGCCAAAATGTCAACTTGGGGGCAGCCTTCTCTGCTAAGATGAACTGATAAATGGTCTTGTGTAGTAGAAGGGAGACTTCCTCCAAGGAAGCCCCATAGCACTTCCATGAGGCTGCTACAAGTGACCAGTTCAACTTTGCTCCCTTCCTCAGACCAGTGGCTTCATAGGGTAGAGCACAGAGGTTAAGAGCATGGTCTTGGCTTTGAGTCCTGGGTGAGACACTTGGAGCAGTGAGATCTTAAGGTTTAAATGAAATGAACCATATGAAGCCCTAACCCAGAATCTGGAATGGAGTTCTGAATATATCTTCATTCTTGTTATTGTTATCTGTTATTATTGAGAAGGAAGGACCGTCTTCAGTTGGTGAGTTGGCTCATGACCATGATATGCTTTGGAATCTTTAATAATTTCAAACCTTGGAGGTTGCTTTTCTTCATTCTTCTTCCTTCCTGCCCCCATTCACCCTCACTTTTTGATTCCAAAATTAGACCTTTGTCTCATCAGATGGTTCCTTCTCATTATTTCCAACAGGGTAGATCCAAAACTGACTGCAAAAAGACATATTTTATTTGTTTTGCATAATACTGTAAATAAACCAAAGCTGGCAGGTAACATGTCAGGGGTTTCTAACTAAAAATGTGAAGATCCCATTCCTCGAAAAACAAGATCTTACAACATTAGGCCTGCATGCCAGTGGGGCCAGAGACATTGGGGGTGTCGTCTTCCTCTCACCTGGATAGGTGAGTCCTATCAAGTTCACTGCAGCCCCCACCACTTCCTGTGTTTCATCTGACACTAAGGCTGGGTTGGGGCAGTCATTATTCATCATTGTATTTGTACCTTTGTTTTATAATTGTTGAGTGACACTCTTTTTCTCATGAATAACTATATTAAAAAAAAAGAGGAAAACAAAAGATAGACCGTGGTGTTAAATATATCAGGAAAATTGGAGAAAGCATAATTCTTTGTGAAAGTGAAGACTTTTCATGTGTCTGAGAATAAAGCATGTGCCAATTTTGAAAGAATAAAAGCTAGCATGCTTCACTCCCTTATATTACCAATTTGGCCCCTGAAGGCAATTGTGCTTGCTACTTGGGGAGGAAGGCTCACAATTGAATATAATGATGTGTTAGAATAGATAGTACAACAAATGTCATGGGCAGTCCGAAGGAGGGCTTTGTATTTTTCTTGATTGAATTTAATTGCGGTGCAGTGACATTTAAAAATTATTGATGTCTATAAATTCTCTTTTCATTGGGAACTCACAAACTTTTGGAGAAGACCATAGAGATGAAAGAGGTCTTACAGAGAATATAATCCAATTCCCTCATGTTCAGATGAAGGAAACTGAGGCCCAAAGAAAAAGTAAGTCTGATCACACAACCAAAGCTGAGACTCAAATCTGCCTCCCAGAGCAGTGCTTCAGTGTTCTGGCTGTTCAGGGAGACAGTTGGATGCCCCAGGAAGAGGTTTGCCTGCTTGGAGAGCAGGGTTAGAGACCATATGGAGCCTCACGTGGCTTTTTATTTTCCAGGCATTAAAATGAAAGTAATCAAGGTTTAAGGCATGCCATGAAAGGCTGTAATAGTAGGTCTGTAATTGTGGAAGTGGGATATTCCATGATGATAAGGGTAGATTCCAAGAATACAGAGGGGATCAGAGATGGAGGAAAATATAATAGTTATTTGTTGTAAGCAATATTATAGAGAGAGACTTGTAAAAACAAAATGTAACATGACTTGAGGACTCCTAAATCTTGATCAGATACACTTGGAATAGCAAGTTTTACTATTTCAGTCTAGATAGAGCAAACAGTTTTAGCAAATCTAAAATTCAGCAATTATAAATGAAGAACCCGAATATAGTAATTGATGACTTGGTTGGCAGAGATCTATTATTTTATTGAATCTTCAGGAAAGGGGTTGAAGGAGTGAAGGTGGGTTATCAGGATCTGTGGAACAAGTTCAGAGCTAGAAAAAGAAAAATTCAAAAATTTGATGGATTTGATAAAAATATGGCTTACAGTAGCTGAGCTGCAGGAATGGGTCTTTCTTTCTTTCAAAAAATTTTTAATTTTATTTTGAGAGAGAGATCACACAAGCAAGGCATGGGCAAAGAGAAGAAGACAGAACCCCAAGCAGGCTCTGCACTATCAGCAGAGAGCCCAGTTTGGGGCTCGAACTCATGAGCGGTGAGATCATGACCTGAGTTGAGATCAAGAGTCAGATTCTTTTTTTTTTTTTTAATTTAATGTTTGTTTATTTTTGAGAGAGAGAGAGACTGAACATGAGCAGGGCAGGGGCAGAGAGAGGGAGACACAGATCCGAAGCAGGCTCCAGGCTCTGACATGTCAGCACAGAGCCCGATGTGGGACTCGAAGTCACAAACCACAAGATCATGACCCAAGCCGAAGTCAGACGCTTAAGCTTAACCAACTGAGCCACCCAGGCGCCCCTCAAGAGTCAGATTCTTAACCCAGTGTGCCACCTAATGCCCCTCTTACTTCATTTAAAAATTTCAGTAAAATGTATTTATTGCTCATCAGCTTTCAGTTACTTGAAAGTTAATGGGTACTGACTGTAGTAAGGGAGAGGGCACTCCCATACTCCCGGTTGGGATGGATTGTGGCACAAGTGTGTTCAGAGGGCAGTGTGTTGATACAGATCAAAACAAAAATTTGCATGATTTATGACCTAAAGATTCCATTTTTAGAATTTCATTTCCAGTATACCCTCTAAAATTCAGCTAGCAGGATATTTACAGAAGCATTGGCCATCATAACAAAAAACGTAAGTTGGAAACAAACCAAATGCCCAATAGGGAAATGCTCAAACGGAGTACCTTTATAAAATGGAAAGGTATGTAGCCATTTTCAATATTTTGGACGAATATTACTTGATGATGAAGAGAATTCGTAATATTGTTAAATGTGAAAAGAACATGAATCACAATTTTAAATTATAAAGATTAAAAGATACTAGTAAAGCTATAAGATTGTCATCGCTGGTTGTTACTGGTGTTAATAATCACCTGATAATATTTTCCTAATGTCTATGTTCCAAACTGTATTTGTACTTTAGCAATACAAATTTATCATTTAGTAATTAAAAACCCAACCCCATAATCAAACAGAAATTTCCTCTCTTAGCTGAAACTGGCCTCAGTTCTACTGGTTACAGAATCATATCCTCAGCCCATTAACTGTTTTGTATTTATCTTAACATCTTGTGCAGATGCCACACATGATCTACTAAACAACACATTTTTAAAGCTTTGTATAAAGTCTTTCTCTAGGAGATCCTGGACATGCCACACATAAAGCTTTCTTAGAAGCAGACAATCCATGGGGTTCCTTCATTATTCCGATCTGGTAACGGCTTGATTGTTGTTAGCAGTCTGCTGTGTGTTTCATTTAATTTTTTTTTTAACATTTATTTATTTTTGAGACAGAGAGAGACAGAGAATAAGCAGGGGAGGGTCAGAGAGAGGGAGACACAGAATCTGAAACAGGCTCCAGGCTCTGAACTGCCAGCACAGAGCCCGACGCAGGGCTCGAACCCACGGACCGCGAGATCATGACCTGAGCCAAAGTCGGCTGCCCAACCGACTGAGCCACCCAGGCACCCCTGCTGTGTGTTTCATTTAAATCTGCTCTTGGTTTCAAAGAGCAAAGTGCCCTCTGCAAGGGGCAAAGCCCAGATTTTTTTTTTATACTCTATCACAAATAACTGGTGATTTCATTTTTTTTATTTCAATGTTTTAAAAAAGAAAACAATGTTAGAGTTTAACAGAACACTTGAGATTATATACCCTAGTCTCAAAATTTACAGATAATACAACTGAGACCTGGAAAAATTAAGTGATTTCCCCAGAGTCATAGTGAGTGCCAGAGATGCCTAAGTAAACGTCAGCCCATATGCCCAACAGCATCTTGAGCGGCCTGCATATGTGGTCTACCAACAGAAAGGATTTATGAAATTACACTAGATAATTTCAAATATAAAATGGCAGCCAGAGAATGGTAAAACCTCCTTTTTCCCTTTCCAGGGGGTAAACTTTTAGCTTTATAGGAGTCCTGAGGGCTTCTCTGTCTGGCCTCTCTTTCTTTTCTCTTTTCTGCCCTTCTGCCTTTCCCATCCAGGTCAAGAATAGGAAGGACAGGGGCGCCTGGGTGGCGCAGTCGGTTAAGCGTCCGACTTCAGCCAGGTCACGATCTCGCGGACCGTGAGTTCGAGCCCCGCGTCGGGCTCTGGGCTGATGGCTCAGAGCCTGGAGCCTGTTTCCGATTCTGTGTCTCCCTCTCTCTCTGCCCCTCCCCCGTTCATGCTCTGTCTCTCTCTGTCCCAAAAATAAATAAACGTTGAAAAAAAAAATTTTTTTTAAAAAAAAGAATAGGAAGGACATTACCGATGACTCTTTTGTGGGATGGCCCCTGGCTGCTTAGTGGGGGAAGGCTTTGCACTTCTGATTTTTCTGAGAGGAGCATCTATGGACAAACAGTCTGGCTAATGAAGTTTTATTCTCACATGGGAAAGCCTCCTGCTTTATTATAGTAAATGGCTGTCTAAAATATATATAATACTATGGAATGGTTTCTCATGATACAATATTAAATTAGAAAAAAACAAGGAGGAGAAAAAGTCATGTTGAAAAAGAGAATGAGACAATCAGGGATATCTGAACACTGAATATTTGATAAAATTAAAGAATTATGATTCATTTTTTTAAGCATGATAATATTGTTTTTTTTTAAAGATGTATACAAAATATTTACTGATGAAATTAACTGATGTCTGGGATTTGTTAGAGAATAATTCAAGGCATGGAGTGGGGAAGTAGGTGGGCTATGCAGATTAAATAAGATTTAATTGGTAAAGATTTAGTTGATTACTAACGGATTGTAATCATTGAAAGTGAGTGAGGAGTATGTGGATGCTTGTTGAATTATTCTGTTTTTGCAATGTTTGCTATTTTGGATCATATAAGTTTAAAGGACTCCTACTCGGGGGTTCAATGGGGAAAGTGAGAACTCCAGTTTGAGTACTCAGGGCTTAGAGAGGGGGACGGATAGGGTGAGCAGAATCCCACCGTGTGGGATCATCAGTCTTTCTGGATTCACTAAATGATAGATTGCAGGTTGAATGACTGAACAGCCAAGCCTGATTATTCTGATTCTGGTGCAGGGCAGTTTCCAATGAAGTCCAAGTTAGTGCCTCCTGTAAGACACGGCCTGGTTAGCACCTGTAGTTTCAGATTGGGGTTATTTATTTATTTATTCAACATTGTACTTTGTAGTGCCTCCTGAGTCCGACATGTTTTGAACTTGCTGTATGACTAGCCTTTTTTTCTTTTTCTTTTTTAAGTTTGTACTTTCTGACCATCTTCACCCTTTTTGCCTACTCCCTACACCTCCATCTCTGGCAACTACCAATCTGTCCTTTGTATCTATGACTTTTTTTTTTTAATATTACATATGTAAGTGAGATTATACAGTATTTGTCTTCTTCTGTTAACTTACTTTACTTAATGTAATTCCCTCAAAGTCCATCCATGTTGTCACAAATGACAGGATTTCCTTCTTTATTTATGGCTAATATTCTACTACACACACACACACACACACACACACACACAACTTTTCTCGATTCATCTGTCAATGGCTACTTAGGTTGTTTCCATATCGTGACTTATAAATAATGCTTCTGTGAACTTGGGGGTGCAAGTGTCCTTTTGAGCGTAGTTTTTGTCTCCTTCAGATAAATACCCAGATGTGGAGTTGCTGGATCATATGCTAGTTCTATTTTTAATTTTTGAGCAACCTCTGTACTATTTTCTTTTGTGGCAGTATGAATTTATGTTCCTATCACCTTTTCGAAATGGCAGAATTGTATCCTTCCTTTGTCGTCCAAGCAGATGCTTTCTGCAGAAGTCTAGTGTTTTTTAAGAGCTCAGTTTGAGTTGGCTAACAAAGCACACACTGTGATCAGCTCATAGACTTCGTGGCTGTTTGTTTCTCATTCTGGACTCCAGAACCACAAGAAGGGAGCACTGAAAACCACACAGACACTTACTGAGAAGAAAAATGGTTTATATTGCTCAGACTCTTTACCTCCCATCTGAAAGACTTGGGAATTAGAGTGTTATGTGTGCAAAGGTTTCAGTACTGACAGAGGCCAACAGACTTAAAGGTATCTGAGGCAAGGGTGTACCAGTAGGCACTAAGGTAAAGCTGATCCAGAATAATCCTGTTGACTCATTCCTCATCTGCTATCCATTTCCTCAGCTTTACCCAGGAAACCCTGTATTTCCCTCAGGCTAGCATTTCAGTTGGTTTTGTATTCTTACTGGGATCCTTCCACTAGCCTATGATCTACTTGCTTATTGTAACTTCAGCACTTAGTACCACACTAAGCAAATAAGCGTTTCATAGTCATTTTTGATAGGATACAAGAGATCATATGTCTCTGGAGGCATGTGGAATATTGCAATCCTGAAGATGAGGAAAACAGAATTAGCAGACAGGAGTAGACCCTAGAGGCAGTTCACAGTCTGCTTTTCACTTACGGATACTGAAACCCAGGGAGGTCCATTGACTTGTTCAAAGGTACATGTAATAGAACCAGACTAGAACTCAGTCCCCGGTGCTCATGGTTTTTCTAGCGTATCACATTACTTATTACTTACAGGATGGCAAGTTGGTGATTAGTTTGCATACTGAAATAAGGAGGATCTATGAGAGGGTACTGGATATTTGTCTATTTATGTCATGTTGGTGTATAAAGTGATGGGTACTGGCACAAAGCAGCTATAAGAGGAAAGAGAAGAAAGACAGGTCTTCAGTAATATCATAAGAACTTTAGATGAATCATTTCTGGATACTCAGAGGAGATTAGATTTAGGACTTGTCGTAGAAACATTTATGGATCTGGGTAAAACTTATCTTTCCTACCTTTCAGGACCATGCCTTCTCCTCCCCTCCATTTGGTAGGACCCCAGGATGTCTGCCTCCCTCATTGTGCAAGACCTTCATCTTTAATGTCCCACCCAAGCTTGTTTGCAAGATCTTCCAAAAACTTCCCTTACCTCTGTGCTAATCTCCTCTCAGCACCTTGAGGCCACAAGTAGAGATGCAAGTCCCCAAAAGTCATTGATTCTGCTATGTGGCGGTAAATTATCTTTCCTGCATCATTAATATCCCCTTCCTCATACCATCTTGCTTTATTTATCCCATATTGAAGAATAACAAACAAAAACCTCTCTTGATGAGCCCAACACCTTCAGTTAGCAGCCCATTTCTCTGCTCCTATTGACAACAAAACTTCTATTTACAAAAAATATTTAAAACAAAACTCACTGTTTCTAATTACCCTCTTCCCATTCTTTCCTAAATTCTTCCAGGGGGTTTGCCTCTGCCACACCTTCTTTCAAGGGGTGTCGTGTCACTTTTTCTGGTCAAGGTCACGTGATCTCCACATTGATAAAGCCGTAGTGGTTTCTCACTTCTTGCTTTACTTATCAGCATCGTTGACACAGTTGATTGTTTTGTCCTCCTGGAACAACTTTCTTTACTTTGTTTTTTGTATACTTCCTCTCCATTTTGCTGGTTTTCCTTTGCTGATTTTCTTCCCAGCCGTTTAATGTTGGAGAGTCTTGGGACTTAGTGCTTGGACCTCACCTCTACTCCACCTACACTTATAATCCCTTGGTGATTTCACCTAGTTTCATTTCTTTAAATAAAACCTATACACATGTAATCGCCTATTTTATATTGCCATCTTGAATCTCTCCCTTGAATTTCACATTCATGTGTCTCATTGCATAATTCATCTCTCCACTTGGCGATCTGATCGAAAACTTAAATTTAACTTGTGAAATGCAACAGAAGAGAGAGTCCAGAAACAGACTTCCACACATGCAGTCTCTTGATTTAGGACAAAGGTGCTATTACAGGGCAGGGAAAAGATGGCCCTTGTAGGAGTTTGTGTTGGTAAAGTGGCATATATATGGGAAAAGTGAATCCCAACCCACATTTCACTCCTTAACCAAAATCAGTTCCAGATGAACTTCAGATTTCAATTTGAAGGGTAAAACCATCAGAGAGAACACAGGAGACTCTATTCACAATGTTGGGCTTAAGGAATGGTATCTTTAATAAAACTCTAAAAGTACTAAGATAAAGATTGAAAAATTGGACTTCATTATTATTTATTTTTACTTTCATGGTTTTTAAGATTTTATTTTTAATTCTACCCCCAACCTAAGGCTCAAATCTACAACCCCGGGTTAAGAGTTGCATGCTCTACCAACTGAGCCAGCCAGGCGCCCCTGGACTTCATTATAATTAAAAACTTATGTTCATTGAAAGACACCATTAAAAAAAGGAAAGAGCAAGCGACAGATTAGAAAAAGGTATTTGCAGAACATACATGCAAGAAAAGACTTGTATACATTGTATGAGTTTCCTAAAAATTGATAAGACAGAAGGATGCTTTACTTATTGATTGCAGCGTAACAAATACCTAAGAATCAGTGACTTAAAAAAATGATCATTTATTTACTCACAATTTTTTCACTTTTGGCAGGGCTCAGTGGTGACAGGGTATCTCTGCTCGACATGGCATCAGGCAAAATGGGTTGAGTGGTGCTGGAGGATCCATTTGCAAAATAGATCATTCACTGCCCAGCAAGTTGGTGCTGGCTGTCACCTGGGAATTCAGCTGGGCTGGCTGCCAGAGACTTTAATTCTTCTCCATGTGGGCCTTCCCAAATGGCTTGTTGGGCTTCCTAGAGCACAGAGGCTAAGTTCCAAGTGAGAGGACACAGTAGCTGTCTGTCTTCAAGGCTGAGCCCACAACTGGTTCTACATTGCTTCCGTGGTAGTCTATTGATCTAAGTAGTTAATGGCCCAGCCCAGATTCAAGGGGGTAGAGAAATGTATTGCATCTTACATTGTGTTCAGGGGATGGTTATAATGAGCTTTTGCCATCTTTAATCCACTATAATAATCTGATTTTTAAAAATTGGCAAAAGACTTGAACAAGTAGTTTACAAAAAAGGGCTTTTCACATTACCAACAGGCATGAAGATATGTCAATCGCATTCATTATCAGAGAAATGCAAGTTGAAATTGCAAGATATCACTGCACATCAACCAGGATTAAAGTGAAAAACAAACACATTCGACGGTACAGCCACTGGTGAGGATGTAGAGCAATATGAGCTCTTAAATATTGCTGGTGGGAACATAAATTAATACACAACTTCAGAAATCTGTTTGGCATGGTCTGAAGACCGCCCACATGGCCTGAAAGTTGGTGCTGGATGTCACCTGGGAGTTCAGCTGGGCTCTTGGCTTGGGGCCTCATTCTCCTCCACTTGAATCTTCCCATGTGGCTTCCTGGGCTGCCTTGTGACATGGTGGCTAGGCTCCGTGTGGCAGGAGGCAGTATATGTTTGGACATATGGATACGTACCCAAGAGAAATGCATATATATATATGCAATAGAAGGTATGTGCAAGAATGTTTGCAGTAGCAGCATCAGTAATAGCCCCAAACTAGAAACAATACCTGTCAACAGTGAATGGATGTAATGTATTCAAACAATGGAATAATACACAACAATGAAGAGGCACCTGGGTGGCTCAGCCAGTTAAGCGTCCGATGTCAGCTCAGGTTATGATCTCGTGGTTCATGAATTAAGCTCTGTGTTGGGCTCTGTGCTGACATCTCGGAGCCTGGATCCTGCTTTGGATTCTGTGTCTCCCTTTCCTTCTGTCTCTCTGTCTCTCTCTCAATAAATAAACGTTAAAGTATTTTTAAAAAGTACACAACAGTGAAAACAATATGAGCCATTGCTATGCTTATCAGGGTGGATGCTTCTTTCAGGTTAATACTGAATGAAAAAAATAGACACAAGAGCTCATATTGACTCCATTTATATGGAGTTCAAAAACAGGCGAAACGAATCTGTGGTGAATGGATGTCGGAATCGGTTATTACATTTGGGATGAGTGGTGACTAAGAGGGGTATGAAGAAGGTTTCTCTGTTGGCAAAAATATTCCATCTTTTGACCTTGTTAGTGGTTACCCTAGGTATGTCCTTTGTGTGTAAATTCACTGAGCTGTCCACCTAAGTTGTGTGCATTTTTCTGTATGTTCACTTGAGCTAAAGAAACTAACTTGTCTAAAACTGAACTTTTCCTCCTGCTCCCAGAACCTGTGCTACTCAGTCTTCCCACCTGACCCAGCAGCTTCTCTGCCCTTTGAGTCATCCCTGGCTTCACTCTCCCTTTCACATGCTAGGTTATCTGCAGATCTGGTTGGCTCTACCTTCAGCAAAGGTCTAGTTTCTACCCACTCTCCTTCTCCTCTGCTAGAACCGTCTCAGTCCACCTTGTTTGCTCCCCTGGGTTATTGCCATAGCTTCCTAACTGGTCTGTCGCCTTCCACCTTCACCCTTGTTGCAGGCTGTTCTTAGCACCGCTCCTCATTCAGAGTAAAAGCTACAGTCCTTAACGCAGCTGAAGGGTCTGCAGGGTACGGTCTCAAGTTCTGTCTGCTTTTCTCACATGCTTTCCTGTCCAGCCACTCTGGTCCCCTTGCTTTTCCTTGAACACAGCTGCACACATACCCCTCCCCATTGAGTCTTTGCCTTTCCTGATCGCTCCCTTCCTATAGCTACATGTTCATCACCTCTTTTAACTCTTTTCTCAGACCTCTCTTTCTCAATGGGACTTACTCTGACCTCCCTGTTTAAATGTTTATTTATTTATTTATTTGAGAGAGAGAGAGAGAGAGAGAGAGAGAGAGAGAGATCAAGAGTGAGGGAGAGACGGGGAAAGTAACAGAGAGAGGGGGAGAGAGAGAATCCCAAGCAGGCTCCACACTGTCAGCACAGAGCCAGACACAGGGATTGATCCCATGAACCATGAGATCATGACCTGAGCTGAAACCAAGAGTTGGACCCTCAACCGACTGAGCCACTCCGGCACCCCGACCTTCCTATTTAAAATCACCCTCCCTTTGCACTCCTCTGCCATGCTTTGAATTTCACTTTTGTACTTACTGCTTTCTAACAAACCATATGTTTTCCTTATTTATTATATATCTTTTATTTGTCTTTCCCTTTATACAAACTCCCTGGGGAATTTTAAAGCAACTTAAAGTTTGGGAAGCTCTGGTTCTGATCTTCCTGGTGGTAGAGTGATTATCTGTCCCATTATTGCTTTTGGTTTTACCCTGTGAGTTGAAAGAACGGGTACTGTTAGCCCTTAACCTTTTGTTCTTGTTAACAGATGAGGCTACTAAGGCTTAGAGAACAAGGTCAGGGTGCTGGAAAGTGGCAGGGCCAAGTCTTGGAGTTGACATCAGGGTCACTGTTCTTTCTACCATCACACATCACCCCCTAGGCTGTAGCTAAATGGCAGAGGAGGCACTGGAGAGAACTCAGGGACGAGGTAGGCCAGAGAGCAGAGGGCGTGACTGGGACTTAATTTAGTTATGAAGCAAGACAGGGGTGGTGAGTGTGTGGACATAAAAATGACAGAGCCTGGCTAGGAGATAACTGTCCCCAAGGGCTGTTGTGGAGTCAAGTAAGGACAGTCCTGGCTTTATTCTGTGTTCAGAGGCCAAAAGTGGAGCAGGAGGAAGGCAGTTACTTTAGTGACTAGATCCCTAGTTCAGGGCAAAGTTTCTGGATTGTGATCTTATACCCTCTGTCCCGCTGATGCCCACAGACCTCTCAGGGCTCTTAGATATTCCGTGGGATTCACATGAGAATCAGGTCTAATTCTTCAACGTCTCTTCTAAATAGATAAGAGATAGGTCACAACTTAATAGGGCCAATAGCATAAACATAAAGAGAAATAGCATATGTGGGGGCGGGAGGATGTAATGAGCCAAAAAATTTTTTCTAGTGAATTTACTGTGATTGAAACATTTGGTTTTCATCATCCTGGAAGCTGAAGAGAAAATGGAAAGTAGCAGTTACTGCCTGATTAAAACATGCTCAATATTTGGTTATAGGCACATGGAATTTTTAGGGGAATGAAAGGGTGAGAGGAATCCACCACACAGATCCTATTTAAGGGACATTGGATTTTTATCTTTACAGACCTATTTTAAAGCATTTTTTTCTGTTACCAGATGAGTGTTCTATTTATCCACTATCATTCTCTAGACATGAAAATGCAGAATGCTTGGGTAGAGTTTTCAGGGAAGAGAGATTTGCATTATGAGGATCGTGGTTGTGCTTCTACTCCGAGCACTCTTAGCACCTCGTAATTTCACAGTTTCTGGTACGTCACACTCTTCAGTGCTTCTAACCTGATTTTCCCACTTAAACTTCATCTTCTTAAGGATGGAAATGTCTTCCACTTCTTATGTACTCCCCCTGGTGCCAGGCCTAAAATGTTTTAGAGGCTACAAAGTCCTCAGTCATCTCAACTGAGTTTGACTGTGGAGTCAGATCGAGATTTGACCTTGAGTTCTCACTTAGGATGATTATACTGGGTGAGAGATGGAGAGCCAAGAAGCCCTCGCTGGAGTCCTGGCTCCTACATTGCACTAATCATGACCCTGTTTCTTCTTTTGTGGGGTGGGGTTTGTAATGACCCATTTCTCATATGACCTTCACTGTGATGAATTTAGAAGTCAGTTCTCAGTTTTAATCTTACTGAACCTGTCAGCAGCACTTGACACAAATTATCCTGTTCTCCTTTCTGATATACTGGATTCACAGAATTACCAGACACCAGACTCTTCTGGATTCCTTTCTCAATCATTGGTCACTCCTTCTTAGTTTCATTTGCTGGTACCCTCTTGACCTCTAAAAGTAAGTGTGTTCCAAGGCTCACCTCTTAGCCAACTTTCCCCCCTCTATCTCTGCTCATTCCCTTGCTGGTCTCACCCAGTCACAATATAGACTGATGGGTGCCAATGACCCCCACATTGTGGGTCTCAGGCCCACATTTCTCTCCCTCAGACTTTAGACTTGTGTTCATGAATTGATCTTTCAATATCTCTACTTGACTGTCTACCAGAAATCTCAATACACCCAAGACTGAAGTCTGGATCTTCCCCCTCTTCACTTCTTAAACTTACTCTACCCACAGCCTTACTCATCAGTTGGTGGCTAGTTCATTCTTTTGGTGGCTCATCCCCAAAAGCTTGGTCATTCCTGACCCCTCTCTCTAAGTTTTCATATACAAACCACTGGGAATCCTGTTGGCTCTACATGGCTCCACTTTTTAAGAAGACTGCTGATAGTTGGAATATCCTGACTTCAGTTTTTTTCTCACTAATTTCAGCGCCAATACCTTGGTAACACCTCATGCCTACACCCTTGTGTAATCTCTTACAAGGCTTATTGAAGAAAAACCTTTAACCTGCCTCCTTGTTTCTAAAAGAAGCTCCCCTACATGGCAGTCATAGTGGTCCTTTGAAAATAAGTCTGTTAAAAAAAAAGATAAAAGAAAAGAAGTCTGCTTATGTCACTTTCTGCTTAAAGCCCTGCACAATAGCTCCTCATCCCATCCCAAGTGGAAGCCGGAGTTCTCCTACAGTCACAGTTTGTGAATTCCTGAGCTAAATTATCATTCACAGTGAGATCAAAACAAAACCATTTTCAAAGACTAAGAAAAGCTTGCTATAAAATTATGTCGGTAAGAAGGAAATTGAACCCTAGGAAAGAAGGGTAATATGGGAATGAAATAAATTGGCCGCTGTCGTCAGTAATCCTAAAGAATTGAAGATATGATCCTTACCCTCGGGAATCTACAGTGAAGGGCTGAGAAGGGAAACCAGCACACGCAGGAAACCGATCACTGGTGCTCTGGAAGTAGTTGTCGGGAAAACTAGGTTCTAGTCTGGAAATGACTGCGTGTGTGTGTGTGTGTGTGTGTGTGTGTGTGTGTGACTTTAAAAAAGACTTTTAGGGGTGCCTGGGTGGCTCCGTTGGTTAGGGACCCCGGCTCAGATCATGGTCTCACGATTTGTGGGTTCCAGCCCCACATCAGGCTTTGCGCTGACAGTGCGGAGCCTGCTTTGGATTCTCTGTCTTCCTCTCTCTCTCTCTGCTCCTCCCGTGGTCTGTCTCTCTCTCTCTCTCTCTCAAAAATAAACAAACATTAAAAAAATAAAAATAAATAAAATAAGGAAGACTTTTAATCTGTCTGAGCCTCAGTTTTCTCATCTGTGAAAGGAGTTGATTTAGGTCACTGGTTTTCCAACTTTTTTGACTCTGACCCACAATAAGAAATACATTTATCTTGACCCAGTTCATTAATATGAATCTAGGCAGTAAACAAAGTTTATCAGAATGATGCCTGCCTTTTGTATGTGCAGTGCGCTGGAATATTTCCTCTTCTTTCTCCTTTATAAATTTATTGCTGTGCTTTAAAACTGAAGGCTCTCTAAACTTCTCTTTGGTTCCAACCATATGTAGTTAATCCTTAATGGTAGATGTTAAATTATATAATATCTCTAGATACCTGGTTCTCAACTTGACTGCAGTTAGGGTTCTCTTGGGTTATTGTTTCCTAATCACCGATGCTTGTGTTCCACCTTGGAGATCCTGATTTAATTGGTAAGGGATGTAGCCTGAGGTCAGGATTTTTAAAAGCTCCTCAGGGAGTCCACAGCTTAGTCAAATTTGAGAACCACTGCTGACAGAGACTCCCTGTGGCTAAAACATCTCTGCAAATGGAAATAACTTTTCCTAAGCTTTGCTTTTTGGTGGTTTCCACAGCCATTGCAGAAAATCACACTCGTGTATGTAAAGACGTATGTTCCTTCTGGTGATGCCAGAAAAGGAGTCCTGCCTCCTATCTAAGAGTTCCTGCTTCTCCTCTTAAGCCCTGGATCCTATCATCCTCACCTCCTTGGGAACAGTGTAGGATCAGCTGTCACCTTTCTGGCCTGCACTTCACTTTGCTCTGTGTGGCTAGCTGTGTCCCCATGGTCCTGGGCGTGTAAACAAGCCCGAATCACCAATGGAAAAAACCCCTCCTCTATCTCACCTCTCCTCCCTCTTTCGAAGTGAAACTTTCTGAGTGAACAGAGATGTCTGCTACCCTCTTCCCAACACCAGTCCCCCGTCAACCCGCTGCCCTCTGCCTTCCACACCTGCCTCCTTGTCAAAACTGTTTTTATCAAGGTCCCCAGTGCCTTCTAGACTGTTGGATTCAGTGGACACAATTCAGTGCTTACCTTGCCTGCACTCCCAACAGCACGTGATGCCCTCACCTGTGCTCTCCTCACTGCCAGTCTAGTAACTTCACACCTCTGTAATTTGCCTCTTAATTACTCATATCACTTACTCTGTCTCCTTCTCACTGGGTTTGCTCTTCCTCAGAGCCTAATTCCAAATGTTTTATTTCATCGTCATGCCGTGCTGTCTGCCTCATCTTCCCCCATTTTTACCTGCCTGAAACAACTTGGGCATTTCTACTTTTGGCCTCAAATCTTTGTCCTGAGCTCCAAGGGCTTACCGATGACCTCCACGTGGATGTCATAAAGCTCAGCTTGTCCCAAACCATATTTATTTTCCTTTCTAACCGTTTCTCTGCCAGTGTCCCTGTCTCACTAAATGGCACCAATATCACTGGGTGGCACGAGCCAGAATGCCATACATGCTCCTGACCTTTTCCTCTGTTATCTCCTGCAGCCAGTGCGTCTGCACATCCTGTTGGTTTTGCCCTTCATGTTCCTCTCGCTGTCACATCTTCCCTCCCTGTTGTGCTCCGGTCCAGCCGGCCACATGGTGACTGCAGATTCCAGGTTGCTCCCTGCTGGTGCTCTAACCCTTGCCTGTGCTTTCCACTTGATTGCCTCTGTGATGTTTTGAAAAACGTACATCTGCTAGTGTCTTTCCCTTGTTTAAAACCCATTAATGCTTTCCATGGCCTCAGGATAAAGTCTGAACTTCTTCCTCTAGCTCCCATGGCTCTTTTTCCTCTGGCTCCTTTGTGTCGTCTCTTTTCTCCTTTCTCTTTCTCTTTCAACAATATTGGACTTTTATCTCCTCCAGGGCTCCACATTCCCTCTGCCTTTGGGCCTTTGCACTTGCTTCTTTTTGTCTGTCTCTACCGGAAACAGTCATTTTGCACATAAAGAAACAACGTTCAGAAACAGATGACCAATCTGCGAACATTTACATGTTTGTTCATTAAGGAAACATCTAAAACCCAGACTACATCAGAGATGAACCATAGCTTGACTCCAGAACCAGACACATTTAGCTTCATGTTCTAGCTCCATCCCTTACTAGCTGTGTGACCCTAATTAAATAGCCTGAATTTCTGTAATCCTTGTTTTTCTCATCTATAACATGGAGATAATGGGAGAACCTTTATCACTGGGTACCTGTGAGGATGAAACAAAATTATAGATGTGAAATTCTTGGGGCGTCTGGGTGGCTCAGTCGGTTGAGCGACCGACTTTGGCTCAGGTCATGATCTCACAGTTCGTGAGTTAGAGCCCCGCGTTGGGCTCTGTGCTGACAGCTCAGAGCCCGGAGCCTGCTTTGGATTCTGTGTTTCCCTCTCTCTCTGCTCCTCCCCTGCTCAAGCTATGTATCTCTCTCAAAAATAAATAAAGGTTAAAAAAAATGAAAAAAAAAAGAGTATTTATAGATGTGAAATTCTTATTTGAAAGACTGGAACAAAATAAGCATTGAATAAAAATCTGCTATTGCGTTTTTGATTTGATTATTGTCATCATTGTCAGCTTCTGTTGGCTTGATTCTTGCTTCTCTGGATTTAAATCAAATGCAGTCATAAAAATGATGACATAATTAATTAATTAATATGGAACCACTTAAAAAATAGACAGTAAATCACTTGTATCCATTGAAAGATCAGGGCGTACATAACAGGGCATGGGCAAATAGAAAGAAAATTCTGTGGTATTCAAAGAGAATCATCATCAGCCATATTTATCCGGGTTGAATAGGCCAAAAATGGGATGTAGCTATTTGTACCAATTTATTCTTATGTTGTATTTGTGGTGGAAAGAATATTAGGCACAATCTCAATCAGCTTCTTCTTTTATTGCATATTGAGACTTGGGACTTGAGAATTTGCTAAGGTCACATCATTTTATGTATTTCTTTATTTTTTAATTTATTTTAGAGAGAGAGAACATGAGTGGGAGAGGGGCAGAGGGAAAGAGAGAGAATCTGAAGCAGCCTCCATGCTAAGCATGGGGTTCAGTGCCACGACCCTGGGATCATGACCTGAGCTGAAATCAAGAGTCAGATGCTCAACTGACTGAGCCACCCAGGTGTCCCCAAGGTCACATAATTTTAAATGACATAATTGAATTCAGGGGTGAGGCTGGACCAGCGTCCTGGTTACCAGATTCCAGGCAGTATGCTTTCCACGGTATGAACCAGTCAACAGCCTGTCAGTTTCCATTGTATAAAGGGAAGCACCAAGTCCAAGATTATCTTGTCCAAGATTATCCAGATGGTGCTTCTTCCTGTGGAATATGTTTGAAATATATAGGATACATTGGAAATCTCTAACAAGAGAATATTCATTTTCTTAAAAGAACTGTAGACCTTTACCCCTAAGTTCTGTAGGGACTAACACATTTAGAGGATCTAGAATCTAGAATCTATACTAAAAACTAAGTTTCTTTAAAAAATGGTCACAAGGCTCTCCCAGCCTTAGTTCTATCTTCTTGGAAACCTCTGCACCATGAGAGACAAGTTAAGGAAGCAGCAAATGCACAGGCTGAAGTGCAAAAGAAGAAAGATGAGGCAGAGGTCCAAGTAAACTGCTAGCTCGTGTACCTGCGGAAGCCACAGGAGCAGAAATAAAGAAAGCCAGGGACACTGGTACAAATTGCTGGACTACACGCCTACTTTCTAGAACTTGATTCAAAGGATCTAGACTATCCATCACCTTTTGATTGCAACCACCCCCTTTGAGAGATACACCTTGCTCATACCAAAACAGTCCCTTTTAGACCTTCGCCCTAGACCTGTGACTTTTGGGACTAATTCTGTTTTCATTTGTGGTTAAATGTAAGATGTATACAATAAGTCATCTCTTCTTCTGTCTTAGCTGAAGAAAAAAAACAATGGTCACAAGGTGAAAAGTTCCTCAGGGCTTTTGCCTCAGTAATGTTTTCTGCACGTTGGAACTCAAATAGAGTCTGAAATGTCCTCTCGATAGGAACCACAGAGAATTGGAGTTTTAGCAGCAGCTCCTTCACTGGACCTGACCTGGAACTCCTTGGCTTGGATTCCAGTGAATAGTTTTTTAAAAAGTAAAAGGTTGGCCTGAGGTTGTTGATGTTTTTACTTTTCCATGGAAGGTTATTAAAAAGTTGTAACTACTTTCAGCCATAGCCGACCAGCATCATCCACATTGTAGACCAGCATTCAGAAGGTGCTCAGCTAGGCCGTCATCAGAAATGGTTTTTCCATTCTTAAGAGGTTGTGCTTCATTAAGTACATCCCTGTGTATATACTGAACACATTTCTAGGTTCTTCAGTAACTTCTGTATATGGGAGGTGAGGTGACAGAGGGAACTAACATCTTCTGAAAATGCAGTGTTTCTTCCAATGTTCAAGATTTCCTGTAAGGACTCGGCACTCTGTAATTGTTATAACGCATTATCCCATTTGATACAGCACTTCTTTAAGATCTATATGATCTCTGTGTCACAGATGAGAAAGCTGAGGTTTGCTAGCATCTAATATTAGACGATTGTATATATTTTCCCCTTAGGCTGCAATGAATTCTAACTAAGCATGATTCTATCTAATTTATTTTTAAATTTTATGTAATTTATATTTTTTAAAGTTATTTTTACCAAATTAGAAAAGGCTTTTTCTCTTTTATGACATAGACATCATAACCTCTTTTTTTTTCTGTCACACATACAGACATTTATTAAACAAGCATTCATTAATAAGGCAGGCACAGGGGCGCCTGGATGGCTCAGTCAGTTAAGTGTCTGACTTTGGCTTAGGTCATGATCTCACAGTTCGTGGGTTCGAGCCCTGCGTCGGGCTCTGTGTTGACAGCTCAGAGCCTGGAGCCTGCTTTGGATTCTGTGTCTCCCTCTCTCTATGCCCCTTCCCTGCTCATGCTCTGTCTCTCTCTGTCTCAAAAATAAATTTAAAAAAATTAAAAAAAAAGCACACGGCAGGCACAGAGTACTGCACAGATCATTCCGTGAACTTGATGAAACCCTCCTGTCTCTCCCCTTAGGTGCACTTCCCCCCGCCCCCTACCTGCCGCCACCCAATACGGAACAGCTCATTTGAGGCACACATAGCCACATTCCTAGGCAGGATGCTGTGCAGTCAGGGATTGGATGTGGGTCTGATTGAGGGTTAAGGCTTACATGCCCTGTATAGGTTTTTAGCCTTGCTGGATTCTTATACCTTGTTCATACAAGAATGGAGAGGGATGCTCAGTTGTCTTATTGGTTTATATAACTTGAACATCTTCAATTTCTTCAGTGAGAATACATTTCAGTATTCATTATGGTAATTAGCAAGACGCTACTTTCATCAAAATGTTTTTATATGCACTATCCTAATTAGCAAGGTGTAGACTGTTGATGTCGACCTACATAGTAGGATTTGTGGGAACCATGTGGGGACTGTGCCTCTTTTTATTTTAATGCTAGCTGACCACCATTGGGCTGTGCGTCCAGCATATTGTTAGCTTCATCAATCTTAGAATTTAAACTTTAGGGGCGCCTGGGTGGCTCAGTTAAGTGTCTGACTTCAGCCCAGATCATGACCTCACGGTTTGTGAGTTTGAGTCCCACACCAGGCTCCATGCTGACAGCTCAGAGCCTGGAGCCTGCTTCAGATTCTGTGTTTCCCTTTCTCTCTGTCCCTCCCTAGTGAACTCTCTCTCTCTCTCCCTCTCTCTCTCTCAAAAATAAACATTACAAATTAATAACAAGAATTTAAACTTTAGTGCATATATAATATCATACTGACTAGACTGTAGTATTTTACAGTAAATTATAGCCGTCATAATGCTCCTCTCATGACTACACTGGCATCAGTCAAATATTGTTTGTGGAGGGAAAAATACATGTAATGGATGGGAACTTCATCTTTGCCAGTTCCCACTGGCTTCCAAGTATTTCTGTATTCTGTAGCCCATGGTGATCTTTCTATGACTCACTGGAGTTCAACATCTGCCCCCCGCCCAGGCTGGTGAATCTCACAAAAACTGGGGAGAGTGAGGATGCTGAGCAGGTCAGGTGGGTGTCGTTTGCAGTTTCCCAGTGGTTCTAATACTTCATCTCCCTACTCAACTGTCTTAGGCCAATACCTCCTTTCAGACAAAACATTCTTCCTTTCACTCCTGAATTGCGTTTTATTGAAATGGCTTCTAGAGTGCGGTCACTTTCTCAGGATCTCTTAGTCTAAGGAGGGAAGTAAAAACTCAGTGGCTTAACAGTCATTGATTCTTGCCCATATGTCCACAGGTCAGCGTGGAGTGGGCTGGCCTTGGCCCCCCATGCAGGTTTGACCTCAGGTCTGCTCCAGGTATAATCCTTCTGAGGCCAGCCGCTATTGGTGGAAACTTTTCCCAGAGCAATGGCAGAGGTGCACGAGGTGAGCACCACAGCTCAAGCCTAGTTCACACATTCGGCTGTACTAGGTCTGCAAACACCCCTTTCACTAAAAGAAGTCATGTGGACAAGCCCAAAGTCATGGGGCAGAGAGCTGTATTCCTTGTGTGGGGAGGGAGAGAATATGTTTGAAAAGCCCAATCTGCCACAGGCTCTGAATGAAAATAATGGATATTTGGGAGCAGTTTTTAGTTTCCAAAGACTTATGCACACAGTTACCCATTCAGCCTCTACAATGGCCCTGTGAACTACCTGTTGTATCTGTCTCCATTTTTAACGAGCAATTAAGGCTTCAGGAGGTTAAAGACATTTGGTAAAGGATCAACCGCCAGTAGGTGACACCGATGGGCTCCTGTCTTTTTCTTTTGCATCCTTCCCCACCTGACCTCTCATGAACCACAGAGACCTTTGCACTCTGGACCACCACTAGAGAACGTGCATGGGGCTGTGGGTATTTCTCAGTGTTGTTTGGTGATTGTATCCCAAGGAAGGGTACTCAAACTAGAATGGTTCAGACCAGTGCCTCACAAACTTCAATGCACTAAGAGTGAATTGGTGGGGCCCTCACTTTTCCCTCAACACCAATTACCCGTTGGCCTTTCCCCGGTTATAGCACTTCATGCTTTAGGTTGCATATAGTGTTCTCCACTGTCCGTCTCTCTAATTGGAAGCTTCTCACTGACAGGGTTTACGTCCTGTCCCTGGTAATGTTTCTGATACTGTCAGTTGTCTGTCCCCAGCACGTGGGGTTTGTGGTAGTTTTGTCCGTGGGTTTTTTGTTCGGTTATCCTACTCTGTTCATCTCTTTTCATGGGGGAATTTTGGACAGATTCAAAAACAATACCATCCGTGCCTCCATCTTCCCAGAATCTGTACTCCTGATCGTTTATGGCCCCCAGAGTGACCGACCACCACCTCCATCGGCCCCTACTGTACCCTGGATATCTTTAGCTTATGACCCCATGACACTTGCTGATTGTGGGTAGGTCTCCTTCTCAGGGCAGGAGTTGCTTTTTAACAGTCTTTGGATCTCTAACACCTAGTTCAATCAATGTCTGGCATATAGAGTGCTTCAATAAGCAGTTCTTAAATGAAGGAATAGCCAAAAGATTGCTCCAACTAGGTACCACCCTTGGAGGAGTAAAGGTGTCTGTGTAAACTGTCTAATAATAGCAAATATACTACCTCTCCCATAAAAGACAAGTCATGGGATATTTACACTGCCTGGCTATTGGAAGACTATTCAAGAGGTTTACAGTCATGGGGTGGAGGAAAGGCAGAGAAAGACTTAGAGATGTGGTGTCTTAAAAAGGAGAGGCTAGATTATTTTCTGTAAGCTACCCCTGGATGTTACATTCAGATGCCACCAGAGGAAGTTGTCCAGAATCTTCTCAAAACTTTAATCAGGGCACTCGGTGAGGACAGTTATGAGAAGTACTTGGAAAAGATGGAGAGAATAGGGCCCCAGGTGGCCATTGGAGCTATGGTTTGCATGTTGCTGTTACCATAGTATCGGTGGGAGCAGAGGCATCTTTGGTGATGAGCACCATCCCCATGGTGACACCGTGGGTGGTGTCCTTTTGTTTGACGGATGCTACCTGCCTGTGGTTAGAATCCAGTTCTTTACTGAGTCCAGTGAAGCTTTGCTGGGAGATAGTGATTTGGGCATGTGTTCAACGAAGAACAAACTTTCCAGCTCAGCCCCTTTCAGAGAAAGCTCTTTGATTAATCTGGGAAAACATCTCCTGCAGAGAGCTCTACTTCCCGTTGACGAAATAACTCAGTCATTTGCCACTGGGATCAGAAAGAGTGAAAATCATGGAGATTGGGAACATCTCAACAGTCACCTTTGACCTTTACCTAACATTGGTATTTTTGGGCCACTTAGCTATCTGATGTCAACAATGAGTGTTGCCTCCTCAATGACAGGCATCATGTCTTCTCATTTTGTACCTTCAGCACTGCTTCTGCTACATAGTAGGCGCTTAGTAAATGTTTCTAGACTGAATGAGGCCTTTATTGTTTTGAGGCTCTTATATTTTCAGGAAGGAAACCACAGAGAAAAGCAGAGATCTGTGTAAGGTCACATGGAATCTGTTTGGGGAAGAATCAGAATGAGGAGCCCTGGCCACAGTTAAGTGCACTCTCCAGTGTATTACATCACTGCACAGGACATCACGTCATGTCATACCATGAAATGACATTCTCTAGTTGTTTCTCTCAGGCTGCACTACCCAGTTATAATGAAAGTATACACCAGCTCTCTGAAACCAAAAGCCCTGTTTTGTAGCATTGCCAGTTTCTGTGGTCTAAGTATTCCACCATGGATGATTTCAAACTACCCACTCATTTTGGTTTCCTATGGGTGCTGTAACAAATTGCCACAAATTTAAATCAACAAAAATTTATTTTTTCACAGTTCTGGAGGCTAGCCGTCCTAAATCAGTTCTACTGGTGTGAAAGCAGGGTGTCAGCAGGACCAGGCTCCCTCTGGAGGCTCTAGGGGAGAATCAGTTCCTTGCTTCTTCTAGCTTCTGGTGGCTGCTCGCATTGCTGGCTTGTAGCCACACCCCTCCATTCTCTCCCTGGGGGGTCACATTACCTCCTAAGGCCCATCTGGATAATCCCCCCATTTCAAGGTCCTTAATCACATCTGCAAAGTCTTTTTTTGTCATATAAATTAACATTCACATGCAATGGGAATTAAGACATGATGCCTTTTGGAGAACCATTATTCAAGGAATCACACCTTGGTTTAACAACCAGCTCTCATAATCCTGAATGTTTAGCAAATGGTCCTCACAAGCAAGTACAATGGGCCTATAACACACCATTCAACGTAAGCTTCTTGCGGGAAAAGATTGAGATTGCTTCTTAGTTTATATCCTCAACAGTCCTTAGTCTGGTGCAAACCAGTGTGATCCAGTATTTAAAAATACTTTCGCACTGACTATAAGAGACCTTAAAAGGTAAAAAGCTAGTTAATGTAAAACCACTATGATTGATTGCTTGTAGGGAACACCTTCAGACTGTGAGAATTGTAGTAGAAACAAATAGTCAAATGCTCAGGGACATGCTCAAAACTCACAACAGCTTTGCTAGAGAATCCAGTGGGTCATGGCCAAAGTTTGTACAGTATTGAGCTCTTTGGCAAACCCCTGTATCTCTAATGACTTTCTGGATGTTCCTCTCAGATCAAGTTTCCAGTCCTGGGTCTTTTGTTTTTTGGCCTTTTCCCCTCATATCTTTTGTCTCATCTGTGTCATTAGACTGGCTCTCAGGGCAGGGATTGTGTGAAGTTTCCTCTTTACCCTCACCTTCTCCCTTCACCCAATCCTGTGATGCTAGTACAGTGCCTTGAACTTAATGCCTCCATAATTATTTTATGTACTGACTGACTGAGCCATTCACCATAGTGCAGCATGTATATGCACATATGAGTGTAAGATTACGGAATGAGTGAAGACTAGAACAGTCCTTGTGTGTCTCTAAATTTACCAAAAACTATATCGTATTGGTATCTCTCTTGGTTCCAGTGCCTGGTTGGCACAGCTAGTGTTGTTTGGGTCCCTATAGGACATCATAATCCTGGTGCCAAGGACATTTTTAAGAATCTTGGTCACCAATCCCTTTAGCCCCAAAACATATTCTGGACTTCTGCTCTCTTCTGCTCCTTCATTTAGGGACCTTGCCTCAGTTCCCATTTACCTGGTTTGAGGGGAAGATGGTTCATGCAGCATGTAGAAGGTTCACAGAAGTGAGGCTCTCAGAAGTGAGATGCCTTCCTGGTCTTTTGTTTGGACCCAGGGCAGTTGACTCTGGCATGACCCCCTTGATTCGTATCCATAATTTTGCTTTTTTTTTTTTTTTAATATTTATTTATTTATTTTGAGAGAGAAAGACAGAGTACAAGAGTGAGTGGGTGAGGGGCAGAAAGAGAGGGAGAGAGAGTCCCAAGCAGGCTCCATGCTCAGCACAGAGCCCAACACGGGGTTTGATCTCACAACTGTGACGTCATGACCTGAGCCCAAATCAAGAGTTAGACACTTAACGTACTGAACCAGCCAGGTGTCCCCTCAATCTTGCTTTTAGGTGTCCACTCAGTCATTTCAACCAGCAAAGAGAGAAAGAGGCAGGAGATGTATTAACTGAACATATACTATTTGACAGCAGTGAACTAGGGGGTATACAACATAGTTTTCTATTTAATCCCCTTGACAACCTACCCAGTGGGGTATTAACCCCATCTTATGGATGATGAGATTCACGGATGGCCAAAGAAGTGATTCAGTTAGCGTTTAAGCAAAATAGCTGGAGAATGAAAGTGCCTGATGAACGGTGGCAAATCAATAAAGCAGATGTTATTATTCCCATTTTACAAAAAATGCACACTGAATCTAAATGGTCGAGAATATGCTGAATTGCTTTTGTGGGGACCCCCATCCCCACCATCATCAGTACCTTGTGGCATTATGAGTGGGTTCACTTTGGCTTCTGTGCTCAGCCATGGTCATCTGGGGGTCAGTGTTGCTGTGTTCCTCTGGGTCCCGGAATCTTTCTCCTGTGAGATTCTATTCCACACTGATTATGGGGGAGTTTTAAGTTGGAAGGCTTATCAAAGTGCTAGCAGTTATATATGCTGTTACAACTTTTAATCCCGGTGTTTACTAATCTCTATTGCCTATAGCTCTAGGAGATAGCTTTTTTTTTTTCAGCTTTTTTGAGGTATAATTGAAAAAACTGTAACACATTCAAAGTGTACTATCAGATGATTTGACATTGTACATCATATGTACACATTGTGAAAGGATTCCCCCCATCGAGTTAATTAACACATCCGTTACCTCACATATTTACTTTTTTTGAAGAGTGAGAACATTTAAGTTCTATTCTCTTAGCAAATTTCAATCATACAAAACAATGTTGTTATCAGCTATGGTAACCATATTATACATGAGATCTTCAGAAGTTATTCATCTAATGGAAAGCTTGTGCTCTTTTACCAACTTTGTTTTTCTCATCTCCCAGCCCCTGCCAACTACTCTCTACTGTCTAAGTTTGACTCTTTGTTATTTAGATTTCACATAAAAGTGATATCATGAGGATTTTTTTTTAGTCTGGCTTATTTCATGTAGCATAATGTCTCTCAGGTTCATCTATGTCATTGCAAATGTCAAATGTCAAGATTTCCTTTTTTTTAAAAACTGGATAATATTCCATTGTGTGTGTGGGTATACACACACACACACACACACACACACACACACACATTTTCTTTTATATTTGTCCATCAGTGGAGAGTTAGATCATCTCTGTACCTAGGCAATTGTGAATAATGCTGCAATGAATGTAGGGGTACAGATACGTCTTTGAGATAATGACTTCATTTTCTCTGGATCATAACCAGAAATGGGATTGCTGGATCATATGCGATTTCTGTTTTTGATGTTTCAAGGACTATCCATACTGTTTTCCATAGTGGCTGCACCAATTTACGTTCCTAGTAACAGTGCACAAGTGTTCCCTTTTCTCCATATCCTCTGCAAAACTTATTATCTCTTATCTTCTTGATAATAGTTATCTTAACAGGTGTGAGGTGTTAGGAGGATTCACCTAATAGGCAGGTGAATTTCCAGATGATAGCATTTAAATAGATTACAACATAAATGCCTTTGCTTTGAGTTTTGTAGGTCAGGAGCCCTCCTCAGCAGGGTTGGCCAGCAAGATTATAGACCCTTGACCATTGTTAGAGTATAAAAGTGAAGGCTAAGTTCTCCTTGTCTAGCAACCGGTACTGGGACTGTGGGAGGCTAAGTATTTAAATTTGTCAATATAATATAAGCTAAATGACACTCTTGTTTGTCAGGTTACCTTCTCATGTCTGAATTTGGAGATTCCTTTGTAGAAGGCTTCTCAGATTCTTTTCAATCCTGCTTTCTGTGAATGAATATTCTGCCTTTCGTTTTGGACATGATTTGATCCTATAACAGCTGGAAAGAAGGAAGTTGCCTGGAAGGAATCTCTTGTCATCAGTTGTCAGAGTTCATCCACCATCTAGTCTTCCATTCCCAAAGGCACTTAAACCCACAGCTCTGATTTGAAATCATGTAATTTTGATGTTCATTTATTTATTTTTTTACTTATTTGTTTGTATTGAGGCATAATTGACATATTATATTAGCTTCAGGTATACAATATAATGATTTGATATTTGTATATTACTGTGTGATGATCACAATAAGTCCAGTTAACATCTGTCACTGCACTTAGTGACAAAAATTATTTTTCTTGTGAGGAGGACTTTTAAGATCTCCTCTTTTAGAAACTTTCAAATATGCAATGTGTTGTCACTAACTATATAGTTACTGTGCTGTACATTACATCCCTAAGACTTACTGACTTTGCAACTGGAAGTTTGTACCTTTTAAGCTGCCTCACCCATTCTGCCCACTCTCTAGTTTTGACCTTTGAAGGAAAATGATGAAGTGAGGGAAATGAGATTGGGCTGTGGGTGGACTTTTGAAATTGCTCCTTGCACTGCGGCTTTGTCATGGAATCGAAATGGTAAGTAGCACTCAGGGTATTAGCAATTACAAAGTTGGAACTGACAGGCTTAATGATGTACAACCAAAAGGATTCCAGTTTGTAGAATGCAGAGTTTGGCTCATTGGGATGTCTCTTCATGGTCAGACAGTCCATAGGGACATAATAATTGACCTTGAAGTTCTTCCCATTTTCCCTTTTCCCATTCTTCAAAGAGAGATGGGAGAGACAAGGTTTGGTTTCTGGAGACTTTGGTGGGGGGGGGGGGGGGAAGCTCCATTTTGTGTTATCCATTTGAGGTCCAGTCTTTTAACCTACCATTTTGATCCCTGTTCAGATATGCTTGCTTCCTACTTGAGGGGTCACAAAACTGCTAACGCTGTTACCAGTTTTGCTCCTTTCTATAAGACAGTTCTCAACCTTGGTTACATGTTACGGGTGCTTGGGAAGCTATGGAAGCTACCAGTGCCTCTCTGTCCCACCACCAGGAATTTGGATTCATCTGGTTGGGTTGCAGCTTGGACACCGGGATGTTTTAAGGCTCTCCAGGTGACTCCCAAGAACAGTCAAGATTGAGAATCAATGGCATAGAGGAAGGTGCTGATGGAAGATCAGGGGCTGGAGCTGGAGGTGCTGGAGAAGAAGCATAGAATATTTGGGTACCTTGGAAGTAGGGATTGTAGGCTGGGAAGAAGAGGGAACAGAGGGGAAGAGGAAGGACACAGAAGAGACAGCTGACTGAAGGAAAGACAGGCTTCTCAGGTCTCACTTTTGCCTAGATTGGTCCAGTGAGAAAGCTTCCTCCCATTTTAACGCACCCAGTTAAATGATTCCCAGGGATTGTACTGTCACCTGATGCCAGGAGATGAAGGCATCAGAAACTGAATGATATCTACAGCTTGAGATCGCCTTTTGGCTGATTTGGCCTTACACGCACACAAGTCAAGCACAGGTAGCGATCAAAATTAGTAATTACAAAAGTGATCGTGTTTAGCGTAAAACTTAATTTTTAAAATAGAGAATTACATAAAATAGATACTGAAAACCTTCTCCCTAATCTCACCTTCATCTCATCTTATCTGACCGTCATTTGTTTTTGTAGAGGTATGCATGTTGATATTTGCATGTGTGTATTTTTAAATACACACACATGTATATGTATACATGCATATTTAGCCAAGTGTGTCCGTGTGTGTATATATACACACATATATATATGAATGTGTGTGTGTGTTGTAGTTGTCAGAAATAGGTTAGGTTATGCTGGGGTAACAAACAACTCCAAGCCCAGCTGAGTACAAGAAAAGTTAATTTCTCATTCCCATATTAAATGGGACTAGGGGATCTTCTCTTCACAGTCATCCCAGGATTCAAGTTGCCAGAGGCTTGATTTCAACATACTTTCAAAAAAACTTGGGAGAGGAAGAGTGCTCCGAGGCACACGGTGGTACGTAAACACTGTGGCCTGGAAGTGACATATGTCACCTGTGCCCACAACTCCTTGACCATAACCAGACCTGTGGCCTCACCCAACAGCCAGGGGGCCAGGAAGTTCAGCTTTCCTTGTGTCTAGAAAGAGAGGGATACTGGATATCAGCAGGCAACACGTTTATAGGTACCATAGGTCTATATAAATTCTGCATACCTATGTGAATACCCGTAATGTTAAGATGAAAACTATATAAAGAAATAAATGTATATGTATCACTAACAATGAAAATGGAGCCATACCATTCAATAATTTGGTATTTTTCATGCAGCAATATACCTTGACATCTTTCCATGTCAGTATATAAAAAAGTCTTGTCTCTTCTAAAGTTTGCACAGTAGTGTGTTGATTCCATTCATGGATTCACGAATCCAGTGTCTGCTATTTGCCAGGCCCTGTGCTGGGTGCAGGAGTGAATAAGACGGACGTGGAAGCTTTGCCTTAATGGCATATTCTGTGCAGCCACTTTGTAGCATATCCACTGTAGGTACCTGCCACAGCCTATTGATGAGATGTTTAAATGCTACAAATAATGCTGTATGCAACATCACTGTACATGTATCTCTGGGCACTTGGGTAAATTTTTCTCTTGTACCAACAATGGAGAATAAGTTGTGGGGCCTGGAAGTTCTCCATGTTCCCAGAAAGATTCTGTTTGTCCCAATGGAAATATCAGCAGGACTGTAGTCTCGAGTGTGGTTCTCCAAGTGGAATTTCTAGATGGTTTTCCTGGGCTTTGTTATGGTTATTCCTCTGCCTACTCCAGCATTTAATTGCCTTTGAGGCAGTTGGCCTATGACACTTGGTTCCTTCATTCTCTTCAGCCTTGATTTCAATCGGTGGGGGAAATAGTGGCAAGTTTTAGAGCCCTCCATATTTGGGCTGAAGTGGTCCTCACTGCTCTTGAGGAAGAGGAACATTGCACATCCCCGTTGGACCCCTCTCCCCCCAGCTCCCAGCTCTCCTGCCTCCACACTGGAGATATCAGCAAGGAGCTCTAGGAGTTTGTGCATATGGTGCTGACTTTAGGGCCAGAAATATAGAGAATTTTTCCCAGCTTTCCTCTCCTGTGCATTTAGAGTTTCCAATAAAACCCAGACTTTGCTGTACATGAAAGTCTGTTATTATGACCAGCTGCTTGAAAATACTACACTTTTCAAGTGTCTTTCTCAAACATTTCAAACTTGCAATTACTAAAAAAAAATGTACATAATGGTGTCTCTGGGAGGGAAAGGAGATCATCAGAGAGTTGTCCTTTTAAGAATCTTTCAGGCTGCCAATGAGGTTATTTTTGGAGCTGAATTTCTTACAGGTGACAGCCCATGACGTGATTCATAGAGTGGGGAAGTGCCCTGCCTCCCTGCTCTTCCCTCAAGCTCTGGAGTCTGCTATTTCTCCCACTGGCCCCTTGCAGACTCTGAGGAAGATGCTCAGGTGTGTGTGTACCCAGATGCCTGCCAGACCAAAGGCTGCTGAAACACGCTCACATCTATGTGGCCACTGCTCCTTCTGCTACTGATGTGCTGCCCACACAGGCAGGTCCGAAGGAAAACGGAGCATAGGAAGGGTGTCAGCGAGGCTATCGGCTGCTCTTACCAGCACCACTGTCTCCAGTGTCAGAGAACCTTACGTATTTGATTGACTTAACTGAGTGGCTGCACTATAAAGAGGTAAGGCAGTGCGGCAAGGTGAGCGTCTGCCCTTGCACCAGGATGGATCCAAAGAAGCAAGCGTCTCTCCAGGCTTTCCCTCCCTTACCCAGCCAACACCGTCTTGCTTGGAGTGCCCTCAATTTTACGTTTTGAATAATGAGGATGCTCAAAGGAGAATGCCGAGTCTCCTCTCTTACAGGAATTCTTCTCTGACTCTTCTGAAAACACTTATCTGTCCTTTCTTCAAACTTCCCAAGTCTGCGATACATCCGGACCCTTGTTTATGTGCTGTGTTCTACTGTTCTGCTCATATTCCTTGCATGAGTCGTGGCTCCTCAAGTTAGAAGTGTGCTGAGAGGGAAGGCAAATGCATTGTACACTGAGCTGGAGAATCACTGTGAAGGCTTTTCTGATACACTGGTCAACTTTTCCCCCTGATCATGCGTATTGAGTTTATTGAAGACAACTGCGGCTGATTTCATATTAGTCTGTTCCCACACTTCCTTCCACTCCTCTGACTGCCTCTTCTCCTCCAGTCAAGCCCAAATATTTATTCTTGTCTGCCTTCAATCCAATTGTTCCTGTTGTTTCATATTCCCCTTTCCCACTTTTAAAATTCTATTCTTCCTTCAAGGCTTCTTCTGGGTTTCACCTCCTCCCCTGCCTGCCAGGAGTCCTGCATTGCTGATTTTGTCCCATATGAACATTGTTTTTAAAAAGGTTTTAAATTTATTTTTGAGAGAGAGAGAGATAGAGAGAGAGCATGAGCAGGGGAGAGGCAGAGAGAGAGAGGGAGACAGAAGATCCGAAGCAGGCTCCGTGCTGTTAGCATAGAGTCCAGTGTGGGGCTTGAACCCATGAACCGTGAGATCATGACCTGAGCTGAAGTCAGGCGCTTAACCGACTGAGCCACCCAGATGCCTCCATATGAACATTATTGATGCCTAATAATGTAGCACTCCATAATCGGTCTTTGTCAGTTTTGTTATTATTCTTTTGAATATTTATTTTTGAGAATGAGAGAGACAGAGAACAAGTGGGGGAGGAGCAGAGAGAGAGGGAGACACGGAATCCAAAGCAGGCTCCAGGCTCTGAGCTGTCAGCACACAGCTGGACATGGGGCTCGAACCCATGAACCACAAGATCATGACCTGAGCCGAAGTCAGACACTTAACTGACTGAGCCGCCCACGCGCCCTGGTCTTGGTCAATTTTTATAGGTGTCTTCTCTCTCCACCAGTGTAAGAAGTCAAGCTTCTATCTGCTTCTCTATATTAGAGCCAAGATCATGCAATAAATAATTATTGCTGGTACTATCTTGCTAATAGTACCAGACTTTGAGATTCATTCAGAAAAGGGCCCAGTTTGAAAATATCACGTATACAATGATAAATTGAATTGTGGACATCAGGATCAGGTTTAGGATCTCAAACTTTTCAGTACTCTGTGCGGCCCAGGCCCTCTTCTTTGCGTAGTTCAAAATTTTAAAACTCTCCATCACTCCTGTGGGATCAAGCCAGTAGCTTATGTAGAAAGGTAATTTTTGCAGAATTCCAGAGCCCATGTGCCAGTTGTGCTGCTGTACACATGAGAAGCTATGACTAGGTGGGACCAGGGACGGAGCTTACGCCGGAGGCATCGGCCTCCATCTCCCGAAATGCTTTCAAATCTGGGCATGTTTGCTTTTATCATGAGAGCCTGACCCCACACTTTACAATGGAGAGATCGTAATCACCAGGTGATCCCCTGATATATGTTAGTATCTCTACATGTGGGAGAACCAGATGTCAGGTTCATGTATGATACAGCAGGAAGAACACAGCACAGCCTTTGAAGTATTCCTGTTTATAGGAATAATTCTTTCATATGCAGGTACGTGTGTGTGTGTGTGTGTGTGTGTGTGTATTTTATAAAGGTAACTGATAGCTACTCCTTATTCATAGATATGTATATATATCAATATGCATATGTATGCATGTATATGGAGCTAGAAGCTTGATTTGATCCGCATGCATATGTATGTTATACACATATGTATGCGCACACACACACACACACACACACACACCCCACACTTGAATCTAGTCAAGTTTTTAGCTGGATTTGCCAGCTTACAGGAGGCCAGGGTTAAAGAAAACCACAGGGAAGCAAATAGACACACCCAGTATGTGGGACATTCTACAGGACCATAGACCTGGTTTCTGCACACAGCCAACGGCAGGGGGGGAAAGTGGGTGGGCCTGATCTAGGATGAAACAGAAGTGAGAGACAAAACAACCACATGCCAAGTGTGGAACTTCTTTGCACTGTATTTGAACACATGAACTGTAAAAAGGCTTTTTTTTTTTTTTGAGAAAATTGCCATTTTCTCAAAAATCGACAAATTATGTTTTACCCTTGTTAGGTGTGCTAAAGGCACAATGCTTATGCTTGAAAATGTCCATAACTGAAAAAGATTCATAGTGTAGTTTGGGTATGACATGGCCTGGTGCTGAGATTGTGTGAAAACCCTGCAGCAACCAGCATGGACCTACTATCTGCTGGAGAGGAGGAGACACGAGGGCAGACTGAGGTGGCCAGACAGAGGGAGGAGGCAGCAAAGCCAGCACAGTGTTCCTGCACCCAGTGCCGGCTTAAGAGCACCGTGGGAGAATGGACTTCTTTCCTGAGTCGGCCAGTTTGTCACGAACACCAAGTAATTTCAAAATAAAGGAAAGCAAAGCACAGTTCTGCAATGCCAGCGACAGGATGTCAGGAGCCTTGTTGCTAACACGTTCATCATTTCTTTGCAGACCCGCTGGGAATGCAGCTAATGTGCCGCCCTTAGCCCCCAGCAGTCTCCCCCCTCAGTGGACCCGGTGATGAGTTTCTGCTTTCCTGCGTGAGGGGCCAGTAGGGGCAGCCACAGAAACCTCCCTTGGCTTTTTCTGATAGAATAAAGGAGAGATGACCAAAGCGTGCTGCATAGTAGGCAGGGGCCCTGGGTGACAGAGGCTATTCCGTCCCTCACCTCCCCTTGGCTGTGGCCTGGTCTCAGCCTGGGGGACAGAATGTGCGGGGAGGACTGGCTGCTGTTTGGTTAACAGGAGCATTGGTGTCCACATTTCATGACAGCAGCATCTGGTTCTCTGGGGATCCAAGGCTCTGTACCCAAGACACGGAAGCTGTCAGGCTGTCCCCTTGCCCGAGCATGTGTGGCCTTTCTGACCTGCAGGGAACTCACACCATGTCCACAACCTATTAAACCTCCTATATTCCCATAGATCTTGATTATTTACTTACAGAGCAAGACCATGCTTCCTTTGACAGGATCCCTGTGATCTTGAGTGTGTGTGTGTGTGTGTGTGTGTGTGTGTGTGTGTGTGTGTGTGATTTTTTGTGCCCTGAATCACATTTTCAGTGAACTGGGATTTCATTCTTTGAGAGACAGGACTTCCCAGTCTCCTGGGAGTGAAGCACGTCCTGCAGAGTGCTGTAGAAATGGGGGATTTGGAGGAAACGGAGTTGCTGCACCAGCAGGTGTCCCTGCCCTGCCTGTCTAGCGGAGTTCCTGCAGGGGCGAAGGAGAACGTGCGCAGAGCTGCTTTGGAAACTGTGGAGTGTTCTGCAAATGTTAAGTGGGGCTTTCTTGGATACAGTGTGCCTATAAAACACTTGCTCCTCTTAAATAGACCTTCTCTTCCTTTAAGGTTGTAATGCAGGGATTCTCTCACAACTGGGAGAAAGTCAAAATAGCTGCCTGGTGCACCTGCTTCTGGCTTTTCTCCCAAACATGCCCATTTCTTTCCCCACCAACTCACCTGGATGCCCTGGAAAATAAAATCCCATAAGCTATCAACTATCAAAACTTTTGTGTGTGTGTGTACCTCTACCTGGTATATTTTATGGTCCTACTTTTCCTTCCTTCTTCCTCCCTTCCCTCCCTTTCTCTCTCCTTTCCTCCCCCTCTTTCCCACCCTCTTCCTCCCTTCTTGGTACATTTTCATACCATTCCAGTGAATCATGATTATATTTAATATATTTATTACCTTGGATATGTACTTATTTATTGCAGAGAGAGAGAGAGAAAGGGAGAGAGAGAGAGCCAGACTTCTCCCAGAGTTGCTCGTTTGCTTCAGCTGGAGGTACATTATTCCGAGGTCTGTGAAGTCTGTTAAATGATGGGAGTCACTGTGGCTGTTCAGAAGGAGTCACTCATGGGCAGGTGTCTTTTCCAGAACAGATTACAGCAAAAGGGTCTGGATGTGCTCCACAACCATTAGCTGATGATCAAGGCAGGGAAGGGGTGTCCATCTGTTCTGGAATTAATTGGCATCCTTATGAGATCATCTTGATGGAAGTTGATGAAGAGTTGCCTTTTCCCTCCTGTTGTGTGAGGCTGGGAGCCCCTTGGTGTCAGGGACTGTGTTATGTTTATCTTCTGTTGTTTGGTATTGAAACACTCCCTCGCACATGATAGGCACTCGGTGTCTGTTTAATTCGTGTGAAAGAGTCAGGAGAAAACAGCTCTGTTTCCTGTCCTGCTTCCCTGCCCCTCTGTAAATATCTGGGAGAAAAGTCACTTCCTTTTATATAGGGGGGGGGGGGGTCTCTGTAACCCCACACAATGATGTCAGTATTCCTAGGAGCAGTCATGCCTGAGGGTCCCTCAGGGACTGGAATGTGGAGGAGGACAAGAATGGGGCAGCTTTTCCAGCCCATCCCCAGGCAAACACTGTTCTTTGTGTCTCAAGACATTTTAAAGATATTTTAAAGAAATATCATGTATTGGAATCATGCAAGATGTCTTTCGTGCCTGGCTTCTTGCACTTAGCATACTGTTTTTGAGGTTCATCCATGTTGTTGTATATATAAGTGGCTCACTCTTCATTGCTGAACAATATTCCATTGTACTGATATATCATAGTTTGTTCATCCATTCACCAGTCGATGGACATTTGGATTATTTCCAGCTTTGGCTTTCAGCTCTAGGCTACTTTAAATACTGCTGCTGTGAATTCTGCATACAAGTCCTGTGTGGCTGTATGCTTTCATTCCTCTTGAATAGATACCTGGGAGTGGAATTGTTTGGTTATATAAAAAGTATATGTTTAGTCTTTTGAAAGACTGCCAAACTGTTTTCTAAAATAATTGTACTTTTTTACCTTCCCACCAGCTATATGTGAGGGTTTCAGTTTCTTCAAATCTTAGCCAACACTTGGCATTGCTAGTCTTTTAGATTATAAACATTCAAATGGGGACATAGTGATATATATACTGATATATAATTATGGTTTTAATTTTCATTCCCCTAATAATTAATGGTGTTGAACATCTTTTTGTAAGCTTAGTGACAAGTCATATCTTTATTAGCGTAAAGTATCTGTTCAAATCTTTGGTCTGCTTTGTAATTGGTTTGTCTTCTCATTGAGTTGTAAGAACATACTGAACACAAGTCTTTTATCAGATAGATGTTTTATAAATATTTTCTCCCTTTCTGTGTCATGTTTTTTTTCTTTTTCTAAAAGAGATCTTTTAAAGAGAAAAATTTTAATTTCGATGAAGTTCAGTCTATCAATTTTTTCTCTTATGTATTGTGCTTTTGGTATCATATGTAAGAAAAATTTTTGCCTTATTCAAGGTTACGATGATTTTCTTCACATATAGTTTTAGCTCTTGCATTTAGGCTCGTGATCCATTTTGAGTTAATTGTATATGGTGTGAGGTAAGTACCATGTTCATTCTTTTCCATGTGGATATCCAGTTGTCTCAACTCTATCTCCTTTCCCATTTCCCCTGCTCTGTCCCCATTAAATTGCCTTGGCTATTTCATTAAAAATTAATTGACCTAAGAGTAAGGGTTAATTCCTGACCTCTCTATTCTCATCCATTGATGTGTGTATTTGTCCTTACAACAGTACCACACTGTCTTGATTATGATAGCCTTACAATAAGTTTTGAAATGAGGTAGTGACTTTTTAACTTTGTTCTTCTTTATAAAAGTTATTTTGGCTATTCTTGGTATTTTTCATTTCAATATAAATTTTAGGATCATCTGATTATTTTCTACAAAAAAAATCCAAAATTTGACAAGGATTGTATTGAACTTATAGGTCAGTTTGGAGAGAATTTCTCAAAACTGTGTCTTCAGTCCTTGAACATGGTATGTCTCTTCAACTATTTAGAAATTCTTTATTTTTTTAACTTTATTTTATTTTTTTAATGTATTAAATTTATTGTCAAATTGGTTTCCATACAACACCCAGTGCTCATCCCAAAAGATGCCCTCTTCAATGCCCATCACCTACCCTCCCCTCCCTCCCACCCCCCCATCAACCCTCAGTTTGTTCTCAGTTTTTAAGAGTCTCTTATGCTTTGGCTCTCCCACTCTAACCTCTTTTTTTTTTTTCCTTCTCCTCCCCCATGGGTTTCTGTTAAGTTTCTCAGGATCCACATAAGAGTGAAACCATATGGTATCTGTCTTTCTCTGTATGGCTTATTTCACTTAGCATCACACTCTCCAGTTCCATCCACGTTGCTACAAAGGACCATATTTCATTCTTTCTCATTGCCATGTAGTACTCCATTGTGTATATAAACCACAATTTCTTTATCCATTCATCAGTTGATGGACATTTAGGCCTTTTCCACAATTTGGCTATTGTTGACAGTGCTGCTATAAACATTGGGGTACAAGTGCCCCTATGCATCAGTACTCTTGTATCCCTTGGGTAGATTCCTAGCAGTGCTACTGCTGGGTCATAGGGTAGGTCGATTTTTAATTTTTTGAGGAACCTCCACACTGTTTTCCAGAGTGGCTGCACCAATTTGCATTCCCAGCAACAGTGCAAGAGGGTTCCCGTTTCTCCACATCCTCTCCAGCATCTATAGTCTCCTGATTTGTTCATTTTGGCCACTCTGACTGGCGTGAGGTGATATCTGAGTGTGGTTTTGATTTGTATATCCCTGATGAGGAGCGACGTTGAGCATCTTTTCATGTGCCTGTTGGCCATCTGGATGTCTTCTTTAGAGAAGTGTCTATTCATGTTTTCTGCCCATTTATTCACTGGGTTATTTGTTTTTTGGGAGTTTGGTGAGCTCTTTTAGAAATTCTTTAATTAATCTCAGTGAAATTTTATAGCTTTCAGGGTATAAATCCTGCATGTGTACTTAAAAATTGACTTGTAATTATTCTATTCTTTCTGTTGCTACTGAAAATAGAACTGTTTTCTTCATTCTATTTTTTGTTTCTAGTATAGACATACAGTTAATTTTTCTGTATTGACCTTGTGTCTTGAAATCTTGCTAAATTCACGTGTTATGAGTAGTAAGTTTTTTGAAGTTTTTTTTTTAGGATTTTCTAAATACAGGTTTATGTTTTCAGAGGAAGACAATTTTAATTTTTTCCAATCTGTATGACTTTAATTTCTTTTTCTTATCTTATTACACAGGCTAGAACCACTGGTACAGTATTGAATGAAACTAATGACAGGGGACATGTTTTCTTGTTCTCAGTCTTAGGGAGAAAGCATTCTGTTTTTTATCATTAACTATGAATCTAGCTGTAGGGATTTTTTTAAACATTCTTTTTATCATGTCAAGGAATATGCCTTATATATCTAGTTTATTGAGAGTTTTTGTTATGTATGGGTGACTGATTTTTGTCAAGGACTTTTTCTACATCTATTGAGATGGTCATGTAATTTTTGTCCTTTATTTTATTAACATGATATTTTATAATAATTGATATTTGGAAATTAAATGGACCTTACATTCATGGAATAAGTCCCACTTGGTCATGGTGTATACACCTTTTCATATATTGCCAAATTCAGTTTTTTAAGAATTTTTTGAACATTTTTACAGTTATGTTCATGAGGAATATTATTCTTTAGTTTTCTTGTGATGTCTTCTTCAAGTTTTTGTTAACTTTAATGTCCTACTAATACTGATTTCAGAAAAAGTTGGAAAGTTTTACCTTCTATTCTACTTTCTGAAAGAGTTTATATAGGATTGGTATTATTTCTTCCTTAAATACTTGGTAGAATTTACCAGTGAAGACATTGGGCCTAAACTTTTCTTCGTGGGAAATTTTTAACTACTGATTCAGGTTTTCAAAAAATTTTATTTGTTGTATATATGAATTGAGATTCTCCATCTTGTAACCTTACAGCATACAGTCTGAGAGGCTAAATGTCCCAAGAACCCAGGTCTGTGGCTATGGCTGTGCTGTCAATTTAATCTCAGGAAACACTTGAGATTCCTAATGCATTATGGCAACAAGTATGATACATCTGCCACAGTATTCTTAATGTTTATTTATTTTTGAGAGAGAGAGAGAGAGAGCAGGGGAGGGGAAGAGAGAGAGGGAGACACAGAATCTGAAGCAGGCTGCAGGCTCTGAGCTGTCAGCACAGAGCCCAATGCAGGGCTCGAACCCACAAACCGGGAGATCATGACCTGAGCCAAAGTCAGATGGGTAACAGACTGAGCCACCCAGGCGCCCCTGCCGCTACAGTATTCTTGGTGAGAGTAAAAAAGAAGGAAAGAGAAGGTGTTTGTCAGTTTTTACCTTGAAACTTCAAGTTTTACCTTTGGAAACTTCTGCTGTCCTACCACTGAGATTCTCTGATGATATTACTCCTGCTGCATGACTTCCAGTAACTCCTGACATGTTGCTGGCAGTGAGAAGGGGAAAGACCACTTTTATATTTATTATATGCAGCTCAAGAAGGAGTTACAAAAATAAAGAAGTCAGCTGGGCAGCAAAAGGTGCCTGACCCAGAGGGAGGAAGTTAGCTGTCACCTTTTGAAGCAGTGTGATTTAGAAAACATTTTATTTTATTTTATTTTATTTTATTTTATTTTATTTTATTCTAAAGGGAGGGGTGAGCAGAGGGAGAGAGAGAGAGAATTTTAAGCAGGCTCCACCCTCAGTGCAGGACTCTGGGATCATGACCTGAGCCGAAATCATGAGTCAGGTACTCAACTGACTGAGCCACCCAGCTGCCCCTAGAAAACATTTTGAGTATATTAGCCTGATGAAGTCCTGAATACCATTGAAGAATTAGTACTTGGTGGCATAAATGAAAATTCAGACTCTTTTTTTTAGAAGATCTTTCTTTTCATAGGAAACTCCCCAGCCCTGTTTTCTTTTCTTGTCGGTCTGTGGGATCACCTTAGCTTACCCTCCTTCAGCTCTTCCAATTCCTGTCAAAACCTTACCTTCATGGGACAACCTCAGTTTTTACTGAGAGGTGGAAGAAAGAAAGCAGCCACATGATGATCACTTGTGCTTTTTGTCTATCAACACACTATTGAGCCCATATCTCGTAAGCATCTCACTGTGCTCTGCATGGGTGTGTCAGATTGCCAGTATCAGAAGGAATCTTCTGTCACTTAAAATTTGGTGCACTTTCTTCTTACAGAGAACAAGAATCCTGTAAATCATCTGATCTCCTTTATAACTGGCCAACAGGAAAGCTCAAGGCAAATTTATTAACTGTAGTCACGCTCAATTTCAGTCTTTGTGGTAAAGGTACTTGAATTTTACCCTTCTTCATGGATTTCATTTTCTACCTTTATCTTGTATGTGTGGGTTCTTTTTAGAAATAACCTTGCATGCTTTTGGCGATGAGCAGTATATACGTTCAAAAGAAGTCATGCTCTGTCCGTGGCTGCGAGCAAAATAGTGACGGTGATCATGTCATTGTTTTTGTTGATGCTCAACGGCCTCCTCGCTCCCACCCCCACCCTGAGTCTCTCCTCAGGCCCTTTATCCACCTCAGAAATCCTATTCTCTCATATTCCTCCATTTGCTGCCCTGTCCCTCCACAACCCCAAAGTATAAACGATTTCAATTTATAGTACAAATAGTTTTAATTATTCATCCTCAAGAGGGGTTCATATTTCCTGGGGCCCAAAGCCCTGAGATAAAGAGAAGAGGTTCCGTTGATGTGCCAACAGTGCTTTCTCTGAGCATGGGGACATTCTTGGCGCTTTTCCTCCAGCGGTTCCCAAACACCATCACACTGACTTTCAGCAGCAGAGTAGAAGAGGCAGGATTCTCAGGCCCTGTCACCCAGCGATTCTGATGCAGTAGGTTTCAGGTGGAGACTCAGAATCTGAATTTTTACAGCATGCCTCTCTTTCCTCCCCTTGGTGTGTTTCAGTGTCATGGTATCATTTTCCAAAAGTTGAAAACACGATTTTCATACACACACACACACACACACACACACACACACACACACACACACACGTGCGCACGCGCGCAAGCTTAATTCATTAAAGAGGGAACCGGCAGCATAGTAACTGTAGTATAAGAAGAACACGAGGAACAATTAATAAGTGAGAGCGCTGGGATATGAGTGCCAGGTCAGACACAAAATGGGTTAATGTTATATGAGGCAATAAAAACTAACCTTCAGGGTTATGTTCTGTACTGGGCAGTAGCCATTTGCATTTCTGCTGGGCAAAATCATTTTCAACTTTTCAGTCTTGTACAAATTAACCCTAACTTCACAGAGTCTGGGCTCTTATCAAAGGTAAATAGTAACACTGGCATGTGGCTGGTTCAGTCAGAAGAGCATGTGACTCTTGATCTCAGGGTCATGAGTTTGGGAGTAGAGATCACTTAAAGAAATCTTTAAAAAAAAGTAAATTGTAACTTAAGTAAGAACACATTCTTCTAGAGAGTTGGCCTTTTAGTGGGCTTGTTGGTGTGTTAGTATGAAGTCAAAAGGAAATGCTACCATCCTTTTGCATTATTCCAAACATTTTGATAGTTTTTCGTAATGTGTACAACCACGCTTAGGAAAGAACTGGCATAGTTCACTTCCATACAAGCAATCCCAAAATGTATTTGGCGCCAAATTAGCTTAAATGTCAGTTCCTCTGGAGAGTCTTTTCTGGAATTCCAAGGTTCTCATGTACTCTTACAGAATCCTATACTTTCCTTATCAGGACTTTTATTACAATATGCTTTAGTTGCCTATTATTTCTCTGTGTTCCTCACTGGAGTGTAAACTCCACAAGGGCAGGAGGATCTAGTTTGTTCACTGTTGTATTTTCAAGGCTTTGAAGGAGAAGCTGCCACACAGGAAACCCCTAGTGCTTGCTTCTTGATTGGGTGAATGAAAGTTGTGATCTCCGATCAGGTTAGTGTGAAGTTAAACAGTGTTTCTCTTGATAAAGGGCCAGCTCAGTCCCCTTTCCCTTTTTCACAATAAAGGATTGTGTGTCTTCAGGAAAAATCAGCCATCATCAATATCCTAAAAAAAGCTCTTTTTTTAGTAGCTCAATGTGTGTGGCCCTGTGCTGGGCTCCTGAGAAGAAGGCATTCAACATCATCAAGGCCTGGGGTTGGGGTTGAGCAGGATACAAGGTGTAGGGTAGACAAAGAAAACTGATACATAGGATCTTTCTTCTACCCAGTTTTATGCATATAGTTAAGTCCATGCAAAGACAGGGAGTTGGGGGTAATTCTGAGTCCAATGACTAAGAATTTACATAGAAAACCAGTTTAACCTAGTTTATCGTACTGATGGCCACACTGGTGTAGCTATGACAAGCTATGACATAGGCTCTGTGGATGACACACATGATACCAGGCCATCAACTGTTTGAGAGCAGGCTTTCATTTTGTAGAGAATATAGTTCACCCATCAAGCAGCCAGGGGTCTCTTTAAGCTCTCTAAGTAAGAAGAAGAAAAACTAGAGGGGCATGGTTCTTAAAGCTGTGAAAACTTCTCTGCCTGCTATTACCAAGTTCCAACCAAAATATCAAGAACATGACTTTCTTAGTATCAAGTAGACTGGTTATTGAGAAGTTGGCCAAAGAGATACTGTGTTGAGCCCAAATTCAAGAAGAGACAGGCCCTGGAACCTGAAATATAACTGAACAAAAAGATGAGTGACACATGTTTTTCTTAAAAGAACAAAGAAGAATTGGAACGGGAGATTCAATCAATCAAGAACAGCTCACATTTTTTCTGGAATTCTGGATATCCCTTGTACCTTTCGTATCTGGGCTTTGTGCAGTGTTTTCACTTGTCTACAAGTTTATTCTCCCCAATGTAAAGTACTATTCATTCTTGAAGGCCCAGATCACAAATACCTCCTTTATGAAATCCTCCCAGATGGAATTAATGTCTTTCTCTTTATACTTCCCCAGTGTGGTATCTGTTGCTTCTCACTGCCCACTTTGTATTAGATTTGTTCATGCCTGTATCTGGAAGGCAAAATACAAGCCTTATTCATATGTACATCACATGTGGTGGTGCTTGTCTTAATGCACTTCAAATAGTAGGTGCTCAAAATAAATGGAATCTAATGAAAACTTATCCACTATGTACCAGCTCAGCTCTTAAGAGTAAAGCAGACCTGGGGCACCAGTTAAGCATCCAAGTCTTGATTTGGACTCAGGTCACGATCTCATGGTTGGTGAGGTTGAGCCCCGCATTCTCTCTCTCTGTCCCTCCCCTTTCAATCTATGTCTGTGTCTCTCAAAATAAATAAATAAACTTAAAAAAAAAAGAGTCAAACAGACCTGTCTTTTAAGACAGAACTCTGTGCAAAGGGATGAAGCAATAGTCTAGTGGCTTCTTTCCAAGAATCCTGGAGAAGACGACTCAATTTTCATTCATGTATATACTTTATTATGTATGCATGAAGTCACAAATGGGACCTGTCTCCATTTCTTTTCCTGAAACATATATATTTTTAATTCTGCCATGTTCTGATCTCCCGTGTTTTCTAAATGAATAATAGAACATCTTAGGAGGGGTTCTGTCTAGATCACAATGGTGTATAAGTTTCCTTTCAGAATGTCAAGTTTTATTAATTGGTAGAGGATGCCTGGCTAGCTTGCTGAGAGGATCTGTAAGGGGCATAGAAGATGTGGAGAGTGTGCCAGAAATGAATAGTAGTGTCTGCTGACACAGTACAGGGCCATGTAGGTGAGGCAGGCGGCAGCCTGTGGACCATGTTTTTTGCCATCTCTGGTCTAGGTGGATTATACTAGCTTTGTACAAGGAAATGGCTCCTGAGAATCTAAAATTAAAATTACACAGAATTTACTTATTGAAAGAGACCTCAAAAGGTATCTGGTCTGCAACATAATTTTCCTTGGCAATGTTATCATTTTAAGGACCGTGGATATATATTTTCTCCTTTTTTTGGTAATTTTTGTTTATATTGTGGTAAAATACACATAATATAGAATTTACTATCTTAACCATTTCTACATTTACAGTTCTGTGCAATTAAATATATGTACATTAAGAATGGGATACATCCATCCCCAGAACTCCTCTCATCTTGCAAAAATTGAAACTCTCTACTTTTTTCTTTTTTTTAAGTAGGCTCCACGCCCAGTGTGGAGCCCAGTGCAGAACTTGAACTCATAACCCTGAGATCAAGACCAGAGTTGAGATCAACAGTTGGATGCCTAACCAACTGAGCCATCCAGGCACCCCAAACTCTGTACTATTAAACAAACTTTATTTTTTAAGATTTTACTTTTTTAAGGGAAGATTTGGGTTCACATCATAATTAAGATAAAGGTGCAGAGATTTTCCATATACTCCCTGCCCCTACATATACATGGCCTTTCCTGTTATCAACACTCCCTGCTAGAATGGTACATTTGTTAACAATTGATGAACCTATATTGACACATCATACTCACTCAAAGTCCATAGTTATATTAGGGTTCACTCTTGGTGTTGTATATCCTATGGGTTTGGACATGTATTCACTAATATATTATTATACAGAATATTTTCACTGCCCTAAAAATCCTCTGTGCTCTGCCTATTTGTCCTCCCCACCCCCCCACCCCGCCCCGCCCCACCACCAGTTCCTGGCATCCACTGATTTTATTACTGTCTGCATAGTTTTGCCTTTTCCAGAATGCCAAATAGTTGGAATCATACAGTATGTAGCCTTTTCAGATTGGCTTCTTTCACTTAGTATTGTGAATTTAAGTTACTCCATGTCTTTTCATGGTTTGATAGCTCATTTCTTTTTAATGCAGAATAATACTCCTTTGTCTGGATGTACCACAGTTAATTCATTTATTCACCTACTGAGAGACATCTTGTTTGCTTCCAAGGGTTGGCAATTATGAATAAAGTTGCTATGAGTGCAAGTTTTTGTGTGGATATAAGTTTTCAACTCCTTTGAGTAAACACCAAGGAGCTCGATTGCTGGATTGTATGGTGAGAGTATGTTTAGTTTTGTAAGAACTCAATCTGTCTTCCAATGTGGCTGTACCATTTTGCATTTGCACCAGCAATGAATGAGAGGTCCTGTTGATCTACATCCTCATCAACATTTGATGTTGTCAATGTTCCAGACTTGGGCCATTTTAATAGGTGTACAGAGATAACTTTTTGTTGTTTTAATATGTATTTCCCTAATAACATATGATGTGATGCATCTCTTCATATTTTTAGTTGCCATCTGTGTATCTCTTTTGGTGAGATGTCTTTTAAGGTCTTTGGCCCGTTTTTAAATTGGATTGTTTGTTTTCTTATTGTTGAGTTTGAGAATTCTTGTTATATTTTGAATAACAGTCTTTTATCAGATGTGTATCTTGTGAATATTTTGTCCCAGTCTGTGGCTTGTCTTCTTACTGTCTTGATGTTGTATTTTACAGAGCATGAATTTTTAATTTTAAGGAAGGGCAGCTTATCAATTATTTGTTTCCTGGATCATGACTTTGTATTGTATCTTAAGGTCATTGCCAGACCCAAGATGATCTAGGTTTTCTTCTATGTTATCTCTAGGAATTGAATAGTTTTGTGTTGTACATGTAGGTCTGTAATGCATTTTGAGTTAATTTTTGTGAAGGGTATAATGTCTGTGTATAGATTCCTTTTTTTCCTTTTTGCATGTGGAAGTCTGGTTGTTGCAGCCGTTTAATAATAAATCTTGAAGTTGGGTAGTGTCAGTCCTCCAACTCTATTCTCCAGTATTGTGTTGGTTATTTTTTTTTTTTTGCCTTCCCATATAAACTTTAGAATTAGTTTGTTAATATCCACAAAATAATTTTCTGGGATTTTGATTGGGATTGCATTGAATATATAGGCCAAGTTGGGAAGAACAGATATCTTGACAACATTGAGTCTTCCTATCCATGAACATGGATCATCTCTTCAATTATTTACTTCTTTGATTTTCTTCATCAGAGTTTTTCCCTCTATACACTTTTTGCTTATTTTGTTAGATTTATACCCAAGTATTTTATTTTGGGGGTACTAATTTAAATGATACTGTGTTTTTAATTTTAAATTTTATTTGTTCATTGCTGGTATATAAGAAAGGAATTGACTTCTGTGTATTAACTTGTGTCCTACAAATTTGCTATAAATTCTTATTAGTTTCAGGGGTTTTGTTGTTGTTGTTGTTGTTGTTGCTTCTTTTGTATTTTTTTAATTTTATTTTTTATTTTTTAAAACTTACATCCAAATTAGTTAGCATATAGTGCAACAATGATTTCAGGAATAGATTTTTTAATGTCTCTTACCCATTTAGCGCATCCCCCCTCCACAACCCCTCCAGTAACCCTCCATATTTAAGAGTCTCTTATGTTTTGTTCCCCTCCCTGTTCTTACATTATTTTTGCTTCCCTTCCCTTATGTTCATCGGTTGTGTCTTAAAGTCCTCATATGAGTGAAGTCATATGATATTTGTCTTTCTCTGACTAATTTTGCTTAGCATAGTACCCTCGGTTCCATCCACATAGTTGCAAATGGCAAGATTTCATTCTTTTTGATTGCTGAGTAATACTCCATTGTGTGTGTGTATATATATACATGTATATATATATATATATACAGTACATATATATATGTACTGTATATATATATATATATACATGTATATATACATGTGTATATATATACATATATATATATATATACAGTACATATATATATATGTACTGTATATATATATATACATATATATATATATATATATATCACATCTTTATCCATTCATCCATCGATGGACATTTGGACTCTTTCCATACTTTGGCTATTGTAGATAGTGTTGCTATAAACATGGGGGTGCATGTGTCCCTTCAAAACAGCATACCTGTATCCCGTGGATAAATACGTAGTAGTGCAATTGCTGGGTTGTAGGGTAGTTCTATTTTTAGTTTTTTGAGGAACTTCCATACTGTTTTCCAGAGTGGCTGCACCAGCTTGCATTCCCACCAGCAGTGCAGAAGAGATCCTCTTTCTCTGCATCCTTGCCAACATCTGTTGTTGCCTGAGTTGTTAATGTTAGCCATTCTGACAGGTGTAAGGTGGTATCTCACTGTGATTTTGATTTGTATTTCCCTGATGCTGAGTGATGTGGAGCATTTTTTTATGTGTCGGTTGGCCATCTGGATGTCTTCTTTGGAGAAGTGTCTATTCATGTCTTTTGCCCATTTCTTCACTGGATTATTTACTTTTTGGGTGTTGAGTTTGAGAAGTTCTTTATAGATATTGGATACTAACCCTTTATATGTTATGTCGTTTGTAAATATCTTCTCATTCTGTCGGTTGCCTTTTAGTTTTGCTGATTGTTTCCTTTGCTGTGCAGAAGTTTTTTATTTTGATGAGGTCCCAATAGTTCATTTTTGCTTTTGTTTCCCTTGCCTCTGGAGACGTGTTGAGTAAGAAGTTGCTGCGGCCAAGATCAAAGAGGTTTTTACCTGCTTTCTCTTTGAGGATTTTGATGGCTTCCTGTCTTACATTTAGGTCTTTCATCCATTTGAGCTTATTTTTGTGTATGGTGTAAGAAAGTGGTCCAGGTTCATTCTTCTGCATGTCGCTGTCCAGTTTTCCCAGCACCATTTGCTGAAGAGACTATCTTTATTCCATTGCATATTCTTTCCTGCTTTGTCAAAGATTAGTTGGCCATACGTTCGTGGGTCCATTTCTATGTTCTCTATTCTGTTCCATTGATCTGAGTGTCTGTTTTTGTGCCATTACCATACTGTCTTGATGATTACAGCTTTGTAGTATAGCTTGAAGTGCAGGATTGTGATGCCTCCTGCTTTGGTTTTCTTTTTCAAGATTGCTTTGGCTATTCTGGGTCTTTTCTGGTTCCATACAAATTTTAGGATTGTTTCTTCTAGCTCTGTGAAGATGCTGGTGTTATTTTGATAGGGATTGCATTGAATATGTAGATTACTTTGGGTAGTATTGACTCTTTTTTATTTTCTATGTAGATAATTATGTTATCTGTAAACAAAAATTATGTGATCTGTAAACAAAAACAAAAAATTGCAAAAATTATGTTATCTGTAAACAAATCTTCCATCTTAATCTGCGTACCTTTTACTTCTTCCTCTCTCCCTTCCTTTCTTTTTTTTGTTTTGTTTTGTTTTGTTTGGACTTTTTGCATTAGCTAGAACTTCCAGTACAATGTTGAAAAGCAGTGGTAAGATAGGACATACTTGCCTTGTACTTGATCTTAGTGGAACAGCTTCAAGTTTCTCACTATTAAGTATGATATTAGTTGTATGGTTTTTATAGATATTTTTTATCAAGTATTTTTTTCTTTGGTATGCTGAGGTGTAGTATTTTTGGCATTTATCCTGCATGGTGTTATCAGAGCTTCCTGGATCTGTGTTTTGGTTTCTGGCATTAATTGGGGGAAAATTCTCAGTCATTTTCATTTCAAATATTTCTTCTGTTCCTTTCTTTCTTTATTCTCCTTCTGGTATTTCCATAATGGGTAAGCTACACCTTTTATGGTTGCCCCAACAGTCCTTGGATAATCTGTTCCTTTTTTTTTAGTCTTTGTTCTCTTTGATTTTAAATTTTAGAGTTTTCTATTGGTATATTCTCAAGCTCAAAGAGTCTTTTCTCAGTCATGACCAATCTGCTAATAAGCCTATTAAAGGCATTCTTTATTGCTGTCATAGTGGTTTTGATCTCTAGTATTTTGTTTTTTTGGTTATTTCTTAGGATTTACATCTCTTTGCTTACATTTCCCATCTGTTATTGAATGCTGTCTACATTTCTATTAGAGGTCTTAGCACATTAATCATATTTGTTCTAAATTCCTGGTTTGATAATTTCAACATCCCTGCCATATCTGGTTCTGATGTTTGCTCTGTCTCTTCAAATTGTTTTTTTTTTTTTTTTTTTTTTTTTTTTGCTTTTTGTATGCCTTGTAGTTTTTTTAAAGAAAAATTGTATATGTTTATACATGATATTTCCATATAATCAAGCTAATAATTAACATATCTATCTTCTCACATAGTTACCATTTTGGGGGATAATATTTTGTTGATAAGTAGACTTGATATACTACATAAAAGGAACTGCCATAAATGGGCCTTTAGTAATGTGGTGGTGAGGTTCAGGGGAAGGGAAGGTGTTCTGTAGTCTTATGATTAGGTCTCAGTGTTTTAGTGAGCCTGGCCTCTGGACTGTGAACTTCAGAGCTATTTCTCAGTTTTTTTCTCCCCTTTAGATGGGAAAAGATGGCTTGAGTAGACTGGAGTTCAATATTTCCTTTTTCCCATATGGAAGGCTAGAGCTATTTAGAGTTCGGTATTTCCTTTCCCCAAGGTAAGGCAGATTCTGATAATTCCCTAGCAGATTAGGCTTTGGCTAACTAGTTTCTTCTGAAGACAGTTTTGTGAAGAACATAGGGTTCTAAAGTATTTCAAAATACTCTGGCCAGAAGAATGAGGGGATTTTTCCCCAATATTTATTGTGGGGATTTGGCCCAGTTTTTTGAGGTAAATCTCAGTTTTGTAGGGGTCCCTTATAAATGAGTCCCATTGGAGTTAGCTCTCAGAGTTGTGTCCATGCTGAGCCTCCAGCAGTGTGTCAAAATTAGTTCGGATTTTACTGGTTCTCATCCCCATGGTGTTTTCCACGTGAGTCTCTGTTTCAGTAAGCTGCTACTTCCTATATTCACCAGTCTGTCTCTCCAGGCCTGGGGGTATCTCCCCCTGTATCCTCCCCTCTTTTATGGATCCAAGAGGAGTTGTTGATTTTTCAGTCTGTTGAAGTTTTTGCTTATTAGGATAGAATGGTGACTTCCTAGCTCCTTACATGTGTAATGGGAAACCAGAAACCCCCTATGTATCTATTTTTTGCTGGATGGATATTTGTTTTTCAGTTAAAAATTTTAGTAATAAAAACGAATCACTTCATAAGATTTAGAATATACACGAAAGTAAAAAAGAGGAAAATATCATGCAGAACGGGACTTGGTGACTTGGTGAATGCCTCTCCACTTAATCATGGAGGCTCCCGTCTTGTTTTCTTGTGATTTATTAGGATCTGCTCCCGGGAAAGGATGGAGACCCGCTCATTTAGACAGAGACCCACTCATTTTTGTTTGCATGGTCAGGGGAGGACTTTCTAGAAGCTGACATGAGAAGTGTATGTGGAAAGGAAGAAAGGAGGAGAACTGTCTGAGGAAAGGAATGAGGGCAGAAATTGAAGGCAGAGACCCTGAAATCACATGATTTCAGTTATGCCCCCAGACCTAATGCAAAGTGGACTCTGCTTGGACCCCTGAGTTTTTCTGAATGCATATTTCAGTTAGATTTGAGAAACACTTTTTAAAACATTTTTATATTGCCATGAACCCCCAGATAAAGCTGGGAACATAAAATCAATGAGAGCTGGACTTATTTGGAGTTCCTAATGTGTCCTGGGAGAAGTTGAATCACAGGCAGTTAAAGACTTCCCTTCCTCCAAGGAACCTATAACAGAGTACAAGTTACAAATAGTGAGAAAGGATTCAGCAATGTCCCCACAGTTTCCCAGGAGACTCTAGGAAGGTTGAAACTTGATCCAAATGGGATCTCTTGTTCCCCACAGATTTCAGATTTTCCTAAACTCAGTTCATTGTCGGCAACAGCCAGGTCCCAGTGCACAAGACTGTTTCCTCCTCAATGCCCTTGAGGTCAAACAGACTGTTCTGGGAAGGTCTTTTTGGAAACTTTGGAATGAAAATGTGTTTAAAACCATGAGCTCATGCTTTCCATAGATGAGACTGTCACATTATTAAAAAAAACAACCACCCACCATCCCAGGCATGTGTTAATTTGAAAGAAAACTATTAGGAAAGTATAATTGTGATTTGCAGTAAAGTAAGTCTTTGTGATTATTCAGCTGAAAATGATAGAGGGATGTGCAAATGTCCTTTGCAGATTCGTGTCTATAGTTTTATTTGCTTTTCACTATACCCATGGGAAGAAGTCAGCGCAAGTATTAGAATTTTCATTTTTCATCTGAAAAACCTTAGATCCAAGAGATTCAGTGACTGCATGTGGTCACATACTAGGGTAAGACTCTGTATCTCCTTGTAGCCTTACATTATTCCATTTCACCTCTTACATTTTGCCTCAGAGTCCCAAATCATATGTTAAGATTTCTAGAAAGACAACTAAATATCTCAGTGCCTTCTGTTTCTAATTTTTCTTCTCAATAGAAAGAGAACTGTATTTTGACCCTAACAAACTTGACATTTTCTTTGCACTGATTTGGCAGAAACTCCAGGGGCTGAAATGAACCCACACCACTGTAATTGGTTTAAGGTGAATACAATGGCCTCTTTTTAAGTTCTTTCAAACTCTTTAGTCTGGACCAAGTAGCTAAAATTCCCAGGGAGCAAAATTAGCCCTTTCCATCCACCTGAGGGCTGGATACTAACTTCCATCTAAATTTAGGTAATCTTCTTTTATTTAGAGCTGGCACTCTCTCCTTTTGCACTCGATGTGTGTAACCATGTTGTGTGAGTTTCCTATTGCTGCTTTAACAAATTGCCACAAGCCGTGTCATTTAAAACAACACAGATTTATAATCTAATAGTTGTGGAGGTCAGTAGTTTGACATGGATCTTGGTGAGCCAACAGTGGGGTGGCGTCCCTTCTGCAGCTTTGAGGATAAACTATTTCCATGCTTTCTCTAGCTTCTAGAAGTCCCTTTCATAGCTTATGTCCTTATTTCTCCATCTCCAAAGCCAGCAACGTTGGGCCAAGTCTTTTTCACACTGCTATCTCCCTAGTTATTGCTAGCTCCTTCTTCCATTTATAATAATCCTTTGGATTACATCAGCCCCCCCCCCCCCGCCCCCTGTATAATCCAGGCTAATCTCCCATCTCTGATTAACAACCTTAAGTCTATTGGCATTCTTCATTTCTCTTTGCCATGTTATCTAACTTAGTTACAATTTCTGGGAATTAGGACATGGATATCTTTGGGAGGCCTTATTTTGCCTACCACACATATATTATCTTGTTTTCTAGTTGTCTCCTTTTAACAGTATGCATTTTAGTATATAACAATTTGGGTAGTCTATCATGACGCTAAATGTTCCTGAACACTGTAGTGAGTGGGATCCTATTTTCCCAGAAGCAACATATGAACCAAATAAATTATAGATAAAACCCACAGTATGCTATATAAAATAAAAGGTACAGACATTTAAAAATGTTTTAAATTAGTTAGGATAATAATATTAAACCATAGACCCTATAAAAGATGAATGTATTCTGTCTGATAAGTACAGTATTGCATTTTCATCTACCTAAGTTTATAAAGCTGGCAAAGTACGGTTTTAACTTACATCATTTAAATACGATTCCAAACTAGTACTTGGCAAGGCAAACATCCATAGAATACTTGGTCAATAAGAATTTTCCTTTCTTTCTGTTTCAGAAGGGCTTTGATAACCCTAAAGCTTTCAAAAGCTTAATGGCGTTCTTTTCCTGTAACTTGAGTTGTATTCAAACCACCCCTCCACCCCAGGCTTTGGAGATATGCTTTTCAAAAACTTGTCTGCCCTTCTCCCTCTTCTGCCATGAAGTAAACAATGAATGACCAAGAAGAGGAAGTGAAAGGGGCGCCTGGGTGGTGCAGTCGGTTAAGCGTCCGACTTCAGCCAGGTCACGATCTCACGGTCCGTGAGTTCGAGCCCCGCGTCAGGCTCTGGGCTGATGGCTCAGAGCCTGGAGCCTGTTTCCGATTCTGTGTCTCCCTCTCTCTCTGCCCCTCCGCCGTTCATGCTCTGTCTCTCTCTGTCCCAAAAATAAATAAACGTTGAAAAAAAAAAAAAGAAGAGGAAGTGAAGGTGGCAGGGAGGCCTAGAGTATGAATGAACACACAGTGCATGTGGACAACGGGGAGACGCCTCTGTGTCGATATGCACAGCACTCTTGTCTGCCACTGACTTGGCATGAATGGTTGCCTCTCAGAACACTTTCTTACAGCTTTTAAACCTTGTTTTAACAAAATCGATTGGTGCTGATCAAACCCTGCTAGTTTATCTACCGATTAAGAACATCTCTCACCCTGTACGGTTACCCTTTAGTGAGTTTTTTCATATCATTTCCAGCTTCCTACTAAGTACATGATTTTGCTCTTCCTTTTCTGCCTGTTCCTTGCTCCTGTTCCATCCTTCCTCCTTTTCCCTTTTCCGCTTTTTCTGTTATTCTTTTCCCCTTCTCTTCTAATCCAGTGTATTTATCGTTTCTCTCCTGTCAGTGTTCTACAACCTGAGTGCCCCCCTTCCCTGCTCCCAGCTGCTTTTCTATGGATGCTGATTAGTGATGTGATTGGACAGACTGGTGACAGGATATCGGGAGCAGAACGTATTCTAAAGGCACTTCCTGCGCCCCTGGGTGGTTCAGTTGGTTAAGCGTCTGACTTTTTCAGGTCGTGATCTTGTAGTCTGTGAGTTCAAGCCCTTCGTCAGGCTCTGGGCTGACAGCTCAGAGTCTGGAGCCTACTTTGGATTGTTTCCCCCTCTCTCTCTGCCCCTCCCCCACTTGCATTGTCTCTTTCTGTCTCTCAAAAATGAATAGACATCAAAAAAATTTTTTAATATTAAAAGCACTTCAATTAAAATCATGCTTCCTAAATAAATAGCCTCCATACATCACGCTTGATCTGTGTAGATCATTTTTAATGATACTATTAAAATTATTTGCCTAGCTAAAACATGAGTTACCACTCAAGGCATTGAATTACCAAAGCATAATGAAACATTTTATACATTCTGTCTGGTTTTAAAGGTATCACATGCTAATACAGAGCTTCAAATAATTCAAAAAGGCACGGAGAAGAAAATAAAAATTATGTGTAATCTCACAAAGAAAAGCACTAGGAAATATTTTGAGGATAACTTTATTTTTGTTATAAAAGAAATGTGTACTCAATGTGGCAAATTCAGAATTTTCAACAAAGGTATAAAAGAGAAAGTAACCCTTGTCCAGCAACAGGTTCAGAAGTGACTATGGTTAACAATATATATGCATATATTTTTTCTTTATTTTCTCTATATTTCTAAATAATTGGAATCATACTGAACATATAATTTCTTATCCTTTATTTAATCTCTTACAATGAACATTTTTTTTTTAATTTTTTTTTTTCAACGTTTATTTATTTTTGGGACAGAGAGAGACAGAGCATGACCGGGGGAGGGGCAGAGAGAGAGGGAGACACAGAATCGGAAACAGGCTCTAGGCTCTGAGCCATCAGCCCAGAGCCTGACGCGGGGCTCGAACTCACGGACCGCGAGATCGTGACCTGGCTGAAGTGGGACGCTTAACCGACTGCGCCACCCAGGCGCCCCTAAACATTTTTGATATCATTAGAAACATAGCACATTTTTTATTTGCTGTATAACATCCTGTTGTGCAAATGTTACCCCGTTTCCTTTCCAGTCCTCTGTGGTTGGTCATATAGATTGCTTCCTATTATTCATCATTGGGAATACCGCTCTGATAGATGTCTTTGTGCACAAACTGTTTTCCTTTATTTGGATCAGTTCTTTTGGAAATAATTTTGTAAGTGGAGTTTTGGGGTCACAAATGTGCTTTTCTGAGGCTTTTGATGCAGATTATCTCCAAAGGGAGAAGCAGTCCTCCCTCACGTCCCTGGAGGCGTGTGAGATTTCCTCTGACCATATTAGGATGTGGCTCCATGGACAGAATCATTGCACAGTTTTACTGTGGAAGATTTTTAATTTCAATTCTCAGATTTCGATTGAGATTAAGCTTCCATCAATTTTAATACTAATATAAAAAAGAATGATTTGTAATTTTTTAAGTAGACTCTTTTTTTTAGAGCAATTTTAGATTTACAGGCAAGTTGCAAAGATAGCACCTACAGTTGTGTACATATACCTGGCACCCAGTTTCCCTTATTATTAGCATCTGGTAACTGTAGTATTATTGTCACAGCTCAGGGACCCACATTGGCACATTACTGTTAACTGAACTACACACTTTTTTTAGGGTCCACTAGTTTTCCATAGTGTCAGTCTTCTGTTCCAAGATCCCACCCACGACATCGCTTTGCGTTTAGTTATCACATGTCCTTAGTCTCCTCTGGGCTATGACATTCCTAGGTTTCCCTTGTTTTTGAGCACTTGACAGGAATAGTGGTCAGGTATTTTGGAGAGCGTCTCTCAATTTGGGTTTGTCTAATGTTTTTCTCATGGTTAGACCTGGGTTATGAGGCTTGGGGAAGAACACAAGAGAAGTAAAGTGCCCTTGTCATGACATCATACCAAGGGCACGTGATGTTGACGTGACTTACCACTAATGATGCTAACCCTGATCACCTGGCTGAAGTAGCATCTGCCATGCTTCTCCATTGTAAAGTCATTTGTTCTCTCTGTTTTCAGTACCCCGCTGTGTGGGACCAAGTTACTGAACACAGCTGACACTAAAGGGTAGGGTTAAGTTCAGAGGTTAAGTTCCACCTCCTGGGGGAAAGAATATTTACAGAAATGTCTATAATGGTTCTTGACAGGAGAAGTAGTTTGTACTTTAATCTTTTAAAATAAATGGGTCACATAGAGATAACCACTGGCAAGTTTTTAAAAATAATTGTTTATAAAAGGAATATACGTCAAACATATATGTATACATATGTGTTGTGTATAAACCCTCATCTTGGTATCTTTGCTGTGGTCACAAATTCTCGATACCTCTGTACTTTGCTTAACAATTACTCTTCATTAGTAACTTCAGGGGTCATGTATTCAGTGATAAACAGGTTGGCATTTGCATCAGGCCCAACTCCTATCCAAGAACACTTCCCTCCTCAGGGTTGAGGTCACTGAAAAGATCACGAATGGTGGGTAACCTTCAGCTGTCATTCAGATGCTCCAGAAAGTTCTGTAGGACTCACCAAATACTTTCCAGAATTGAGTAAATTATTTGTGCTATTTAGATTTTGACAAGGATGTTGTGATGTTTTAGAGTGTAATTATTCTATTAGTAGGGATTTTTTGTGTTTTGTGCCCTTCATTATTTCTCTATTATGAACTATTTGGGGCATAAACAGTTTTAAATTGTGAATTAAAAAAGAAGTAGACTTATTTTTCTAAGCTTTAAAAAGGTTGAATTTAATGTTATAATCTCTTTGGTGTCAGTGAGAAGGTTTAATTCATTGTGTATTTAAACCTGTTAGAAATATGTTTAATTAATCTCACTATTTTTATTTTCAATTGTTTCTAAAACCATCAATACATTTTCAAAGATGACAGGTGGAACAAATAAGTCTCCTTCCTAACAGTAAGGGAATAAAGGAGTCATCTTAGTATATGACATTTTGACAACATTCTAGAAGATGAAGTGGGATGAGAAATCACCAAGGTTTCACGGCCATGTGAGCTGCACCTCAGAGTGTGCACACTGGTGGGCTATAGACAGAAAGAAAGTTGATTTGACACAGGAGCACCCAGAGAGGTTTGGGACTTGGAGATTCTAGATGTGACAGAGGGCAGGCTGGAGGCTGGAGGCTGGAACTGAAAACAGGATGGCCGTGTGCTTCCACAATCTCCAGCAGGATTATACACTGCCAGGTGTCTATCCCCTAAGCAGTAGACTAGAACTTTTTTCTCTGCAGGAACTTAACGGTCCAGAAAAAAAAGACCTTTATTGGGGCGCCTGGGTGGCTCAGTCGGTTAAGCGGCCGACTTCAGCTCAGGTCATGATCGCACAGTTTGTGAGTTCGAGCCCCGCGTCGGGCTCTGTGCTGGAACCTTGGAGCCTGGAGCCTGCTGTGGGTTCTGTGTCTCCCTCTCTCTCTCTGCCCCTCCCCCGCTCACACTCTGTCTCTCTCTCTCTCTCAAAAATAAAGCATTAAAAAAAAAAAAAAAAAGACCTTTATGTCCTGGCATTTAGGAAATGCTTCATCCATAAAGATCAGGTACCTGCCAGACCTCTGCTTGAAGAGTCAAAAGTCCTCCATGCTTGGGGCGCCTGAGTGGCTCAGTCGGTTGAGCTCAGGTCATGATCTCACGGTTCGTGAGTTTGAGCCCCTCATCGGGGTCAGTGCTGTCAGTGCAGACTTCTCTTCGGATCCTCTATTACCCTCTCTCTCTACCCCTTCCCCCACCCCCGCTCTCTCTCTGTCAAAAATGAATAAACATGTGCATAAAAATGAGAATTCCTCCATGCTTACATAGAGCATATCACCAGCTTTTCAGCACCCCTCAGAGATATGGATGGTGAAGCAAGGATGTCAAGACATTTTAGGAAAATGTTATGCATAAAAGAGGTAGAGCAAAGTAAATAAACAGGAAAAATTGACTTTGGAGAAATCAGATAATGCAGGAAGCAAAGGAATGCAACAAACAAAAAAAGTAAACCTCAAAACATTTAGCTAGTGTTCGTGGAAATATTCTAGACTAGATTGTATCCATGGAACAAGAAAAAGGTCCTGTGAAAAGGAAAACTAGAGGCCAAAAAAAGAGCTCTCTGGGCGGGGAAAAAAGATTGAATTTAGAAAGTAACCAATAGAAATAGTGCAAGATAAAGCCAAGAGACTCTCTCAAAAAGTAGATAAGATGCTTGGAAAATATGAGATAAACGGTCAGGATATAGAAGAGAAATCCAGGGGGTCTAACATCCAAGAGTTTTTTTCATAACTGAAGGACTGAAAGACACAGTGTCCAGAATGAAAGGTACATTGAGTGTCGAGTACAATGGGTGTTAGAAGGCTCCCTCAAAGGCACTTCGTTGTGAAATTTCCAAGTAGGGTGGGTAAAGAGAAGATTCCTGAACCTTCTGGGGAGAGAGGTGGAGGTTCTTCCAAAACAATGGAGAGTCAGGAAAGATTAGATTTCTCAATTTAAAAAATGGATGCTGGATAAAGCAGACATGCCAATATGAGAGCCTTGAAATCAGTGGATCTCACTTGGAGGTGCCCTACACAGAGTCCCTGGTTGATGGCTGGGGGCTGGGGGCTGGCCTGGGAGCCACAAGGAAATGAAGAGCTCCAGGGAAGGCTTCCAAGAAAAAGGAGAGCCCCAGGGATGCCTGGGTGGCTCAGTCAGTTAAGCGTTTGACTATTTTGGCTCAGGTCATGATCTCACGGTTGGTGAGATTAAGCCCTGAGTAGGGCTTTGAGCTGACAGCACAGAGCCTCCTTGGGATTCTGTCTCTCACTCTCTGCTCCCACCCCCTGCTCACTGTTATGCCCAGAATTTGTGATCCCCAAAGACCACCAGGGAGCTGAGTCCGATGCAAAAGCAAAGAGCCTTGATTCGAGCTAGCTGGAGCTCAATCTCCTACCTGCACCCACACAGCAGTGAGATACCGGAGGGAGAGGGAGAGAGGGGGAGAGAGAGGGAGAGAGGGGAAGAGAGGGGGAGGGAGGGGGAGGGAGGGGGAGGGAGTTTCTTTTTTTTTTTCAATATATGAAATTTATTGTCAAATTGGTTTCCATACAACACCCAGTGCGCATCCCAAAAGGTGCCCTCCTCAATACCCATCACCCACTATCCCCTCCCTCCCACCCCCCATCAACCCTCAGTTTATTCTCAGTTTTTAAGAGTCTCTTATGCTTTGGCTCTCTCTCACTCTAACCTCTTTTTTTTTTTTTCCTTCCCCTCCTCCATGGGTTTCTGTTAAGTTTCTCAGGATCCACATAAGAGTGAAACCATATGGTATCTGTCTTTCTCTGTATGGCTTATTTCACTTAGCATCACACTCTCCAGTTCCATCCACGTTGCTACAAAGGGCCATATTTCGTTCTTTCTCATTGCCATGTAGTACTCCATTGTGTATATAAACCATAATTTCTTTATCCATTCATCAGTTGATGGACATTTAGGCTCTTTCCATAATTTGGCTATTGTTGAGAGTGCTGCTATAAACATTGGGGTACAAGTGCCCCTATGCATCAGTACTCCTGTATCCCTTGGATAAATTCCTAGCAGTGCTATTGCTGGGTCATAGGGTAGGTCGATTTTTAATTTTTTGAGGAACCTCCACACTGTTTTCCAGAGCGGCTGCACCAATTTGCATTCCCACCAACAGTGCAAGAGGGTTCCCGTTTCTCCACATCCTCTCCAGCATCTATAGTCTCCTGATTTGTTCATTTTGGCCACTCTGACTGGCGTGAGGTGATATCTGAGTGTGGTTTTGATTTGTATATCCCTGATGAGGAGCGACGTTGAGCATCTTTTCATGTGCCTGTTGGCCATCTGGATGTCTTCTTTAGAGAAGTGTCTATTCATGTTTTCTGCCCATTTATTCACTGGGTTATTTGTTTTTCGGGTGTGGAGTTTGGTGAGCTCTTTATAGATTTTGGATACTAGCCCTTTGTCCAATATGTCGTTTGCAAATATCTTTTCCCATTCCGTTGGTTGCCTTTTAGTTTTGTTGGTTGTTTCCTTTGCTGTGCAGAAGCTTTTTATCTTCATGAGGTCCCAATAGTTCATTTTTGCTTTTAATTCCCTTGCCTTTGGGGATGTGTCGAGTAAGAGATTGCTACGGCTGAGGTCAGAGGTCTTTTCCTGCTTTCTCCTCTAGGGTTTTGATGGTTTCCTGTCTCACATTCAGGTCCTTTATCCATTTTGAGTTTATTTTTGTGAATGGTGTGAGAAAGTGGTCTAGTTTCAACCTTCTGCATGTTGCTGTCCAGTTCTCCGAGCACCATTTGTTGAAGAGATTGTCTTTTTTCCATTGGATGTTCTTTCCTGCTTTGTCAAAGATTAGTTGGCCCTATGTTTGTGGGTCTAGTTCTGGGGTTTCTATTCTATTCCATTGGTCTATGTGTTTGTTTTTGTGCCAATACCATGCTGTCTTGATGATTACAGCTTTGTAGTAGAGGCTAAAGTCTGGGATTGTGATGCCTCCCGCTTTGGTCTTCTTCTTCAAAATTACTTTGGCTATTCGGGGCCTTTTGTGGTTCCATATGAATTTTAGGATGGCTTGTTCTAGTTTCGAGAAGAATGCTGGTGCAATTTTGATTGGGATTGCATTGAATGTGTAGATAGCTTTGGGTAGTATTGACATTTTGACAATATTTATTCTTCCAACCCATGAGCAGGGAATGTCTTTCCATTTCTTTGTATCTTCTTCAATTTCCTTCATAAGCTTTCTATAGTTTTCAGCATACAGATCTTTTACATCTTTGGTTAGATTTATTCCCAGGTATTTTATGCTTCTTGGTGCAATTGTGAATGGGATCAGTTTCTTTATTTGTCTTTCTGTTGCTTCATTGTTAGTGTATAAGAATGCAACTGATTTCTGTACATTGATTTTGTATCCTGCAACTTTGCTGAATTCATGTATCAGTTCTAGCAGCCTTTTGGTGGAGTCTATCGGATTTCCATGTATAATATCATGTCATCTGCAAAAAGCGAAAGCTTGACTTCATCTTTGCCAATTTTGATGCCTTTGATTTCCTTTTGTTGTCTGATTGCTGATGCTAGAACTTCCAACACTATGTTAAACAACAGCGGTGAGAGTGGGCATCCCTGTCGTGTTCCTGATCTCAGGGAAAAAGCTCTCAGTTTTTCGCCATTGAGGATGATGTTAGCTGTGGGCTTTTCATAAATGGCTTTTATGATCTTTAAGTATGTTCCTTCTATCCCGACTTTCTCAAGGGTTTTTATTAAGAAAAGGTGCTGGATTTTGTCAAAGGCCTTTTCTGCATCGATTGACAGGATCATATGGTTCTTATCTTTTCTTTTATTAATGTGATGTATTCACGTTGATTGATTTGCGAATGTTGAACCAGCCCTGTATCCCAGGAATGAATCCCACTTGATCATGGTGAATAATTCTTTTTATATGCCGTTGAATTCGATTTGCTAGTATCTTATTGAGAATTTTTGCATCCATATTCATCAGGGATGTTGGCCTGTAGTTCTCTTTTTTTACTGGGTCTCTGTCTAGTTTAGGAATCAAAGTAATACTGGCTTCATAGAATGAGTCTGGAAGTTTTCCTTCCCTTTCTATTTCTTGGAATAGCTTGAGAAGGATAGGTATTATCTCTGCTTTAAACATCTGGTAGAACTCCCCTGGGAAGCCATCTGGTCCTGGACTCTTATTTGTTGGGAGATTTTTGATAACCGATTCAATTTCTTCGCTGGTTATGGGTCTGTTCAAGCTTTCTATTTCCTCCTGATTGAGCTTTGGAAGAGTGTGGGTGTTTAGGAATTTGTCCATTTCTTCCAGGTTGTCCAATTTGTTGGCACATAATTTTTCATAGTATTCCCTGATAATTGTTTGTATCTCTGAGGGATTGGTTGTAATAATTCCATTTTCATTCATGATTTTATCTATTTGGGTCATCTCCCTTTTCTTTTTGAGAAGCCTGGCTAGAGGTTTGTCAATTTTGTTCATTTTTTCAAAAAACCAACTCTTGGTTTCGTTGATCTGCTCTACAGTTTTTTTAGATTCTATATTGTTTATTTCTGCTCTGATCTTTATTATTTCTCTTCTTCTGCTGGGTTTGGGGTGTCTTTGCTGTTCTGCTTCTATTTCCTTTAGGTGTGCTGTTAGATTTTGTATTTGGGATTTTTCTTGTTTCTTGAGATAGGCCTGGATTGCAATGTATTTTCCTCTCAGGACTGCCTTCGCTGCATCCCAAAGTGTTTGGATTGTTGTATTTTCATTTTCGTTTGTTTCCATATATTTTTAATTTCTTCTCTAATTGCCTGGTTGACCCACTCATTCTTTAGTAGGGTGTTCTTTAACCTCCATGCTTTTGGAGGTTTTCCAGACTTTTTCCTGTGGTTGATTTCAAGCTTCATAGCATTGTGGTCTGAAAGTATGCATGGTATAATTTCAATTCTGGTAAACTTATGAAGGGCTGTTTTGTGACCCAGTATATGATCTATCTTGGAGAATGTTCCATGTGCACTCGAGAAGAAAGTATATTCTGTTGCTTTGGGATGCAGAGTTCTAAATATATCTGTCAAGTCCATCTGATCCAATGTGTCATTCAGGGCCCTTGTTTCTTTATTGACCGTGTGTCTAGATGATCTATCCATTTCTGTAAGTGGGGTGTTAAAGTCCCCTGCAATTACCACATTCTTATCAATAAGGTTGCTTATGTTTATGAGTAGTTGTTTTATATATTTGGGGGCTCCGGTATTTGGCGCATAGACATTTATATTGTTAGCTCTTCCTGGTGGATAGACCCTGTAATTATTATATAATGCCCTTCTTCATCTTTTGTTACAGCCTTTAATTTAAAGTCTAGTTTGTCTGATATAAGTATGGCTACTCCAGCTTTCTTTTGGTTTCCGGTAGCATGATAAATAGTTCTCCATCCCCTCACTCTCAATGTAAATGTGTTTTCAGATCTAAAACGAGTCTCTTGTAGACAGCAAATAGATGGGTCTTGTTTTTTTATCCATTCCGATACCCTATGTCTTTTGGTTGGTGCATTTAATCCATTTACATTCAGTGTTATTATAGAAAGATACGGGTTTAGAGTCATTGTGATGTCTGTATGATTTATGCTTGTAGTGATGTCTCTGGTACTTTGTCTCACAGGATCCCCCTTAGGAGAGAGAGAGGGAGTTTCAAAAGCACAAAGGTTTTATAGGGATCATGGCCTTAGCCGATTGGCTGGGGAAGGGTCGTGGCCTCAGCCGATTGGCTGCCAAAGTGTGGTCCCAGATCAGCAATTATCAGTGTCACTTGTTAAAAATGCAAATGTTGGGCCTGGTGGTCACAGACCTACTGAATCAGAAACTCCGGGGGTGGGGCTCAGCAATCTGTGTTTGAACAAGTCTTCCAAGAGATTCTCATGCACCTGAAGTTTAAGAACCACTGTGTCTGAGGATCTCTAACATGTTTGGCCTCAGTGTATACAGAACGTTTCTCACTGGTCACCTATTAACCATTGGCTGTCAGCCTTGCTGTGCTATATAAATACCTAGCACCAAACACCATCCCAGAGACTCTGATTTAATTGGTTTGGGGAGGGGTAAAATGCTCCCAGGTCATTCTAAGCCTGGACAGGGTTGAGGGCTCCTGCCTCTGGCCCCTACCTGAGAGAAGCCCTCCCTCTTCTACTCACACTTTCCACGCCTCTCACACTCCCCTTCCTCCCACCTTAGACTTTGGAAGAATGTATCAATCGGTAAGTTACTTAAGGGGAGGAGGCGTGTTCTGAGGTTTGAGCAGGAACTTCTTTCTGCGGCCATGTCGGGGACATAGTCACTAGTCAGCCGGCCTAAGTCTGCTCTTTCACTCACATGTGCGCAGTCTCTCTCGCTCTCTCAAAATAAGTAAATAAACTTAAAAAAAAGGGGGGGGGGCGCCTGGGTGGCTCAGTCGGTTGAGTGTCCGACTTCGGCTCAGGTCATGATCTTGTGGTCTGTGAGTTTGAGCCCCACATCAGGCTCTGTGCTGACAGCTCAGAGCCTGGAGCCTGCTTCAGACTCTGTGACTCCCTCTCTCTCTGCCCCTCCCCCGCTCATGCTCTGTCTCTCTCTCTCAGTCAAAACTAAATAAAACATTAAAAAAAAAAAAAAAGGGAATTCCATATAATAATGCCTGGTATGCTGGGGATTTTAAAAAGATGAACTGTAGTAACAAAGGAGGTGATGCAATAAGAAAAGCGTTCCAAGAAAAACAAAAGCTGTACAAGAAAGAAAATACTAGTACCTGTGTGGCACAGAGACCAACCTGGTAGAATAGTACTGGCTGGCAAGTTGTATCAGTACATACTGGCTGAGGACCAGGTTTGTCTTGATGTTGTTTTAATAATGTAAATAGAGTTGTATGTATTAGTTTGATGGAAGTAATGATATTGGGAGAATGGCAGAGGAAATGTGTAAGAGAGTCATCTGTTATGGCAGGCACAGTACTTCAGAAAATGTCTAAAACTGATTAAAAAAAACAACAACACAGCATGTTATTTAGAAATACAGTGATAGCTTCCAGAAGAATAAAGTTAAAAAAGCCAAAAGTCATTACCTCTGGGGATTGGGTGCAGTAGAGCAGAAGATTCTTGTTTTTCGTAACAGGCTTTTAATAAATATTCTACTTTTTAAAGCTATGTGCCTGGGGTAATATTAAGTATTAAAAAAAATAACTTATATAACAACGAAATACATTGTAGTAAACTTTATTAGACTCTAGATTACAAACGAACAGTGAATACCTCTAAAAGACATTTTGGGGACACTGGGAAACTTGGAAATGGGATGAAAATTAGGTTATGTTGTGGAATTGTTACAAATTTTCTTAGGTGAGGTAATGGAACTGTGATTGAATAAGAGAATGTCTGCTTCTTTGGACAAGCGTACTGAAGTATTTAATGCTGGATTCCCACAGTCTCTGCAAGTTATCTTCAAATAATGCAGCATGTCCATTTCAGAGGAGGAAACATGCTAATATTTGTTGAATCTAGGTGGTGGCATATGGGTGTTTACTATACTAATCCTTGAATTCTCTGTACGTTGGAAATTCTTTGAAATAAAACATTGGGGAAAAAAATATCATTGCTATGTACTCTCGAAATCAACCTTTCCCCTGAAATGTAATATCCAAGCACTGCCTGTCATTTTTCAGACATATTGGAACTGTTTGCAGAGGGCTAGTTTTGGTGTGGTGTCTTCATACCCCGGACAGCACCGCCATTAACTGTTTATGGGCCTTCTCCACTCGGATGCTGAAGGAATGGGCAGAACGGCAGGGAAATCAAACTCTAATGAAAAAGATGTCTGGTCAGCTCAGGGCCTGTTGAAGAAAAAAAAAAATCATTAAACGTCAGCAAGCACTGAGACATTCTATTGTCAGTGGTGTCACGATGTATTTTGCTCAATTCTAGAGCTCATTTCCTGGACCCCATGCAATACCATGGAGAAAATAGATCTTTTTGTTAAGCCCTAGTAAGAGAAGTAAGTCCTTTATTAGACCAAATTTTTGCCTTACTAATTTCTTCCCGGAAGAATTTGATTATTGTGAAGGAAAAAAATATACCTTTCCCACTATTTTATTTCTCCAGAGATGATGGCATTGAACTGCTGGACTCTCCATGCCCAATTCTTGTGTAATTTTAAAAGAAATATTGACAAGCTATAGTATGGTTGCAGGGAGGTTTACCAGATGGATTGGCACAACAGGAAGTAAAAAAGGGTTGAAAGAAATGGAAATATGTACCCTGAAAAGAGATGTTCTAGTGGCACCTGACGAATGGTATCCAATATATTTACATAGATACTATCTATAAAAGATATAGACATATTCCGGTATGACTCCAGAAGGCAGAACTAAGATGATGAGTGGGAGTTATAAGGACACAGATTTTCTAACACCACAAAGGGAAAGGATTTCTAATAGTTAAAATAATTTAGCCAAAGTGGATACCTCAGGAACTTATCTCTCCTTGGCAGAAGAGCATTTGTGGTGTGGATGAGTGGAGTTGAGGACATAGTTCCAGTATCAGCTGAAAAATTGAATCCTTGAAGTGTCTTAGGATAAGATTCTCTGATTTTAGAGAAAGCCACTCTTATTTCTGAATTAATGCTATGTGCCAGCTGTTGTAATAGGTGCTTCTTCATAATGGTTCCTTTATTCTTTATCAAGTAGGCATTCCCCATTTCTCATATGAAGAAATGATTCCATCTTGGATCTTCTACGGATCCTTTCCCTTCCAGCCCCTCCATCTCCAGGGGCTGCTTTCTTTTAATGTTTATTTATTTTTGACAGAGAGAGAGAGAGAGAGAGAGAGAGCAGGGGAGGGGCAGAGAGAGACAGGGAGACACAGAATCCAAAGTAGGCTCCAGGCTCTGAGCTGTCAGCACAGAGCCCGACGCGGGGCTCGAACTCACAGACTGAGAGATCATGACCTGAGCCGAAGTCAGACATTCAACCGACTGAGCCACTCAGGCGCCCCTCCAGGGGCTGCTTTCTACACCTGGATTATTTCCAGGACTCTCAACTACTCCCTTCTTTCTTTCTTCCTTTCTTTCTTTTTTTAAGTTTATTTATTTTGAGAGAGAGAGAGAGACAGAGTATGCAAGCACACAAGTGGGGGAGGGGCAGAGAGAGACGGAAAAAGAGAAACCCAAGCAGGCTTCGCACTGTCAGCGTGGAGCCTGACACGGGGCTCGAACCCATGAACCTTGAGATCATGACCTGAGCCAAAATCAAGAGTAGGCCACTTAAGTGACTGAGCCACCCAGGTGCCCCTACTCCCTTCTTTCTGAAGCACAGTCATTTAGGATTTTTCTGAGCTGGTATTCCCCTTCCCCCTACCACTTTAATGTTGTCTTCAAGGATGTAAAATTCTGCTCTACTGAGAAAGAAGAATTTGTGTGTCCTTGGCTAAAAGCGTTAGTTACTTTTTGACCTGTTGTTACAGGGCAGTGGGGGATTACAAATAACTAAAGTTTATTCTGCTACATCTGTGACTTCAGGGGAGTTTAGAAAGCAAAGACAGTGAGTGTGGACTTATTCTTTAATGAAAGAGCCCTTGGGAAAGCAAATCTTTTTTTTTTTTTTTTTTTTTTATCTTTTCATTTTAGAGATGTAATGAGGATATAAACGCCTCACACTAGACCTCCTTCCTCTTCCTGTTTTAACCCTTCTTCTGCTGTGGCGCTTAGTGAAGTTAACATCTATCACATTCCCTCATGGTTTGCCTATTCCCATCACTAGTTCATCAGAGAAGACGTCCACCTTTGTCTCTAAGCCACTGTTAAACATCCCTGGAATGGTACGTGTTAGACCAAAATCACTTTGGTGACCATGGCAACAGTCCTGGCTGGCTGCTTTGCTTTTTCCTCCAGGAGTCGGAGCACTTCCCAGGCAGGGATTGTTGCCCATCGTGGTGGGAGAAGCAGAACCAGGGCCGTGTTCTCCACGGCCCAGGAAGGGCTTTGTATCCTTCCCGTGGAGGATGGTTTCTGGACTGAGAAGGGTGACCTGCTGGGACATCATGACAAAATAATGCTGTATCTTGGCTAAATCTGCCATCACGGTTTTCTGGTCTCCATGGGAGAGAGTGCTTCCACTGCTGCAAAGCTGGTTCTCCCCTGTTGTTCTCCCTAATAACATGTTTCCTGGGCCTCCAATATGCTGGCAGTTTCCTCCCATTTCTTTTTAGTCGGGCTCCTCATTTTCTGGTGATGACAAATATGGATGGCTGCTTAGAGCCGCCCCTCCTCACACCCAGAGGCAAAGCTGTAGAGAAATTCCGAGAAACAGAATATTTATCTGATTGAAGATTATTGAGAGAAGGAGAAGTAGTCCCAAATGACCTTAAGTCTCTGACCTCTTTCTTTTTGCTCAGGACTGAGACCATTTTGTAAGTCACTATCATTATGAGGCTCCCGCCCTGTCCCTGAAGGCAGTGTGGGAGAGTTCTGATGAGTTTTGGTTGCTACAGTGTGTCTTAGCTGGTGCTCCTTGGTTGTCTTAGCTTATCTAGAGATGTATGGTTTGAGATGTAATGAATTCCTTTTTTAATTTTCGAGAATAATAGGTTTGGTAGGGTTCTTCAGCATTTCTGTCAGGAAGCTTCTTCCAGACAGCCCATCTTCTTAATGTGAAATGATCCCACATTTCAAATCCAAAAACATTTATTCAATTACAGAATCTATTCCTAGAATGTTTTAAAATTTTTTGACCTTTTTTATCACCCTGATCTGCCAAGATGTTATGGGCATTCTCTGTGAACCTCAGATTCAGGGGAACATTTTCCACAAACTGCAATCAACAATTGTTACAGCTGAAACTTCTTTTAATTGAGATGAACTCAGTGTTTAATTGGGGTCATTCCTAATACTTCTCCATAACCTTAGTGTTATACTGGTTTGACGGTGGAAGAAGAGAAAAATAATCAAGCACCATCTAATAGAATAGTGTCATGTTTCCCAAAGTGTGATACATGGATTATTTGTACCGAAAATCCCAGGGTGCTAGCTAAAATGCAGATTCCTGGGTTCATATTAGATGTACCAATGAGAATCTCTGGTCAAGACTCCTTGGCATATGCATTTTTAATAAGCTTTCCATGATTCCTTTGCACACTAAAATTAGAAATCAGTAGGTCATCTTGTGTCTTGTTCTGTCTGGTGATTGCAGTTTTATTTCTAAAGATCCACTTTAGTGGGATGAATGGCTCTTCTTCTGTCAGAGACTTAGCCTTTCTTCCCTAAGAACAACAGTCAGGGAATCTATGTGAACAACTCTTGGAAATTATAATGGAATAAAAGTACTTAGCTCCCGGTACTATCCGGCGAGAACACGAATTGGGAGACAGCCTTTCTACCCTTATGTGAGCAGAAGGTTTTCTTCCGGAACCAAAAACTGAGTAGTTTCAAAGTCAACCACTGTGTTTACCATGCTGCAAGATGAAGAAGTGACTTAGTCACAGAGAAGAGTCCCAATACCATCACCTTGAGGAAATCCATGAGAGACAGCCACATTTACTGAAGGCCAGGCACTGTTTGTGGTAATTTTCACGTATTACCTTGTTCAGTTCTTACTAAGTCTCCTCAGCAAAGAACATGTTGTCATCACCATTTTACAGATGAGGAAACTGAGGTCTCAGAGAGACCAAATTACTTGTGCAAAGCTCCACTGCTTGTTAGTGCTGGAGTTGACTGTTCACTCAACCCTGTCTCCAAAGTTTGGCAGAAAACCTGTGCCGTAGATACTATTTTCAGGGAGAAAAGAGGCCAGAACTTGGCATCCATGGTTGACCTAGAGACTTGAAATTAATTGTATTGAAGATTTAGGCCTTAATTCATTTGGAGAAATCCCATTTTGGGAATTAAGCTTGATTCTGCCCGAGAATCGACTTTCCAGGCTGACCAACCTGTGATGTGTCACAGGTTTGATTAGAAGGCCTCCACCATCACTTCTAGCTCTCAGACTATCAGCAAAGGAAGAAAGTGAAATCTATTCTGTCTCCTTTCAGATTTTTTCCAGATAACTCCGTGTACACTCCATCACCACTGATTCTTCCCTAGTGTAATATATACATACATACATATAGGAGATTTATCGTCAAGAATTGGCTTGCACAATTATGGAAGCTGCAAACTCCCACGATCTGCAAGCTAGAAAACCAAGCAAACCATTGCACAATTTAGTGTGAGTCTGAGGCCTGAAAAGCAAGGGAACTGATGGTGTATAAGTTCCTGTCTGAGGGCCAGAGAAGATCTGACTCTCAAGGGGTTGGATGATGGCCACCCCACAGTGGGGAGGGCATTTTACTTTACTGGGTCCCACTGATTAAAATGCTAATATCATATGAAAACACCCTCACAGACACATGCAGAAATAATATTTAATCAAGGCATTCCATGTCCAGTCAAGACATAAAATTAACCATCACATCAGGCATCTGTGGGAAATGTTCCGTAGGCTATCATACTAACTGTTATTAGGCACTTATGTGCTAACATTCATTCAGGTACTTTATACTGACTCATTTAATATACACAGTAAGTTTTAATAAGTTAACAAGTTACTCTCATTGTGCATATTTTTCAGATGAGCAAACTGAGGCCCAGAGAGAAGTTAAGTTACTTGCAGCTAAGAGACGAACCAAGCAGGTAGACTTGAGAGACTTTCTTTCCTCACCACTTTGTATTATTATGCTTACTGTGGATGATGCTATGACAGCTGCAGTGCATTTATTGAGTACCAGTAAATATGGTAAAGCCTTCTGCTGAGAACTTTACATACGACATCTCTGATAGATACAACCCTGCAAATTAAGGTAGATTTTGCCCCACTTTACAGATGAGAAAAATGAGGCTCCCTGTATTGACTAATTTGACCAAGATCACACAGCTCATGCTATTTCCATTAAATCCTGTAATGGATTTTTGATCTTATATTTGTTTTGGAATCCATTTCATTAACTTTTTTTAAGTAAAGGGATTTTTTTCCCTACTATTTAGGCTCCAAATTGCCAGCCAGTGAGTGGGATTGGTCTTTTGTATGTTAGGGTTGTGGCAGGCTTCTCTGAAGGGCATGGGAGACGTGTGAGGACATGTAGATTGACATTCCAGAGCTCCCAGAGGAACAACTCCTTCTATAAGTGGAGCCTGGCTTCCAATTCTATATGATCACGACTCCAGTCCCAGGCTCCTGCTGGGACATCCACGCCCCTTCCATTCTGGTCTCAGGACAATGGCAGCCCCCTCTCACAGTCCTTCTCCTGCCAAATTTGCTCCTGATGATTCATTTTAATTTTGGCAAGTGTTGCATTTTTTAATACTTACTTCTCTCTCTCAATTCTCCGAAGTCTGTGTGCAGTACATTGGTGTTTTCAAACTGACTCCTGATTGACTTGATCTCGAAAAACAAACTGTTATAGTGAAATGTCACATTTGTTTGTTTTTCTTTTAATTTTTTTTAACGTTTTTATTTATTTTTGAGACAGAGAGAGACAGAGTACAAACAGAGGAGGGTCAGAGAGAGAGGGAGACACAGAATCCGAAACAGGCTCCAGGCTCCCAGCTGTCAGCACAGAGCCCGATGTGGGGCTTGAACTCACAGACCTCGAGATCATGACCTGAGCCGAAGTCGGACGCTCAACCAACTGAGCCACCCAGGCGCCCCTTGTCTGTTTTTCTTTTAAAGTAGGTCTTCATATTTGCCTTGATTACAGCCCTTATCACTGTATGATCCATATGCTGTGGATCTCCTTTGTTAGTCAGCCAGTCTCTAGAAATACGTGCCCAATATGGTAGCTATTAACCACCTGTGGCTGTTTTAATTCAAGATAATAATTAAAGTTAAATAAAATTGGATCATATGGTATTTTTATTTTTAATTTTGGGGGGAGCTTCATACTGTTTTCCCTAGTGACTGCACCAATTTGCATTCCTACCAATAGTGCACAAGTGTTCTTTTTTCTCCACATCCTCACTACCACTTGCTATTTCTTATCTTTTTGATAGTAGCTATTCTGACAGGTTGAAGGTGATATCTCATTGTTGTTTTGATTTGCATTTCCCTGATAATTAGTCATGTTGAGCATCTTTTCATGTGTCTGTTGGCCATCTGGATGTCTTCTTTGGAAAAATGTGTACTCAGGTCCTCTCCCCATTTTTTTAATCATATTTTTTTGGTGTTGAGTTGTAGAAGTTCCCTATGTGTTTGTTTATCCTTATCAGACATATCTTTTGAAACTATCTTCTCCTATTAAGTAGGTTGCCTTTTTGTTTTGTTGGTGGCTTCCCTTCACTGTGCAGAAGCTTTTTATTTTGATGTTGTCCCAATAGTTTTCCTTTGCTTTTGTTTTCCTTGTGTGAGGACACCTATCTAGAAAAATGTTGCTATGGCCAATGTCAAAGGAATTACTCCTTGTGTTCTCTTCTAGGATTTTATGTTTTAGGTCTCACATTTAGGTGTTTAATCCATTTTGAGTTTATTTTTGTGTACGGTGTAAAAAAGTGTTCCGGTTTCATTCTTTTGCATGTTCCTGTCCAGCTTTCCCAGCACCATTTATTGAAGAGACTGTCCTTCCCCACCGTAGATTCTTGCCTTCTTTGTCATACATTAATTAACCATATAAGCAAGTGTTTATTTCTAAGATTGATTTGGGTGTCCGTTTTTATTCCAGTACCATACTGTTTTGATTAATACATCTTTATGGTGTATCTTAAAATCTGGAATTGTGGTACTTCCAGCTTTGTTCTATGATTCAATAATTCCACTACTGGGTATTTACCTGAATAAAATGAAAATACTATTTTGAAAAGATACATGCACTCCTCTGTTCATTACAACATTATTTACAATAGCCAAGGTATGCAAGCAACCTGAATGTCTATTGATAGATGAATGGACAAAGAAGATGTACACACACACACACACACACACACACACACACACACATACACACACACAGAATAATATTACACAGCCATAAAAAATGAGATCTTGCTATTTGTGACAACTTGGAGAGACCTTAGAAGATATTATGCTAAGTGAAATAAGTTATACTGAAAAAGACGAATACTATATGATTTCAGTCATATGTAGAAACTAAAAACAAAACAAATAAATCAACAAACAAACAAAAAGTAAAATCAGACCTTTGAATACAGAGGACAGAACTGATGGTTGCCAGAGAGTATGGGGGATGGGAGGATGGGAAAAATGGGTGAAGGGGAGTGGGAGCTATAAGCTTCCAGTTATGAAATGAAAAAGTCATGGAAATAAAAAGTATAGCATAGATAATGTAGTCAATGATACTGTGACAGCGTTGTATGGTGACAGATGGTGACTACACTTGTAGTGAGCATAGCATAATGTATAGACTTACTGACTCACTATGTTGTACACCTGTCAACTCTACTCAAATAAAATATTTTGAAAAAGAGGGGCCTGGGTGGCTCAGTCGGTTGAGCATCCGACTTTGGCTCAGGTCATGATCTCACAGCTCATGGGTTCGAGCCCCATGTCGGGCTCTGTGCTGATAGCTCAGAGCCTGGAGCCTGCTTCTGATTCTGTGTCTCCCTCTCTCTCTGCCCCTAACCCACTTGCATTCTGTCTCTGTCTCTCTCAAAAATAAATAAAACATTAAAAATTTTTTTTTAATTTTAAAAAAAGTTAAATGAGGCTTATGGCTATCAAATTGGACAGTGCAGATATAAAACATCTCCACATCACAGGAAGTTCTCTTTGGCAACAGTTTCAGGAGATAGGGACCAGATCTGTACTGTTATAATATCTGCCTGACATATGGTAATTACCAGGTTGGATGCATCAGGGAATGTCTTCCTGGCTTGAGTTTTATCTCCTCAAACCACATGAATTACTAGTGCTGCCAAGACTAATATGCACAATCTTCATGAGTCTATGTCATTACCAGTCACTCTCCCCTTTGGCTCCATGGAGACGTGTCAGGGAACTCTTGGGATCACAGCAGAGGGTGGGACATTCCTGTAGGAATCTTCTCAGTGGTCTTACATCTATATTTTGTGGCTTCTATCATCTCTTGACTTCTCACTTAGGGTCCTGGTTACATATTAAATGATAAAACGCTCTGCCTCTTGCAGACCAGCAACAAAAATGTTAATAGTTCTGTCATGGGTTTAGGGCTCTGCCAAGTGTTTTGTAGACTAGAAGTGCAGTCTTCTATTTTTGCCCTCTTAAAAGCACTCGCCCTCGAGGGGCGCCTGGGTGGCTCAGTAGGTTAAGCGGTTGACTTCAGCTCAGGTCATGGTCTCACAGTTTGTGAGTTCGAGCCCCGCGTCAGGCTCTGTGCTGACATCTCAGAGCCTGGAGCCTGCTTTGGGTTCTGTCTCGCCCTCTCTCTCTGCCCCTCCCCTGCTAGCATGCTGTCTCTGTCAAAAAATGAATAAAAATTAAAAGCACTCGCCCTCACTGGTCTTCATCTTCCCTGAATCCCAGCACTGGAATCTCTAGCACCTAGGGAGGTACCCCTCACCAATACACACCTTTCTAGAGGGTGCTCTATATCAAATCTTGTCTTCCTGGCTGCATTATAAGCCTTGAGGGCAGGAGTCACTACCCCTCTTAGAGCTCTTAGCACAGGGATGGCCCAGTGATACAGATATAGATTTATAATCTATAAGGATGATTTGGGGGATGCATTTTTATCCTTTTCCTCTGTATTATAATGGGGGACAGGTGGTATTTTTCCAGTGACTCATGCACTATACCTGAATATCCTGGGTGCCTCTTTATCCCAAACCATTATGTTGCTCATGTTGTCTTTGTCACCATGGGAAGAAAAAGTTGATCTGGTAACTTCTGAAATTTTCAAATGAAAAGGAATTTCTTTCCAGGACAGGATGATGAGTTTTGGCAGCATTGTTCCATTGCACAGCTCCAGGGGGGTACATTCACAGCTTTTTCCTATGTGAATAGCACCCGCTTCCGCTGTGCTACACAGCGTCCTGAGGGATGGAACTGATTTGGCAGTTCTCTCCTATGTCGTCTGCAATACCATTGTTGTTATTCTTCATTCTGCAGGGTTTTACCTGTGGCAAAACTGGAAAGCATGCCAGCACAGGTTAGGTGACTCTTCAGAGTGTCTAGGCTGTGTGATTCTAGAACACTCCATTCACAAATTTCTTGTGAGACACTGCCCATTTCCCCCTAGGCCCAAATCATTGCAGTAACTAAAGTATGGTGTCAATTACATCAAGACGACTAACACTTTTGATGGGTGGAGAAGAGGTTGTAGACAACTATTCAGTCTGAGACTAGGGAAAGTAAATTGGATCCAAAGATTCTGTGAAGGTCCTTCCCCACCTTTCCTTAGCAGAGAGTAGTAGAGGTTCAGTGACAGCTGACTCAAGCCAAGGTGGCTCAGCCCCTTGTCTCATCACCACCAGCTGAGTTTGCCTGACAAGCATAAAGCAATATGAAGAGTCTGATTTAATAGGCTTTAAGACACCCACCTGCCTTAAAATCTTTTCCTTTGTTCAGTCTCTAACAGTTGAAACCAATTAGTAGACATTTTTTTCTTTTGTGTCAAGTAATGCTTCCTGTGAAGAATCAAGGATAGGCTTAACATTAATTTATTAGTGTTAGAAATCAGAATAATGGTTACCCTTGGGGAATGGTATTGACTAGGAAGGGAACAGGGAGTTTCTCAGCTGCTGGGAATGTTCTGTTTCTCTATTTAGGTGTTCCATCTGTGAAAGATTTATGGGACTTTACAGTTATGATTTGTATATCTTTCCATATGTTTATAAATCTTCAAATTAAAGTTTATTCAAAACAATTCTTAGAAGATAGCCTCAGGAAGCATTCACAGATATTTATAACTTAGTTAAAACAAGGACATGAGCTTGTTTCCAAAAGGGAGTTAGCAGTTTGCTGAGACTACTGGATGCCGAGGGGGAAGAGTAGATAACAATGGAGAGAAAGGGCCAATTTGTCTTCTTTGAGCTTATGTCTGGGGTTCATTCTGCCTTGGTTCTTCTGGGAACAGAGTACAATTCCCCAGTGAGTTACATACTTCTTTTGAGTCTATTCCCATTCTCCTTCAAGGATCTAAGAAAGGTGAGCAGGTTATAGAGCAGATTGGAATGAAAAGTGACTTTTTTGGCTCAGATCCAGAACTGGTAATAGAAGGTGATTCTCTTGGGCATTCAGCTTCAGGAAAGCATGGAGCCAGTATTTCATCTGGAAAGCAAACCATAGATGAGTTCTTCCAGCATGACCTGGCTCCAGTTAGGTGGGAAGAGACCAACAAACTGTAGCCACCTGGATACCAGTTGTATATAGATTTATGTTTATGTGTCGGTGGAGAGAGAGGTGCAGAGCTCAGCTAGGAATCTTTCCACCACACTCTCCTCCAAACCAGTGGATGTCTCTTCATCCCCTCTTCTTCCGTGTGACACACACATGGGGTCCATGCATGTGAGCAGGTGTCCTTCTTCCCCTCCAGCTGGTGAGTCAGCCAGCTCTCTCAGGTCACCATCCAGCTTCTGAGGAATATTTAGACTGAACAGGTGATTTCCGGGTGCAAGCTGGCAAGGCTGGCCTCGTGGAGGAATGCAGATAAAAGTGCTTTGGGAAAACGCTTGTTTGGCTTGCGTGCATTCTCATTCATGTTACTCGTAAACAGTTATATATTCTCAACTGGAGCCCCATTTGTTTCTTCTGTACTACCTGAGTCCAAATGTGAGGCTAAAGAAATACCAATAAATCCTTCTTGTTGGTGAATTTTTTCTCTTCAAGGACATCAGTATTGATAGCAGTTGCACAAAGGGACCCCGCATCAGCTTTCCCTGGGGGGTCCTTGAGTTCTTCTTTCTTTCTTTTTTTTAAAATTTTTAAAAATATTTATTTATTTTTGAGAGAGACAGAGACAGAATGCAAGTGGGTTAGGGGCAGAGAGAGAGGGAGACACAGAATCGGAAGCAGGCTCCAAGCTCTGAGCTGTCAGCACATAGCCCGACGCGGGGCTCAAACTCACGAGCTATGAGATCATGACCTGAGCCAAAGTCGCGCATGCTCAACCAACTGAGCCACCCAGGCACCCCCCTTGAGTTCTTATTTCTGTGGAACAAATGAGCTTTATCAACAACGGGCTCACATTCTCCTCATGTCCCTGTTCTCTGTCTCAGTGTCGGAATGGAACCAAATCTCAGCACTGCACGAGTCTGTTTACAGCTATTTTATTACAATCTGGACCTTTTTAGTTCTCTCAATCCCATGGGCCTCAGAGAAAGATTCTGAGAAAAAAGTCATGTCTCCTAAGAAAGGTCAGAAATTTGAAGTCACATGTAACCGCTGATTTAGTGGTAGTTAAAACATTACCACCCTGCATTTGTAAAGCACTTTGCATTGGCACTTTTATAAGCCTTAGCTGATTTGGTTCATCTAACAGCCCTGTGAGGTAGTAGGCATTATCTCTGTTTTACCGGCTGGGTGACCTATTCAAAGCCACACAGCTGTTCTTATGACTGCCAGTAAAGTGTGCCATTTTTCCTATTCCCCTTGTTATTAAAGATATTTTAATGTCAGTAATCAAAACAGGAAGCCAGTTGTGACATTTATGTTAAGATCTGGTTATATTACTGGTCTAATGAAGCAAATATTTTGGAAAGACACCCAAGTTAGAGACTGGCCATAGACAGCAGCCTCCTTTCATGGAGCGCCTCTTGCCTGTTGACTGTGGAGGCTGCTCAGAGAGTCTTCAGACTTGTCTGCAGAGCAGGGCAGCCCTGGCTTGCTGAGGTATAGTGAGGGGCTTGAACTTGGAAGCTTTCACTGTTTCCCTAAGCCTCCAGTGTTTCCAGGTTTACTTTTGCAAGCTTATTATTGACTAAATGGCTATATTGATTCTATACAATGAGATGACATAAAATATGGAAACACTTAATGTTCAATAAGACTATGAGCCAGGCTCTCTTCTAAGAGCTTTGCATACATTAACTCATTTGGTCTTCATAACGACATTTGATTATTCCCACTTTTCACTTGAGAAGGCTAAAACTGAGCAAGTCATTTGCCCAAGGTCATGATGCTAATATATGGAGGAGTTGGGATTGAACCCACTAAAATTCCAGAGTCTGAGCTCCCGGTCACTTCAGTATGATGCCTTAGGCAGGTCTTCTAGGGCAAGCTCTTTTTTTCATTTATATAAAACTCAGATCCTTAGATTTAAGTCCATCCTAGGAGATCATTGGCAAAGGAGTTTTCTAAACATCTCAAATGGGGACCAAGAAAACTTCCTGAAGAGAAAAGAGAGTTGAGGCATATACCACTTCTAGACCTGACCTCCAGGAAGTTACTCATGATGGGCGTTCTCCAGCATATTGCTGATTCCCATAACTGTGAAATTAGAGTGGCCCCTTTCCCCTGGAAACCAACAGAGGACTTTGCACTGTAGACTCCAGGAAACTCAGTCTCAGATCATGGACTCAGCATTCTGTTCTTTGTTTCCTTGAGAGCAGAATGGCATCATTTCAAGTCAAGCAGCCATACGAACATGAGGCTGGGCTACCCACATACAGGTAAACGTTCCAAAGAATTTTCAGTGGAGTATGGAGTATAGGTACCAACTCCATAACAGGGCAACTGAGAAGCATAGGTGCTTAACTTAAGATTCCTAGATACCCAGCAATGGGTTTTAGGGGCAGGGGGATGAACTTGCATAATTGTGTGCCACATTTTGGTTACATGTGTATGGTATACTTTTTTCATTGGAGTCTCAAAGGGATCCATGACCCCAAAACATTGAATAACTATGACTATAAGCTATGACATCTCATGAACTTATTTATGTGTAGCTTTTCTGGGACATCAGATTGCAGACTATAAAAGCATTGGTTTTATGAATTTTAGGGATCATTGTGATCTATGTAATTTTCACTTTACTAATTGTCTTTACATAGATACAGAATTGATTCAAATAGGCCTTTGCATTATGTGTATTTACAGACTGGATTTTTCCATCTACCGCATGGAGACTTCTTCATTGAGCCTGTCAAAAAGCATCCACTGACTGAGGGAGAGTACCACCCACACATCATTTACAGGAGGCAGAGTCAGAGAGCTCCAGAGCAGAGGGAACCAACCTGCGGATTAAAGGGTATTGTGACTTAAATTTCCTTACTGCATTGAGGAGTAGTTTGTCTTGGTTCTATTATTGTTTTATTACATCATGACTTATTCTTACTCAAATCTTTTATCTCCTCCCCACTCTTCTGTTGCCACAAAGTATGTGCCCCTGTAGAATCATTTCACTTCTCCATAGTCTCTTCATATTCTTAATGGGAACGGGAGAAAGCATCTTCTACATCCTTGCCACATTAATCAATGATACTTACATGATATGCACAATGGTGATTTTTTTTTTTCTAAGTAGGCTTCACACCCAGGGTGGAGCCCAGTTTGGGGCTTGAACTTATGACCCTGAAATCAACACTTGAGCTGAGATCAAGAGTTGGACCCTTAACTGACTGAGCCACCCAGGTGCCCCTGCTTTTTTTTTTTTTTTTTAACTTTTTGAATCTTCTAGAGGAAGATAGTTTAAATTAAAGACAATGATTTCTACTCTTAACAAAGTTATAGTGTGGAATATTACCAAACTGCTTGTGATATCTGCCTTTGGAAGGCAGATTTAAATGTTTGATGATGCTGATAATGATGTGTGAAGATAAACTGAAAGATACATCAACAGATATTCATCAGATGATGAACTGAGCTAAGCTTCTTTTGGCTGCCTTTTGTTTGTAGTTCACTGACATGTTTCCTGACCTTTGGAACCTGGAGTGACCTGAACTGGTCCTCTCTGCCTTGTGCTAAACAGTTTCAGGTAGTTTTCAGAGGTAAACTGACCAAGTTATTTACTTGCAATTCCCACATTCTCTTTGATTTGTAGAAGATAATAATCTATGCATAAAGCGCCCCTGGAAATGGGAACATTTTCTTAAATGTTGCATAGTTTCTCCTTTCTTCAGAGGAAAAAAATTATGGGCCGGGGGCCAGTTAACAAAAGGAATCATTAATATTATTTATATGTCTTAAGGATTTGGAAACCATGGACCTCAATGAGAAAATAGATAGTGAAGGAATTAGCGCGGGGGGATTCTGATCATGGTTTGAGAGGACTCAGAACTTGAGCTTTGCAGGCAAGAGAAGGAAAGGACAAGGGCACAAGTAATTTCTCTACAGACTTCACCCAGACCCTGGGATAGATGGTAACTTTCCTGGGAGTTTCTTCTGTAATCTTTGCAGAGCAGAGTATGTAAACAATAAGAAATTTTGAGTCTGTAATGTGTTTTTACACGAAAATGGACAGCTGCTTAAATTCTTTAACTTTAGAAAGCCATCCCAACTTTGTCCTTAATTGGAAAACTTACTGTCTAAATCTCCTTCGAGCAAGAACTGGGAGAAGATACTTCTTCTGGATGATCTGATTGATTAAATTACTAATTCAGATAACTTAGTCTCAGTGTGAAATTTTAGGGCTCTGATCTAATCACTTGAAGACTTTCCCAATTCCTATTACACACTGGATGATGGGATAACACTTTGTATGTGTGATTTACTATTTTTTAGATCACTGGGTCATCACTATGGCAGAGAGAGTGATTAGGGCAGTGAGTGAACTTGCCTGGAGAATCACTTCTGTAGCTACAGTTGCTCTGTGAAGTGAGTTAGGCTAATCCTCACCCACCTGCCTTGAACACCTCTCTGTTGAGGTAGAGTTCATTAATAATGAGTTGAGAATGGCACATATTTAGTCATAAAGGCAGAAAGGATAGATAGGAAAAGAGGGGTTTACAAATGTCGTGTCCCTGTTAGGTCATGCACAATACCTCAGCTATGGCACTTGTTATATCATTTCGTTATTGTGTTTCCCCACCAACCCTAAGGCTTACCATTACTTTGGAAACTGCTCTGATTAATGCTACTTGGAGAAATATTTGTATTGTGCATTTCTCCACACATATCTTCTAAAAGATATTCTCTTAAACTTGCTTAAAACCTCCCACTGTCAGAACGGAACGGCTCTTTTGGAAGGACCTTTCAGAATGCCTAATGCAGCTCCTTTTTTTCACCAAAGATGCAATGCGATTCAGACAAGGGAGTGAACTTTCTATTTTAAAAAAGCTTTTTTAATACTTACTTATTTCTGAGAGAGCACAGGCAGGGGAGGAACAGTGAGAGAGGGAGACACAGAATCCGAAGCAGGCTTCAGGCTCTGAGCTGTCAGCACAGAGCCCGGCGTGGGGCTCAAACTCACAAACTATGAGATCATGACCTGAGCCGAAGTCAGATGCTTAACCAACTGAGCCACTCAGGTGCTCTGGTGAAGGGAGTGAACATTCAAAGCCATCAAAGCAGTAGGTGTTCTGAAGTTAGCCAAGCTTAGAAGTCAAGGTTCTATTATACCTTGGGCTTTATACTCCTTCATGTTTATTCTTATGTCTTCTTTGAATATATAAATCTTGTTTTATCAACAGTCTTGAAAGCCCCATTGGAGTAGGAATTCCCTTCCCAAACATTATGTAACGTAGTAGGTGGTGCAAACTAGAAATTTAGTAAATCATTGGAATGAAGTAGTGATTCATAGCCAGATAGATGAGACTAGAGTATACTAGCCTCTTGTCTGCATAACACTGATAGAAAGAAAAGAGAAATGTGTATTTTCTAGAAGTTCAGAAGGTGTCAGTTGTTCTGTGAACATCTTCCTTCCTAAGACAACAATATGATTTAATGCCTAAATGACAGCTAGAGATTCAAGAATAATCTAATGTGCTTGTGAATATTCTTAAAATATATATGACATTTGGGTTTTAAAAATCTTGCTTTATTTAAATGTACTTGGTCTTTCCAAACAAGGTAATTGTGGTGTTCTTATGTCACATTACCCTGCCGGGATGATGGAATTAACTTACAGTGGCCATGTCATTAGCCAACATTAAGGTACACTTCATACTTAGGTCAGTTGGTGTTTCGAGGTTGAATTACTGTGATTATATCAAGAAAGATCACCTTTACTTGTGTAACATGTTCTGCCTTTGTAATGTTCAAGGCAGAAACACCTTTGGTAGTGAAAAAAAAGATGTACTTTAAAAATGCTCTAGTAGTTCAAGAGAGAAAATGTATCAGTTATTTTCCTCTAAAATGTGTCCCTTTACTTATGTTTATTTCCCATGTAGAAAGGTGTTCAGGAATTTCACAATGGGTCCCTTATCAATATGGTCTAAAAGTTCATTTTACCGACAATGACAAGTTCCTTTATCTGAAGTTTTTTGTCAAGAACATATCACACTGGGACTTGAGTGGGTTTTAGATGGATATCTGGGGGAACAATGGTTTTAGGAGACTGGGGAAGGGGAGAATTAACACTAGTCAGATAGGTCTGATGCTAACAGCTACAGGGTTATCAATGGCGGGAAGAGGTCTAGGCAGGTAAGGTCAGAGTTTGGGATTTGATGCATTAGGTATTCTAGGTTAGGAACATAGGGTCTGGTTCCTGGCATGCATTTTTGTGTTCAAAATTTATTCATTCAACATCTATATATTGAGTATATTCTTTTTTAAATGTTTATTTATTTTGAGAGAGCGCATGAGCATGAACTGAGGAGGGGCAGAGAGAGAGGGAGAGAGAGAATCCCAAGCAGCCTCTGTACTGTCGGTGTGACCTGAGCTGAAGTTGGACGCTTAACTGACTGAGCCACCCAGGTGCCCTGAGTACATTCTTTATGTCTGGTGCTCCCCTAGGTTCTGTGGGTTCATATGTGAATAGGATATAATTCTTGGTCTTCAGAGCTGACAGCCTGGATGTGAGACATGGGTAAGTCGGGATCTGGTCCTAGTTTTATTTTTATAATATCTGGTAAGACCATGAAGGAAAATGGGACCTCAATGAATGAATTGGGATTTTTGTCACTGTACATTATATTTTTGCTAGGACATGTAGCTATAATTCGTTCATTTTCCCTATCACTGCATTTCATTATGTGAATGTTCCACCTGATCCTGTCTCCTGTGTGTAGATCTGAACTGCTCCCAGTTGGGGACAATTATATAGGCCAACTAACCTTCAACAAAGCAGGAAAGAGTATCCAATGGAAAAAAGACAGTCTTTTCAGCAAATGAAGAGAAAACTGGACGGTGACATGCAGAAGAATGACACTGGACCACTTTCTTACACCATACACAAAAATAAACTCAAAATGGATGAAAGACCTAAATGTGAAATAAGAAACCATCAAAATCCTACAGGAGAAAACAGGCAGCAACTTCTTTGACCTTGGCTGCAGCAACTTCTTACTAGACATGTCTCTGCAGGCAAGGGAAATAAAAGCAAAAATGAACTACTGGGACCTCATCAATGTAAAAAGCTTCTGCACAGCAAAGGAAACAATCAACAAAACTAAAAGGCAACCAATGAAATGGGAGAATATATTTGAAAATGATCTGTTGTATACAGGGTTAGTATCCAAAATCTATAAAGAACTTACCAAACTCAAAACCCAAACAAATAATCTAGTGAAAAAATGGCAAAAGACATGAATAGACAATTTTCCAAAGAAGACATCCAGTTGGCTAATAGATATTTAAAAGATGCTCAATATCACTCATCATCAGGGAAATAAAAGTCAAAACCACAACGAGGTACTACCTCACACCTGGCAGGATAGCTAAAATTAACAACTCAGGAAACAAGAGGATACGGTGAGGATATGAAGAAAGGGGAACCCTTTTGCACTGTTGGTGGGAATGCAACCTGGAGCAGCCACTCTGGAAAACAGTATGGAGGTTCCTTAAAAAATTAAGAAGAGAACTACCCTATGACCCAGCAATTGCATTTCTAGGAATTTACCCAAGGGATACGAAAATACTGATTCAAAGGGGGCACATGCACCCTAATGTTTATAGCAGCACTATCAACAATAGCCAAATTATGGAAAGAGCCCAAATGACCATCAACTGATGAATGGATAAAGAAGATGTGGTGTATACTTACATTGAACTGGATAACATTTGACTCTGCAGTTGTGCAAAACTCATGTGCTTTTTGATCTCAGAAGCTTTCTTTAAGGATAACAGGATGGAGGGTCTCTGTGACTAAGTCAATCCCTACAATGTGGTATATATATACAATGGAATACTATTTGTCGTCAAAAAGAATGAAATCTTGCCATTTGCAACAACGTGGATGGAACTAGAGTGTATTATGCTAAGCAAAATAAGTCAGAGAAAGACAAATATCATATGATTTCACTCACAGGTGGAATTTAAGAACCACAACAGATGAACATAGGAGAAGGGAAGGAAAAATAAGATAAAAACAGAGAAGGAGGCAAACCATAAGAGACTCTTAAATATAGAGAACAAACAGGGTTGCTGCAGGGGGGAGGGGGAGGGTGGAGCGATGAGCTAAATGTGTGATGGGAATTAAGGAGGGCACTTGTAGGGATGAGCACTGGGTGTTATACCGAAGTGATGAATCTCTGAGTTCTACTCCAGAAGCCAATAGTACACTGTATGTTAACTAATTTGAATTTAAATAAATGAAAATTTAAAAACAAGACTGTTCTTATACATGTTTCTTAGGATTCAAGTCCTTATCAAAGATAGTGGAATGAATATCTCATAGTCTATATACATCTGACTTTACCAGATGATGCAAACTTGTTTTCCAAAGTTGATATTCAAGCATGGTAAATGAGAGTTCCCACTGTTCCATGTTCTGTCCAATACTTGCTATTCTCACTTTTATATTTGGCTGGTCTGGTGGATATGAAGTGGCATTTCTCTATTCTTAGTGTTGAACTTAACAAACATATTTGTTATGAAGTTGGACCCCAAATCTATGGCTTGTGGCTATAGATTCTCCATAAATAGTTTTCTCTCCTGTCCCAGAGTTCAAGCCTGGAGAACCAAGTTTAAGTTTGCTTACTAGTTCTTTGTTTTCTCGTTCAGTTTTTCATTTATTCTCTAATCTGACTTTTTAAAAAAAATGTTTATTTATTTTAAGAGAGAGGGAAAGAGAGAGAGGGCTCAAGTGCATGCATGGGGGTGGGGACAGAGAGAGAGGCATGGGGGGTGGTGGGGACCAGAGAGAGAGGAGAGAGAGAGAGAGAGAGAGAGAGAGAGCAGGCTTCATGGTGTCAGCACAGAGCCCAATGGCAGGCTCTATCTCATGAACCGGGAGATCAAGACCTGAGCGGAAATCAAGAGTCAGACACTTAACCAACTGAGCCATCCAGGCATCCCTCTAATCTGACTTTTAAACTTACCATTGTTCCCCAGAGCAAAAGTAGGGAGCAGCAGATGCCCCAGCTGGCTGTGTGCATCAATCTGAGTTCAGCCAGAGAAGCAGAACCAGTAAGAAATATACATTAGGAGATTTATTGCAAGAAAAGTGGTTACCACAATAGCGGGGGCTGGCAAGGCAAATCCAAAATCCATGGGCAGACTGTGAGGAAGGGCAGGCTGCAAGTCTCAGGCTTAGGCTGAAGCAGCTGTCCAAGGCAGAATTTCTTCTGGGAAGTCTCAGCTCTGCTCTTAGGATCTTTCAGCTGATTAAATCAGACCTACAGATTATCAAGAATAATTCTCTTTACTTTGACTTTATTTTTTTTTTAATTTTTTTTTCAATGTTTATTTATTTTTGGGACAGAGAGAGACAGAGCATGAACGGGGGAGAGGCAGAGAGAGAGGGAGACACAGAATCGGAAACAGGCTCCAGGCTCTGAGCCATCAGCCCAGAGCCCGACGCGGGGCTTGAACTCACGGACCGCGAGATGGTGACCTGGCTGAAGTCGGACGCTTAACCGACTGCGCCACCCAGGCGCCCCTACTTTGACATTATTAATGGACTTTAATTTACACCTATGAAACACCTCTCACAGCAACGTCCAGAGTAATGTTTGAATAATGGGGACTGCAGCCTAGCCAAATTGACACATAAAAAAAATAATCACAGTGCATCTTTCGCTTTTCTCTCTGAATTTCTACTTAATTGTATTTGTTTTTCTTTTTTCTATTTTTGGCCTCTGAGGATTTCTTCCCTCTTTTTTAATGCTAATTAGGGGACTTAACACTGGGAGAATTTTTTAGGGTATCTGGTCTACCATATTGCAAGAAATCAGTCTTGAGTAGATTTCTTATTGAGGTCATTTGGAAATTTTTGAGTTGCCTTTTATTTTTTTAGTTATCATTATTATTTTTAATGTTTATTTATTTTAGAGAGAGAGAGAGAGAGAGAGAGAGGGTGTGAGCGAGGGAGGGGCTGAGAGAGAGACACACACAGAACCTGAGGCAGGATTCAGGCTCTGAATTGTCAGCACAGAGCCTGATGCAGGACTCGAACTCAATAACCGGGAGATCATGACCTGAACCAAAGTCTGATGCTTAACCCACTGAGCCACCAAGGTGTTCTTTGTTTTTTTTTTTTTTTTTTTTTTGAGTTGCCTTTTAAATGTTATGCACAGACATTATTAAATACTAACAAATATTATAAATGTTATAACATTAACAAAAATCTCATTAGAATAATTAGCATAGGTTCTTTAATATATGGCTTTTATGATCTCGAGGTATGACCCTTCTATCTCTACTTTCTTGAGGGTTTTTATCAAGAAACGATGCTGTATTTTGTCAAATGCTTTCTCTGCATCTATTGAGAGGATCATATGGTTCTTGTCCTTTCTTTTATTGATGTGATGAATCACATTGATTGTTTTCTGGATATTGAACCAGTCCTGCATCCCAAGTATAAATTCCACTTGGTTATGGTGAATATTTTTTTAATGTATTGTTGGATCTGGTTGGCTAAAACCTTGTTGAGGATTTTTGCATCCACGTTCATCAGGAAAATTGGTCTGTAGTTCTCCTTTTTAGTGGCGTCTTTGTCTGGTTTTGGAATCAAGGTAATGCTGGCTTCATGGAAAGAGTTTGGAAGTTTTCCTTCCATTTCTATTTTTTGGAACAGCTTCAGGAGAAGAGGTGTTAACTCTTCCTTAAATGTTTGGTAGTATTCCCCTGGAAAGCCATCTGGCCCTGGACTATTGTTTTTTGGGAGATGTTTGATTATTAATTCAATTTCTTTACTCTTTATGGGTCTGTTCAAATTTTCTATTTCTTCTGTTTCAGTTTTGGTAGTTTATATGTTTATAGGAATTTGTCTATTTCTTCCAGATTGCCCATTTTATTGGCATACAATTGCTCATAATATTCTCTTATTATTGTTTTTATTTCTGCTATGTTGGTTGTGATCTCTCCTCTTTAATTCTTGATTTTATTTGGGTCCTTTCCTTTTTCTTTTTGATAAAACTGGCTAGTGGTTTATCACTTTTGTTAATTCTTTCAAAGAACCAGCTTCTGGTTTCATTGATCTGTTTTACTGTGTTTTTGGTTTCAATAGCATTGATTTCTGCTTTAATCTTTATTATTTCCTGTCTTCTGTTGGTTTTGGGTTTTATTTGCTGTTCTTTTATCCTCAATGTGGAAAAACTGAGAGCTTTCCCCCAAAGGTCAGGAAAAGACAGGGATGTCCACTCTCACCACTGTTGTTCAACATAATATTGGAAGTCTTAGCCTTAGCCATCAGACAACACAAAGAAAAAAAAGTCATCCAAATCAGCCAGGAGGAGGTCAAACTTTCACACTTCGCAGATGACATGATACTCTGTATGGAAAACCCAAAAAATTCTGCCAGAAACTGCTAGAATTGATCCATGAATTCAGCAAAGTTGCAGGATATAAAATCAATGCACAAAAATCGGTTGCATTCCTATACACCAACAATGAAGCACAGAAAGAGAAATCGAGATATCGATCCCATTTACAATTGCACCAAAAACCCTAAAATACCTAGGAATAAATCTAACCAAAGAGGTGAAAAATCTATATACTGAAAACTATAGAGAGCTTATGAAAGAAATTGAAGAAGACACAACAAAATGGAAAAATATTTCATGCTCCTGGATAGGAAGAACAAATATTGTTAAAATGTCAATACTACCCAAAGCAATCTACATATTCAATGCAATCCCTATCAAAATAACACCAGCATTCTTCACAGAGCTAGAACAAACAATCTTAAAATTTGTATGGAACCAGAAAAGACCCAGAATAGCCAAAGCAATCTTGAAAAAGAAAACCAAATCCCAGACTTCATCACAATCCCAGACTTCAAGCTGTATTACAAAGCTGTGATCATCAAGAAAGTATGGTACTGGCACAAACAGACACTCAGATCAGTGGAACAGGATAGAGAACCCAGAATTGGACCCACAAACATATGGCCAACTAATCTTTGACAAAGCAGGAAAGAATATGCAATGGAATAAAGATAGTCTCTTCAGCAAGTGGTGCTGGGAAAACTGGACAGCGACATGCAGAAAAATGAACCTGGACCACTTTCTTACACCACAACACAAAAATAAACTCAAAATGGATGAAAGACCTAAATGTAAGACAGGAAGCCATCAAAATCCTCTAGGAGAAAGCAGGAAAAAACCTCTTTGACCTTGGCCGCAGCAACTTCTTACTCAACACGTCTCAGGAAGCAAGAGAAACAAAAGCAAAAATGAACTATTGGGACCTCATCAAAATAAAAAACTTCTGCACAGCAAAGGAAACAATCAGCAAAACTAAAAGGCAACTGATGGAATGGGAAAAGATATTTGCAAACGACATATCAGATAAAGGGTTAGTATCCAAAATCTGTAAAGAACTTCTCAAACTCAACACCCAGAAAACAAATAATCCAGTGAAGAAATGGGCAAAAGACATGAATAGACACTTCTCCAAAGAAGACATCCAGATGGCCAACTGACACATGAAAAAATGCTCCACATCACTCAGCATCAGGGAAATACAAATCAAAATCACAGTGAGATACCACCTCACGCCTGTCAGAATAGCTAACATTAACAACTCAGGCAACAACAGATGTTGGCGAGGATGTGGAGAGAGAGGATCTCTTTTGCATTGTTGGTGGGAATGCAAACTGATGCAACCACTCTGAAAAACAGTATGGAGATTCCTCAAAAAATTAAAAATAGAACTATCCTATTTCCAGCAATTGCTCTACTAGGTATTTATCTGAGGGATACAGGTGTGCTCTTTCAAAGGGATACATGCACCCCCATGTTTATAGCAGCACTATCTACAATAGCCAAAGTATGGAAAGAGCCCAAATGTCCTTTGATGGATGAATGGATAAAGAAAATGTGGTATATATATACAATGGAGTATTACTTGGCAATCAAAAAGAATGAAATCTTGCCATTTGCAACTACATGGATGGAACAAGAGGGTATTATGCTAAATGAAATTAGTCAGTCAGAGAAAGAGAAATAACATATGACTTCACTCATATGAGGACTTTAAGACACAGAACAGATGAACATAAGGGAAGGGAAGCAAAAATAATATAAAAACAGGGAGGTGGACAAAACATAAGAGACTCCTAAACATGGAGAACAAACAGAGGGTTACCAGAGGGGTTGTGGGAGGGGGGATGGGCTAAATGGGTAAGGGGCAGTAAGGAATCTACTCCTGAAATCATTGTTGTACTATAGGCTAACTAACTTAGATGTAAATTACAAAGGTAAATTAAATAAAATGGCTAAAAAAAAAAGAGTAATTAGCATATCAGATCACTAATTGATGTGGTAAGATTGAGGGGGTTATTTATAGTTCTGATTTTACAGAAGCCCAGTTACTTGATTCTAAATCATTGCCATACTCCATATTGAGTCTAAAGTACACAAGTTTTGTTTGTTTGTTTGTTTTAGCCAATAACAAACTTTCTTGGTACAACCTGCCTGACACTTGTCTTGAATTTCCTGATTACCTGATTGTCTTATGATTAGAACCACTCCATAGTGATCCATACCTTACTTTGCTATGAGGTAGTTAACACTTGAAGTGTCGTTCTGTACCTTTTTTTTTTAGTGAGATGGCATATTGCTTTTAATTATCTGCTTTCAGAGCTGGTGGGAAGATTGGTAAAGTGTTTCAAGCTTGTACCAATGAGAGGGATGGGCAGACCATTGGGGAGAATTGGGGGAAATACATTAATATGTAAATGTGAGGAAAGATTAATTGGTAAGGTGGCTAGCTTTGTTTGCTTAGTTAAATCCAAGATGATGGGAACTCAAAGCACAGTTGCCTCAGCACTGGGGTAGTTTTGTAGCTCTGAGGTGCTCGCTTATCCAGTCAAAAGCCTTTACTCATTAACCAGACCTTACCACATAATCCTGCCTTGTATTTCTTCACTGTGTGATGGTTCCTGGCCTTGTTCTGTCATCATTTCAGGGCCATAGGTTCCCACTTTCCAAACAGGAAACTGCTCATTTTACCTCCTTCAGGATGCTGTGTGCCAAACACGTGCTGTCAGAGTGGCCAGGACAGCACTGAAGTACAGGTAAATTTTGGAAGGGCACAGAAGTCTGGGGAGTGCATCTGAGGCCGGGAAGGGGATTTGGATCAATATGAGCAGAGAATCAGTTTCTACCGAAAGATGAATCTGTTGTAGGGCACAAAGTCTCAGTCCTGAAGACATGCTATTTGAGATGTTAGCTGTTAAGCTGTATTATTGCACTTCCCAAAACTCTTTAGAGAAATGTACAAGGTACATCCCGGCTTTGCCCTTGGCCCTTCCTGTGCTTCCACATACCTTTGGTGGGGTCGAGAGGTGGCTTATCCTATCCTGACCAACATTCTGGCTTCCCTCTGCTGCCTGCAGAGACCTGAGAAAGCTGTCTGATCCTTTCCTCCTGCTCTGGTCTGTTCATCATTGGAGCCATCAATGGCCCTAACAGCATATTGATGGCATCCCTAAAAAAATGAATGACTTGACCTCCAGTTTCAGAGCCTTGTGTGGCAAACACACTCCTGATGTGGTTTTTCTTCTTTTATTCATGTCTTCAGTCAACCCACAAGGCCAAGTCCTATCATTTCCACCTCCTAAATAGATTCCTAAATTGTCTGCCTTTCCCCGGTGCATTACTGTGCTGCAGCATCATAACTTCACCGGCATAATAGCCGAGCCTCCTGACTAGTCTCTCTGCCCTTGAACTCTCCTATTAGAAGTTAGAGGAAATATTCTTTTTTAATGTTTTATTTTCTTTATTTGAGAGAGACAGAAACAGAGAATCCAAAGCAGACTCTGCACCAACAGCACAGAGCCCAATATGGGGCTTGAACTCCCAAACCGTGAGATCATGACCTGAGTTGAAGTGGGACGCTTAACCAACTGAGCCAGCCAGGCACCCCAGAGAAGTTATTTCTAAAGTATAAATCAGGTCATCTCTCTCTCATGCTGAAAGCCTGTCAACGTCTGCCTGCAGTGTAAAGACCCAGCTCTTTAGTCTGTTTCAGGAGTGCCTTTTCTGTGCAACTCCTGCCTCTTCCTCCTGTTTTGTCTCTTATCACTGCAGATATAGCCTGTGACATTCTGAACTAGTTTTTATTACTCAAATAACCCTTGCTTTTCATTGCCTCTAGCCCTTGCACTTAGGTTCCTTCTGCCTGAAACTTGTTTTCCCCAAAAGCTTTACCGAGTTACTTCTGTTCATCTTTAGGACTCATGCATGGCTTCCTTCAGAAGACCTTCTTGTCTCAATCTGCATTAGATGCCTCTCCTATGACTTTAACACCAGCTACCTCACCTATTTTAGGCTTTATAAGATGATGAGTATCTGTCTGTGTCCTTTGTAGTCTATACTGTAAACTCAGCGAGGACAAGAATCACATCTGCTTATTCACAGGCGTGTGTCCACGATCTGACAGAGTTCCCTACAGGATAGGAACTCAGAAACAATGAAATCGTAAGTTTTGAGCTTACTGACCATCTATGATGAATTTGGCGGCTTATTAAATACTTATATTCCCCTATGGAACCAGTTTAACCTCTGAGAATACCCACAATTTCCTGAAGAAAGTTAGCATATACTCTGATGCCTGGTTTCTGAAAGGAGTGTGCATGAGACAATATGGCAGCGGTTGGGACTCTTGGCCTGAAGTTATAGCTGAAAGTGAATACTTCAAATTTTTATTTTAGAAAAAAGAAGAGGATGGATGAATGAATAGATGGATGGATGCATAAGAGAAAGCAAGTGACATTCATTTACTCAACAAGCTCCTACTCTGTTCTAGGAACTGGGGATTCAGTGGTGAGGAGGATACTGACCCAGGCAGGAATGTGGCGATGGAGGTCTGAGAGAGCCTAAAGCAGGCAGGAGAGGTGTGCTCCCTAGGCAGAGGTAAAGAAGAGCGAATATCTTGGAGATGAGAGGGCCGAGTCAGTCACTAGTGCCCCGAGTACTGGCCTCTGAGCCAAGGACACATGGATTTTCGGCTTCCTGTAGAGAGTTTGGGAGGACAGTTCTCAGCCGGTCTGTGAGGCAAATTTCTGGCCTCCTTTCAGACTCGTTTCAAAAGTTGCCTCCTTGTGAGGTCCCCTTCCCCTACATGCTCAGCCCTAGGAGGACTGATGTGTCCCTTTCCTGAGCTCACTCTGCATTTTGAAGTGTAGCCTTCTACTTTCCTGCCTCCCCATCTCCTTCTCTTTCCCTGTCTCCTAGATGTTCCTTCAGATGGGCTCACTTCAGAGCTCTTGCATTCACTGTTCCCTCATGCTGGATGCCCCCCACCCCCATTTCTTCATGGCTTCTTCTCTTCCGCTGCTCAGGTCTCTGCTCGGATTCACCCAATCAGAGAAGCCTTCTTGGATCACTGTCGAAGATAGCTGTTCTTCTGTCACTTTGTAAACCATTTATCCTGCTTTCTGTCTTTTCACAGCACTTGTCATCACCTGATGTTCTTTATCTATGTATCAGTTAATTGTCTGTCTTCCCCCAACTAGAATGTAGGCTCCGTGAGGGCAAACACTTCCTCACTTTTGTTCTCTGCTGAATCCCCACTGCCCGGGACAGAACCTGCCATAGTGAGCATCTAGAAAATGTTGAGTGAATGAGTAAATCAATAAATGAATCGTAGCTGCATTAGTGATTATCCCGTTGAACTTGTATTCTGTTTCCACCACTAGGCTCGTCTTTGTATCCCAAGTCCTAAATGTCAAGCCTAGTATCTGATGCCTAATAGTTGTTTCTGGATAAATATTTGTCCATTGAGCGAGTGAATGATATGTCCTTGCAGCGGGGTCCTGCAGGTGTCAGCAGACACTGATCTTACCAAGGGTGGGGGTCCAAGCATTCCAGGGGTGCTCTGAGTCACTGGACAGCAGTTCATGTTAACCACGTATTTGTCCCACAGCTTGATTAATGTTGGTGTTTGGGAAAACAAGCATTCACACCCCCACATAATCCTGGTTTTCTGTGCAGCAGCTGGAAGTCTCATAAATAACCACGAAATTGTTTCTCTGTGGGGAAGGAAGTTTACTTGTTAGACTTGAAATAAAATATTTTAGGAAATTGTGAATACATTTTATGCTCCAAATCTCCTCTAAAGGCAGAGAAGTGGATCCCTAGGGTGCTTTCTGGGCCAATAAGCCAAAGATTAGGAAGTTCCAGAGTTTGATTTACATTAGGTTGTGTGTCATTGGTTGACCTTCCTTCCTTCAGGAAATATTAATTTGATGCTTCCTGTGGGCCAGATACTAACTTAAACAGCTCTGAACATGCCAAATTGGACTCTGCCCTCATGGACTTACAAGATTGTAGGAGAAGAATTTTACAAAAATTATAAAAATAGTACATATGAGCATTGTGACAAATGCTGTGAGCGTATAGAAGAGGAACCCAATATGATCATAAGGGTTGGGAAAAGTCTGAGAGAAGCCATAAACTGGCTATAAATTCTTAGGGAGCCATTTTCCCCAAGATCATTTCTACAGAACATCTAGCATTTGAGGAACGGTGCCTGTCAGGGATTATATTGTGTCCCCTCAAATTCCCTACATTGAAGTTCCTACCTTGGTACCTCAGAATGTGACTATATTTGGAGATAGCCTCTTTAAAAAGGCAATTAAATTAAAATACGGTCATTAAAGTGAGCCCTGATCCAATATGCCTGGTGTTCTTAGAAAAAGAGGAAATTTGGACACAGACACACACAGGGGAGACCATGTGAAGACACAAGGGGAAGACAACCATCTCCAAGCCAATGAAAAATACCTCAGAAAGAAAGCAGACTGCTGACACCTTGATCTTGGACTTCTTGCCTTCAGAATTGTGAGGAAATAAATTTCTGTTGCATAAGTTACTCAGCCTGTGGTACTTTGTTATGGCGGCCCTAGCAGATTGATACAGCAGTTATTTGTTAGCCTACCTGCACAGTGATCCTCTAGTTCTTTCAAGCTATGAGCAGTTGGTTATGCTGCATGAATAACAGAAGACTGTACACACAAAATGAAGTTTAGTCAGGACTGGCTTTAAAGTGTGTAACTGGTGCAGCCACACAGGGCCATACTCAGAAGAGCAGTGCTCTGTGGTAGCCATCTTGAAATTATTTTTTTTTTCTAATTTATTTATTTAAATTCAAGTTAGCATGCAGTGTAGTATTGGTTTCAGGAGTAGAATTCAGTGATTGATCACTTCCATGTAACACCCAGTGTTCATCTCAACAGGTGCCCTCCTCAATGCCCATCCTCCATTTAGCCCACGACCCCATCCACCTCTCCTCCAGCAGCCCTTGGTTTGTTCTCTGTATTTAAGAGTCTCTTATGGTTTGCCTCCCTGTCTGTTTTTATCTTATTTTTCCTTCCCTTACCATTCATTTGTTTAGTTTCTTAAATTCCGCATACGAGTGAAGTGAAATCATTTTTCTTTCACTGACTGACTTAATTTTCTTTGCATTATATTCTTAATGACTTTATCTTTGACTTCGTGCCTTGTAAGTGAAGTCTGATCAGACAGTGGAGCATGTGCTGTGGGCCTGGAGCCTCAGCTCTTACGTGTTCTTGCCTCTTGCCACCTCCCTTTACTCTCCACTATGACTCCGCTACCTCTGTGGCCCTGTCTGGGCAGTGACCAGGGCACAGCAGTGTGGGAAGGCCTGCTTCTGTGGCTGTCTTCCACCACCAGTGGAAGCCTGCGCACACACATGAGGTTCAGGATTGAGTGTGTGTCCTACAGCGTCTTGGGATGAGGGATGGCAACAGTCCCCTCCACCCTAAGCTGGCATTTGCTAGGTGACCTGGAGGGGACTGCTTATCCACTTCCCTTCAGGTACTAAACATATTTATGCTCCCAAATGTGTGGTGTTTGCAATTCCATGGGGTCACCCACCTGGGTGGGCTGGGGTCACAGGCCATAAAGGAAAGATTGACCTCTCTGCCCCATGCCCAGGGCCCTGTGTTTTCATTTTGTGTTTCATTCTGAGAATCATGGCCCTGGGTTTAGATTTCATTCACTTTGCTGGCAAAAAATTAAAGTGTATCTGACACATATTAACGAGATGACTGGGATTGTGGTAGAATTAACCATTGATGGAAAGTAATTGTTATTAATCATTGTTTTTAGTTTTGCTCATATATAAATAAATGGGTTTCACATTTTTTGTTCACACTAGAGTTTAGAGAGGGATGGTGTGGACATCAGGAGAGCCACATTCTGTGCCCCCTCAGTCATTCTCTAATTGGGACACAGTATAGGAACCATGGCCTCCATTTCCTCATCAGTAAGGTGAAGGAAGATCTTTGTGGATTCTTTCTACTCTCATATGTTGTGAGTCTGTTTCTGTTTTTATTCTGCAGCGTCTAGAAGCAACGCAGTGTTGACATTCTTTACTCATACCAGTGTGGTTTAAAATCTGTCAAGTGGGTTTGCATACACTGGCATCTCACACATAAAAGGCAAGGATCTTGACCCATCCTTCCGGGATCCCCAGGGCACGGCTGCCAAGTGCTTTCCCCTTCTGGGCCTTCTGCCTCCTTTGCACACTTGCCCCGTCCCCAACTGCCACACCTAAAACTCGGGAGCTCAGGCTGCTGATTCAGAAGCGCCAGCTGGGGCTGCCATCTCAGGGGCTCTGAAGCAGAGGCAGCGGAATCTCAGGGCCCCGAGTTAGTGGATGCATCTGATCCATCAGCAGGAGTTGGAGCATCAGAGGGAAGAAGTGGCCCTTTCAATCCAGAAACTGCATTCGGACTCAAGATCCCTAACATCTTGGAGAGAGGTGAGAATACAAGTAAGGTTGAGTAAGATTGCAGTAAGATTAGAGAACCTATTTATCCAGATTCCTTCTCTCTCTCTCTCTTTCTCTCTCTCTGTCTCTCTCTCACACACAAAATTTCTCTTGAAATGTGGTGCTTAATTAAAAGGGCTCCACATATATTTGAGTGTGTCAAATACAGTGGGATTGTTATTCTAGACTCAGGACCTCATGTGTTAGCTGAGTTTCACCTGAGTGGGTACGTGTTTATGTGGTGTGTGTACATGTGGTGTGTGTGATTATGTATCATGTGTACATGTGTTTATGTGTGTGGTGTGGGCGCATGTTTATGTGTGGTGTGTGCTTACGTGGTGCCTGTGTTTACGTATATGTGTTTAAACGCACATATTGCACCTTGGTGGCTCCAGGAGGCAGACATCTTGCTCAGCTGTCATGACTCAGGATTTTATGGAAGTTCTTTCCATTCTCATTAACTATACCATGTTGAAAGCCCAATGTATTCTCTCAGTCAACACAGGAGTTCTTTGTTTAATTTAACTGAGGGAGAGTCCAGGCCCCTCAGAAAAAGGCTTTTCCTTGCTGAGAGGTGGTGCTAAGAATAGTGCCGGTGATCAGCACCACAGCCACATTTCTGAGGGCATCTCTGCCAGTGAATCTTCACAGAAGGGGGCTTCATTTTCTAGGAGGCCACCTCTCCCTCACTCCATCTCCTCAGGAAGCATTTAGCTGGGAGTCAGCCCTTCCCACCAGCTCCTCTGGAACTCCAGACCTTTCTCCTGGTGGGACCAGCAAGTGCTGTGGTACTGAGGATGGCTCTGTCCTTCCCCGGCCAGTTCAGCGCCATGGCGTGGCATCTGACAGTGGCTAACCCAGGGCGCTGATGTGGGTGTGCAGAAGACAGGCAGTTGTGAATGCGGGTCTGGTAGGAAGACAGATGGATACATCCGTAGCTAAGAACCACCCCTCACCAAAGGACAGGGCAGCCGACCTCAGCCATGAGAGAGGAGAGCCAAAGCTTTTATCTTGCTAGTTCTGTCAAGCTTCGGATCCCTTTTGGTCTTGTTTCTCTAGGGGATATGCAGGAGATGTGCCCGGTTGAGAGATTCAAAGACGCTTTTCATTTGCACACCTTCTGTTTCTGGGGAACAGTCCCAATTGAAAGCACACTATTAGTGTTGAGGGGAAGGGGGGACAAAGTCCACTGGTTGGGGATATTCTGTACTTTGGTAACAAAAGATCAAAGGACAGTCCCTGGAGACAGAACTGTGGTTTATCCTGCTCATGGTTCTGGCTCAGAGGATGACATAAATCATGGCATGGTGAGAGCAGTCATGGCCTTCCCAGGGGGAGAGGCCATTATCAAAACCCCCAAATGGCTCCCCTCACGCACCTTCCACTAAAACCCATACTGGGAAGAGCTCTCTGGGACTCTTTCTTAACATTTCAGGGGACTTCTTTAGGATTCCAGTGCTGGCTGGCCGTTGGGCCGGTGACCATTTTCCTACTCCTGTTACTTCTCATTTCTATTTTCTCATCTGTAAACTGTGAATAACGAGAATTTCATACCAAGATGGGGTAGGGTGGGATCAGTGAGAGCTGCAGGCAGGCTCACAGTTCCTGAGCTGCAAGTCCAAATTCCAGAGAACTCTAAAAACCAAAAGTTATTTATTTTAGTGTTTAGCAACCTCATTTGACGGCAAAATGCAACCTGAATTGATGTGAGTCTGCTTATAATTTTGTTTATCTTAGTGGGAGTAGGTGTACAGTTTGTCATGGAGGCTGTCCACGTGTTTGATGTTAGGGTACTTACTATCCTAGACCCTGTAGGGATGTTCAGTAATATAGAATATTGACCCATAAAGAATATATGGCCCAAGTTACTCTTTTTTTTTTCAACGTTTATTTATTTTTGGGACAGAGAGAGACAGAGCATGAATGGGGGAGGGGCAGAGAGAGAGGGAGACACAGAATCGGAAACAGGCTCCAGGCTCTGAGCCATCAGCCCAGAGCCCGACGCGGGGCTCGAACTCACGGACCGCGAGATCGTGACCTGGCTGAAGTCGGACGCTTAACCGACTGCGCCACCCAGGCGCCCCCCAAGTTACTTTTTTAAAAAAGAGTGGAAAAATATGTGGAAAATAAAATTTACCATCTTAACCCTCTTTAAGTGTACAAGTCAGTAGTGTTACGTACATTCACATTGTTGTACAATCAAGCTCCACAACTTTTCATCTTGCAGAAGGGAAACTCTACACCCATTATACAACTCCCTCCTCTCTCTCCCCAACTAACCACCATTCTACCTTCCAAGTTACTTTTATAATTGCAAAAATTTTGAGTTCCAGGATATCTGGCCCCAAAGGGTTTAAAGTCTTTGTTTTTTAAAATGACTTAAAAGAGAGAGAGAGAGGGAGAAAATGCAAGTGGGGGAGGGGCAGAGAGAGAGGGAGACAGAGAATCTAAAGCAGGCTCCGAGTTATCAGTGCAAAGCCTGATGTGGGGCTCGAACCCATGAGATCATAACCCGAGCTGAAGTCGGACGCTCAACTGACTGAGCTACCCAGGCGCCCCTCCAAGGGTTTTGAAGAAGGGATCACGGACCTTAATCGTGGAAGAAGAATGGCCAGCATCTGTCAGTCACCACCTTGCGAGACAGTCTCCAAGAGCCCTATTCCTCTGATGGTACCGGGATCTTTCCGCTACAGCTCTCCCCTTGCCAGCATCAGGTGCCCATGTGTGAAAGATTGCAAAACACCAGGGACAAGATCTGCGGGATTCTGACTAATAGCAGCAGAGTGTGGGTGCTCAAATGCAGTGATTAATACACTCTTTCCCAGTCGTTCCCTCAATCTCATTTTTTTAAATTTTATTTTTATTGGCTTATTTATTTTATTTAAGTTCAAGTTAGTTAACATATAATGTAGTATTGATTTCAGGAGTGGATGCAGTGATTCATCACTGCCATATAACACCCAATGCTCATCCCACCAAATGCCCTCCTTAATGCCCATGCCCCCACGCACCTCCCTTCTGCAACCCTCATCTTGTTCTCTATAGTGAAGAGCCTTTTACGGTTTGTTTCCCTCTCTGTTTTTATCTTATTTTATTTTTTCTTCCTTTCCCCTATATTTATCTTTTTTTTTTTGTCAGTAGAGTGGCACACATTGGCAGCTGGTTGTGGTGTCAGCTCTTTAGTTCTGTGCCATCCAAACCTTCCTGCAGACCGAACTGTGGGGAAGGTGCCTCCAGCCTATGTAGGCCCCGCTGGAGACCTTCGATGCTGGATTTATGCATTTTGCAGAACTCTCCAGGCATGGCATGAAAAGCAGTGATGCTTACCTTGTTATTCCCAGTGGATCCAGCATAGAGACCGGCTCTGAGTCATGTGTTCTATAACTGGATGAGTCCGTCTCTGGTAGTTGTGCAAGGACCACAGGGTCATCGTTGGAAAACCCGGCAGTGGTTGAGCATCGTTATTGGAATGTCTCCTTCACACCACTCATTTTGTGACCATCCTGGGGGCAGATGGAGGGGTTGTTCTTTGCAGGAGGCTTGTGGTTTCTTCCCCTGTTTTTGATCACTAAGAAAAAAGCGGATGTTTGAAAAATTGAAAGCCCCTGAACACAGAAATTCAGAACATGAAACCCTCTGATGGATAACTCCTGATACATACAGAATAACCTTGATACAAGATCTTCCACTTTGGAGTTCTCCACACTATGTAAAGAGCTGCATACTTTTAAAGCAGATGGCACTGATTTGGACGTCTATTATCATCATTACTATTTTCAAAAAGCCATAAGAATCCTCTACTCCCAAAGAAAACAACACTAAATACAGAACTTTAAATGGTATCGGGCCCTGGAAAAATCAAACAAATGATCAGTTTGCAGACATCCACGTGGGACATTCCAAATCCATGGTGACCAGGATGCCCGTGAGTGTCCAAGGTTTGGGGCCAGCTGCAGAGTTGTTTTTTTTTTTTCCTTCATGGCCTTGTTACCACAATTACTGCCGCTTTGTGGCCTATGCTGGACATTGCTCAGACTCTCCGCAGCTTGAAGCTGAAGTGTTCTTTTATGACTCGGCCATTAGGCAGCTGGGACCTCAAGCAAAACAGAAACAGGTGTAGGGTGGTGGGAATGTAGGGACCAAGACCAGAAATTAGTCTAGAGTCTAGACCACAAGGCCATCTGTTTTGTGGCCTGGGAGCTGGGAATGGATTCTATATTTTTAAATGGTTACATTTAAAATGGTTCTATGAGTACCTATATAATATCCTTGATTTTGCCTTTGATCCACAAAACATAAGACATTTACTGTTATGGTCCTTCATAATAATTGCTGACTCCTTCGTTTAGACCCTTGGTTCTCAAAGTGTGGTCCCTGGACCCAACAGCATCAGCATCACCCAGGAACTGGTTAGAAATTCAAATCCTCAGAGACTCTGGGAGTATCTGTGTCTTAACTGGCCCTCCAGACAGTTCTGATTCTGGCTAAAGCTTTGGGAACCACTGATCTAGACTATTGGTGCAGCCATTCATCATTAGTTCATTCATTTATCTTTTACAAAAAGAAGACCTGGGGCAAACTACTTAACCCCTCTGTGCCTTGGGTTTTTCATCAGTAAGGGTTTTATTGAGATTAAAAGAGCTAAAACACGTACAGTGTATTAAATGCTGAATGCATGTCAGCTGTTGTTATTTCAGATTTATTATTGTTATTAAAAAACACTTTATTAGGTCTCAGGTCAATTAAAAGTCAAGAAAACCCAACAGAGATCTGATCATCAGGGATATCTTATAGCAGGAATCATCAAGATATCTTATAGCAGGAATGTCCTTATGGAAATCAGACATGCTGGTCTGGAAATTGGGGGCCAAGAGCTCTAAACCCTGTCAAAGTAGCCCACGAGTTATCCCCCAGCCAGTCCGGGGCATCTCTCCAGCCCTGACTGGGTACCTGGCTGACCTTTCTTCCAAAGCAATGCCCTTGCAGTCTTCTTCCCCTGCCTTGTCAGGCCCCTGGGGGTTTTCATCCTTCAGAGCAGTGAGCGCCCCACTTCCTCACCCACCCTGAACATGAGCATACATACTTTATTGGTGAATCACTCTCTGGAAATTGGGCTCATAAAAATCACTCTCAGGGGATAGGGTTGTTGTAAGGAATGCAAAAAGCTACACATGTTTTTGTACGTTAAACTGAATGTGTGAGACACGTTAGCTGCTGTTGTTATAATTTTTAAAATTTGTAATTGTTATTCAAAAATAGATGGTGACCATGTCTCAAGTTGGTTGAGGTCAAGAGAAGCTGTAAGTTCTTCTGGTAGCTGTGGTTTTCTGCCGATGCTGCTGTCTCTCCACAAGGCTTTGTGTCTCTGTCCTTCCTCAGGACCAGCTCTGCAAGGTTGTGTTCTCCCTTCTGACCTGGAAGCACTTTGAGCAATTCAGGCAGAGCCTCAGAAGTCCCACTTTGTCTAAGGGTGCAGCTTTCATTCCGGAGCATCAGGAGTGACAGAGATGGCCACTCACTAGAGAGACAGAGGGACTTGGTCTCCAGGAGCTTGCAGGAGACTCAGGGAGCATGCCCCTTGGTTAGTGGCGGGGGCGGGAGGGGGGGACAGGAACAAGAGGACCAGGGCCTCTCCATTCTCTCTGATGGCTTGGCCACTGCTCGGTGCCATACTCTCTCTGACTGCTCAGCCATCCTCTAGAGGTATCCTGACGCTAAGAGCTGAGTGTGCCTCTGTGTGTGTGTGTGTGTGTGTGTGTGTGTGAGTTCCAGGCTGGTGTGAATCTTGACATGGAGCAGTGCTGTGACCTCAGATGAGTTTCTGAAGTTCTCTGAGCCTCACTGTCTTCATCTGTAAAATGCATGTGGTTCTTGTTTGGCTATATTTCTGTATGAATCGGGGAGAATGAAGGGCTCAGTAAGTGCTGGCCTCTGTTGTGGGGGCTGGTAGCAGCTGTGTTTCACTGAGTCTCCTTGGCCGCATTGTGGAATGATGGCTTAGGAGATGGTGTCGATGATGATTCTCAGGAAACTCCAGCCCACACTGGTTCTTTGGGCCAACCACAAAGCTGCCTGGCCTTGTACAAAGCATGATCATGTCGACATTTTTTTGGAATGTAAGGAAGCAGGGATGCCATAGCCCCTTTCACTGGCTGGTGCTCACCTCTTCCCCTCAGACCAGCTAGCGATTAGGATCAGGTACCTCCTATGGGCCGGGTGTAATGCTGACCACTTGAGAGTATCTCTTACTAAAGACTCACAGCTGTCTTATGAATAAGTACTATTATTATGCCCATTTCACAGGCAAGAAAATCGAGGCATAGAGAGCTTAAGTGACTTACCCACACTCACATTATTAAAAGTGACAAACATCTGTGTGAGTATAGAACTTGCCTTCTGGCCCACCATGTTCCAGGACTATTGTTGACAGTTAGTTTGCTTGAAAAAAAACTTCATGTGACAGTTTTAATCAAATTAGATTAAAAATTTTTCCAAATAAAAGAAATAATGAATATATATTATTATTTACTCAGAAAATATAGAAAAATATAAATGAAGAAGATAATATCAATGAAGAAGTAAATCTTTTTCAAGTTATTAAAACTATTTCTAAACAATTTTAAGGATTTCTTGGAACTACTGTTGCATAGATCAAATTTTATTTGTACATTTCTATTTTTAAAAAGATTTTGTTATAATATAACTCTGTGTGATTATTATTCTTATGCTGAAAATTTTGCCCACATTCAAAAATATTAGATTAGAATCCTATCAATGAATTACTAGAAGTATTTTCTTTTTTTTTTTTTTTTTTTTTTTTTTTTTTAGAGAATTGCAAGAATGGGTTCTTTTTTTTTTTTTAATTTTTTTTCAACGTTTTTTATTTATTTTGGGGACAGAGAGAGACAGAGCATGAACGGGGGAGGGGCAGAGAGAGAGGGAGACACAGAATCGGAAACAGGCTCCAGGCTCCGAGCCATCAGCCCAGAGCCTGACGCGGGGCTCGAACTCACGGACCGCGAGATCGTGACCTGGCTGAAGTCGGACGCTTAACCGACTGCGCCACCCAGGCGCCCCATAGAAGTATTTTCTAAAAAGCAATTTATATTTCTAAAAGCAACATATAAAAGTTTCCACTTATATTCTTACCAGCTTTGAATATATTACTCTCTTCTCTGATTATATGTACATAATGTGATCTCATGAGTTCTTGTATTATTTCTTTGAATATGAGTGTGCACATTGGTAACCTAAGCTTTTGAGTCATTTAAACTTCTTCCTTAAGAAGACATCTCTTTGTGAAATGTCATTTGTCATCTTTCTCTTGGATCATTAGTATTTTTCTTAATAATTCATAAAAAGCTTCATAAATAAATTTGTAATGCCTTTGTCCTGTTTGTGAAAAAAATTTTCCTGCTCTTTTTATTTTTAATATTTTTGATATTTTACAGTTTTGTTGAGATGTTTGGTTTTCTTTGCAATTTCTTTCATTCCTTTTATGCTTACAAAGTATTTTCCCATCCTAGTATCAGGTCAATATTCAGCTGGTTTTTTTTTTCTCGTACTTCCTTTGTGACTCACAATTAGATTTTGAAGGAGAAGGGAGATGGTGAGTATATGTATTGCTACTTCTGCCTCCTGATGTCTGGGCAGACATCACTAATCTATCACAGCACTCTCTCAGGCTCTGCCGGGAGGCAGCCCCAGAGTATTTCTCAATGCAGATGCAGCTTTAGCCACTACCATTGTGGGCCAGAGTTGAAACATACGATTTTACCTTTTGACATCTCTACTGAAGAACGTTGTCTGATATTGACAATGAGGATGAGTAGTTTTAAACTCGCATGTATCCTATAAATCTTCTGTATTTGGAATAATTCAGTCTTGCTCCTAAATCAGATACAGTCTTCACATTCCTCAGTCAGAGTCACAAGCCATCTACAGACTTCTGGCGTCTTTCCACTGGACAGCCTCTGCTGGGACAGAACATCTTATTCCAATCACTGGTGCTGCCTTTCTAGCTAGCCCCAATTCTGGATCTGTCAGCACATCTGGGTGAAGATTGGGATCAGCCAGCAGGAGCTCTCGTTGTTTCAAGACACACTGTACTGTAGAGGAAAGAAAGATAACAAGCAGAGGGGAAACGAATTTATAACTCATAGTAACAGTGATTAAAAAATAAATTGCCATTTATTGTATGTTTGAGACTGAGTGAAATATTCTGCAAATATCATGGATCTCATTCTCACAATGAGAGCATTTTTACTATCCCAGTTTACGGGTGAGAAAACCAAGGCAGGTCAGAGCTCTTCCAAGTAGTAAAGGTAGAGCTGGGGCCGGGGTTCGATCCAGATGTGCCTGACTCCCGAGCTGTTTACCATTATGCTCCACCCTTCCACGGTCCGTGCTAGGGCAGGGGGCCTCCACTGCTCGAGCTTCAGGAAAATAATTAGCTTATCTTAAATGTGCAAAGTTAAAGGACCATGCAAAGAATTGCCTATCTTTCATGGCCACATTTGGGAATTTGTTAAAACACGTCAATGGAGTTAACGATCTTATACCAATGTGGAAAACACTATATGAAGCAGAGGCTCCCACTGAAACAAACCCCCCTGTCTAATGAGGTGGAAGAGAGACCTTTCTGTCTTTTGACCCTTGCTTCCTGTACATCAGTGGCGTCAATTGGCCTCTGGAAGACCATTGACTGATTGTTGTATATTTTCCTCTTAGTGAAAAATAATAAAATTATTGATTTTTAATCCAGCCCCTTAGAGATTAAGATAACATCAAAATTTTATGCAAAAAGCTAAAAGGTGCACTTAAACTGTGTTTTAACCACATATAGAAGCAAATGCAAGAGCAGGAGACATAGGGAAGGAGATGGAGGAAAAAGACAGGTTCTGTGGTCATTCCTACCTCTTACCTTTCTGTCCACCCTCCCCTTCCAAAAAAGATTAACTCTTACCAGACAGACATTAGCGCGCGCGCGCACACACACACACACACACACACACACACACACACCCCTCTAACAGACTTTACTAACATAATATCGCCATCTTGTGGCCTTATGCACTATTAGTACAATGTCACTGATACGCTGTTTTTGCAACCATTGGTATAAACTGTGTCTAATCCCATTTCACCTAGAAAGATTCACACTGACGCTGTGCTAGGAGGGTTTTTTTTCCTAACCCTGTGTAGGTGGTAAAGGACATTGCTAAGAGTACCAGGGCGCAGGAAAGGAGACTTCTACTCTTTGACTTTTGCTTGGAGTTCAGAATTGTACATTTGCCCATAGTCATCCCCTAAATTATTGTATATTTTTAAAATGTTGAGTATTTAATAAGTGCTATTTGAAAATCTACACATTCTGTACTAGTGATTTATAAAACACACATACACACACAGAGAACCTTCTTGCTCTACTGTCTGAAACTAGGTGTTGTGTCTTCTTCAATTTCTTTCATAAGCTTTCTATAGTTTTCAGTGTATAGATTTTTCACCTCTTTGGTCAGATTTATTCCTGGTATTTTATGGGTCTTTTTGTGCAACTGTAAATGGGATTGATTCCTTGATTTCTCTTTCTGTCGCTTCATTGTTGGTGTATAGGAATGCAACCGATTTCTGTGCATTGATTTTATATCCTGCAACTTTGCTGAATTCATGGATCAATTCTAACAGTTTTTTGGTGAAATCTTTTGGGTTTTCCATATAGAGTATCATGCCATCTGTGAAGAGTGAAAGTTTGACTTCCTCCTGGCCGATTTGGATGCCTTTTATTTCTTTGTGTTGTCTGATGGCAGAGGCTAAGACTTCCAATACTATGTTGAATAACAGTGGCGAGAGTGGACATCCCTGTCTTGTTGCTGACCTTAGGGGAAAAGCTCTGTTTTTCCCCATTGAGGATGATATTAGTGTTGGGTTGTTCATATATGATTTTTATGATCTCAAGGTATGATCCTTCTTTTCCTACTTTCTTGAGGGTTTTTATCAAGAAAAGATGCTGTATTTTGTCAAATGCTTTCTCTGCATCTATTGAGAGGATCATACGGTTCTTGTCCTTTCTTTTATTGATGTGATGAATCACGTTAATTGTTTTGTGGATATTGAACCAGCCCTACATCCCAGGTATAAATTCCACTTGGTCGTATTGAATAATTTTTTTAATGTATTGTTGGAGCCTGTTAGCTCATATCTTGTTGAGGATTTTTGCATCCATGTTCATCAGGGAAATTGGTCTGTAGTTCTCCTTTTTAGTGGGGTCTCTGTCTGGTTTTGGAATCAAGGTTGAAACTAGGTGTTAAGGATCTCACAACTGCCAGGATTGCTTCCTTTCATTTAGAGGGAAATTTGGGGAGATTAGGCCACTGGCTAACAAGCAGGATCTGTCCGACCTGCCAGTTGCCACAATCCCAGATGTTCATTTGGGCAGTGCCTCTGATTCTTCAGAGTACTTTAGAGCATGATCCCAATGGATCTCATATCTACCCATGCACTCGGTGGGCTGGAAATTATTTTCCTATTAAACTTTTTCTGATTGTGTAAGTTATGTCTGCGTAATACAACATGCGGAAACTTCGTACGAGTATAAAGAATATAAAATATCGGTATACTCTTCAACACACAGAGCTAATATTAACATGTCTTATGTCACGTGCATCAGTTTTCCTATGCACCCATACATATATGCACATATACATGTATGTACACACATGTGCATGTCCATGTATATGCAACCACATGCACACACATACATGTGATACATATTACTGTGTAATGGGATACTTTATGAGTGAGATCCTCACAACTGAGAGGTTAAATGACTTGTTTAGCCATACCTGACATTCTTGGATAGTCATTTAATTCTAGAAATGCTTTCTCTTGATCCCTGTTCTAATTGGCCTTTCTTCTACTCCACGCTGTCCGAGCTCTCCGCAGGTTAGGTGGCCTTTGCCAGCCTGGGGTTTGTGAAAGAGCCTGTGATGGTCTGAAACCCTGCTAGCGTGGGCACTGCTCTACCCTCAGCAAGAAGCAGTAAGGTTTAAAGAGCAAATGGCTTGGGCAGAGAGGGTCCAGGGATGGCTGATCCCACCGAGTGCTGGCGATCAGACTCTGTATGAGAGGATGTGAGGGCCACCAGGCAGAAGGCTTGCGAGTCTAATGGTAACAGCTCTGTGGAGGGACAGGGGAAGAGCTGGAGGTTGTGGGCACTGGGAACTCACTCTCCTCACCTCGCAGCCTGTGGCTGATTGGGCCACCAAGGACCTGGAGCGTGAGTGAGCATCTTGTCCTGCAGCAGGCAGTTCCTGGGAAGAATGGCTCTGCCCCCAGGCTTTCCTCATGGGCTCTTTTTCCCAGTCAGTGCCCTGGCTCTGCTCCTCCCCTCTCCCTTCTCTTTAGCCTGGGGATTTTCAGCTGAAATGTATTATTTCAGTAAACATCCCAAGTGCAGTAACTTCCTCCAGCCCCAGGGAGTCCAGCGGCATACAGAGAGATGGGGCCTCCTTCTGGGGGAGGAGGATGGGGCTCAGGGCTGCCCTGGGAGGGGGGCAGGGTGTCCATGACTCATTTAGCTGCCACCTGAGCATTTCACGGACACGCCCGGTGTTTGGGCCATTTTTGTTAAATTTATTTGTTCTTTAGAAAACAAAGGGTTGCAATCTCAGAGCTTTCACTCAGTGCACAGATGTGTATTGATTGAGGGCCTGCATTCTAGATGCTGAGGTTAGAGTGTGAACAGAGCAGGCAGCAGGCCCGCAGGGAGCCCACTGTTTCACGGGAAGACTGATAAAGAAACAGATAAATATGAAAAATAAACAAAAATAAATGCAAACTAGTACATACCAGAAATGGAATTAGCAGCATAAAGCAACAGAGGACTAAGGGAATGATAGGATGGCCTATTTTAGGTGGAGAAGGGGTCCTCCGCTCAGAATCCAGGAAAACGTGTGTTCTGGGAACAGAATGCATGAAGGCCTTGAGCACAGACAGCTTGGCTTGTTTGAAGAATTGAAAGAAGGCTAGTGTGGCCAGAGGGACAATAAGGGAAGGAATCTGGAGTGAGAGCCAGGAGCCCCTTGAAATAAACCCTGGACTATCAGTCAAGTATCTATAATAATCCAAGGCCTTGGAATATCTGGAAAATGGAAATGCCCAGGAAACAGACCTCAGGACGATCTGTAAAGCAAATGTTTGATTTGCTTTGGGTTTGTGCTCTCTTCAAAGCAGAGATGCTTATAGTCAGGAAACTGCCCTTAACTTTCTCCTCTGGAGAATGGATGCAAAACTGTGAAATGCCTCCAAGGAGAAAGAACAGAAGCACAAGCCTGAATAGCTGCTCTTGGATTAACTGAGAAATCATTTGGCAATGCAGGGACACGTATGTGTGCCTGTCTTCCCAGGCCAGACCCCAGGCTGGACCTGACTTCGACCCAGATTTACAGGACCAGGGAAACCTTGATTCATGGCCCCCAACCCAACTCTGTCTTGCTTCCTTGTTTCATAGCCCTTTTCCTCCAGCAGGCCAGGCAGGAACTTGCCCTTCCAGGGGAGGTGAGAGAAGAGAGGAATCTCTGTGGGAGCCTCTGCTAGGGGGTGGCCAGCTGACTTGGTTAGAGCCAGGACCTTCCCCTGGAGCCAGGAGGAGCCAAAGAGCAGCTGGTGAGGATCAAGTCATGAAGGTACCATCTTGACAAACAGATTTCTGGACCCTTCCAAAGGGTGAATCCATGTGGCTTCAGAGTGCAAAGTAAAGAGTGCCAAAAAAGTGTAAGAATAAGTTTTTAGTACAGTACTACTGAAGACAAATTGATGACTTTTAGGTGGTCACCTCACAGAGACTTGGAGCTCAGCCACTGAATTTCTTTAGGAGCCCACATCTGCAATCCTCTGCCCAGACTTCCTCACACAAGCAGGTAGTGTGAGGGAAATCAATGCACTTTCCCAGTGAAGGAGTTTCCACATTACTCCCCTGGACACTCTTTCTTGTGACCAGATTGCTGCCTTAAGCCCCTTGCTTATAGACTTTTTTGGTGACTACTGTGTATGAGTCTGTCTGGTGTTATTGCTCCGGCTGAGTAGTAGAAGGTGACCTAGATCAGGACACGGAAGACCTGGCTTATTGGCCTGGCCCTGGCACTTCAAAGCTGTGTGATCTGGACCAAGGGACTCAGCCTCTCTGGGCTTCTATTTTGTTTCCTCAGCTCTAAATGAAGGAGTTCGGGATGTGTTTTCTAAGATAGCAGTGGTTCTCGAATTTGATTGCACACCAGAATCCCTTGTTGATAAAACACAGATTTCTGGGTGCCTGTCTTGAGTTTCTGATTCGGTAGGTCTTGAGTGGGGCCCGAGAATTTGCATTTCTAACAAGTTCCCAGGGGACACTGCCACTGCTGGTGCTGGGAGTGAGTATACTTTGAGACATTCCCAAGGCGTCTTCAAGCTGAGTTATAGCTATGATTGCAAACTTCACAAGGTAGAAGCCTCCTCACTGACCTACCTGGCAAGGTCATTCCCAGTTGAAGCTCCCGTTCCTGTTTCCTTGGGGTTCTAAAAGGTGCCCAGCTCCTGATTCTGTGTTTTGGTCCATGTGATCTACTCTCAGATGCTTCTTCTGAGCCCCCCATCCTCCCTCCTCTAGCTTGGCAAGCTTACACACACGAGAGCTTTAAGTATTTCAGAGTTTTGAGCTCTGGAATGACAACAGAGTTTCCTATTATAAAGGTGGGGGGAGTTCTGGGTAACGAAAAATCTCACTCTTTAGGGCTGGATGAGAGGATAAGACAGGGAAGGAAGGGCGGGCTCTTGTGCCAAATGCCTTCTCTTAATGTTTGGTCTTATATAATCAGAGCAAGAGAAGCTGTGTCTAGAGAGCCAGATGACCCTGGAGAATGCACTGACGAATGCACTGGGAGGAGATCAGGATTGGAACTGAAAGCAGAATGCTAAAGCTAGTAGGACTTTAAAGATCATTTAACTCAATGGTCTTTAAAAATTAGCATTTCTGCCAAACCATAGCGAGGGCTGTTTCAGCGATGCTGATTGTCCACCCCTCAAAGCTGACCATAAGCACCTTGCTCACTTAGCTAGCTTGGTTAGTCATGCTGCAGTAGGGGAGTGCTCAGCAGGGTCCCATAGCGGGGAAGTCAGGACAGGTCATTGAGAGGATTTTCAGGCCTAGGGCTGGTGATGTCAAGGCAGGTCTTGTAAGGGGGGAGGAAGTGGCTGGGAGTGGGAAGGTCTTATGACATAACAGCTTTGGATTGGTGGGCACAACAAGATGAGCTTCTTTTTAAAAAAATTTTTTTTTTAATGTTTATTTATTTTTGAGAGAGAGACAGAGAGACAGAGCATGAGTGGGGGAGGGGCAGAGAGAGAGGGAGACACAGAATCCGAAGCAGGCTTGAGGCTCTGAGCTGTCAGCACAGAGCCCGACGCGGGGCTCAAACTCACGAACTGTGAGATCATGACCTGAGCCTAAGTCGGACGCTTAACTGACTGAGCCACCCAGGTGCCCCAACAAGATGAGCTTCTTGCAGTGGACCTTGATAAGCAAGCTGTGAGTTGATAGCCATGCTGTTTAGTTATCCTCCAGGAAAAAGAATGTCCAGAACATGCAGCCAGCATATTCTTGCTTGGTCTCAGAATTGTTTTAGTAAGAATAAAAAAGCATATCTGTTTCCAGTATCATTTAGTGTAAAGAAATCAAGGGAATTATGTTGGCCTCAGTTCTCAGGGATCAAAGGAGCAGTGAACTGTGTGGGGTCCGTGTCCCCTTCTCCTCTCCTCTCAGTCAACTTAGGGCGTCTTTACATTTTTCTATTTCCTTTTTTTTTTTTATTAAAAAAATTTTTTCAATGTTTTTTTTATTTTTGAGAGAGACAGAGGGACAGAGCACAAGCTGGGGAGGGGCAGAGAGAGAGAGGAAGACACAGAATCAGAAGCAGGCTCCAGGCTCTGAGATGTCAGCACAGACCCGGATGCAGGGCTCAAACCCGCAAACCCTAAGATCATGACCTGAGCCAAAGTCAGACACTTAACCAGCTGAATCACCCAGGCGTCCTACAGTTTTCTATTTTCTACTTTGGGTCTCTAGATCAGATTGCACTGTAGCAAGGGCTTTATGTTTTGAAAAGGGTTAAAAATCCAGAACTATATTTTAAAAATCTCCGTTTAGAAAAGAATACTGAAGTCCAGAGAGGTGATGCTGTTGCCGACAGTCACACTGGTTTATAGCAGAGAAGACGTTCAGGGTCAAGTGCATGACTTACTCCAGCACCACCCTTTGCATGCCCCTGGGGCGGTCAGGAGAATAGCACCGAGCCCAGACACAAGTCACCAGTGAAATTACTAGTGTACCCAGTAAATGTATCTTCTCTCTTAAATGACATCAGAAGGGGTCAGGCAGCTTTCCTGCATCTTCCATCATTATCACCTGAAACATGAGGTCTCCAAAGTGCTGTGGAGGGAGAGAGAGGGAAGGAGGTGGCTCACTGGCTCTGACAGCAGCTGAAAATACATGTCCCCTCTGTGCAGAGGCTGTTGGCCCAACCTTACCGCAAGAGAGGCTGGGAACGTAGGAAAGCACATGAAATATTCGGTGAGCACTGAGTACCTCTGCCTGGCCCAGGATTTGAGGGTACACACATGCTCTGTCCTGTGCTGTCTTTATCTCCCAGTTTCTAGAGGAGAAAATTCAAGAGCAATGATGATAGGCAACTTGGCCAGTGTCACCTAGGTTGTAGTTGATGTGGGCAGCCCTTGAATCCAGCTGTGATTTAAGATTAGCACTCTTGGTCTTCCTCTCCTGTTAGGGAAAGAGAGAGATGTGTCAGATGATGAGGACAGTGCCAGGTTGACAATGCCAGGTGGCTGTGAGGTAGGACAGCCCTATGCTCTTTGGAGGCAGAGAGGCAGGAACAGGTAGACAGGAAGTTCAAGTGTAGGAGGTTGAAAGGAAGACTGGTAAGATCTTAGTGAGAACATAGGATCACAAGGACAGATAAAATGTTAGCAACCAGAAGAGATGGGATTGTGTCTCTTCCTTTTGTACAAAAGGGAGAATAAGACAGTAATTTATAGACAGCGAATATAAGGATGAATGGAGTTAACCTTCCAAAGCCTATATACCAACTGGAGATTATGAGTATGCTCTCCCTGGCTTCTCTCTGGCTTCTCTGTTCTGCTATCCTTCCCTTCTTGATCCTGCAGCTGCCTGTTGAGAACTTCCCCTCTGCTCACAACCCTGCCCTGCCCCAGTCTAGACCAGTTGGCTATTCGAGTTCAGTCAGACCTTGGTGGTCACTGCCTGGACTATTGTTCTTAGTGATGCTTCGGTCACCTGCCTTTGACTCACCTGCTTCTAAATCACTCCTAATGAATTCCTCTCTACCCCCTGGCTTGTTCGTGGAGTAGTTCTCCCTCGATACTCTTTCTGTCCTCCCAGCTAGTCCTCATATCTGCAGAGCAAAAAGGCACTTACAGGAATCAAACTTAGTTTGATATTTGGCCTAAGAAAAAAACCAGGAAGATTCAGCCTTCTTAGGGGAGACAGGGGGGCTGTTTACATTCAAATCCAGCTCCACACCTACCCGACTCTGAGATTACTTAATCTCTGGGCCTCACTCATTCTTCATCTGTGAAATGGGGATAGCAGAAATGTCTACCTCCTCCAGTATTTCTGAGCATTACTATTTGTTAATAGATGTAAAACACTTGGAACAGTCATAAGAATGGTGTAACTGCTAGCCATCATTATTATTGTTACTAAGCACACAAATACACTATACAGGGTCAGTAGTGGCAGTGGTTTTGTTTTGTTTTGTTTTGTCCAGTGTGATCATCTATGCCCTGCTTTGCTATATTCTTTTTTTTTTTTTTTGAGAGAGAGAGAGAGAGAGAGAGAGAGAGAGAGAGAGAGAGAGAATCTCAAGCAGGGTCTGTGCCCAGTGCAGAGCCTGATGCAGGGTTCGATTTTATGAACCGTGAGATCATGACCTGAGCCGAAATCAAGAGTCAGATGCTTAACCGACTGAGCCACCCAGGTGCCCCCTGCTTTGCTATATTCTAATAGCAAATATTTATGGTGGACCATATTGCTACTTTGGTGATAAGAGCATTTCATTAGGTTCAGATATAAAAGCATATCTCCTGAGTTTGATGGAAATGTTGCAGCGTCGGTCAGACTGCACTTTTATACTCTTGCATGGGGAATATTATGACCAAAGGAATGCTTTAATCTCAAGTTGTAAGGGAAAGTTTTATTGAAGCCAGGATGAGGGGGAAATCTTGTCACACTGCCATCAGAATGAAAAGAAGCCTTCATATACTCACCCTGCTGCTTGTTTGTGTAGAGAAATCCCAGCCTTAGATCGCTGTGAGCAGACATCACAGCACTGGGCCTGGGCCTTTGGAGGCTCAGAGGACTATTACAAGAAGGGCAGTCTAATTCAGTGAGATGGTTGGCTGAGATGCTGAGTTTCCCTCTCAAAGGTTCTGCTTGAAAACAAACAAAGGAAGATGCAGGTGGTGAAGGGGGAGGCCGTGGAATAGACCCAGGAAAGCTGAGATAAATCCAACTCAGGACGTGGGATTAAAATATTTACTCTGGCACTGACACGAATGGCTGGGTTGAGTGTTTGCTTTGCTATCTCAGCAACATCTTCTGTCCTTGCCACTTCTCTTTCACTACCAGTCTTGAAGGCTTTAAATTACCGACACTTAACATTTTGCAGGTAGAAATCCAGGTTTAGAGAAAAGGAACCCCTTCCATACTGGGAGGTCATGGAATCTTTTGCTCCAGCCATGTTGAAACTTTCTAGAAAAGAAAAGGCAAGGTTGCCTGTCATGTTCCACCCAGTCTCCTGATCTGAACACTATTCCAATTAATTGGATATGTTTTTTTTAACTGTTTCATCCATTCAATTTAAAAAAGTTATCAAATATAGGTGCACAGTTTGTAGTTTTCAGAAACTGAACACACCCATGTAACTAACACCCAGATCAAGAACAGAACATGACCAGCCCTCTAGACACCTTCCCGTGCCTTTGTTCTACCCTGACTTCTACCAGAATAGATTGATTTTGCTTTTTTGGTATTTCATAAAGTGCAATAACTCAGTATATGGTCTTTTGAACCTGAATTTTCTCCCTCAACTTGACATTGGTGAGATTTAGCCATAATATTGCCTGTGGTTGGAGATTATTTTTTGCTGTAGAGAAGTCCATCAAGTGAATGGTATTGTGAACATTATGGGTGTGTGTGTGTGTGTGTGTGTGTGTGTGTGTGTGTGTGTTTGGGATACACAGCTTGGGATTTCTGGGTCATACAGTATGCACATGTTCAACTTCAGTTGATACGGTCAGTTTTATAAAATGGTTATGGGGCGCCTGGGTGGCGCAGTTGGTTAAGCGTCCGACTTCAGCCAGGTCACGATCTCGCGGTCCGTGAGTTCTAGCCCCGCGTCGGGCTCTGGGCTGATGGCTCAGAGCCTGGAGCCTGTTTCCGATTCCGTGTCTCCCTCTCTCTCTGCCCCTCCCCCGTTCATGCTCTGTCTCTCTCTGTCCCAAAAATAAATAAACGTTGAAAAAAAAAATTTAAAATGGTTGTAAGGGGGGGTACCATTTGCTCTCCATTCACCTTTTGTTTCCCTAGATTCTAGGGCCAGGATGACTGCACACGGAATAAGCACATGTAACAGGGAACGTGCAATTTTACTTCAAATAGGCAATTTAGCGTTCTTTTTGTAAGTAGCATTCTTTTGTTCCTGCTCACCTCAGCTGCCCTCAGTCTGACTCATGAGATGTTTCCTTGAGCCATCAAGTCGTTTCCTAGTGATGGAAACACAAATCATATCCTTGGTTCTGGTTTTCCTTAGACCGTTAAGAATTCTGCTGAGCATCTTTCTGTTCATGGTTGCTGTCGAAAGACTGAATCTCCATGACCCATTTATGGCAAGAAGGGTGGAAGGACTGGGAATGCCTACTCCTGAATCTGGGAAAAATACTTAGACTGGAATTGGAACATAAAGCTACTTTCTGGGATTGGCAATCACATTTCGAAGGGTGAGGGGAGCATCAAGAGCCTATTTAAGAAGCTTGATATGTTCATGCCAGAAATCTCTTTTATTCTCACTGAAGAATTTATTTTAATGTCACTATCCAATTGGATGAGAGTTGCTCACAATTTTAGAAATCTCTGGATAACTTCCATTGTGGATATTTGTTTGGATGTTTTTACAAGTACTGTATTTTCTTGTGGAATGTTTGGCAAAATTTTTTAATAAAGATTTTGGATTTGAGGTTGTGGATACAGATGGATAACATTATACAATTTTTTTTTTTTTGTAAAACCATATAAATACACCAGCAGGAACGTTTTAAAATTTAAATTAGATAAAAATGAGTGCTTTGACTTTTCTTTTCCTCCCCCACTCCCCAAATACTTCTCTTTAGCTTCTATCTTTCAATAATTGTTCAGTAGTTTTTTTCTTTTTATTGGGTTTTGGACAAAAGACTTAAAAAAATAACATCCATCTTGCATAGTAACTTCTCTGCTTTTAAGAGAACTAGCAAAATTGCTGCCCACTACTTATAAGTTAACTTAAGTTCCAGTGAGTTCCATCTCCAGTGAGATGATGAAAGCCAGTGGCTAGGAGTTGAGGAGCATTTGTTTTATGGGTAAGGTATTTGGTGTGAGGGGATTGTAGATGTTGCTTTGCATGGGGAACCCCCTTCAGACTCTTAGAAGTTACTAGTGCTATGAAACCACTGTAAATACTCGATACTTGTCAGAAGGCTGTGCCACCTGACTGTCTTAACACTCCCTGGTCCGAGGAGCAAGCGAATCACATGTGCAGCTATTTTGTAGCTAAGTTTCTGGAAATGGAATCGCTAGGTCAAAGGGTAAGGATATTTGAAAATGTTAGTGATACTACCAAATTGTGGTCCACAGAGGTAACATCACTTTTCACTCAGTCCAGACCATCCAAGAGTGTCTGTTTTTCTCTTCATCTCATTTAAAACCTGCCACAAAAACAAATCCCTCTTGGTTTCCCTTTAGAGCCTCCTTTTACAGCTCCACTTTGCATTTCCTTAGCATCGATCTGTTTCCTTTTTATGGCCCCTATCTTGCACATTTTCACAGCTTACTCATCTCTCTCCTTCATCTACCTCCTCAACCCATCTACCTTCCTACCTAAGAGTGAAAACCCGAGTAGAATGGAAGAACTGTTAAGCTCTCATTTGTGGATTTTGGCTTATGTATGTATACTTTTAATTTCATAATGACTTATCAAATAGACAAATTGGGTAGGTTGAAGAATGCCTGTATAATGAGGAACATATTAAGATTAGAACTATTACGTTATTCACGGCGACCAAGGTCTTTTCCTTGGAACAGGGTGGTCAGTGAGGGAGGAGAGTATTTATGAGACAATGCAAGGGTTAAGAGCCAAATTTGCCTGTGTTTAAATTCCTGCTCTGCCACTTACTACCTCTGTGACATCTGGTAAGGAACTATGTCATCTCTAAAATGGGGGTAATAGTTGTATGTATGTCACAGAGTTATCATGTAGACTACTTCACATCTGCAAAGCACTCCTAATAGGACCTGGTGCCAGGCTATTATTATTAGTTCAGGACCATTATTAGTTCATTGTTTCCTTTTCTTCAATGCACTTACCTATTCCACTGGACAAGAAGATGAAGAGTCTGCTCTGAGTTGCCTTCATAAAACTAGCTGAAATTGGCATGTACACAGGGCAGTTTACTTGAAAAGACGGAGCTTTTCTGTCTGAAAAAAAAAATAGGCAAAATGGTACCTTTTAGCAAGAGAAGGGTGCACATTTTATCTTATCTATTTAAAAATATTGCCTGCAAGAGCCTCAGTTTTTCACCCATTGGCTGGACACTGGCTAATAACATGAGTGCTTCTTTCTTTCCCTTCATGGCTCATCTGATGAACCTTCAGCAAAGAAATAGAAGCCATGCAAACCCCCTGATGCCAGGGCAGAGAGTACTCTTCCCTGGCTAACAGCACCTCTCTTCTGTGACACCACACAACAAAGCCAAAGAATGCATAATTTCCCTCTTAATCACTTTCTACTTACACCTGACTTGCCAGCCTCTAAACCCATATATTTTTTTTAAGTCTGTGGTAGAATCAAAATTGAAATGGTGTGCATGTCCCTAGACGTTCCTGTCCCTAAACCAAAAATACAAGGATTCTGTTTGGCAAGCTCAGTGACTCTCCTGTATCTTCTGAATAGGGCTTGGTCCTTCTAGACTAGTGTTTTGGGGCATTTATAGTGGAGAAGCAGGAGGACAGTGAAAGTGGAGGAGAGTCTGAAGCCTGTGGGCTTGGGTTGTGAGAGGAGATTTTGGGGAAATTTTAGAGGGATAGAGTTTAAGAGATTGATGATTGTGGTGATGATTCATCCTTACAAGTAAATTATTAAAGTTATTTTAAATTTAGTTTGTTTGTGGCCCAACCGTGTTTCCTGGCTCATATCAAAATACAATTTTCAATGACCAAAAAAAGCATAGTTCTGATGAAAATTCTGGCGACTATGTGCTAGGTTTTAATTGCCACAGTAATGAGGGGATCAGTAGAAGACAAAGCTGATGTCATGACATGACATGAAAAACTAACCTGTATGCAGGCAATAAAGGGAAAACAAAAGGAACACTTCCGTTAAGAAGAAACTGCAATAACATTGCTGATTTAGATACATAACTAGTTCATTTCCTCCATAGGCCAGTAAAACTATAACCTTTGGGTTATCTTATCTACTGGACAGAAAGCATTTGTAGTTTGTAAGTGTTCTACAAAGTAACATCTATCTTTACAGGGTTGTAAAATGCCTAGGTCCTTATCAGTGGTAAATTGTAAGTCAAACAAAGTTGCATCCCTGAGCCTGGAGCGTCAGATGAGCCTTGGGTGGGCTTGTTAGACAACTTCCTGCATGAAAACAAAGATTAGCCAGTTATCTTTTTGCCTTCCTTCCAAGTTTTGTTACTAGTCCCTTGTGTGGTCTTAAACAGTCTCCTAAGATTATTTGATCACAAGAAAAGGCTGGTCTCATTGTGGTTTGTGTCCTCTGCCTGCTTCATTTGCAGAGGACCAGTATACACAACACAAACCATTGTTCTTGTATGGCCAACAAATCTACAGCCACGAGAAGCTAGGCAGCCACAGAAGCCAGAGAAATAAATAGCTTTGGTCTGGGAAGTTTGTAAAAACAATCTGGGATTGCATCTCAGTAACTTCTGTTATTCCAAGGATCACCACCCCAAGTGTTTGTTTTAATCCTTCTTATAAGCAAATTTATTCCAAAGCTAGAGAAACAAAATTAAGAATTTCATTTCTTCCCAGGTCTCACCCATAGTGCCTACAACTGCATATGAAATCTTCTGTTCTCAAGATGCTCCCAAGTTGCTAAACTTTTAAGACTGCAGGAAGTGATCCTCCTTACTGCCTGTTAAGCCTAGAACCCTGTAAGCCCCAGAATAGATACACACCATTTTCCAAGGATGGTTTTGTAGATTCTAGTTCCGCATATGAAAGCCCAAACTTTGTTGCTTAAAGAGGGCTTGTCATACCAAGATGAAATGAAATTTAACTCAGGTATGACACTCCAGGTGTGGCCCAAGCTTAGTAATCAATTAATGTGCTCAATTATGTTTGTGTAAAAGAAAAATACAGATTTTAAAAAAGTTTTTATTTCTTTTTAAGAGAGAGACAGAGAGACAGAGAGACAGAGAGACAGAGGAAGACACAGAATCTGAAACAGGCTCCAGGCTCCGAACTGTCAGCACAGACCCGGCACAGGGCTCAAACCCACAAACCGTGACATCATGACCTGAGCCAAAGTTGAATGCTTAACTGACTGAACCACCCAGGTGCCCCAGAAAATGACAGATTTTTAATGAATCTTATGCAAATAACTATCTTCCCAACAGAGGGTTATATGGCATTGGGGTCAAAGTGAAAAAGTGGGTTGTGGGCATTTTTGTGATATAGTAAATACCAAAGATGATTTGACTCTCAAAAATACTTTGGAAATACCTTTTATTTTTCTTTCTGAATTTAGGATTGTAGTTTGAAAAGGCGATATGAAACAGAGCTATCAAAGAAGAGCCGGTACTTATTCAAACTGAAGCTTAAGTGCCAAACAACAATAAATGGCTTTGCTTCATCACCTGTTTACCAGAGTGGTAATCCAATATTCAGAAATAAATATGTCAAGAATAATATAAGGAACTTCCACCCACTCAGCTCTCTGTTCTTATTTAAAAATTTTTTTGATGTTTTCATTTATTTTGAGAGAGAGATAGTGCATGTGTGCGAGCAGGGGAGGGGCAGAGAGAGAGGGAGAGAGAGAATCCCACACAGGCTCCACATGTCAGCACAGAGCCTGATGCAGGGTTCGAACTCACAAACTGCAAGTACATGACCTGGGCCAAAATCAAGAGTCAGATGCCCAACTGACTGAGCCACCCAGGTGCCCCTGTTCTTCTTTATTTTTTAACCAACGACATACAAAGTCAGCACACAACACAAAAAGCATTCTGGGGAGAAGCAAGACGTTGCTCTCTGGACAAATGACACAGAAGATAAAGAACAACCTATTGTTAAGAGCAGATTGAATACTCCAAGGCCAATTTATCATTTTCATGGAAAGAAAACCACACTCTAATTTTGCATTAATGTAATATTTGAAAGTAGAGAATGCCTCAGTATTTTTGGTAATGAAAATACAGCCAGCTCTGTCAGCATTTAACAAATTTCTTCTTTTCAGCCTTAAATGTGCAGGTTCATAAACTAAGGCAAATAAAATTCTCTTTTCATTGAACCCACTACATCCTGTTCCTATTCAGGTTTTGGCTTTTGTTGATCTTTTTTTTTTTTCTCACATTCTAGCTTAGCCAGGTAGTTTACTGTAACACTGAGATACTTTCTTTTTTCGTGGACAAACTAAAACACATCCCATGACTTTGCACACACACACACACACACACACACACACAATTTTTATACACATACTTGTTTGACACTGTTGTTCTCAGTGTATCTCAGCCACTCATTTATAACTTTTAAGTAAAGTAACTAATTTCTATTTCAGAGTGACAACTGGGAGGTAATGTTTAAGAGCCATCTGTTATAGAGGAGCACCATAACATGCAAGCAAAGTCCGTGAACGCAATAAGACCCCCGACCATAGCCGCATACATCTATTTTACATTTACACATACCAGGAACTTGCAGCTTCAGCTCCATAACGGGGTCACGAGTGGAGATACCAACACAGATACATATTCAAACCAACCAACGGAACTATATAATTTATACATATATTTATAGATCAAAGTCCCCTACTGGGTCCATTTTCAACTTCCAGTTTCCGATGCCCTTTTGTAGTTTTGAAGATCAAAAGTGTTTTAAAATTAATAAGAAAAAGATGTTCTAGCTTCAAGTCTGTGCTTTCAAAAAGCTCTTTGTAAGAACTAATAAGGACATTATTTTGTATGTTGGTGGCTTCTGTTTACTTTGTTTTGTTTGGCTTCCCTAGAATTTGATTTCCTCAGCAGTGAGCTAATAGCAGTCACTGTTGCTGCTGACTGGACACATCCATATACAATCCATCTTGATAAAACAGTTATGTGCTGAGGAGTTTATAGCTCCCTGATTGGCCCTTTTGATAATACTGATTTTTCCCTTTGTTGCATCGCACACTATGAATGAAACTCTAGGAACTGAGTGGGAAGCATCTCCTTAATTTCAGAAACATCAATTCAGAGCGTTAAGACCCCAGATTACAGGCCTTCCACATTTACAAATCCAGTGTGGAATTTGGGGTATTTGACTAGCATTTGTTTAAAATCAAGATCCCAAAGATGTTTTATTATTTTATTATTATTATTATTTTTTAATGTTTATTTATTTTTGAGAGACAGAAAGAGACAGAGTGTGAGCGGGGGATGGGCAGAGAGAGAGAGAAAGACACAGAATCTGAAGAGGCTCCAGGCTGTAAGCTGTCAGCACAGAGCCTGATGTGGGGCTTGAACTCACAAGCAGTGAGATCATGACCTGAGCCGAAGTCGGACGCTTAACTGACTGAGCCACCCAGGCGCCCCAATCCCAAAGGTACTTTAAAATGAAGCCAGGCTACATGAAGTCTAGCCAGGTCCCTATGTTCTGCCATGACCTGAATTGCTGTTGGGTCCAGGCCACGGTCCAGCCAGTGGTCCCCAGGAAACTCTGCAGCCCCAAGGCCAGATGTTGGGTTGAGTGAGCCGAAACCCTAGCATCCAGCAGGAGGACATTATATTGGCTTATCTCAACTGGACCCATCTCTTTGTACAAGAGGGACCCTCAGTAGGCTCAAGAGGAATAGGGTTTGAGTTGAGAGGCCAAACTGGTTCATCTCTGCCAGTTTATTATGTGAATTATCATAGCTTCTCCTGCACTTCACTGATCTTAGACTTGGCCCCGTCTCTGTCCTTTACCTTATCAAGCCTCATTCACTCTCTTCTCCACCTCTGGCACCCCTAAAGCCTGTGGTAACTTCACTCGCATTCACACCCAACTGACTCCATGTAGCTTAGTGCTGCAAACTCACCCCCCACCCCCCACCCCCCCCACCAGGAAGCAAATCCAAAACAAAGATGAGGATTTTGCAACTTTGTTTTCACAACCTGCTTTCCCTTCTCTATGCAGTTCTTTTCCTTCCTCCTTTGCCCTTGTCTATATTTGAAGCCTACCTTTGAAGAGAATTTGCAAGCTTAACTCTCTGGGTTTCTCTCAGCATTTGGGGGATATGCTGAGACCTTCCCTTATCATCCACAGCCCTGGGCTACCTTTGCTATTATTTGACAGTGACTCTAGGTTTTCCAGCCAGTTTTTATTTAATTGAATCAATCACTAATAGTAATAGTTAACATTTATTACATTTTTTTACAGTGTGTCAGCTACGGTAATAGGTGTTTTATGCGTCAACTCCTTTAATGCTTGTAAAATTCCATCAGATAAATTCCCATATGTTCTCAGTTTACAGATGAGGAAACTAAGGCAGAGAAAAGTAAATTACAGTCCCTCGGGAGTTACTAAGAAGTGGTGCTACTTTGTTTTTTTGTTTTTTTGTTTTTTTAATTTTTTTTTTCAACGTTTATTTATTTTTCAGACAGAGAGAGACAGAGCATGAATGGGGGAGGGGCAGAGAGAGAGGGACACACAGAATCGGAAACAGGCTCCAGGCTCTGAGCCATCAGCCTGGAGCCTGACGCGGGGCTCGAACTCACGGACCGTGAGATCGTGACCTGGCTGAAGTCGGACGCTTAACCGACTGTGCCACCCAGGCGCCCCGCTACTTTGGTTTTGAAGGTCATCGCACATAGACGTCATTCTGTGCTCAAAATGAAGATCCAGATACTCATCTCTGTTCTGCTGGTGTCCTCAAGGCCCTCAGTCTCTCCAGGGCTCTTTGTATCCTCTGTATTTAAGTAGTAATTGAAAAGATACTAATACTGCAATTCTCACTCTGTAGACATTTTCAGAGAGGAGACTCAAAAGCAGTGAGGGAGGCGATGGTGATGTTCACTTGTGGCATTCGTTTCACATTTTGCTTCTGTGGCAAGATGTTGCTTGTGTGTCTGTTGAAATATTCCTCTTTCAGAGCGCAGTGATGGGGAGTGGTGCTTGGACCATGCAGTGTGTTCAGAAGGGTGCCAAAATCTGTTTGTGTAGCGTGGACCCCAGATCCTGGAGGCCTGGCCACACCAGCTGCAGCCCCGCAAGGGCTTTAATTTAGAATTTCCTGAGCCGCTTGTGGATCCAAAGTATGTCATGTGTGTTTCAAAATAATAATTGAAAAGAAAGCAAAACAGTAAGTCAGCTGTAAAAATTGTATGATATCTAACCATGGGGCCAGGTTACCAATGGTTGTCACCCCCAGCTGAGATTGGTAACCATATGCCTTGGAAAGTTCCATGTTAATATGGATGGGGAGGGTGGGGTGAGTGTAGAAGTGGGGCAAGGTTCAGGATGCTGGGAATAATTTGAGTAGGACAAGTCAGTTACTCACCGGCTGGGATTTTGGATGTGAAGGGTGTTTTCTAGGTTAGAGTATGAAACCAGCTTAGGGGACAGAACGTGAAATTTGAAAGTGGTGAAAGTTTTTGCTGGATGCTTCAGTGCAAGAGAGAAGAGGCAAAAATGATCACATCATTTCTAATATGCCTCTTTGGTTGTCATCCTTTTTAAAAATTTTTTAATGTTTATTTCTGAGAGAGAGAGTGAGCAGGGGAGGGGCAGAGAGAGAGGGAGACACAGACTCTGAAGCGGGCTCCAGGCTCCAGGCTCCAAGCTGTCAGTGCAGAGCTTGACATGGGGCTCGAACCCACAAGCAGTGAGATGATGACCTGAGCCGAAGTTGGACACTTAACCGACTGAGCCACCCAGGCTCCCCGTGATTGTCATCTTTCAAAGCCAAGTATCATCTGGTCCTGCCTGTCTATTCAGGATGTTCTCTTATGTGACTTGCCTCACATTCACTGTGTCCCACTCAATATTTCTGATAGTTTCTAGTACCCCTCTAGACTTGCTCTTGTCATGGGAATTCACACTGGCTGTTTTTTGTCTGGAATATTCTTCCTCTGTGTCTGCACATGGGCTCCTCACCATCTGAATCTCAGCTTAGATGTCCCTCCCTTGAGGTGTATTTTCCGTATCAGTCTAGCTGGAATACACTCTTCCCCTGCCTCACTTATCCCAGCAGTCTATCTATGTCTTTCCTGGTACATCACAACCTCTGGCTTTGGAAGACAGTTCACTGTCTTCACTTGTTTGTGGTGATTCTTCACTATTCAGTTCCAAGCTCCATGAGGCCAGGGACCATGTCATTATTGCACACTGCTGTTTCTCAACATCTAGTACAGCGATTAGCTCATAGTAGCTGCTTAATAAATGTTTATATCAAAGGGAGGAGGGAGACTTAGCAGTTGGGTTGGAAAAGGGAGGTGGTGAGCCCCTGGAATGGTTTGTGGTGGGATCCAACTGATGGCCTCTGCTCCTTGGCTATATGCTCCAATGACAGAAACTAGAATCAAGATAATTTCTATATGCAGATTCTCTGGTTCTCTTTATGGTGATGGTTGGGGTGTAGACCTGAGTGAAGAAGCAGAAGCTTGATCTGACCGGTGATTTAGCAGGCTGCGCGAGCCTCCAGAAATTTCATGGTTTTTTTAAATGCAAATCTTTTTTTTTTTTTTTAATTTTTTTTTTCAACGTTTATTTATTTTTGGGACAGAGAGAGACAGAGCATGAACGGGGGAGGGGCAGAGAGAGAGGGAGACACAGAATCGGAAACAGGCTCCAGGCTCTGAGTCATCAGCCCAGAGCCTGACGCCGGGCTCAAACTCACGGACCGCGAGATCGTGACCCTGCTGAAGTCAGACGCTTAACCGACTGCGCCACCCAGGCGCCCCAAAATGCAAATCTTTAAGAAGAATTCTGAAGTAATATTAGTTACTAATTCCTAATATGTACACAGAATTTTTCATAGGCTGGCAGAATGGTCATACCTGTTATATCTTTGCAGTACTATAATAACCCTGGGAAGTGACAAGCACACAATTTTATTCCCATTTCAGAGATGAAGAATTAGCCTCAGAGAGTTTAAGAGACTTTTCTAGTGTCATATGGTTAGGGTTAGAATACAGGATGAATGGTTTGTATGGATTGCTCTTTTTATTACATTTTTTCAAACAATATTTGTTTTGTTTATTTTTATATATTATTTTTATGGTAGATTGATTCCCTTTATGGCCCCAAATTTTGATCTCATCCTGTCTACGCTGTTGGTGATGTGACCCTGAAGGCCCTTTTACTTTCTCCTCTGGGAATGCCATTTTGTATAGTCTGACTTTTAAAGCCATGATTATATTTTACATTTTCAGAAAAATAAAGAACTGTAATCAACTGGGATGTGGGGGGAAACAAAATACAAAACAAACAGTGGCAAATGAACTTAACTGTATTATAAATGAACACCAGAACTACAGTGACGTGGGTGCGGAAGAAAAGAACTAACCTAATACAAGAAAACAGTGTTTTGACCGTTTTAAGGCTAACGACCAAAAAAAAAAAAAAAAAAAAATAGAGAAATACTGTACTCTAGTTAGTAAACTTGTTTTTCACAGCGTTACAAGTTAGTAGTTCTGAAACTACATTCTTGGGGAGACTGAGAAATTAGTAAGTTTATTGTGGATAATAAGAACCAGGTTTCTCAATGAAGAAACCTGAAAAGGAAGCTATAAAGAAAAAGAAAGAAGGCTAAGGTAAATTCTTTGATGTTGGATACCCAGAGGCATTAGTATGAATTCATGGTTTTTAAGAGATAGACAGATAGGTGGATGGTTAGATTGTTAAATAGGCACATAGATACAGATGTTGGTATAAATATGTGTATACATATGTGTGCATACATTTATTTCCCAGCTCTGTCTGCCGGGAAAGCATGTGACATTCCAGTAGCAACAAGTACACCTAGCACCCCGATCGTGGCTTCTAATACCATTCTCCAATAAAAGGAACCTGGGTTTGTGGATAAAGTGATTGATTCTATCTCTAGGGCAGAGAAAATACAAGATGAACTGGGAGTGTTTAAGGTGCTCAAGGAACCATTTAAAATGTTGGACATATTGGAAGTACGCAGAGCCAACTTGAAGGAACCCCCCAATGCCCAAAGCTGGGACAATTTAAACAATAAAACAAATGATGATAATATTAAGTTATATAATGAATCTATAGAACAAAACAAATATTCATAAGCCCTAACTGTTATAAATAAATAATAGAAAAAATAGTGGTGAAAGGACGAATAGTAACTTTACAGTAGAGAAAACTGGCAGATAACGCCCTAATCGGGTGATAGAAGTTAGCATCATCAATAATGAGATATATGGATATCATGTATCTCTTGATATGATATGATGCACTGGAAAGGCATGGTGTCATGTCTGTGATATTTTTGCCAAAAAAAAACATACTCTGATTTACTCCTAAAGAAACCAGAATAACTGGCTGGGTCTGTCTGAAAGTGCCACCATCATGAAAGGCAGACCTGAATTGCTCTGTGAGATTGGAGGACACTAAGGAAACATGGCAGCTCGGTGTAACGTGGGATTCTGTATCAGAGCCTACAATAGATGAAGAACATCCACTGGACCTTGCCAAATTTTATAGTGTCTGTGGATTAGGTAACGGTATTAATTTCCTGGCTTTGACAGTTATATTATAATCAGATAAGATATTAACATATGGGGAAGCTGGGTGAAGCGTATACAGTACCTCTCAATACTATTTTTGCAGATGTTTTGATGCAAAACATGAAAAGTTAAAAAAGCCCCCCCCCCAAAAAAAAAGGTGCAGTCCTTGCCTTCAAATGTAGTTTTTGCTTTCAGAGCACCTATAGTCTAATGGTGGAGATTGACATTAATGTAAAAACACTCAAATAAATGTAAAATTACAAGTGTGTTAAGTGCTTGAAAAGGGAGTAACTTGTGGCACGTGAGCACCTTTATGGGGGTGTAGGGGTTATTTCAGTTAGGGAAGTTGGGTAAGGGCCCATGAGGAGAGACGTTTGAGCTGAGAGCTGAAGAAAGACTGGAGTCAGTGAGATGAAGAAGGAAAGAAAGAGAGTGTGAGGTAGAAAAACACCATATAAATGTAAAGACCCTAAGGTGAGACAGAGCAGGATGTATTCGAGAATCAGAGTGAGGCTGGTGGGGATGGAGTTCTGAGAGCATAAGGGGATGGGCTGGGAAATTACATAGGCAGGAGAAAAGAGATATTGGGTAGTTTCAAAAGGAGCGAAGTTCTTGAATTCAGGGAAGGAGTTACCAATTTCGTCTCTATCATCTATTAGATATCAGGCTCTGTGCTGGACATAGCCCTGAAGTAGATCGTGCTATTAGCCTTCTTTACAGATAGAAAACTTAAGTCATTTGCCAACATCATTGCAAAACTGCAGGTTTCAGCTCATTGATTCCACTGAACCAACATCAAAACCACCAGCCTCTCCAAATCGCAACAGTACCATGAAAAGCAACTAGGGAAACTCTGTGATCTCAATAGAAATGCATAGTGGGTCCGTAAAAGCAAACAACTCTCGCCTAGGAAGGTTTGAGGAGACCGAGGTGAAAAATAGACTCAGTGCCATTCACCACTCACAGGCACTTCTAGCACTGCTTTTGTGTTGGTAAGTTCACATGAAGCTCTACTTTGTACAGAACATTAGCTGATGAAGCGTTCAGGCAAACTGCACCATCTGTTTGACTTACACTCTTATCTGTGCCACCGTGTATCCTCAGCATTTAAAAACGCAGAAGATGATTCAATAGGGGAACTCAGATGGGCACAAGGATTTCTGTGATGATTGAGAAGGCATATATTGATCTTCACAGACTCATGATCATCATCAATGCCATGCTATACTGTAGCAAAAGAGAGTATCCTGCATGAAGCAGGGCTGATTCTAGAACAAATGCTGGAAGTTGCTGTTTATAATTACTATAAATAATTACTGTAAATAATTACTATAATTACTATCAATGTCTTTATTATTTGGAGTGCAGAAGGGGAGAATGCAGTCCTAGTTATGTATCAGGTTGAACTTTGTGTTCATGAAGGTTCTATGAACAAAGTCATTTAGCGTAGCGTTGATAGCACTTTTTCTGTGGGATAGGTTATGGGAGACATTAATCTGTTTTTAGACATCTGTGAATGCCCAGAAAATCCATTTGATCCATTGCATGCACTACAAAAATCCTTGAAATGTTGTCATTGGTGGCTGTCACTATCCTTTAAGTTGACATTGACAGGAAACTTGAAAAAGAAAAATGATAGGGATTTGGGGGCTTTGTGGCTTTGGGAGATTTTCCATGTTCATTTCAAATGGCTTCAGACAGAAGGTATTGTGCCCATGGTTAGGTGGTGTGTATCTTCAAATTTTATCCCCACAAATTAAGTCTCCAGTTGGTAAAGGATTTGGAACACTAGAGTCCCTGCCCTGACTGCCGACTCTGAGAGTGGTTATTTGGAAGGTCAAGTCTTGGGGCTTGCTCCCACTTTGTATGGCAATCACAGAGCACCTTTGCCATGGCCTGGATGACCTTCTTAATTTTGTTTAATCTTACTTTATATTTTAAACATATAAAATACGAGGAGAGCTTCTTAGTAATTCTAGACGTCCACGTTTGGATAACTTCTTACTGACCCAGATCTGCTCCTAGGGGATGTGCTGGGACAGGTGGGGTGGTTGTCAATGCTATTCCCTTTTGAGTTTCAAAGAAAGCTCAAAAGAAAGAAATAGACGATGGTCTGTATGGTCCACAATGCATGCAGATAGAGCTCATTGGGTCATACTTCTTTTTTTAAAATTTTTAACGTTTATTTTATTTATTTATTTATAATTTTATTTTTTATTTTTTAACATTTACATCCAAATTAGTTAGCATATAGTGAAACTATGATTTCAGGAGTAGATTCTTTAATGCCCATTACCCATTTAGCCCACCCCCCCTCACACAACCCCTCCAGCAACCCTCTGCTTATTCTCTATACTTAAGAGTCTCTTCTCTTTTGTCCCCTTCTCTGTTTTTATATTATTTTTGCTTCTCTTCCCTTATGTTCATCTGTTTTGTCTCTTAAAGTCCTCATATGAGTGAAGTCATATGATATTTGTCTTTCCCTGACTGACTAATTTCACTTAGCACAATACCCTCCAGTTCCATCCACGTAGTTGCGAATGGCAAGATTTCATTCTTTTTGATTGCCGAGTAATACTCCATTGTATATATATACCACATCTTCTTTATCCATTCATCCATCGATGGACATTTGGGCTCTTTCCATACTTTGGCTATTGTAGGTAGTGCTGCTATAAACATGGGGGTGCATGGGTACCTTCGAAACAGCACACCTGTATCCCTTGGATAAATGCCTAGTAGTGCAATTGCTGGGTCGTAGGGTAGTTCTGTTTTTAGTTTTTTGAGGAACTTCCATACTGTTTTCCAGAGTGGCTGCACCAGCTTGCATTCCCACCAACAATGCAAAAGAGATCCTCTTTCTCTGCATCCTCACCAACATCAGTTGTTGCCTAAGGTGTTAATGTTAGCTATTCTGACAGGTATAAGGTGGTATCTGGGTCACACTTAATAAAAGCAGTAGCCAGGCAGCCACAGACCCAGCTAGTAAGGAAGGAAGGAAGGAAGAACAGATTTTGGAAGACAGCAACAGTCTTGCCTCTCCAGGAACACCAGAAGATGAGGGTGCTAAGGGTGGTTGGATGTTGGGAAGCAAAATCTGGAGAAATTCCCCAAAAGGTAACAACCTAGCTAAGCCTTTTTATAGGCTAATTGCATTTTTAAAAATTCAAAAAAAACTTTTAATGTTTTATTTATTTTTGAGAGAGAGAGAGAGCAACTGGGGGAGGGGCAGAGAGAGAGGGAGACACAGAATCCGAAGCAGGCTCCAGGCTCTGAGCTGTCCGCACAGAGCCCGTCGTGGGGCTCCAACCCACAGACCACGAGATCACGACCTGAACTGTAGTTGGTGGCTTAACTGAGTCATCCAGGCGTCCCTGTTTTTTAACATTTGTTAAGTGTATATTTACTTTTGAGAGAGAGACAGAGACAGAGACAGAGACAGAGCACAAGCGGGGGAGGGGCAGAGAGAAGCAGAGACACAGAATCAGCAGCAGGCTCCAGGCTCCAAGCTGTCAGCAGAGAGCCCGATGCCGTGCTTGACCCCATGAACTGGGAGATCATCACCTGAGCCGAAGTCGGATGCTTAACAGACTGAGCCACCCAGGTGCCCCTAAAATTTTTTTTTAGAGAGAGAGGGAATGTGCAAGCAGGGGAGAGGGACAGGGGGAGAGAGATAGAGAATCTTAAGCAGGCTCCTTGCTCAGCCTGGAGCCTGACGCAGAGCTCCATCCCATGATCCTGGGATTGACCTGAGCTGAAATCAAGAGTCGGATGCTCAAATGACTGAGCCACCTGGGCGCCCCAGACTAACTGTATTTGATTAACTTTATCTTATGTGTTTTTATTTATTTATGCACATATCTCTAATTCCCATTCCTGGGATTATATCATGCATGCTGTTGTTGCTAGACACTTTCCCTTTCCCTACCCTACCTCCATTCCTCAGAGGTTGCTCTTCCTGGTGCTAAGTCCACTCAAGCAGGAAACACAGATCAGGAGCTCAGAAGGGCTGTCTGAGCCAGAGGTGTAGAGGCGAGTCACTGACTCTGGACTAGGAATTGGGAGATTGAAGATTAGTTTTTGCTTTTGCTACTACTGTATGAGTTCAGACAAAGAATTTATTTTATTTTAATGAAGTTTTTACTGAGATAATTGTAGCTTCACATACAGTTGTAAGATACAATAGGACGAGATCCCAGTTTACCCCCAGGGTAACATCTTACAGAACAATAGTACAATATCATGATCAGGATATTGACATGGACATAACCCAGTGATCTTATTCAGATTCTCCCAACTTTCTTGTACTCGTGTATTTATGTATTTGTGTTTATGTGTGATATTAGTTCTACACAGTTTTACTACGTGTGTGGTTTTATGCATCTACCAACACTGTTGGGATACTGAATAGTTCTTTCCCCACAAGAATCTCTCATGTTGCTTTTTCATAACCACACCACCTCCCTCACCACCATGCTCCCCATCCCTCATTCCTAACCTCTGGCAAACTGCAAGCAGTTCTAAAATTTTCTGATTTTTTTTTTTTTTTTTGTTTTGAAATGTTCTGTACGTGGAATGATACAGTATGTAACCTTTTGGGATTGATTTTTTTCACTCAGCGTAATTCCCTAGACATTCAGTGCTGAGTGGTATTCCAGGATATGTATGTAACCATAATTTATTTAAACTTTCACATATGGAAGAACAGCTGGATGGTGTCTAGTTATTGGCTATTAGAAATAAAGTTGCTCTAGGGGCTCCTGGGTGGCTCAGTCGGTTGAGCATCTGACTTCGCAGGTCATGATCTTTCAGTTCGTAGGTTCAAGCTGCTCGTCAGGCTCTGTGCTGACAGCTTGGAGCCTGGAGCCTGCTTCCCTCTCACTCTCTCTGCCCCCTCCCCTGCTTATGCTCTGTCTCTCTTTCTCTCAAAAAGAAAACATTAAAAAAATTTTTTTTTTAAAAAAGAAAAGTTGCTCTACACATTGTGTACTGGTTTTGGGTTAACATAAGTTCCCATTTCTCTAGGATAAATGCCCAAGAGTAAGTTCTATGTCGCATAGTAATTGCATGTGTAGTTTACAAGAAACTGCCAAAGTGTTTTCTAGACTGGCTATACCATCTTATAATCCCCACCAGTTGTGTATAAGTGATCTACTTGCTCCGCATCCAAATAGTGATACTGTCACTATTTTTAATTTTAGCATGCTTTTTTTAAATCAAGTAGGCTTCATGCCCAGAGCAGAGCCTAATGCGGACCCTGAGCTCACAACCCTGAGATGGAGACCTGAGCTCAGATCAAGATTTGGATGCTTAACCGACAGAGCCACCCAGGTGTCCCTTTAATTTTAGCATTCTTTTTTTTTTTTTAACTGTTTATTTATTTTTGAGACAGAGAGAGACAGAGCATGAATGGGGGAGGGTCAGAGAGAGAGGGAGACACAGAATCTGAAACAGGCTCCAGGCTCTGAGCTGTCAGTGACGCGGGGCTCGAACTCACGGACCGCGAGATCATGACCTGAGCCGAAGTCGGATGCCTAACCGACTGAGCCACCCAGATGCCCCTAATTTTAGCATTCTTGATAGATATGTAGTGATATCTCCTTGTAGTGCTATCTCATTAAGTTTCATCTCCCCAACAGGTAACGTTGGACATCTTTTCATGTGCTTTTTTGATATCCGTATGTCTTCATCGGTGAAATGTTTGTTTCTGTCTTTTGCTCATTAAAAAAAAAATGAATGTTTTTGAGAGAGAAACAGAGCACAAGTGGGGGGAGGGGCAGAGGGAGAAGAGACACAGAATCCGAAGCAGACTCCAGGCTCCGAGCTGTCAGCACCGAGCCCGACGCGGGGCTGGAATCCATGAACCATGCATGAGATCATGACCTGAGCCGAAGTTGGATAGTTAACTGACTGAGCGACCCAGGCTCCACTCTTTTGCTCATTTTTTTTTTTTCAGTATATGAAGTTTATTGTCAAACTTTTTTCAGTATATGAAGTTTATTCTTTTTTTTTCAGTCATTCTTTTTTTTTTTTCAGTATATGAAGTTTATTGTCAAATTGGTTTCCATACAACACCCAGTGCTCATCCCAAAAGGTGCCCTCCTCAATACCCATTACCCACCCTCCCCTCCCTCCCACCCCCCCATCAACCCTCAGTTTGTTCTCAGTTTTTAAGAGTCTCTTATGCTTTGGCTCTCTTCCACTCTAACCTCTTTTTTTTTCCTTCCCCTCCTCCATGGGTTTCTGTTAAGTTTCTCAGGATCCACATAAGAGTGAAACCATATGGTATCTGTCTTTCTCTGTATGGCTTATTTCACTTAGCATAACACTCTCCAGTTCCATCCATGTTGCTACAAAGGGCCATATTTCATTCTTTCACATTTCCACGTAGTACTCCATTGTGTATATAAACCACAATTTCTTTATCCATTCATCAGTTGATGGACATTTAGGCTCTTTCCATAATTTGGCTATTGTTGAGAGTATTTTTGCTCATTTTTAATTTGATTTTTTGGTTACTATTGAGTTTTGAGAATTCCTTATGTATTTTTTTATACCAGTCTTTTGTTGGATATGTGGTTTACAAACATTTTCTTCCAGTATGCAGCTTGTTTTTTCATCTTCTTCACATAGGCTTTTTAAAAAATGACAGCTTTGTTGAGACATAATTCAAATAAATATAATTCACTTATTTAAAGTGTACAATTCAATGGCTTTTAGTATATTCACAGAGTGGTTCTACCATTACCATAGTCAACTTTAGAACCTTTTTGTCACCCCTAAGTGAATCTCAGGGAGCCACAACTCGCAGTCAGCCATGCCATCACTAGGGGTAACAGCCTAAATACACCTACAACCTTCTATACCCATACAACCATGCTGTTTTCACGTTCAGTACCGTTCAATAAATTACATGACATAGTCAATGCTTTATTATAAAATAGGTTGTGTTAGATGATTTGGCCTTACTGTAGGCTCGTCGAAGTATTCTGAGCATGTTTAAGGTAGGCTAGGTTAAGCTATGATGTTCAGTAAGGTGTATTAAATGTATTTTCAACTTAATGATATTTTCAACTTATGATGGGTTCATTGGGACATAACCCCATTGTAAGTCAAGGAAGATCTGTATACAAATTGAATTTTACTACCCTATTTTTGAGAAGAGAAAATTCCAGATTTTTTGTCTAAAGCTGGGGGGCCCAAAGCAACATCTCGGAGAGTAGTGTATGTGGAAAGAGGTATGACAGAGTCCCCTTCTTGTGTAAACAAGGAGTTAGGTGGAAGATTAGAGAGGAAAAATTGTGTGCTTGAAACATAGTCCAACAAAGCAAGCCCATCTACAGAGGACACATCTCGGGTTGACAATATTGAGCCAAAAAGAGCTGCCTAGAAATCTCTTAATAGCCTCAAGAGGGCATAAGTGGGCAGAGGCATAAAGGTTCAGCCAAAACCAGCTTGTCTTGCAGTGATGGGTGGATTGTAGCTCTAGGACAAGGGGAAAAAATCACGGAGGGTGGGACCAGCCAGGCTGCAGTCAAGAGTCCTGGAAAGTTTCAGGGAAAACTTTTAACTTAACATTATTGCCAAACCTCATTTGTATTGGAAAATGGAATTTCTGGCTAATTAAAATGTTAAAGTTTATTTAGAAAAGTCTTACTTTGACAGCTGTACTTGTTGAAATGTTAATGCCTTAGTAAGCACACTTTAGTGATTGTGAAACAGTGATTGTTGCTGAAGTCTCCTTAGGGACCTAAAGGTCACTCTGGGACTTGTTGATGTGGCCATTGAAAGTGCAGGAGGTTGGGTGGAACGGTGTTCACTTGAACATCCACCATCTACCACGGATGTTACTTTTTTTTTACTTCGTTTTTTAATTATGGTAAAATCTATATAAAATAAACTATACCATCCCATTGTTGGGCAACCATCACCACTATCCATCCATCTCCAGAACCATTTTCATCTTTCCAAACTGAAACTGTATACCAATCAGACAATAGGTCCTCACACTTTCCCTCCGCTGGGAGCCCTTGGCAACCACCATTCAGTTATCTGTCTGTATGAATTTGACTACTCTAGGTGCCTCCTGTACGGGGCTTCCTGCAGTATTTGTCCTCTGATGACTGCTTATTTCATTTAGCGTAAAGTCCTCAAGTCTCCTTTATGCTGTAGCAGGTGTCAGAATGCTGAATAACATTCCATTGTATGTGTACACTGCATTTTGTTTATCTGTTCATCTGTTAATGGACAGGAAGTCATTTTTTAGAATAAATCTAAGTGTCAGAACTATCTGATCTCTCTCCCTCTCCTAAAAACAGCACGGAAAAAAAGAATAAGTAAAGTCACCTGCTTCCTAATGCTGCTTCCTTGTCATTGTGCTCTAGTGCATGAGGAACAAAGATGTCTCATAAGACGAGGACAGGGATGAGGCAGCCAGGCTGGTTAAAGTCATGGCTCTCCCCAATCAGTGAAACTAAATAAATTTAATGGAAAACAAGAGGAATGAGATTTTGACCTATCACGAATATTATATCTTGAGTTGCAGATAAGATAGAGGAAAACAAAATAACACTTATTATGACTCCAGTATGTGGAGGGTATCCTACTTGATGTTCCCCCCATGTTATAATGTACTCCTTCTATAAAGCAGTTCTGTGAGGTAAACTTGAGACAAATAATTAGGAGACCCTGGATTAATAACCAAGGGTCTTGAGCTCTAAAGAAGTTCTATGCAATAAAAATCTAATGCACATCACATATGTCGTGCTCAATTTTGTAGAAGCCAAGAAGAAAAAAACATAAAAAGAAACAGGCGAAGTTTATTTTAATAATTTTCTTAGCCCACAATATCCAGTATATCATTTCAACATATAATGTTAATTGTTAATGTGATAGTTTACATTTTCTTTCTTTCTTTCTTTCTTTGTCTTTCTTTCTTTCTTTCTTTCTTTCTTTCTTTCTTTCTTTCTCTTTCTTTCTTTGTCTTTCTTTCTTTCTTTCTTTCTTTCTTTTTATGCTAACTCTTTGAAATCCAGGGTGTGTTTTACATGAACAACACATTTAAATGCTCTGGCGCCACATGTAGCTGGTGGCCTATGGATTGTCCTGGGCTTCCCTGGACCATAATGTTCTTTCCAGTGCCTCAGAAGTGTGTTTATCTGGCTAAGTTCAATGTCTTCCTGTTTACCTCATGTGTCTCTAGTTCCTTAACGAAATACTGGCTCCCATTTTCAAAGCTCTTTGCCATCACATGCCTTCATAGAAGAATGGCTGCTAACTTAGAGGGAATAATTCCTTTTTTTTTTTTCCTCCTTAAGTTTGCATCTTCCCCACCCTAGTCAATTTTCCTTTCTTTGGAGAACCAGAAAATGAATGAATAGACAAATTGGGTAGATTTATATTTCTCAATAATTACATAGGTTACTGTGTGATTGCTGTTGCTAGAGAAGCATTTTAAATGATTGGGGAGAATAGCTTCTGGTTACTTAGTTAAAAGGGCAAACATTAACAAGAGAATTGGATAAAGAACTCAGAAAAAATGTTGTTATTAAATTATAAATGTGAAGAAAATCTAAGTAAAGGGTCTTCACATTAAAAAAAAATTTTTTTTAATGTTTATTTTTGACAGAGAGAGACAGAGAATGAGTGGGGGAGGGACAGAGAGAGAGAGGGAGATGCAGAATTGGAAGCAGGCTCCAGGCTCTGAGCTGTCAGCACAGAGCCCAACACAGGGCTGGAACTCACAGACTGCAAGATCATGACCTGAGTTGAAGTCGGATGCTCAACCGACTGAGCCACCCAGGTGCCTCAAGGGTCTTCACATTTTTTAAAGTTTATTTTTCTAACTACAAAAATAACATAGAAAATTATTACAATAAAGTGGATTAAAGAAAAAAAATTACGCCAAATTCCACTTTCTGTCATAGCTTCCAAGAAATTTGAGAGCTGAAATGGGAGTGCCTCATTACTTTGTGGTTTCCCTGGTCCCTTCGGAGCAAGAGGGCACCTTCGTCCAGAATAGCATTTCCTTCAGGAAACAAAATTTGCCCAATTTTGATGCGTGATTTGTTGTTAGCACTCTACTTTGGGGACTGGGGGTTGGAAGTGAGTAAATATGTTGAGCAAAGTATAGAAGTTGGAATGAATGAATAATGAAATTCAGATTAGGTTCACTAAAATGCGAACACTTTTTTTGTTTTGTTTAATGCTCTATATAACATCCCAGCTCCACAAATAAATATTAAGCAAATGAATCCATATACTCACTCAGCAGACACTTACTGCATATTAGAAGACACCAGGCTCAATGTTGAGTGCTGAGTTACACAGTGACTGAGGCACTAGTCCAGTTGTCCCTTGTAAAGAAAGCCTTCCCCCTCAGGGAGATGCTGTCCACGCCAGCAGGATGACCCACGCAGAAGATAAACACGGAGCTTTGAGCTAAGACAATCCATTTATTTGCTACATTTGAGAATAGATAAAATCCTGCCTTTGGTTCATAACAATAATAATATCATACTGACCTTTACTAGAAAAAAAGCAAACTGCAATCTATCTTTCTGGCAGTTGTCACAAGAGTAAAGTGATCCATGATTGCAGCAGATATAATGTCCCCTAAGACTGTAATTTGTTTCTTGTGTCAAGTGTATGTGTCACTGAAGCCTAATAAAAGATGATACATTCAGTGCCTCCAGTGCCTTTAGACTATTCAGGAAACCAGATTCTTATAACACATTGGGAAACTCCACACCCTATAGCATTTCCTACTTTACAAAAACATTTTTGTAAACTCAATACACTATATTCATAAATATAGTGGGACTGAATTTCACCATGAAAAAGAACACAAAATATGATAGACAAGAAATCCTTAGCCCCTAAATCCTTAGGGGAAATCCTTCCCCTACAGTATGGGGAACTTTAAAATTCTGGACAAAGAGCTTTAAAAAATCTCTTTTCTTTAAATACAGATAGTAGAGTGGACATGAACATGAACAAAGCTTTCAGAGGTTAAAAGAAGAAGAAGAAGAAGAAGAAGAAGAAGAAGAAGAAGAAGAAGAAGAAAGAGGAGGAGGAGGAGGAGGAGGAGGAGGAGGAGGGACGGGGGAGAAAGATGGGAGTGCAGACAGCAAAGGTTAACCAAATGCTAGAGACAAAGATGATAGTTTCCTGGAGCTCTATACTCTGGATTTTAAGAATCCATTTGTGAGCAACCGGGGACAAATTTCTGAGCCCATAGAAAGTGGACAGCCAGAAGGAGGCACATAAATAAAGCTGAAATTTAGGAAAAAGTGTCATTCTCAGTGAAGGGGTGTATTAGAAATCAAACCAAACCAATCAACCAACAAAAAATATCCCAGAGAAGAACTGTAAAGAAATGCACCTATTTTGGTCTAGTTTCTGGGTAGAGGAGGGCCATATATGCTAGGAGAAGAAGAGAAACTTATATGAATAAATATCGTACTTATAATAAACGGGCATAGAAGAAGTTGTATTGGTGTGAAATTAAGCATTAAGTAGAGTATGTAAACACACCCATTATATATGTATGTGTAGAATATACCCGTATATATATATGTCAGTATGACCATACGTAAATATGGTCTCTTTCACCTTTTTAAAAAATGGTCCCCCGGGGCGCCTGGGTGGCGCAGTCGGTTAAGCGTCCGACTTCAGCCAGGTCACCATCTCGCGGTCCGTGAGTTCGAGCCCCGCGTCAGGCTCTGGGCTGATGGCTCAGAGCCTGGAGCCTGCTTCCGATTCTGTGTCTCCCTCTCTCTCTGCCCCTCCCCCGTTCATGCTCTGTCTCTCTCTGTCCCAAAAATAAATAAACGTTGAAAAAAAAATTTAAAAAAAAATGGTCTCATCAGGGTGGCATTGTTCTTTTGGTGTCGGCTCAAAGATAGGACAGATGGCTTCTCTGGTCTCTGGAGATAGCTCTCTGATTGGTGTCCTCAAAGGTTTCTTTGATCTTAACTTGCAGCTTGACTACTTGCTGTCTTGCCAAGTTAATATTTATTACTCAGGATATCCATTTTCTGAGGGACTCTGGGGGTACAGAAGAGCTTAGATCTATTTATGCCCTGGAGTCAAGTTGGTGACTTGAAATACCAAGCAGTTATGTGTGGACTAGGAGGATAGCAGCAGCAAAAGTAGCTCACTGTTAGGTTTCTTTCTAACAGACACGCTCAGCCTTTGATGACTGGAGAGAATACTAATAGTCAACCCAGTAGGTTTCACCAAGAATTTTCTTGCTTCATTTAAAAGCACGTAAGAATTGAGGTTCCCAAGCATGAATAGTGTTTTCTTTCTCTTTCCACGAAAGCTTGGCACATTCAGATCTGTAAAGAAGACCATACAGGGGACTCATGGCATTGTTTTCCCCAGGACATGAGTCTGATCATGCTATTTCTGGAAGCCATTTCTGATCATGCTATTTCTGGAAGCCATTCAGGGTGGTCAGTCATTCCTGCTATTTATACAGTGGAGGTATTAAAAGCGAACCCTCTGTTTATTTACACTCAATCAACTTACCCATCTGAGGAGACGGATCAAATGCTACCACTTGGAGAGGAAAGCAACCCACCCCCACAGGGTTATGAATAAGAGATAGCCCTTACAGACATGGAGAGGGTGGTTAAGTCATCATATCCTTCAGGATTATATGTTTATGTGTGGCAGAAAACCCCAAAGAAGATGTATTTATTTGAGATATTGCTATTGCGTGCAAAGAACTAGTCCAGACTAGTCTAGACTAGTTCCATTCTAGTTGAAAAGTAAACTTTTATTTCTCTCTCGCATAAGTGAAATTTGGAGATAAAATTTGCAAGGTTGGTGCAGTGCACCATCATCAGGAACTCAGACTCTTTCTGTTGCCTGTCTTCTCTCTTGTTCTATCTTCTGTGATGTCTGGCTTCCACTTTCTTGTCCATCCACACTCAGGGCCAGGAAGGAAGAAGTAGAAAAGAAGTTCCTGGGTCTTCCTTTTAAGTTCTGTAAGGTAGACGTGGTGCTTTCCCTTGGGTCCCACTGGTCAGAATTTAGTTGCAAGGGATGCTGCATTATTGTATTCTAGGAGGGCGTGTGCCCAGCAAAAAATCAAAGAGGAAAAGCAAATATTGGGACAACTGGTGGCCTGACACAGTCATCATGAAGGCAGGCACAAATTGCCTTATGCATGTTCAGTATTTTGTATGATAGTTTTGGGGATTTGATATAAACAACTGGACAGGAACCTAGGCAGATGAGAAAGGGACACTGAGCTGAGAGGGTCTCCACCTTCGATGGCCCACCACCTTAGAACGGCCTAGATCCATCTGGATAGGACTGATTCATTTTTCCTTCTTGTGACAGCAGTTGGCTAGAAGTCCCTGTGAGCATTAAGAAAATCCTGTTAAGCCATTGGCATCATATTTAATGAACATGTACTATGGTTGTAGCATTTGATAATCTTTAAAAGTACTGCCAGAATAGGTAGACCTGGAGTTTCAGAGTGAGCCTTTTCTTGGAAGGTCTTGCTGAAGCTTAGGATCAGCCCTAGGTAATTGGTAAGATGCCCCATACTGGTCCATCACCCATCTCCCCACAGATGAAAGAACTCCATTCTTCAAGAGGCTCCTCTCCTGCCTCTCTCATTTTCTCAGTCTTTCTACTTAAGTAATAGGTCTTTTTGATCCATCAAGATATAAACCTTCATTAAGACCAAGGAGAACCTTAGGAAGAAAGCATAAGGTACTTGAAGACACAGGTACCCTAGGTTTCCATTCCCACTCTGTAGCTCCTGGAAAAGACATGTTTTTCCCCTTCATTTCCATACAGATCATCTTAGAATGACAGGTCCATATAATCTGAAAAAGCTTTAGCAGTCATTTAATCTGATTTCCTTCCTGAGCCAGTAATCCTTAAAAGCTGTATTTCTTAAGTGATGTGCCATGGAACACTACGTATTAATGAGAGCTCTGAAAGCAACAAGTCCCAAGGTCAAGAAAGCTTGGGAAACAGTGTACTAAATTCCCTGCTTGTATTACCGTATAGCTAGTTATTTATAAGCTGGTGGATTCTACATTATACATGAAAATGTAACTGCGCAGGAATAAACTCTTTCTGAACACCTTCAGAAATGGAGCTCACCACTGAGGATGTAGAGGCTATGTATAAGAAGCCTTTCACAGTGCCTTGGAGGAAGTGTGGAAGTCCCTGAGTTACTAAGCTAAGGAAAGTGTGTCATTAGAGTTCTATCAATGTTTCAGCTTGCTGGGACTCATTATCCTACTTGGTTGATTACTTAAGTTTGGGAGTTTTTTGGTCTTCCTTCTGCCCCTATCTGCCTCTTCCACATTTGTCTTCATTATGAGAAATTCATCAGCACATTTTTGCCAGAAGATGAGGAAGGGAAAGAAAGTGTGTGGAATTAGATCTCAATTCAGTAGAATTGCTTGTCATCGTGTGTTAGCAATGAACGAAATTGACAATTTAAAGTAAGATAATAATGGATCATATTGTTTTATAAATTCTGATTCTGATATTGGCTCTCAGGAGAGATTTAAAAGCTTCCCTTTTACCTGTACTTGATTTAATTGTGTTATCATTTTGGGAGATTTCTCATCTCAAAAATGATTTCTCATTTTCTCCCACCTTTTTGACATGTTCTCAATGAAGTGAGGGTGTTATCAGCCAGGACCAATCAGCCTGTGGGGAGCTTATATAATTTTTCATTTTTTCACATACTGATACTTTGGTCCACAGCCCTAACCCTGGGAAATACTTGCTTTTGACATCTACTAGTTACTAACTAACACTTAGACTCATGTTTCTTCACTTGTTTATCTCTAAAGACATATGTCTTCACTTTAACAGTGGCCAGTTTTGAGAAGTCTCTTACCTACGGACAAAAATAGTTTTGGTTCACAGTGAGTAAGATATACTTCTTTTTAATGAAAATGAGGTCCCTGGCTGGGACATTTCAAATCTACCCGAAGCTGGCCCAGAGAGATGGACACCTTTGGCAGCTCAACTATTGTTGCTAATGGATATGAGCTCCAATACTGATGTTCAGCTCTGTTGGAAAAGGCAGCAGTGTTCTGCCAAGAAGGGGATCTGGTTGCAAATGTGTGATAGCAGCAAAATGCTCAGTTGTGTGGGCAGTGGAAGGTGTGTTTGTTCAACTGAAACAACACCAGGGCTGAAAAGACCCTTGGATATGGTGTCTTCTGGTGGTTTAAAGCTCTGCCATGTGGAGTCCCTCTCTGTACCATCTGCCACATCTGCTTTGGGATTGTTTCTTTTCCTTGCTTTTTGCATAATTTTGGTTTGAAGAAAGGGTTTCATTACTAAAATACATTTTTATTTTTTTATTTTTTACGTAATCTTTCTACACCCAACATGGAGCTTAAACTCACAACCCCAAGATCAAGAGTTGCATGCTCAATGGATTGAGCCAGACAGATACCCATAAAATACATTTTTAACGTAGGAGTTCAGTTCAATTTCCTCATTTCATGGCTGTAGGGTAGGGGTGGTGATGAGAACACCTGCCCAAGGTCATGGGGCTTACAAGTGGCTCAATGCAGAAGTGGTTTTGGCCAAGCTCATCAGGATGGGGAGTGAAACAATTGTCAATGGTGGACCTGAACCAAAGCTTTCTACGTCCTATCAGACTTAAGATGTTCCTCTTTTTTCCTGGTGTCATTTCTCTAAGCACCAACTCTGGATCCAAGACATCTTCTCTAAGTAGCATGTGTCTGGATTATACAAGAGAAGTGAGACATTGTCTCCAGAAAGCCAGTTTCAAAAGATCACGTATTACCTATTGAGCTTCTCCCAGACAAATTTCCTTCAAACGTTGCTTGGGACTCGTAGGGACTTGGAGCTTGGGGCCAGCTGGTGCCTGATCCAGCTTTTCTGCTAAGATGATTGTTTTCAGCTAACCCTTTCTACTCCACACATTGCAGTTTCCAGGCAGGGGTTTCCCAGGAACACTACCGCTATCCCCACAGCACCAATCTGAATGAGATTCAGACCGACTCATCTAAAATGCTGGTCTGCTGCTTATTAGCCATATGACTTTGAACAAATTTTATAACTTCTCTGAATCTCATGTTTCTTATTTTAAAATAGCAATAATAAGACTTATCTCATATGGTTATTGAGAACTAACTAGTACATTATCAAATAAAAAAGTGTTTATCACAGACCAGGCTCTTGTTAGGCATTTCATCAGAGGTGGCTGTCCGTGTCTGTGTTGTTGCTGAGTCGTTGTGCTTCAGGAACCTCACTCGTGCTGATGGCAGGAAGATGGGCGTCTAGAAGCTATTGGGTGTGGCCTGGAGAAGATTAACTTGAGAGGATCTTCTTGGGGGAAGCTGGGCCTCAAATCTGTCAGTTGGTGCAGTTAACATCCAGTTTCCAGTCTGTGGTAGGTAATCCTTCATGCCAGGGAGAAATCCTCCTTCTCTATGAAAAATCTGTGCATAGGGCAGCAGAAGAGAATTGAGGTGAGGGAAGAGGTGGGTCAGGATAGGAGACAGAGCCTTGAGCAAGTCCTTCAGTGGAAGACATGGCTTTATTGCCCATGCTAGAAGCTCCTGGCATGCTAAAAAAAATCCCTTAGAGTCCAAGAAACTTTATAATTTTCTGAGTCTTCCACTCTCTGTGTTCACTTTCCTTGCTCCCTGGGAAAACTTGAGTCTTCTCCATGCAACTTGCTCAAGCCATGGTTCAACCTACCTGCAGATGTCCTGGCGACCCTGAGTCTGACAGATGGGCTCTGCTACCCAAGAGAGCTCTAAATGAGACAGAGCTTTGTGAAGAGCTGCCTAAAGCACTTGGGGTTTGGGGAAGGGAAAAAGAAGTCAGTTATTTGTATTCCCCAGAGATCTCTAAGCCCTCTGTTCTGTTAGTGCACAGGGTGTCCTGCACCCCTCAGCAGACAATACAGATACCTGCATTTCCTTGGCTTCTGGTTTGGGAAAGTCAGTCCTGGGTCAGGACTAGATATTGGATATTGTCCTTCCCCAAACTGCCCACTTGGCTAGATTTCTCCCCTTCAAACAGACACTTCACAGTCTCAGGGTGGAACATTCTTTAATTGACACAAGCCATCCAATAGGCAAAAGTAGACAACTCTTGCATTTCTTCAGTATTTGTGATTCATAAGTTGTTTCTGATCATCTTCAGTTTTTCCTTCACCCATACATCAAACATTTATTGAGTGCCACTGTTTTCCAGGCATGGTATTAGGCACTGGTCATAAAGTGAAAGGAGATGCCCTTCTGGCCCTTTAAAAAGCCAGCAAGGCCAGGCTCTGATGCGAGCTTCTCTTCTTGTAGTTGAAATGTGAACTTCAAGAACCTCTGACAACCTTGGAAAATAATTTTACTTAAATTGCTTTACTTTCTGTCAGCTGTTTTTTGAAGAAAAAAAAAATCATCCCTGCAATCACTTCTTGGAATTTTCTTGATTTTTCACCAATTTAAACTCTAATGTAGTCCTGTGTAGAGAATGTCACTATAGTTTGGAGGGTATATGTGTGTGGGTGTTGATAATTTTGTATTTTCTTTGGGGGTGGAAAAGGAAAACAATGCGAGGTAAGAGAATTCTTAAATATTCATTTTTATAAATTTTATTAAAGAATTTTGTCAGAAGAAAAACATTGGACAGCCCCTCGAGGAGCAGGAAACTACAGCACTGTGGAAGTTCTCAGTTAGAGGCCTGCCCAAAAGAGAGATCTCTGAACAAAGTATTTGTGGGGTATGGACGGAATTGTGTCCTCCCAGATTTCCCATGTTGAAGCCCTAATCCCCCACCCCCCACCCGGTGTGACTGTATTCAGACACAGGGCTTTTAGGAGGTTACTAAGGTTAAATGGAGTCATAAGGGTGGGGTCCTCGTTCAACACGATTGGTGGCCTGATAAGAAGAGGGTGAGAACAAAATCTGTCCACACGCACACACTGAGGAAAAACCATGTCAGCAGATAGTGGGAAGGTAGCCATCTGCAAGCCAGAAAGAGAGCTCTCACCAGAGCCTGCCCTTGCCGGCATCCTGATCTTGGACTTCCAGTTTCCGGGACTGGAAGAAGACACATTTCTGTCCTTCAAGCCCTGGTATTTTGTTATGGCATCCTGAGCTGACTATGTGTGTGTGTGTGTGTGGCGGGGGGGGGGGGGGGGGGGGGAGGTGGCAAGGTCAGGAGCCTCCCAGAATTGTTGGCACCTCACCTGCCACTACAGAACTGTCTGGCTTTGTCACCAGGCCTTGAAGAGAAGTGTGTACGGCTGGCTTCTTGTACAGTCTGAAATTCTTGAGCAGAAGCAATTTTTCTGTTAAGCCTGGGATGACTTCATGAGGACAGAGTCGGCCTGGGTGTGTACGATCCTCTCCCAGCTTGGTCCCGTCAGGGTCCAGGCGGAATCCCACCACTACCACTTCTGCAGAGCTTCTGGCACTGTTTATGAGTACAGATATCTCTCTCCTTGGGGAATACGTGAAACCTGAAGACATTTTCATTAGCGCAGGATCTGGCCTTTAGCAAGTGCTCAGTGTAGGTCTTGTTGAAAATGTTAAATCGATACACGTCTTTACCAGCCTGCATCTCTCATTTCCACGTTTCTTCCTACATGCCCGTTTACTGAGAACTTACCAGACTATTTGCTGGAAAAATTGAAAATAACTTCATGGGGCTTTAAAGGTTATCTTTTTTTTTCCCCCCTTTAAACTCTTTTGCTCAACACTGAGGAGATAAAAGGTGGAGGAGGGGGAGTAAAGGCAGAGACACAAGAAAAGCAAGGACTGGGAGAAGCAGAGAAATCACCTTTATCCTACCAGCGTCTTATGGGTGCCAGCCTCCTGTCAGCTCCTAACCTTAGGTACCTGCGGCCTGAGAGGAGGGGTGTCTATAGCCACAGCCTGGAGCAAGGGGTCCTGCTTTAATGACTGGGCTGCACAATGCATACTTCGTGCCAGCGGAAGCCTCTGCAAGAGGACCCCCACTGAGGGGGTGGGTGATGAGCCTACAGGACCAAGTGAGGAGGGTCACCAAGGACTACAGGCTTTGTTAGGGCACTGGGTGAAGATGCTTATAGCTGCTCGCCCAGATATATAAGGTCATGGAGAGCACTGGTCATCCTTGCAGCTTGGAGGAGATTCCCCACCCCACATGGCAAGGACAAGAGGGATTGAGAGAAGGAGATCACATCTAACTGGATTGATAGGATTCCTCTACTTGGCCTGGTCTGCTAACGCCCCTTCTAGAACACAGATCCCACGTGGACTCGAGTATGGCTTGCTCCTTGGCTTGTACAGAGAGATTTGGAAACATAGTTTGAAATGTTCCCATTCTCAAAAAGAGGGTGACAGACAGGGGGGTAGGTAAGGATGCAGAGTCAGAACCCATTGATAACATCTCTAGAGGTTTCTTAGGGAAGACATACTCATCCGTGCAAAGTAGGTGGAGAAGGAAAATAGAAACTCGTTCTACCACAGGCAGATGAGAGGTCAACCATCTCCTTGTTCGCAAATCTTCACAAGACTTCCCTTCAAGGCTAACACAATCCTGGGTTATTTTCCAAAAGTGCTATACCTAGTACAGCTTTATTATTTTCAAGTAAAGCTGACAAGAAGTGAATTTGAAATTATTTGGACCTACAATTATGTCACATTTTTTTGGTGAATATTACTGGGCATGTTCTAACTTCACACAGATAGTGAAACTGAGGAACCCAGAAGGGCTACATAGCAAACCAGGGTAATCAACTCTATCTCTATACCTTCTTGAAGTATATACAGCTTTTCCAGCTTTCATGTTCTCCGGTTGTATGCATGTTTACTCTGCGGGAGACAGTGTGGTGTATATGAAACGTACATGATTTTAGGGCATAGAAAACCCTGGATCTTCCAGACTTTATAGACTATGTGACTTCTGGGAAATTATTGAACCAGTCATTTTGAACATTAATTCCCACATTTGCAAAACAAAGAAGCACGTCCCTCAAACCTTCATGAGGATAAACAACTTGGTGCTTTAAAACCCAGGACACTGCCTTGCACATAGTAGACACTGAAATATTTAGAGGAGGAAGAGAAGAAGAAAAAGTTCTTATTTTTTATTATAACATCTTTTTAATAGTGAGGAGTCTATTTAATGAAATAGGTAATAATTATTTCAGAGAAGTACCTTTGAACCTCTCTATAAGATGCAAGTTTCAGGGATACCTGGGTGGCTCAATCATTTAAGCATCCAACTTTGGCTGAGGTCATGATCTTGGCAATTTGTGAGTCTTAGCCCCGCGTTGGGCTCTCTGCTGTCAGTACAGAGCCCACTTCTGATCCTCTGTCCCTGTCTCTCTGTTCCTCCCTTGCTGATGTCTCTCTTTCTCTCAAAATAAATAAACTTTAAAAAAAAAGATGCAAATTCCAGTTATCTTGGTCATAATCATTTAAATTGATCTCTTCTTCCATTTCAGTCATGTATATAAGAACCTTGCATTCCTACAATGTTAAACAGAAGTTAAACTTATGGCCTTGCATCTTGACAAGCAGAAGTGAGTAGTATATGAGAATACATAGAGTTAGCCCACTGTCTTCTCCTTCACGTTTAGACAGTCTTGCCACCTCCCAGACACTAGAGCAACAGCGAGAAAAGTGGGAGAGGAACCACTGGCCCAGCAGAGGCCTGTCTCGGCGTTCCATCAGTAAAGAGCGATGGGTGGAGACACTGGTGGTGGCTGACACGAAGATGATTGAGTATCATGGGAGTGACAATGTGGAGTCCTATATCCTCACCATCATGAACATGGTATGTCAGACCCTGGAGTGGGGAGAGGCAGCTGGCGAACAGTGTCATTAGATATGCTCTACCCTCCAAAAATAAGAGATACCTTTTTTGTTCTTTCCATATATCTGTATCTATATCTATCTATACACATCTATCTATCTATCTATCTATCTATCTATCTATCTATCTGTATATAGATAGATATATCTATCTATATACAGATAGATAGATATAGATATATGAATCTATTCCCTGCCTAAGTGAGGAAGGATGGAAATTCAGGGCTAATTATTCTGTCTCTTAAAGGTGTGTATCCTAGGGAAATTTGGGATTTGTCATATATTTTCTACTGGGTATTGCTCAAGTGACTCAATCCTTTTAGTGTGACTTTATCTCATCAATTTATGTTAGTGCACAGATAAGTAAACTGAGGCAAAGAATTAGAACATGCTTTCCTCAAGGTAGTTAGAATTAGAATTGGAATAAAGTTCATGACCCCCCTAATTCCAGACTTCCCTTTTGTATCCTTGGTGTTTCTGCCTTCCCAGAGAGAGGGTTAGAGAGAGTGCTAGTCTTATGGAGACGGGAAAAGGTATTTGACTAATGAACTGATAATACAAGAGAGAAAGACTATGGATCAGGGAAAGGGTCAAAGGGAAGAAAGGCACCAGTCCCTCAAGCACACAGCTAGTCAGTCACCTTGGAAAGGTTGCTGTTAAGTATCATAGTGTGGATTGGGCCAGGGGGCATTTCTCACTCTTTGTTGCACTCCCCCCCAAAATTCCTAAGCTATAAAATAACATTTATTTCAAGTGCATCACAGTGCTATTCCTCCCCCCCCCACCCCCGCCCCACTCTGGTATTTATCTATGCATGTGAGCTAATGGTTTTCCATTTCTGACTCTAGGTCACTGGGTTGTTCCATAACCCAAGTATTGGCAATGCAATTCACATTGTTGTGGTTCGGCTCATTCTACTTGAAGAAGAAGAGGTAAGGAATAGCTTCTCCACTCTACTGTTCTGCATCCTTACCCTTACCCTCCCTACCTCTTTTTTCAGGAGAGCTCTTGAGAGATGAGAAACGGGACACCAAAGGGTGTTTAGAAGCCCAGTAAGAAAGAAAATAATATTTCTGTATTATTTTCTTGGGAATTTGGTGCTGTTGAGTGGGAGATGGAGAATGTTTCTGAGGTATACGTCATTGGACTCATCTGATGGTCATTTCATCTAGTAACACACAAATCAGGTTTGCAGCAGTGACTAAGAGTGTTCCACAGTGAAAGAGACTAAATCATGAAATGGTTGCATGGTTTCAATAAAAGTTGGGAGCAACATGGAAATGTTGAACCTTTATACTCTTTACCTCTTGCATAATTAATTCTTGTCCCTCAACTCTGGGCTATCTTGTCTCTCTGCGCATTTACCCTTGGAAATGTCATCTATTCTCAGAGATTTACATGTCTTCTACATGCTGAGACTCTCAATTGATACTTCAAACTGAGACCTTTCACTTGAGCTCCAGACTCACATCCAGTTGCCTCCTTGGCATCTCACCCTGGATGGGCCATAGTCCTGGCAAACTTAGTAAGTCCGCAGTGGAATTCTAGATTCCTCTCTGCCCCGATCGTCTCAGTTCTGCCTCTCCCTGACCCCATTCTCCAACCCTCTGTGTTACCCATTTGAGTAAATTTTGCTACTGCACCATAGCATAAGCCTAGGAGTCTTGAATCCTGCTTTTCTTCTCTTCTACATTCAACAGCAAGGCCCATAAGGCTACCTTCAAAATACACCTCAAAGTCACCCACTGTTCATCATTTCTACAGTCATTATGTTGCTTTAGGTCTTATTGGTTCTTATTGCAGTGAACTCCCAAGTGTTCTTCCTATTTTAAGACTTGCCCTCCATAATCCATTCTCTATGTAGCAGTTAAAATGATAATCTTAAATGCAAATTTGTGTTGCTCCACTGCACAGAACTGTTAAATAGCTTTCTGGTGTTTTTAGAACAAAATAAAAAATTTCTGCCATGTCCTGCAGAGATTTTCATGATCATCATGCCTCCATCCACTCGTCTTTCCATATGTCACTCTCTGCCTTGTTTCCCACCCTTGAACACCCTGGACTTCAGATAGGTTCTGGAACATACAAGGCCCTCTTCAGCCTCATGGCTTGTGTGCTTATGTTACCCAATGCCTGAAATACCCCTTCCTTCGCCCTACTGATGGCTGGAACTTCTTACCTGTCAGGCCTCTGTTTACTTGCTGCCTCTCTCCAGAGAAGTCTCAGTGGCCAACCTACTCAACCTTGCTTGGTCTTCTCCATCACAGAATGAAGTTTACTCCTTTATTGATACTGCTGTCTCAATTCATTAATATTCTGTGTCTTTGTTTACTCTTTTCTTGTTTATCTTAGCCACCATCAGAATGTGAATCCCTTCTTTATTATTATTAGCTATATCCCAGCACCTAACAAACAAATGAATGAAGTGAAACTTAGTGAGTTAATGAACCAACCAACTTGATGGAATGTCTTTGCAATCTATAGACCTTACCCAGCAGCTGAATATGTGAAGAATGGCATCATTCAACTCTCCCTCAGCAAGAGACCTGAGATCAAAATGCTCAAGGCAAGATTTATGGTTTTCTGGCCTCCACAATCAGAAGATTTAAAAAACAATAGTATCTGGAGCCTGGATCCATTTTCCTTTCTCTCTCCGCTACCATCCCCCACTTTCCTAATCACTCAAGCATACTTTGGGTATCTCAGAATATTGATGGATGTATTATTTTCCTTCCTGTGAACCTCTTGTTATGAAAATTCATCCAGTGATTAGAAACCAAGCAAAACAAAAGCAATGTATCCTTTCAACTCTAACATGACCTGTCTGATTCTATGAGAATGTAACCTTGATTATTATTTACTATTGATTAGGGCCCAGACAGTAAAGTTAAGTATTAACTGACAGGGTACAAATCGTTCTTGCCTGGTAGAGATGAGGATAATTTGTGTCCAGCAGAGAAAAGAACTCTGAAAGTTGTGGTTTTATGGATCTCTGGAACATTAACTGATTTTGCATCTAATTTAGCAATCGTATTCCAGCCTTCTTTCTTTACAGTTTCACCAACTATAGTGACATCACTTTCCTATATCTGCCTTTGAACTAGCTTGGATGTTAGGGAAAAATCTGTTATAAGATGGCCGACAGGACTGATCAGGGAATTCCAGTCCTTGTCAGAAGACACCCCTTCTGGGATTTCCTTCCTACCCTGCTTGCCACAGGTGCCAAATTACTACTAATGAGGGATACAGAAGTCACAGACTATAAATTGTCCCCTCTGTTGATGCTCTGGGCTCAGATCTCTGGAGAATGATCTCCTCTGGGCCCACCGGTGTAAAATAAACCTCCTTCCTTCCAAGATCTCCGAGTGCCGCTAGGTTCTTCTGCCGGGTGATCCAGACCAGTTTCCATAACATGGACATCTTGTCTATCTTCTTATTAATGAGTTAAATACATTCCTATCATGCTTACTATATATTTGTATGAGAGTTACATTTTTAACTTTGTAAAAATTATGCTTTGATACTATGGAAGACAAAATTTCACTATTGTGTAATGGTCTAGCCTATATGCGTGCTTAGCTGCAGAATATGTAGAAGTTTAGGGTTTTCAGACAAAAAAAAAAAAGAGAGAGAGAGAAGAAGAAGGTTCTTCTGAATGTGAAAGGGAAAACCTTTCCCCTCAGCAGTGCCACTGGTAGTGCTAGTCAGACCTCAAATTGTGGCTTCCATGGATCAGGCCCTTCGAGCTCCGCATCTCTCTGTCCCTGGGAAACAATGCCACTTGGAGTCTGTGGAGGTCTCCCGATTGGATGTGGGGTGACCCCATAGTCTGGAGGCCAGAGGTGCAGACAGTGAAAGAATTCACAAGGCAGAACAAAGGAGATATAAGTTTATTGAATACACTGCAAGGGAGCAGTGGGCAGGACAGCAAAGGAGAGACTCTGTGCCATAAGGCAGCAAAGGAGCGGGGGTGGGGGCTATAGTTAAGGGAGAAGGTAAGGAGGTATGAGAACGTATGTAATTTTCCTTTTTTGGTATCTGTGTCCTGGGGTAAGTAACCAATGGGTTACCAATGACCCATTGGTCATCCAGGGCTTATGGATATTTTGAGGTGGGTTGCCTAATGGGCCTGTTTGTATTCAGCTAGGGAATTGGAGGTCGCTGTGGGCCCTTCTACCTTACTCATGGTTTCATTGTCTGAAGTTGGTTACCTAAAAGCAACCCTTACAGAATCCTTTGAAAGAATTTGATTGGCTGCTCTCTGACTCCATCACAATTATTTTCCTTCTTCCTGTCCTCATTTTGCAAGAGCAGAGACACAAATGATTTGCTACAAAAAAATCCATGGCTTTCTTCCTTTTGCTTGCCAAGTATCTTCCTCATTCAGGCTTTTATAGAATCTCCAAGTAGTACAAGGTTCATAATTTGACAGTAGAATTGCCGGCTCATTGAAGAGTTGCAATGTGCAATTCTCATTTTTGTGATTCCCAGATAGTGGCTCAAGCTATTCTTCAAATCTTTGACTAATGAGCAGCCCCAACCACAACAGACAATGATTCCAGCCTTACCTGACATCAGGGAAGCAGCCAGAGGCATGTGAGTTATTGGGAGGGGACTCCTCTGAGCAGGAAGACCTGAGGTCTAGTCTTACTGTGCATTCATCCAGTAGGTAACTCTGCAAAGGTGAAGTGACATCACTGTTCCATACCCTGTTTTTCTCCATCTGTGAATCAGAAGAGAGTTGTGGTATATTCACTGTATGTCAAAAGCTATGTTGGCCTCTAAAGATACAAATACAAATATGAGTCTCATTTTCTGATTTTCAGAGGCTTAGAGTCTAATGCACAAAAGCATAAAATAAGAAATTTTCAAATTGAGATTGCCATGAGTGTAAGAAAGAGTAAAAGAGCACCCCAGATAGGGGAGGCTAAGCTGGGTTGTAAAGGAGGAGAAGGAGTTAACCAGTGAGGAAGGACATTCCAGGTAGAGGGACCTGCGTGGTTAGTAGCTTGAACACTTAAACTAGCACTTTACATATGAGGACTCATCCTTGTGAACACTGATAATGAACCCCGAAATGGGAGCCTCAATAACCTTGCTGTGAAAAAAGGAGACAGGACTGTGCGGGGGACAGGAGAGAGAGAGGAGAGCCAGTCACAACCTGCTCACTTCCGTGCAACAGGTTTGTTCCCTGTTTCTGCGCTGACATCATCATCCTTCCAGGTGTGGAAGCCAGAGATCCAGAGGACAACCATGTCACCTCCTCCCACCCCTCGTATCCAGTCCATCATTAGGGGTGGCCAATTTTACCTGATTCTTTCCATTTCTCACTTTAATTCAAAAAAACAGTTATCTTTTTCCTGGGCTACAGTTGTGTTTACTTTGGTCGACTTGGATTCCTTTTGATCTCATTTTCTCATTGCCGCCAGGATGATGTCAAAATGGTAATCTGGGGTGCCTGGGTGGCTCAGTCCATTAAGTTTCTGACTCCGGCGCAGGTCATGATCTCACGGTTCATGAGTTTGAGCCCCGCTTCAAGCTCTGTGCTGCCAGCTCAGAGCCTGGAACCTGCTTCAGATTCTGTGTCTCCCTCTCTCTCTGCCCCTCCCTTGCTCATGCTGTCTCTCTCTCAAAAATAAATAAACATTAAGAAAAATGGTAATCCAATCATACCCACTCCCCCCCCCCCGCCCCGCACCCATTCTCCACCCCGCCCCCACCCCTGGTTTAAAGCCATACAGCGCTTTTATGATTCCCTCTCTCATCTCTTACTATGCCCCCTTTACTTTTGGGATAGAGCAGTAGTCTTCTCCTCATGGTTCTCCTGCCACTGGTCTTGTTGCCTGGACTGTCTTCCTTCCTGTCTTCACTTAGTTGACACCTTAATCCTTCAGATATCAGCTCAAGGGTCAGTTCACTGAGGAAGCCTTCCCTGACCTCCATGCCCAGTAAGATTCTATTATACACTTTCACAATGCTATGTATTTCTTCTTTACAGCGCATATCACAGTTGTAATTTTACATCTGATTGATGCACTTCCCATCATTAGTATGTAAGACTTAAAGGCGGAGGCTGGGTCCAGTGTTGCTCACCTTCTAGCCCTATTGGTACGCAATAGATAAGGGAAAGAGTGAGCACATGAAATCAGCAGTCAGGACAAAGATGAGGGTCAACCGCTGTTATGACAAGCCTGGTAAGGGATAGAGCCCATATAAAGGGATTTGGATCAAATTCTGTGGGAGCTTCTGGATGGTTTCAAACTAAGAGATGAAATGGAAATAAAGTCATTAGAGAGATGGTTCTAGGGCTCTATGGAAAGTGATATGAGGTGGAGAATGATGAGGTTTTGGGGTGATAGTGGGTTTCGCGGGGTCTGGAGCTGATGGCCAAGAAAGAATTCTTGAAGACGTCTTTGGTGCAAAAACATGCTTTTATTAAAGCACGGGGACAGGACCCATGGGCAGGAATCGCTGCCCCAGACCCTGTGGAGAGACTGCTTATATATTTAGGAGTTGGGGGAGGTAAAGTCCAGGGGAAGTTTCCAGTGAGATTTTCGTATGCTAAAGAAGACTCCCAGGATCCTGGAGGCCTAGCTATTGTCAAGCTAAGGTTGTTTTCCCTCTAGCAAAGCATTAACATTAAGATAGGAGGGAGTTCCCTAGAGAAAAGTTTTACTCTGCCAGCCTCAAGTATTTGTCAATGGGCTGCAGGTTATAAGGAAATTTAATTTTATCTGCCATTTTCCTCTGCCTTTGTTTCCCACATCAGGGAATCCTGAAGCAGGGTCTCTGAGGTAGGCCTCTTCCATAGTGACTTTCTACAACTCTCATCTTTCTTATTCTAATCACATCTGACAGCTAACACCATTTTGGGCCTTCATTTTCTGTGGTAGGTTCAAAAGACACTATAGTTGATGTGGAAAGTGCAGTTTTTGTTTGTCATTCACTGCTACCTCAAAACCACTATGGATTTTCATCACATTTTGAGAATAAACTAGAATGATCTGAGACGGTATTAAATTTGGAGCAACCTGGTGGCTTCCTCAAAGACTAGGTGGTCATATTTCAGACCAGTGGAAACTGAAGTGCTCAAAAAAAATATGCTGGAAGGGCATATCAGGCATACTGAGACATTGTGGGCCATGAAATCACAGTAGCTTCAGATATGAGCCCATGTGCTCTCATTCCTATTCTGCTTTCCTGTAGCCCTGAACCAAGCTCTCATTGTCATTTTATGACCCTAATCCTATCCTTTGAACTTTTTATTCTCCCTTAAGGACTTGGACACAGACCTTGCCTCAAGCCCTTTCCATTTTAGACCAATTCATTCGATGGCCTCCCTGTTCCCCTTCTGGGCCAAGGGTTAGGGATAGGATTAGTCCCCTCCCTCCAACACTTGTGAGCAGTTGACATCAAGGAGAGAATCAGATTTATCATTAGTCCCTCCCCTTTCCAGCTGTATGATCTTTGGTAGGTTATTTGACACGTCTGTGCCTCCATTTCTTCATTCTGTAAAATGGGGATAATAATATCTACTTCCTAGGATTGCTGTGAGAATCAGACATGTTAATTCCTGCATTAGTTAGCATAGCATCTGGCTTGTAGAAACCACTCAGTAAATGTTACTGTTGGTGTGATTCTTCTTCCTGTCATCATCATCACGTAGGCCCAACCACAACCCTGTATGTTGCTGTTATGCTCATTTCACAGATGAGGAAACCATGCAGAGTTGTTGAAGGAAAATAGAAAATCTGAAGGACAAGATTAGGGTCATAAGCTGGGACTCCTTTTAAGAACAGGATAGAGAAAAAAGAGGGATGGGAGTGAGCTGGGATGAGGCCAGATGGGTCGCAGTCACTGTGCCATCGGGGGTGAAGCCTGAGGGTGTCAGGCTGGCTTGAAAGAGTGGTGGGAGGGCTGACAGACAGGAAGACGGTGACTGTTTTCAGAGAACGAATTTCCCTCTTGGTCTCCAAGTGATTTAATGTTGGGTTTCCTTTTACGACACTCTAGAGTTAAGGACCTGTTAGCTTCGGGAATTCAGGCTGGTGATTTCCCCTGTCCCCATGGGGATTTCTAGGTCTGTATTATGCTATATAATCACAGCTCTTTTGGGATAAATGTCAAAAATATTGGCAAAGAATTTATACACTCATCACTTCTTTTTTAATCAAGACTTTTTGTCTGATAGGTGAATTATTCCTTAGTTTTCATGTAAAACTTTGTACTATTTTCTCTTCTCTGTCCAGTATCTTTTTTCTTAGGAACCTAAGCCTGGCTGGCAGAACAGAATCCAGGTTGTGCTTTGAATCACAAGCTGTTACTAGGAATTCCAAGGAAATCCATACAAGATTTTTTTTTTCATTATACAGAGAGCTTACCAAGAGAGAACAATTTATAGCAAAAGCCACATTTTGCAGGTTCATTTCCTGTCTCCCACTTGGGGCTGTTTCTGTGAGCTGTTGCAGATTTCCTTGAGGTCTTCTCCCTGATAGGGTTGAGTACTCAAACGAGTAGGAAAGAGGAAGTTGGACCCATTTGAGAAACTACGGTGAGAAGAAAAAACAGTGAAAGAACAAAAAGGGAAATCTATTTTTGTTTACAGAGGAAACTGGGTGTAAAATTAGCATGGATGGGGGTCTCAAGCTCACGTAATTACAAGGATGCTTTATGGAACATGCTCAAGTCTCCCCATATTCAGTGAGCCAGTATGACCTCCCCAAAATTCTTCTGCGTCTTGGGCATGCTTGGGGCGTGTGGTTTTGAGGCATAGTTAATTATGCTTCTTGGGGCTCCTGTGATCAGGTGCATTCAAGAAACTAAATGCAACAAGTGTTTCCTGGACTAATGAGACTTGGAGAGTAAGTCTTATGAGACTTGGAGAGTAAGAGGCTGAGGGAGTTTAGAAAAGTTGTGCTCACTTAAAACCTCCTGGAAGAGTCATGACATTTAGTAGAAAAGTCGTAAGGGATCCTGACGACACTGTTACTGAACTTGTGTTAAATATCACATATTGTAGATGGAAGTTCTACACAGGGACAAGGTACCAGCCTGCAATGATCCACAAATGATCAGCAAATGATCAGCAACTTAGTTAATTATGCACTTGCTTTGTCTGTAAAAAAAAAAAAAAAAATGACAAAAGCAGTAGGGAGAAAGCAAGCAGAATTTTGGGGGAAGACTTTAGTTCCTAACATTTTATTTTCTCATCGGTGACTAATCCTCAGGTTATTCCAGAACCGCTTTGTAGGAATGTTGGGATGTCAGAACACATTGTTGACATCTACTTTTCAGCTCCTTTTCCTCTCCTCCACTCCCTCTGCCAGTAGTCCCACAGCTAGCAAATCTCAACCACGCTGACCCATGTGTGTAGATGGTTCAACCTCAACATAGTTCTCATGACTCCATAGTCACCTTTTGTCCATTCTCCTCATTTTTGTCGAGAACTATGAAGGGTCTTAGATTTTATTCTCCTTGCGAGCTCACCAGTTATCCTGCCATGCTTTCCTGGATGCGATGCTGGGAGAAGACATGAGACTTCTGGGTCGGAGATAGAGGACTTTATTACTCACAGCACAGCATGAGGCAGGAACTTCATGTTTGCAGCTGCCCCTCTTGTCCCTTCAAAGGGGTGAAAGGGGCAGCCTGGGTGGATGCTGTGCACACAGTGGGTTTTATCACAGTCCTTTAAAGGAGGTTGTGAGCAAACCTGTCAGCTTGTGCCCCAGAGGGAGTCATTATCCTTTTTATTCTAGACAGCAAATAAATCTGTCCTCTTCCGTGGAGGGGGACATTCTCTCTGTACTCAAGTCTATTTCCACACAACATCCTTGGGGAGATATAAAAGCTGTCCATGCTTTTGCTCAGATGCTGTGAAGAAACATGAGCGATCCACGTAGAACTGCCTCCCAGCAGTTCCTACCTCAAGGCACCGAAATTATTATTACAGATGGTTTTTGCTCTATTCTTACACTTCTGACCCCTTACGTTTTGCTTCTCTAATCCACAGGAGATCTTTCCTCTTTACTGATCCACCACAAAACCTCTTACCCATGTGAGCTGCACTTTTGTCTGGCTCAGTGGATGTATTCTTCACCTTTTCTCCATTCCTTGGCGGGGGGTGGTACACAGCCTCAGTTTAGTCTGTACACCTGCCGTGTGCCAGGCTATGTGCAGTGCCTAAGATAAGTAGGGGAATAAGCCTCAGACCTTGTTCTGAAAAAGCTAAGGAGGCAAACAGGCACACAATTTGATCATTTTAACCTAGGGCAGCAAGTGCTATGAGCCAGGTATGTGCAAGATAAACTGGCAGGACCCTAATCCAGAGTGAGGTCAGGGAAGGCCTCCTGGAAATGCTCAAACTGAGTCTCAAAGAATGAATGGATGTTAAATAGGTTGAAGGGGTAAGAAAGGAGAGAAGGGCATTCTAGGTAGAGGAAAAGCTTGAAAACAGCAAGGTAAATAGACCATGGTGTGTGGTATTTGGTGGTGGGGGGTGGTGGGGAAGGGGGGTGGGAGGTAATATCAGTAGTCTGAATGTTGCCAGAGCATAAACTGTGAGGTTGCATGCAGGTGAAGGGAGAGCTTCCTAGAGGTCAGGCTTTGAAGAGTCTTGAGCCATGAGTCATGATATGGGCAGACTCTGGTTTTGACTCGATCAGCCTGGCAACAACAGAGGATGGATTTAAGAACAAAGAAGAAAGAGGGAGAAGAGTTCAGAAATGATGCAAACAGAAACTCAGGCATGAAATGATCAGAGTTTCAGCTAGGGCAGTTGGGAATAAAAATGGAGGGGAGGTATATTTAACAGCACCTGAGAACAGATGGGGAAGCAGGATATGGAGGGAGAGAAGACCAACAGGTGGACACCAGTGTTTCTAAGATTAGACCACTAAGTTGATGGCAGTTCAACTTCGAGGAAGCAGGAAGAATAGCAGGTTAAGATTGTTGGGGGAGGATTTCAGGGATGCTGAGTGGTGCCATCCAGAAGGTGTCCATCAAGAGATTTGGGTGCATGAGTTTGCACTCTAAGAGAGGTTTGGAATGAGATGCAGATTCAAGAGTCAGCAGCATATAGGTGATGTCCCAAAATCTGACTGTGATTGAGAGTGAAATGAGCAGTGAGCCAAAAGAAGGACAGAAGAGGCTGGGAGGAGCCTGAGAAGTGGTCAGAGAGCAGGAGGAGGATGGAGAGCTGGGGGTCTCAGAAGTAGAGCATCTCTTCCTGTGTTTGTCCCTTCCCCAGTGTGACCTGGGGGAGAAGAAATAAGCAAAAATCATCCACTGGGCTAATCGTTAAATCTTTCCTATTGTTCAAGCAAAAAGTTTAGACTTTTTGAAGTCTAAACTTACAGAAGTTTCTAGACTTAGAGAAGTCTTCAACGGTTTGGAAATCACTAGTCCTGGACTAGTAGCCGCAGACCTGGGACGAAGCCCAGCTCTGCCAACACCTGCTGTGTGACTTGGCTAAAGTACTGCCCCTCTCTGGCCTGCATTTCCTCACTGTTGAAGCGAGAGGATTGGATGCCTAATACCTAAGGCCCTTCAGGGAAATGAGCTCTTAGTAATTTATGGGAAAACTGGAAGCAGAGTTTATGCTTCAACATCTGGAAAATGACTCTGCGTTCCCCACGATGAAAATGTGTCCTTGCTGACACTGAATTTGGCTCGGGGAGAGGAGAGGTTTGTAAACATTCCCTTTTCCTTAAACAGACATTCACGGATTAGTATGTAAGTCTTCCAAAGTGGTGAGACCAGCCAACATATAAAAGGGCAATAATGAAGCAAAGATTGAGCTTTTCCAATCTGGTGGTATCCCACTTTGAGCTGTGTGCCCCCACTAGGGATTTTGTGAGCTGAAGAATATTCTGAGATGGCCTCCCTCTGCTTCTGTCTGTGTGGTCACCTTAACCCTAATAAGTTCTTATATTCATGGCTACTTAAACAGGGAACTTAAACCTTTGCGTAGGTGCGTGAAGTGTGCGGGGTGTGGGTGTGTGAGTGTGTGGGCTCTTCCTACCCACTGTAACCCATCTCAAAGAGTACAGCTTCCCTTTGATTCAAAGCTATGGGATTGCACATACAACTAACTAGTAAGTAACCCACATAGAATCATACTGAAAAGTGCATTGTAAGGTTTTCTGTTGCAACCCTCAAGCCTTTATTCAGACCGGTTATCATTTTTAAGATATTTTTAAAATATTTTTGTTTTGAAATAATTATAGAGTCACATGCAGTTGGAAGAAATAGCACAGAGAAATCCTTTATATCCTTCACTCACCTTCTCCAAGTGATAACATCTTGCATAACTCTAGTATAATATCATAACCAAGAAATGAATACAAACCCTTACCTTATTCAGATTTCATCAGTTTTATAAGAACTGATTTGTGTGTGTAAGTGTGTGTGTATGTGTGCATTTACGTCTATGCAGTTTTAACACATGTAAATTTATGTGACTACTGCCACAATACAGAATAGTTTCATTACAAGGACAACTCGTGCCATGCTTTTGGACCTGCCTTCCACCTACCAACCTAACCCCTGGAAAGCACTAGCTTGTTCTCTATCTCTATAATTGTGTCATTTGTAATATAAATATATTGCAATATATGTAATAAAAATATATAAATGTAATCACAGAGTACATAACCTCTTGAGATTGGATTTTTTTTATTCAAGGTATTTCCCTCAAGAATACATCCAAATTGTGTGCATTCAAGTGTTTGTTCTATTTCAGTGCTGGGTAGCATTCCACGGTATTTACCAATTTGTTTAACCATTCACTCATTGAGGGATATTTGGGTTGTTCCAGTTTTTTGCTAATATGAATGAAGTTCTATAAACATTCTCCTACAGGATCTTGTGTGAACACAAGTCTTCCACTTCTCTGGGATAAATGTCCAGGGATGCAATTGCTGGGTCAGGGGGTGGTTGCATGTTTGTTTGTTTGTTTTAAAGAAACTATCCACCTGTTTTCTGTAGTGGCTGTAGCATCTTGCCCTCTTACCAGCAGTGTTACCTGCGGCCAACTTCCCCACATCCTCCCCATTGATTGGGCGCTGCCACTGTCTTTAATTGTATCTGTTCTGAGAGACCTGTAGTAACATCTCATTGTGGTTTTAGGTAACAATTCTCTGATGGCGAATGACGTTGAACATCTTTTCATGTGCTTTTTTGTCATCTGTACATCCTCTGCAGTGAAATGAGATTTCATGTTTGTTTGTTTTCTGTCGTTATTTTTTATTGTTGAGTTTTGAGAGATCTTCATGTATTCTTTGTACAAGTCCTTTGTCTAATAAAGATTTCCTTCCATTCTGTAGTTCATGTTTTCATTCCCTTCAAAGCTATCTCTCACAGCAAAAGGTTTTAATTTTGGTGAAGTCCAGTTTTTTCAGTTTTCCCTTTTATGTATGATGTCCTTAGTGTCAAATCTACGAACTCCTTGCCTAGCCCCAGGTCTCCAAGATGTTCTCCTATGATTTTTTTTCGAAAAGTTGTATAGTTTTACATTTTACATTTCAGTCTGTGATCCATCTGAGTCAGTATTTGTATAAAGTGTGAAATTTACATTGAGCCTCTGCTCTTTGATCAGCATGTTGTGATTTTCAGGACACAGATCTTGCATGTGTTTTGTTAGACTTATGCCTATGTAGTTCTTTTCCTTTGGAATAATTCTAAATGGTCTTTTTTTTAAATTAATGAGCATTCTCTCAGAGACCTCCTCCCACACACAAAATAATAAAAGCCCATAACCAAACAAAGAAATGAAGGGTTGAAAACAGACCTCAAGGCAATCAAATTGTAGTTGATTCTTTGTTTGATAATCTACCTTCCTGTGTGAAGGTGCTGTCTTCTAATGAGGCTGGCCACCCACTGGAACCATGCTTCACCCAGGAGCCCTCGTTCTTGGGGTCTTTGATTCAGTATCTGACTCAAATCACCTTCAGCTCGTTTTTCACTTCTCTGAGGTTCAATTCCCTCTTGTAAATGAAAATAACAATGCTTTCTTTAGAAATAATGCCGAGAAGATGCAATTAAATGAAATGAAAGAATATATGTGAAAGTATCTGGCACACAGATCACATAATGATCAAGAAATATTTCCTCTCTTTTCTTTCCTTCCTCTCTCCCTTTTTATTTACTTCTCTTTTCTTTCTCGTGCCTTCCATTCTCTTTCCTTCCATTCCTGCTTTATGCCCCCTTGCCAATTCCCTATGGTGGGTGTAAGCCTTGGTTCTGGTAGGGTTGACTAGGTAGGGTTGACTAGATGAATAGGAGGCTGACCCCTGTACCCAGCTAGTCCCTCATAATTCCTCCTCCCTTTCCACCATACATGATTCTGCTGGATGACAGAACAGTAAGGATTAGTAAATTAAGAAGTCTGTTTCTTCTATTTAAATTCATAATGCTAAGCAATTCCATGGGTTTTCATGTCTGATGATGAGCCACCTTTCTGCGTTTTCATGAAAGGCAGGTGGTCTGTGGTGGTTAATTAGCATGTGTGTATGTGGAGGGGGGGGCACCTGGAAGTGCCTTTAACAGGCAACTGAAGCCTCTCAGGCCTTGTTTGCTTTGGGTGTGGCCTTAGCAAAATGCAGAGGAGTGGAGAAGCAAGTTCATAGTTTGATGTAGAGATTGTCTTGAACTTCTTGGACTGAGGCCAGAGTGATAGACTCAGCTTAGAGTAGATCAATGGAAGTAGTCATTCTCCAGGTAGAATCCACCCTGGAGGGAGGGCCAGCTTGATATAGAGACCCCAAAGAAATGGGGCAAGGGAAAAGGAACATCTCCTTTAGAAATTCAAATAAAGATGATTATCTGTCCCCCTCCATTTGACAAGTGTTCAGCCAGTTAATTTGGAACAAGCCCTCTCTTCCCATCCTGGGTCGTAACAATGGCCCAAAAAGATTATTCAGCAGCCCTTGAAATTGCAGGCTGGGGGCATCCAATGCAGCAACCTAATTGTTGTCAGGCAGCTAATGATTCCAACTGGTTAGAAGCCTAGAGAGATTATATCATCCTCTGCCCTTCATCCGCAGATGTGAGACCAAAATGGAAACCCAGGTTGTAGGAGTTCTCATGCAAGGAAGAAGCTTTTTGTTGAAAATCATTTTCTGTTGTTGCATTAGAAGTAAAAATGCCTCTTTGGAATCGTAGTGGCTTAGGAAGCAGAGTGCTGCTAGAGATGTGACTTCAAACAGCTCTTGGTCTTGGCTAATGCAGTTTTAATTTTTCTTCAAGGGCTACTTGTTCCAGTGATAATTTCTGTCCTGCACTTCTGCCCTTCAGATTCTTTTGATAAAAGTCATGAGGGTGATGGTATTTAGAGCAGGGAGTAAGTTGGCCTCTGCCAGATTCCTGCCTAACAGATATCTGAGGTGCCCACCCAGAGTTTGTCACACTTGGCTGCTTCTGAGAGCTTCTGTGATGAGCCCTGAGCACAGTAAACTCACCCATGCCAATCTCTTCCTCTTCTTTCTCTAGCAAGGATTGAAAATAGTTCACCATGCAGAGAAGACACTGTCCAGCTTCTGTAAGTGGCAGAAGAGCATCAATCCCAAGAGTGACCTTAACCCTGCCCATCATGACGTGGCCGTCCTCCTCACCAGGTATCCCAGGGACTACAGGAAGCCAGGGGCTGCGAAGCAGGGGGGCTGGCAGGTGAAAGAGTTGTCCCCTATTCAAACCCATGAGAGTCTCCTACTCTTTGCCGCTTTTGATCATTTTTAAAGGCAGCATCTACAATCTAGACAACTCCTGACGTCCATACCAGTGAGGGGGCAATTATTAAACGTGTGTGACAAAACTCTCCGTGTTAATAAACTGTTGGCAAAAATCTGTTGGCAAAATGCAGGCCTTTTTCATATCCCAATGATGATTTTATCTTTAAAATTGGCTTTTTCATGCAGCTCTATAAGCTCAGGAAGATTGTTTACAGATCCTTGTTAAAGACTCCTGTAACTTTTAAGCCTGGGCTTTCCAATCCTTTATTTTCTTCTTAAAATTTTTACTCCAGTTTAGAAACATGCAACCTTCTCTACAGAAATCAGTCTTCCTTGTAACCCATCCCTGACTGATGGTGAGGACAGAATATGGGCAGCTGGCCCTTCCCTGAATACACAGAGCAGTTTGCTTACACTTTTCTCCCTTTATTCTCATGAAGATACTATTTTGTTCTGATGACAGACAGACCCTGTGGTGCTAATAAAAACCATCAACCTTCCGAGACTCATAGCTGTGAAAGGCTAATGAACTTTTCTGATCAACCCAGGCTCTTGGAGGCTATGTTTGCTCACTGATTCAATAAATACTTATTGAACACCTGCCAAGCATCAGACATTATTTTATTTTATCTTATTTTATTTTAATTTTGAGAGAGAGGGAGAGAGAGAGGGAGAAGGAGGGACAGAGAGAAAGGGAGAGAGAATCTGAAGCAGGCTGCATACCATCAGCACAGAGCCCGACATGGGGCTCAAACCCATGAACCATGAGATCGTAACCTCAGCTGAAATCAAGAGCCAGACAACCAACAACTGAGCCACCCAAGCACCCCCAGACATTATTTTAAATGAAGTCTTTCATTAACGGGGGAGTTAAATTCTCATGGGGAACTCCTGTGCAGATTCGGAGGCATCAGGAAATCCAGGGTTGTGTAAATAGAAGAGTCTGCTCGGCCTGGCTTGTCAGCCACAGAGAACTCATGCACTGGAAGGCCCTGTGTGTGTGTGTGTGTGTGTGTGCACGCGCGTGTGTTCTCCCCAGGGAGGGCAGGCTGTCCTTGAACATTTTGGCCTGTCACTGGTCCCTTTAGTATCCCGATGCATGGGGTGCCCACAAAGGATGATAACCAACTTTCACTCCAACCGTCAGAGTCGTTCTTTTGAATGAAAGTATCAAAACTTCAGTTGAATGCAAACAGTTTTCAAAAGAAGTTTGTGGAATAAACCTATTACATTAGATTCATATTAGGGTCTGTGACATCGGTAGCTCTGCTGGGAGGTAGGTTAGTGTGGGTATGGAACGTAAGCACTGGGGGCCTGGCCGGGGTGGGGGGCAGGGGGTGGGGGAGAACACACAGGCAGGGAACACTGAGGACCTGGGCAAGAAGCCAGGGGAAGACTTCAGTCCAGGCAGGACCTAGCTGTAGGGAAGAACCCTGGATTCAGGACCACTGTTAGAAACTGTGTCAGCTTCCTCTCTTTCCTTGCCCTGAAAGCAGGTATCATTTCTTCTCTCATTCACATGAGGAAATGAGTGAATTAATGATAGCTGGCATTTGTGGAGTGTCTGATGTAGCACTGTGCTACATCTATTAGAACAATCATTATTCCATTTAATCTACACAACAAGTCTGGTAGTTGAACTACCATCAATTATTCCCATTTTATAGATGGGGAAACTGAGGCGTGGTTATGTCACTTGCCTCAAATCTCATTTCCATTAACAAGTACAGCTGAGACTTAAATCCAGGTAGTTTGACCCTAATAGTTGTACTCTTAACTATTACCCATAAGAATATGAAGGATCTGTTCTCTTACTATGATATTTTTTTTCTTATTATGACAATTTTTTTTCCTTCAAACAAGGGCCTGGTTTCAGTATATGATGAACCTCACCAACTCCTGAAGAGTGGAGAGTATTTCAAATGCTAAAGCAGGATTTCTTACCCTCAGCATCTTGAGTTGGGTAATTCTTTTGTTGTGCAGGGCTGTCTGTGTGCTGAGGTATATTTAACAGCATCTCTTGCCTGTATCCATGAGACGCCAGTAGCACCCTCCTACAAGTTGTGACAACCAAACTGTCTCAAAGAGTGGGTGGGGAGCAAAATCAACCCCTGTTGGGAACCTCTGGTTTGAAAGGCAGGACCAGGGAGGGAGGTATGTGACTTGCCTATGGATGACTGTACTGAGATCCATTCAACAGGGTTCTCTGCAGAGTTGGATTCAGTAGAAGGTGGATTTGGCTTAAACATACCGCATGAAGCAAGGCTAGTAACTGCATACCAAGGCGTGTTTTCTCTTATACAATATCCAGTGCATGGTGAAGGTAGAGCTAATCTGCTTTGGGGAGCAGAAGCTCCTTGTCTGCAAGACTCATGTTTCTATAATTCTTTTATTACCCCCCCCCCTTTTCCTCTTTAGTGCTAGATACTTAGTAGGCAGTTAGTAAACAATTATGTAATGGACCTAACACCTGCCCCATCTGAATGAGAAAGCAGGTGAATTAGCAGTAGACACCAATCTTTTCCCAGCAGCTCCAAGCAGGTCTAGACTTTTAAAAAAATGAAATAGTAACAAGTACATTTTGCAGCAGGGGTGGAAACGTTGGTTGGTTGGTCCTCCCACAGACACAGAAATTATTTAGAATGATTGGGCTGTCTGATCCAATCTAGCTCTCCAACACAAATCTACCCAAAAACTATTGCCGTTAGAGTGGGGATCATGTCAGTTGGCATGCCGTGACATGGGCTGCCACTCTCTCCTATCCCCTCGTCCCAGCCATTGCCTCCTGGAGAACAGAGGACTCGCAGGGGTTTTCAGAGCCTGGATCTTTTCCATGGCCCAGTGGAAACATCAAACAGATCATTAGTTGCCAGAAATGGTACCCACACAAACCTGATGAGTTGAAGGTCTGCAGCTAACAAGCTCAGAACCTTCTTGGCATTTATGCTAGTTATTCTTGGCAAAGAGCTCTTCCTGAATTGAAGAAAACCAGACCAAACCAAGTTAACTCTTGTCAATGGCTGAAATAATCCCCACAAAGGTATGGAAGCATATTTTTACATTTAAAAACCATAACCAGTATTTTTTTGAGATCCTAAGAGTCTTTATTTGTATGTGCATTCCCTCCAATGTCCCATATAGTTAGGGTAGTGGGGCTGGAGAGCCAACTGATTTGATCTCTAGATGGATTGATGAGATCAATTGCCTTTTTCATGAATAAGCAAAAGTTCTCAGATGCATTTTGAGCACAGACCCCAGAAAGACCAAAAGGGGTTTCGTATGTGAAAACGCTCAGCCACTGTTGGTTATCCTTTATTTAAAAGTTCAAATAATCTTCAATTTTCAATCAAATCCTTCTCTTTTTGGCCAAACAATATAATTTGGCATCCTGAGATTAAGGGCAAAAGCAACTCAAAATAAAACCTTTGTCATGGAGTGACTGAATGGCTCAGGTAAGCATCCAACTTGATTTCTGCTCAGGTCATGATCTTGTGGTTCTTGAGATTGACCCCCATGTCAGGCTTCAAGCTGATAGCATGGAACCTACTTGGGATTCTCTCTGTCTCCCTCTCTCTCTCTCTGCCCTTCCCCTGCTCATGCTTGCTTGAGCTTTCTCTCTCTCTCTCTCTCTGAAAAATAAATAAATAAACATTAAAAATTGTCATATTTTCCCACATTTTTAGGTGTTAGTGAGAGTCAGTAATTAGAGGTGAAATCGTGATAATCTTATGAATTGTGAATTGCTCCCTATGGAGTTTTAAAAATAATTTAACCATGCTTTCCAGACCATATTGAATGTGAACTAATACCCAGATTTTTTCCAGGAGGATTTTTTCAGATGTTTCTTTGGAAGCCTATGCATCTCTCTATTCTCTGCTTTCAGAAAAGACATCTGTGCTAGTGTCAATCGCCCCTGTGAGACTTTGGGTCTGTCCCACCTGTCAGGAATGTGCCAGCCTCACCGGAGCTGTAACATCAATGAAGACTCTGGACTCCCTCTGGCTTTCACAATTGCCCATGAGCTCGGACACAGGTAAAGGGCCAAGGAAACTGAGATCCCCTTGCCATGCTCATGCACCATGTCAGTAGAGGGAAGGGCAAGCACCTTAAATGGGGCATTAGGAGTCGGGTTACACTGTGTCTTGAGACTCACCCTCCTAAACTTCTGCTTCCTCATCTGTAAAGTGAGGATAATCACACACTTCAAAGATTTCAGTGTCTCTTCTTCCCTGACCACTTGTACCTACTACACCACAGAATCAAAGAGGCTACTACAATTTTCTGAATTAGAAAGGGTTGAACACAGACAAGGACATAAGCTTTAACTTACTTGATTAATTCGGGAGTAACAATCCTTGTTTAGTTTTTATAAAATGCTGAGGTATTAATATCACTGACAAGTCACAAACATTAACATTTTTGCACCCTTTATGTCTTCCATTTTGGGTTGTGTTGTTGATTCCTTTTGATAACCTTATGAAATAGATACCATTGTTAATCCCATTTTACTTATATGTATTGAAGGAACACATTGAATAAAGCAGAAATTTAAAACTGCTATACGATGGAGAAGACCTTTCAGCAAACGTCAGTTAAAGGAGGTGCAAGTTGTGCTCTGGTTGCTGATGGCTGCTTCTGATCACAGAGGTGAAGACAAAGTTGGGGCAGCCATTGTTGTTGCACCTCTCCACATTGTTGCAAGCTCCCCTTAAACTGGAGTGACTGCCAGAGGATTTAAAAGGCCAGCACCATTTTCTCTCCCTCTTTTTATTTCTCCTTTTTCCCTTTTGAGAGCTAGACAATAAAGAATAGGACTTTCAAAAATAATTACATACATGGGGAAAATTAGAAAGTGATCACATGTGCCCAGATAAAGACTCTGAAAAGACCTGCAAAGACCTTAAATTTTTACCTCAGGTTGATCCTTGACACAGACACAGCCTACAATAATAATAATAGTAATAATAATAACAACAACAACAATAATAAAAACAGAAAACCCTACAGAAGAGGAAGAATCTGATTTCCAGAGTTACCACATTAACCGATTCAAATGTCCATTTTTCTATGCAAAAAAATCATAAAACATACAAAGAACCAGGAAAGTATGATCTCAAAGGAAAAAAAATAAATCAACAGAAACTGTTCCTGAGGGCAGATTTGTTAGACAAAGATTTTGAAACAACTGCCTTAAAGATGCTCAAAGAACGGAAGAAGATGTGGAGAAGATAAAGGAAATGATATGTGAACAAAATAACAATATCAATAAAGATATAGAAGATCTAGGGGCGCCTGGGTGGCGCAGTCGGTTAAGCGTCCGACTTCAGCCAGGTCACGATCTCGCGGTCCGTGAGTTCGAGCCCCGCGTCGGGCTCTGGGCTGATGGCTCAGAGCCTGGGGCCTGTTTCCGATTCTGTGTCTCCCTCTCTCTCTGCCCCTCCCCCGTTCATGCTCTGTCTCTCTCTGTCCCCCCAAAAATAAATAAACGTTGAAAAAAAAAATTAAAAAAAAAAAAAAAAAGATATAGAAGATCTAATAAGAAACCAAGATGAAATTTTGGAGCTAAAAAGTGCAATCACTCTAATAAAAAAGTTAACTGGAGGGATTCATTGGCAGATATAAGTAGACAAAATAAGAACCAGTGAACTTGAAGACAGGACAAAGTAAATGCCGAAGTCTGAGGAACAGAAAGAAAAAGGAGTATGGTTTTAGCCAGTGCACTAAGACAAGAAAAAAAACATACAGATTAGGAAGATATAAAACTAGCTCTATTTGCAGATAATATAATTGTATATGTACAAAACCCCAAAGAATCTATGCAAACACACAAACTAGAATAAGCTCACAGGATACCACATAAACATACAGAATCACTCACATTTTTATATACAGACAATGAACGAGTGAACACTGAAATTAAAAATGCGGTACCTTTCACAATCACTCAGAAGTATGAAATATTTGTATAAAATTATTATAAACATTTAAATCTTACAAAACATGTACAGAACTCATATGCTGAAAACTACACAACACTGCGGAAAGAAATAGAGATCTCCTAATAGATTGAGAAACCTATTATGGTCATGAATTGGAAGACTCAACATAGTAAAGATGAAATTCTTCTGAAATAAATATATAGGTTTAATGATATTTCTATGAGAATTTCATCACGATTCTTTTTTTTTTTTTAACGTTTATTCATTTTTGAGACAGAGAGAGACAGAGCATGAATGGGGGAGGGTCAGAGAGAAGGAGACACAGAATCTGAAACAGGCTCCAGGCTCTGAGCTGTTAGCACAGAGCCCGACGCAGGGCTCTAACTCACAGACCGCGAGCTCATGACCTGAGCTGAAGTCGGCCGCTTAACCGACTGAGCCACCCAGGCACCCTTCATCACGATTCTTTTTGAGATATAGAAAAAATTAATCTAAAATGTATATGGAAAGGCAGAGGAACTAGAATAAGTTTTCAAAACAATTTGAAAAAGAATAATAAAATGAGAAGAGTCAGGCTACAAGATTTCAAAATTTATTATACAGCTTCAGTAATCAAGATTGTGTGTGGGGTGCCTGGGTGGCTCAGTCAGTTGAGTGTCTGACTCTTGGTTTCAGCTCAGGTCATGATCCCAGGGTTGTGAGATCAAGCCCCGTGTTGGTTTTTAATATATAAAAAGAGTCTCTACTTAAGTCTCACACCATATGCAAAAATGATCTTGAAGTAGAACACAAACTTAAATGTAAAATGTAAAACTAAAAAACTTTTAGGACATAAATAGGAAATTTAAAGTATCTAGGGCTAGGCAAAGAGTTTCTAAACTTGGCATCAAATGCACAATCGATAAAAGGAAACATTTAAAACTTGGACTCATCAAAATTAAAACTTTTGACTCTTTTAAGAGGATGAAAATACAAGCCACAGCCCAAGAGAAAATGTTTGCAAGCCCTATGTAGTGGCTTAAACAGTGTTCCCCTTCACAAATTCAAGGCTTCTATGAACTTCAGAATGTAACCTGTTTTGGAAATAGGATCTTTGCAGATGTTATTAGTTAATAATTTTGAAACTAAATCACCCTAGATTTAGGTTGGGCCCTAAACCCAATGACTGGAGAGGGGGATTTGGACACAGATCAAAGAGAAGACCACGTAAAGATGGAGGCAGAAGTTATAGTCGTACTGCCACAAGTCAGGAAGCCTGCAGCCACCAGAAGCTGGAAAAGGCAAGCAGAAATTCTCCCCTGGAGACTTTGAAGGGTTCAGACTGCTGCTGACACCTTGATTTCAGACTTCGGTCCTCCAGGACTGTGAGAGAATAAGTTTATGTTATTTTAAGCCACTAAGCTCACAATAATTTTTATGACCTACCTAGGAAATGAATACTCCATATATCCAGTAGAACTAAGCATCTAAAATATATAAGCAACTTTCAAAACTCAAATAGTAGGGCGCCTGGGTGCCTCAGTCGGTTGAGGATCCAACTCGATTTCAGTTCAGGTCATGATCCCACAGTTCCTGAGTTTGAATCCCCTGCTTGGGATTCTCTCTCCCTCTCTCTCTGCCCCTCCCCTGCTCATACTCTTGCTGTTTCTCAAAATCAATAAATAAATGTAAACAAAACAAAAACCTCAATAGTAAAAAAAACCCAAACAGTACAATTAAAAAATGGGCAAAAAGGAGAAATTCCACCAGAAAAGACATACAAATGGCAGATAAGCACTTGAAACTATATTCAACATCATTAGCTACCAGGGAAATGCAAATTGAAATCACAATGAGATGTCACACAAAAATCAGAATGACTAAAAAATTAGTGGTGACCCCAAATGCTGGCAAGGTTGCAGAGGGATCGGATCATTCAGACATTGCTGGTGAGAAAGTAAAATGGTCCAGGCACTGTAGAGAATAGTTTGTCGGTTTCTTAAGCTGTAAACCTACAACTACCGTATGATCCAGCAGTCGTACTCCTGAGATTTGTCCTGGAGAAAGGAAGATTTACGTTCACACAAAAACCTTTACTTGAATGTTTATAGAAGCTTAATCTTAATAGCCCCAAACTAGAAACAATCCAGGGGTGGTGTCAACCCAACAGGGTGAATGGTTACATAAACTGGGATGGACACATATTATGGAACACTAGTTAGCAATAAAATGAAAGATACCCCATTGTTTCTTGGAAACGTTTTTTTCACTGTTTCATTGATACATACAGTGACCTGATGAATCTTCAAACAGTTATGCTCTGTGAAAAAAAAGCCAGTCCCAAAAGGTTACATGCTGTATGTGATTGAAATGTCAAAATTGTAGAAATGGAGAACGTATATATGGCTGCCAGGGTTTAAGGATGGAATGGGAGAGGGAAGGAAGTGGGTGTGGCTATAACTGCAACATGAGGGATCCTTGTGGTGATGATAATATTCTGTGTCTGGACAGTATCAGCATCAATACCCCAACTGTGCTACTGGATTATAGTTTTGCAATGTGTTACCATTGGGGGGAAGGTGAGTGATGGATACAGGGGACCGCTTTGTTTATTTCTTAAAACTGCAACTGAACCTGCAATAATCTCAAAATAAAAAGTTTAATTAAAAAAAAAAGGCATCAGGACATATACAGATAACCTAAATAAAGACTTTTTTTTTTTTTTAATTTTTTTTTCAACGTTTATTTATTTCTGGGACAGAGAGAGACAGAGCATGAACGGGGGAGGGGCAGAGAGAGAGGGAGACACAGAATCGGAAACAGGCTCCAGGCTCTGAGCTATCAGCCCAGAGCCCGACGCGGGGCTCGAACTAACGGACCGCGAGATCGTGACCTGGCTGAAGTCGGACGCTTAACCGACTGCGCCACCCAGGCGCCCCAAGACTTTTTTTTTTTATTTAATCTTTTTTATTTGGGTATAGTTGACACACAATGTTACATTAGTTTCAGGTGTACAACATAGTGATTCAGCTGCTCTATAGGTTATGCTATGCTCACCACAAGTGTAGTGTATCTGTCAACATACAACCCTGTTACGGTATCATTGACTGTATTCCCTGTATTGTGCCTTTTATTCCCATGACTTAATTTATTCCATAACTGGAAGCCTGTATGCCCCACTCCCCTTCACCCATTTTTACCTGTATCGCTCACCCTCCATACTCCTGCCCTCTGGCAACCACCAGTTTGTTCTCTGTATTTACACGTCTGATTCTGCTTTTTGTTTGTTTATTCATTTGTGTTTTAGATTCCACATATGAATGAGATCGTATGGTATTTGTCTTTTTCAGTCTGACTTATTTCACTTAGCATAATACCCTCTAGGTCCATCCATGTTGTTGCAAATGGCAAGATTTTATCCTTTAATGACTAATATTCCATTGTGTATATATATATATATATATATATATATATATATATATATATATACACACACACCACATCTTCTTCATCCATTCATCTATCGATGGACACTTAGGTTGCTTCCATATCCTGGCTATTGTAAATAATGCTGTAGTGAACATAGAAGTATGTATCTTTTTGAATTAGTGTTTTCAATTTCTTTGGATAAATACCTAGTAGTGGAGTTACTGGATCACATGGTATTTCTCTTTTTAATTGTTTGATGAACTTCCATACTGTTTTCCACAGTGGCTGTACCAATTTACATTCCCACCAACAGTGCATAAGGGTTCCTTTTTCTCTACATGCTTACCAATGGTGAGAATCTTATCTTTTTGATTCTAGACATTCTGACCAGAGTTAAGTGATATCTCATTGTGCTTTTGATTTGTATTAAAACAGCATCTTTTAAATGCCCCCCCCCAAAAAAAGTTTAGAGTCACTGATAAAAAAGAGAGTTGAAGGAACACATAAGCTTGAGTTTGAGTGATAGAAAAATACTGGAGCAAAACACAACCAAATGAAAGAAGACTTTAAGGGCTTCCTAAGAAACTTTTGCTCATAGTAAAATATACTTCTGGGGTATTTAGTTCTTCCTTTAGCTATATAGTCCTAATTGTGGACCAAACTGAGAAACACTGGGCAGATTAATGAAATGGCTGCAGCAATCCAAGAATGAACAAAACAAAACTGATAAACCAGTATCCCAAAAAGACACTCAAAGATTAATAACAAAGATACCCCGTTGTTTCTTGGAAACATGTTCGTTTCATTACTGATTATGTGTGATGCAAAATAGAAAGTAAAGTTAACTAACTTGTGCTATGGCCTTATGTGAATAATTTCACTTTTATTTTGAGAGAAAACTTTTTGAAAATCCATTCCTGAAGACCCTGGATTATATCAGTCATTTATACCTGAAGTCTCTCACCACCTTTATCAGACTCCTTATGTAAGTGCCCAACAATGAAGGTACAATCCCCAGAGGAAATTGAAAAACTTATTTGAGACCTAGCATCCTTCACTCTTAAGTAATGAAAATATAACAATATAGATGAACACTTAAAAGGCAACATTCACCCAGTATATCTCCCCTGCTTCTAGATCATGATATATTTCATTACAGACCTTTGCATGTTAAATATGTGAAATTGGTGTTCCCTAAATGGGTTTTAAAAGCTCACAATCATATTTTTGAGGTTTTTGTTCTCTGTTATTGCTTCTCCACCATAAAATGAATAATAAATCACAGGAATGAAAGGCAGCACATAAGTAATAGAATCAATGATATTGTAATAGCGTTGTATCAGGACAGCTGATGGTATGGTTACACTTGTGAACACAGCGTAAGTATAAACCTGTCAAATGACTACGTTGTATACTTGAAACTAATGTCACATTGTGTTAACTATACTTAAAAAATGAATAATAAAAGGCAAGGAATGGATCTTTTCCATCAAAGGATACCCCGAAACCCAGGTAATTAATTAATTGCTATTTCACATCTGTAATTTGGCAAACTCATGTAACAGGGGCTGAAACTGAAGCATGAGGTAAAGCAGGCCAATCCAACAGCCCAGGAAGTTGTTTGAGCCTGTAGACGGCTCTGTACTCCAAATTGCTCTTCAGTGTCCATCCCATCTGCTAGAAAGTAACTTCCTGGATGCAAACCTTCCATCCCTATGACCCCATGTGCTTTCCTTGGCCTTCACTTCTCATTGACCCACTGTTCCCATGTGGCAGGAGCATTCCATCCATTTAGACCTAGTAGACACAGTCCAGAGGGACATTTTCAGTAGCACTGCTTTTAGCTCATAAGATGGGGGAAGAGAGGGGTGATGAAACTGGAGGGGGGAAATCCTAATGCATTAGAAACTTTAGATGGAACAAAATGAGCTTCGGGGGAACTGATATATTTTGAGTGTAGATGTGAATCGCCCCTGTGTATAAGATCCAGCAATATGTCTTCTTGTATTAGAATATCCAGTGCTGGAAAAAGCATGATTCATGCATATTTTTGAACCATGCTTGCAATTTAGGGTTCTTACTAATTATTCCGCAGGTGAACTTGTGGAGTACTTCATGAGCTAGATAAGAATGGATTTGCAACAGCATAGGGAAGACCTGCTTGGGAAGAAAGCTTCCATTGAATCGCATTCTTTGTGGCTGGGTGATAAGAGTTTTGCAGATTAATTCTCTGAGTCCTTTGTGAATTTTGTATTCATGTGGAATGTGATCGGAGTCTGTAAGTAAGTTGATAACATCATAATGCATTAAGCAAAATACAAGAAATCTCTAAAGCCCCCAGAGACTATTTTCTGTAAGAGTCACTAATGTTGATCAGGAGATTTTAGTAAAGTTGCATATGAGCTTCCCTGTCAGATGGGCTGAATTTCACTCACCGAGTAAAAGGTCCTACTTTCCCCTGTTCAGATTTGGAGAGTTGAGCCAACATCTCTGGGTTGCAAGTATGCCTGTTGTAAGCAGATCCCAGTGGAGAGAGTTCTTGTGGGGACCTCTGATGGCATCTTGGGCTGATCCTGAGGACTCAACTTATAAACAGACTTCTGAGTCTGCTTCCATCCCAGGCACCCCTGCCATGCCGGACAAGCTCTTCTGGGTCATTCAGGGCTGCTTTACCTGGTCAGCCCTGGCAGTGGGAGGACCAGGGAGCAGGCTGAGCGAGGCCTGGGTAAGAACACTGCAACAGCAGGGCGAGCTGCAGAAGACCTACTCTTGCCACTAACTAGCTGTGGGACTTTCGAAAAGTCTCAAACTCTGAGCTTCCTCATCTAGAAAAGGGAAATAAGCTAGACAAGGATAAAAGCAACAATAAGGGATTCCCGTCATTCACAGAGGCCTTATTATATGCCAGGCACTTGCCAAGTGGTTTTCAGACTCATCCATTCAGATCTGACCCTAGCACAGTGAAGACCTCTGCACTTTCCAGGAGAGGAAACTGAAGCTGAACCCGTTTCAGTAGCTCCCAGATCACGAAGTGACAGAACTGGAATGCGAGTCCAGATCATCTGTCTTCAAAAACCCTGCTCTAATCACTGGGCTGTGAGGTCTCCCTGATGTCTCAGATACTGGAGAACTCCCATGACAAGACTCGAAAGAAATCCAGTCACTCACAGCTTGTGGTCTTTGACAAAGTCTCCCATAGGCTTACCCTTTCATGCTCTTCCTCAAATGATGATGAAAAGGGAGAATGAAGGTTTGGGGGTTTTGAGCTGTGGTTACTAAAGCAGGAGGAAGAAGATTGCTTAAGGCAGTGTTTACCCTCCTGACTCCAGACTCCTAGAAAGCCAAACTGGGAGCTTCTAGCCAAAGAGAAGTTTTGGAATTGGCTGCATGGTTCCCATGGTTGCATATTTGAGGCCAAGACGTGCTCAAAATATCCCTCTCCACCTTCACAGTCCCACTTGGTAAACACATGCATTCTGTACAAAAGTAGCTCTCGGTGGGCTATTTTCACCTTGGAGAAACTGTGGTTTTCTATTTCATGCCAGCCTCCTTAATGTTCTTGTGCTTTGTGCCCTCCTGCAGCTTTGGCATCCAGCATGACGGGAAGGAAAATGACTGTGAGCCCGTGGGCAGGCACCCATACATCATGTCCCGCCAGCTCCAGTACAATCCCACCCCACTGACGTGGTCCAAGTGCAGCAAGGAGTATATCACCCGCTTCCTGGAGTAAGTGACAGTGCCTTTCAGGACAGCTGCACTTGGGTCTCCTTAAACTGGAAGTCAGTCTGACTTTTTTGCCTGGGCCCTGGAAAAGTCTCAGTGCCTCTCACAGGTCATAGTGTCAGGTGGCATCAGAAGGGGTGGATTTCACTTCTGCTTTCTGACCCTGAAATGTGGGTGGGTCCTGCCTTCCAGCCACAGCCAGGTGAACATCCTATCCCCTTGCTTGCTTCTGCTCACGGTGGCTCTTTATGATCTGAGTGTGTGTTAAGTCCCTGGAAACTGGCCGGCACAACTAGGACTTATGTTATAAGTGATCATGGAAATCCCTCTGATGATTTACTACTGTTCTTGTTTCATTTTAGTCGAGGCTGGGGGTTCTGTCTCGATGACATGCCCCAGAAGAAAGGCTTGAAGTCCAAGGTCATTGCTCCTGGAGTGATCTATGATGTTCATCATCAATGCCAGCTGCAGTATGGCCCCAATGCCACCTTCTGCCAGGAAGTAGAAGTAAGTGTTGGGTATCTTGGTGCATCTGGTGGCTATGCACGGAGTTTAAGGGCTCTAGCATGCTGAAGGAAAGGCCAGGGAACTATTTGGTAATCTGAAGAGCCAGACACAGAAATGGAAACCTTCTGTTTATGGCAAAGTGTTTGTAAGGCAGAAGGTGTGAAGTTGGGGGTCATTTACATTCCTTGACCCAGCCTCCTTGGTAGTCTATGGAGATAGCAATCCTGTGCAAGCGGGTGGTGGTGAAGAAAATTTTGTAGTGATTTTCAGGAATCACGGCGATTCTACACCTGCAGACTGTAGCAACCTAAAGTTGCTCCCTTTCCTGAATTTCCCATCTGGTGTAGAGAAACCCCAGATGCCAAGAAGGAATTAGTTTCATCCCAATTCATTCATCTCCTTTATTTTTATTATCCATCTAGTAAATCAAGCCCTGACATTTAACCTCCTAAAGAGTTTATGGCTTTGTCCTGTCGTCTTCATTCCCACTGTACTGTTTTGATTCAGTCTCTCATCTTCTCTCCTTGCGACTGTAATTACCTCCTACCCAGTCTCTCCTTCATTCAAATTGTTGCTCAGGTTATTTCAAAAAAACACAGAACTAACCATGGCTCTGCTCCACTGTTAGGGTTCATTGACCATGGGATAAAGCCCCAGCTCCTATGTGTGGCATTCCTTTGTGATCTGAACCTTGCCTATTCTCTGAGTGCATCCCTTGTCGTGTGAAGGTACCAGTGTTAACACATAGACATGGGCAAGGCAAGACACATTCAACCGTCCCCAGATTCTGTGCTGTTAGTGAATAAAAGGTAAAAAATAAGCCCTCAAAAATTAATGGAATAAATTCTCTCTCACCTTAAGGAGCTTGTGCTCTGGTGGAGGAAGCAGACAGAACAATTTCAATACAATGAGATAACACAAAAAGAGACATGTAAAAAGACCTTTGAAGAGGAAGTAAATAACTGTGCTCAAACAGAATGGGCAAGACTCAATAGAGAAGGGAAAGTTGGGACAGAAATCCCTCACGCCTCACTCCTAAATGGTTACCAAGTTATGCCAATTCTACTTCCTAAATATCTCTAAAAAAAATCCATCTATTCCTAGGTGGCTGAAGTAGGTCTTTGATGGGTCTCCTTTCCTGGAGTTGAACTACCTCCCTCAACTCTAATTCATCTCCCCAAATACAGCCAAAATGACCTTTATAAATGGAAATTGGATTGTGTTCTTCTCAATAAAATATTTCAGTTTAAATTCTCTAAATTCTCTAAAATGGCTTCAAAGGGGCCTCAGGATTCATCCTATCTCTTGTTCTTTGGCCTTATCTTTTACAATATTGTTTTGATTCTCCATTCTCTAACCTAGAATTCCAGTTGCACGTATGTTGGCCCTAATCACTGATCTTCCATATCTTGGGATCCTGCCTTCATATTTTTTGTCTCTGCAGTTTGTGTGATTTCTTTTTCTTTTGACTCACTAGTTCTCTCTTCAGACACATCTACTTCTCTTTTTAACCTTTCTATTGAAATTTTAATTTCATTGATGGTATTTTTTTGTTTTTACTTGTGACAGTCTGTTGGTTATTTTTCTAAGTTTTCTCTAACTGTTATAGTTTCTTGTTTCTAATTCTGGCTTTCAATATGATCTTTTGTTTTTTAATCATATTTGAGACATTTATTTTGCAGTTTATGTTGGATAATTCCAATGTCCAGAGCCTATGTGGGTCTATTTTTCCTATTTGGGATTTCGTCTATGTCTTGCTTATTATAGATTATTTCCTTTTCTTGATTTTTGTTTTATTGTGAGTTCTTGGTTGTGAAACTTCATATCAGGTTATCCCTTAAGGCTCATATTCTTCCAGAGAGGATTTGGGATTAGTTAAAATAAATTATCGGTTGGATGTTATGAAACTACATGGGTCGTGGTTACAAAATCTCAGGGGTAACATTTACTATTTCTTCTAGAGTTAGGGTCAAAACAGACAGATTTTTCGGCTGTGTCCCCAGGTTTCTTTTAGTCCATCCTTTCACGCAAGGGCTAGTCCTTTGGGGTTATGGTCTTTCTGAGGTCTCCAGTCCAACTTCCCACGCTACACAGGCCCAGGTCATTGTCACCAGTACTCAGGTGACCATTAAAATTATAATCTAAGTGACCAGGTTTGTATCTCTAGATGCCCAACATTTCTGCTGCATGTTTAGTCTCTGAGGATATCTCTTACTTTCTTGCCAACTCAGGAACGCATTTAAAATATTTAAAATGTTTTATCCACAACTTTATATGTTTTACAAAGGTAAGGAGTTTTCAGGGTATCCTGTGGTTTACTAGAAACAGACCACTCTGGCTATCTCTGGTCAGTTACTGTTTTATACTCTGTGTTTATTCATATACCAAACAATCTCATTCCCTGAAAGTGCTGTGCGTTCTCTACCACCTCCAGAGCTTTGCAGGCTCTGGTTCCTGTGCACCACCCCTCCTATTCATCCTTTAGGTATCAGCTTAAATATCATTTCACATTTTATTCTGTATTTTCTTGAACAAAGACTTTGTTAGACTATATTGTAGTTGCTTAAAAATATTTTTTTAATGTTTATTTATTTTTGAGAGAGAGAGACAGAGTATGAATGGGGGAAGGGCAGAGAGCGAGGGAGATAGTGAATCGGAAGCAGTTCTCAGCTCTGTGCTGTCAGCTTAGAGCTCCACATGGGGTTCAAACACAGGAACCATGAGATCATGACCTGAGCCAAAGTCAGGCGCTTAACCAACTGAGCCACCCAGGCACCCCTGTAGCTGCTTTCTAGTTGTCTGTACCCTCCCCTACTTTATGTAAGCTCTCTGAGGGAGCTTTTATTCCTCACATTTAGCAGGGCCTAGGACATAGATAAATGGATAATAGAATGAAGGCTTGAGATAAATGAATGAAGACTTCAGATCCCTGCATATTGCAGCCAAGATAACCTAATCCTTTTAAATTAAAAAAAAAAAAAAATACCTAAAATACCAGAGAATACAGCTTCATCCTCTTTTATTATAACTTTTTTTTTTTTTTTTTAATCTTGAAAGCTTGCAACTCAAAAAAAGTTAGAAAAATAGTACAGGGAGTTCTTGGGTACTTTTTACCCAGCACATCATTCTTTATGAATGCATAATGTACTTATAAGAAAGTTTTAAAAAAAATCCTCAGGAAGAAAAAACTAAAAGGGAATGATAAGCACATTGAGGGGGCGCCTGGGTGGCGCAGTCGGTTAAGCGTCCGACTTCAGCCAGGTCACCATCTCGTGGTCCGTGAGTTCGAGCCCCGCGTCAGGCTCTGGGCTGATGGCTCAGAGCCTGGAGCCTGTTTCCGATTCTGTGTCTTCCTCTCTCTCTGCCCTCCCCCGTTCATGCTCTGTCTCTCTCTGTCCCAAAAATAAATAAATGTTGATAAGCACATTGAGGCTGACGCAGAGAAAAATCAAAGGGCCTTGATTTTAACATCCAGTGGCAACAGATGATGATGTCTTCACATGGAGCAGAGCAGGGAGCTGGAACTGAGACCCCTCCTGAAGCTGGGGGCCTGGAGGAGCTATGCCTCAATGAGACAGGGGGCTAGAAGAAACCACCGCCAGGAAAGGTAGATGGCAGAGAAGCTTCTCTTATCTCAGCTTGCGTTTTGAGAGGGGAGTGATGCTGGTGGATAACCATCTCACTAGAAAATACTTTACCATAGGCCAGCCTCATACGGATTCAGAGTTCAAATGTATACTGTTGTGTGGCTGGAGAACCCCCATGCCAAAAAAATATAAGATAAACATATTTCTGATCTCAAAAAACTATGGGATGCCTGGTAGAAACAAAGATTAAAAACCTGCCCTGGAGAAACCAATGCTCAGCTAAAGATGAACAAAAATCCAATAGATAAAGCTTCTGATTAGATGAATTCACCAGCTTCTAATTCAAAATATAATTCAAAATATATAAAACCATCTATAGCTAAGTGGGGGAGAGATCATAAACCCTCAAGAACTATGGATAAGTATTTCAGGTAAGGATAATAAAATTAATATGTAAAAGAAGAACTACATATGAGAAAAGGAAAAATACACTATAAAATAATTGTAAGGTAGATATGAAAAATAATTACAACTGCTAGAAATGAAAAATATGATCATTGATTTTAAATTCCGTGTTTGGGTTAAACAGCAGATTTGGGAATTAGAGCTGAAAAAACTACTTCCCATGTCACTTAAGTATTTTCGGAGCTGTGTGATGGAGAGGCTAGTCTTCTCCTGATAGAAATCCAGACTTTCTCAGCTTTCATATATAAGAAAATTGAGAGTTAAAAAATATAAAAGTGAAGTTGAGACATGAAGGACAGAATGGGAAGGCTCATCACTGACAATTAAGAGTTCCAGAAGGAGAGAATAGTGGTAATTAAGGAAAGGCAAAGTTTAGAGAGAGAACGATTGAGAATGTTCTAAAATTGTTAAAAAAAAATACTTGAAATCTTATTTTAAAACACAGTGACTCTAGAGCAAAATTAAGTAGATGGAATTATGGATGACCAGTGGATAGAAGAAAGGCTAAAAGTTGGATAGGAGCAGTAGAGCCATTTCTGATGGCATGTAAGAATCTTGTCAACCTTCCCTTTTTCCTCCTCCAGGAGGAGACTCATTTCACTCCCTGGAGGATAAAACAAGCTGGCTACTCTGAGTAATAAGTAATAAGTAAATAAGCTTAGGTTTCCATTGCTTTCAGTGAGCAGGCTCAAGTTATAACCACCAGCTGTTTGTAATCAGATTCTTTCATTCATGGTTTGCGCTGGCCTTTCATGGCCAATGTCACCAGTTACTCTGCCTGAGGTCAGTGAGACTGTGTCACCCCTACAGAAATTAGTCTCAACTCTTAGGAAATGTGTTTTATCTCCTGTTTTCTTATCACTTAGTAGACCGTACCAGTGTTTGTGAATGACGACAAAAATCCGAATTAAGTTTGAATTGAGAGTTCTCAAATGATCACTTTTTATCACTCTTCCTCACTAACAACAGTAGCACTATTTTAAGTTTGTGGGTGACTTGAGTGTATAGTTCACCATCATTGCAGAAATGCTTTTGTGCAAGTTTTGAAAATGCAAAAAGTACAGTTTCACATTTGTTTTCCAGAATGTCTGCCAGACTCTGTGGTGCTCAGTGAAAGGCTTTTGTCGCTCTAAGCTGGACGCTGCTGCAGATGGGACACGATGTGGTGAGAAGAAGGTGATTGGCAGACTGAGGAAGGAAGGTGGGAGGGTGGTGGGTTCTTGGGAGGAGTAGGGAGAGGGCCCTGGAGAGCAGCTGTCTGGGTGAATGGAGGTCACACAGTCAGACTAGCCAGAGGAAAGGATCTTATTTCCATGATGTCTTTTGAGCCTTCACTGGAGACGGTGGAGGAGAGAGGGCTGAGACCCAGTTCTACACTTCACTTGCAAAATATCCATCCCAAATTTCCCTGATGAACTTCGGTGGAATTTGTGGTCAATAACATCTGCTGAGCTTATGATCAGCCTTCATTTGGAATCCGCCCCCCCCCCCCCCCCCCCGACCATGTTAAAAATTGAGAAGGCAAGCCAGTGGCTTCTTCCTTCCAAAGATGCTGGATTTGGGCCACTGGTTTTCTTCATTTTCATCATCTCATTTGACTGCATTTCTTGGAGTTCTTCCCATTTAACTAAGCAGGAAAGCCAGACACCCAAGAATTCAGATGCTAGAAATCTTCCAGACTGCTTGAGAACAGGGTAATATGTGCTGCTCACCAAAATCAGTTGTGTTTGTTGTGAGCCCAAGATTTAGGCATTTACTGGGTATCTTTATGCAGCTTGAGTGGCATCAGACCCATCACTGAAATTATAGAACTTGGTCACAACACACAGTGACCAGAAATAATGAGGAAAAGGGGGCAGCAGATAAAATATGCCCAAATTAACTAACAACCAAATCGCCTTTTCTTTTGTTTCTTTTTTGTATGTTCACCTTCCTAAACTGATAGTTGTTGAAGGATTGCCTTGAAGAGAGAGGACGGAATTTTTTCTGAGCCACTTGAAATGCTAGAACTGGAAATAATCGAGTTACAGGAAAGCAAAAATTGTTCTTGATATTAGAAAGCACTTCAGCTAGTGTCTTTGTTTTTGTTTTTGACAATGAGTGGATTTTTGCAAGAGTATGAGTTCTCTGCTGTGAACACTAAATACCCATAGAGGACTTGGAGAAGTGTTAACCACAGTGTCAGTCTGCAAAATGTTTGTTTATGGTCTGTAACAAGATAAGGGACTTGCAGCAGAAGGTCAATCAATTACATTACAAAGCAACTGTGTTACTAAGCTACTGAGCTGCTTTTCATAACAAGACTTTCTCAGTGAAGGAGGAGGTGTGTGGACTTACATTCTGGCATGCACTTTGAGGAACATTGAGTAGCATTGGCTAGATACAATAGGACACCATAAAGTTCCATTCAATTACTGACATTCTCTGATTCAAAAACTCAAGATTCTTGGGGAAATTTTTTGTGAGCTCTTTGTTCTCCATATGATGTGTGACCACAGGAAGCCTGCTTGCTTAGGGAGAATTGGGTTTCGACTTCTGGGGTTCTTGGCTCAGCTCTCAATGGGAACCTCTGTGACGTATGCCTGTCCTGTCTCTTCCCTTTTTAGTGGTGTATGGCTGGCAAATGTATCACAGTGGGGAAGAAACCAGAGAGCATTGCTGGAGGCTGGGGCCGCTGGTCATCCTGGTCCCACTGTTCTAGGACCTGTGGGGCCGGAGCCCAGAGTGCAGAGAGGCTCTGCAACAACCCTGAGTAAGTCTAACCAAAAATATTTCCCTTCCTTCCGGGAGTGCCGAGACCAATCTTGGATAGCACGATGTCAGTGACCCCCAAGACTCTTAAGGGAAATAAAATGGGTTCCTAAAGACAAAAGGGAACCAGAAGATTCTTAGAGGGTGGAAGAAAACTGGTTCTGTTTTGTTTTATTTTGGTGAGACACTGGATTCTTACTAGCACTTGGATAAGTAAGCTGATTCCATCATTTGGAGAAATAAGCACATTTTCAAAAGTATCATCTATGTGAAAGGTCCTAGGAGATTATGCACTTAAATCCTTCTAGATAACATCACTCTATCACTGAGAGATTACTTATACTCAATTTTGCTAATAAGATTGTAGCTTTTTTCCAATCATAATGAATGCTTAATTTTATAAAAATAATTTTCTTCCCTTAAGTAACTAATAGTACATTTTTTAAGATAATTATTTTTAATGTTTTAGATAAGGATTTTATAACCATAGACTTCCATATTAGCCTGTTAAAGGCTCCATAGAAGTTATTTCACAAAGCAGCTTTCAATTTTTTAATTAAAGTGCTTAACCCTTTCAAATTTTAAATTTGTATAATGATACTATATATGAATTACATTTAAATTCCCTTGTTCTCCAAACATATATTACATTCTTAACTTCATTATTTCTTGGTACACTAGTTCCCAAGTATATTTTTTTTAATTTTTTTTAATGTTTATTCATTTTTGAGAGACAGAGACAGAGTGCGAGTGGGGGTGGGGCAGAGAGAGAGGGAGACACAGAATCCGAAGCAGGTTCCAGGCTCCGAGCTGTCAGCACAGGGCCCGACATGGGGCTCAAACTCACAAACTGTTAGATCATGACCCGAGCCAAAGTCGGACGCTTAACCGACTGAGTCACCCAGGTGCCCCCCCAAGTAAAATTTTTAAGAAGTGTACATATGATGCCTCTGGTAAGTAAAAAATATATTAAGCTTCTTTTGCCTAGAATTTCATTCTGTATTGAAGGGTAAGAGTCACACTTTTTAAAAGACTAATTATAAATGTGATTACAGTGTCCTCATTATCTCAGTTCTAAATATTACTTCTCCTTTTTTATTAATAATTATATTACTGTATGTATATATGCATAAATTTAATAAATATATGTAACAAATTTCTCCTAAGGATTAAGTTAATATAAATAAAGACTTTAATGCAATACCTACTACATTAAACTGTCAGTAAATGGTATATATTATAGTAGTTATTATGATATCTTTATCGTTTACCACACATAAAAGTATATATTTGAGGAATTTGGATAAAATTTTTCTTAAATCTTACTCTTTGATAAAAGTTGCTTTTATTTAAAATTTTTAAGTTTATTTATTTATTTTAAGAGAGAGTGTGTGGGAAGGACAGAGAGAGAGGGAGAGAAAGAGAATCCCAAACAGGCTGTACATGGTCAGTGAGGAGCCCAATATGGGTCTCAAACTCACAAACCATGAGATCCTGACCTGAGCCAAAATCAAGAGTCGGACTCTCAACTGACTGAGTCATCCAGGTACCCTGAAGTTGCTTTTGTTTAAATGCAAATTTCTGTGACTTCAAAAAATCAAAACCAGGAATGGAGTACTTTATTTTTACAGAAAATCTTCATTGTGATTTCCATTGTAGAGATGAGGAAATGTAGGCAATTTGCTCTGGGACCTATTTTCAGTGCTCTGTATTCAGCAACCACTCATCTGTAGCCTCTTGGTTGGATGGTTGGTAATCTGTGGTTGTCAGAAAGGGACATCTTTGTTGAGGGACTATAGGATGAATCTCTAACTTGGCTTAATGGGGAAAATGGCTCTAACCCCCATCTTAGAGACCATAATTTGTCATAGAGTCTCCTCAGGTGAGTGACCATGTTTGATCTCAGTAGCTGGTTTGCTGAAGTTTATTGAAAACAATGACAATGGAAACATGGTCACAGATTCAGTTGCATGGTTCAGGTCACAGATTCAGGTCAGAGCATGACTAGTGGACATTGAGACTGGATCCTTGATGTTGGTCAGATATCTAGTGAGAAGACAGCTGGGTTTGTAAAAGGCTTTTAGTGATGTTTGTTGGATGGTATGAACTGGAGAGGTGCTAAGTCATAGAGTATCACTCCATCATCATGAATAGAAAACCGATCTAATATCATGGACAATTCTTAGAACCTTCAACATGGAGTCAACGGTTGTGAACTGCCTTGGTCAAAGCTCTTTTATGTTCAAGGAACAGAAGTCTACCCAAACCACATTAAGAAAGGAGGGGAAGGAGGTATAGAAAACCTCATGGTTCTTCAAGAAGAACTTCATGAGAAGTACAACTGCAACCAGAAATGAACCAGATGCCAAGGCTTGAGGTTTCTGTCCCCCTAGATTGCATGGTCAGGCAATATAACACAGTGGATGAGGGCTCAGGCTGTGGATTAAGGCAGATGAGGGTTTAAATCTTGGCTCTCCCACTATCAGTTGGGCACTTTAGGCAGATGTCCTACTTTCCTGTGCCTTTAGAATGTGATTTCATCTAGGCTGCTCACTTGGCATGCTTTCTGCCATTGCTCTGAGAAGCCACTTCCATGCATTCTTTAAGAACATTCTCCAAGACAATTCTTCCATGAATTCTTTCCAATCAGTCTTATTTCCACTGTTCTCGCCCTTCTTTAAACTCGTTGTATTTACAGTCAGGGATACATATTTGCTCTTAAATTTTATCTCATTTATTATATAGATGATATTTTTTTTCTCCTCAGCAAGATTATAAACTTCTAGGAGACACAGGGCATCGGTTGCCCTTTTTTTGTACTCTCTTCTTCCTGAAAATGATGTTGAACACATGGTATTGTATAAGTACTTGTTGATTATTATTCACAATAATCCAGAAATGCTGTCATTTACTGAGCTCTTACCCTGTGTTAGCTACTCTACTAAATATGTGCATTATCTCACTCAGTGTTCCCATCATGTGAGTTAAGAACTATCATGCTCATTTCACACACACACACACACACACACACACACACAAAAGCTAAGGTAACTTGTTCAAAATAATCTAACTAAAATACAAAGTAAAGCAGAATTCAAACCCCAGGCTATTTAACCCCATTATGCTGCACTGCAATAGCAGACACAATACCTAATCTCAGATGCAGTGAGGTGGAGATAAGAAGGCATACATAGACTGTCTGGAGCTTTCTCAAAGGACAGAGAGTTCCTCCTCTTCTATGACAGCAGCTTTTTTTATATTTCTTCCTCCGTTTTTCAGTAAATAATTGATCCTGATGGGAAGGTTGTTATTGCCCGTAAGTGTATTGCAAAGGAAATAAAAGATTGAGAAGGATTATTTTTTTAATTTTTTAATGTTTCTATTTATTTTTGAGAGAGAGAGAGAGAGAGAGAGAGAGAGAGAGAATTAATAGGAGAGGAACAGAGAGAGAATCCTAAGCAGGTTCTGCACTGTCAGTGTAGAGCCCGATGCGGGGCTTGAACCCACAAATCGTGAGATGATGACCTGGGCTGAAATCGAGTTGGACACTTAACCAACTGAGCCACCCAGGCACTATTCTAAAATAAGATTAACTTATTCATTCATTGAATGTTTAAGAGGCTTCTGTACTCAAAGTATGACTTAGAGACCATACATGACATAGAACTTGGATTGGATCATTAGTGAGCTATGTTTTGGAATGATAAGTGCTGGAAGTAGATAGTAGGTTCAATCAAGTGTCACTGAAAAGGAGAAAGAGACTACTTCTGGCAGAAATCCAAGAAGAATTCATGATGGAGACATAGCATTATTCAGTCCTGAAAGCATAGGTAGCATGTAGACATTCAGAGACTTACCAGAGGGGAAGTCTATCCAGAGGCACAGAAAAGAAACATAAAATAAGTCAGCCTGCCTCACTGGAACAGCATGCAAATGAAGGGGAGGGTGAGAAGTAGTTGTTAGGGTGAATTAAGTCAGGATCATGAGGGCTTTGAGTGCTAAGCTGAAGAGGCTGGACTTGATTCTGTGGTCATTGGGTGCCGTGAAAAGGGTTGAAACAAGAAACTAAAATAATTACATTAATCTAAAAATTAACCAGATGTGTGTACAGTAGATTGAGTGAAGGAAAAGATGGGTGGAGGGGAGACAGGAATAGAGTTAAAGATTGGGTTAGTTTGGTGACTGTGGAAACGAAGAGAAGGAAGCAAGTACAAAGACATGGCTGATGATTGGGCAGCTGATGGACAGTGGGGTCAAAGGAAGGCAAAGGATGGAGGCTTCTGAAATCTGACCACTTGAAACTTGCTAAGTAGGAAGTAGGGAAGGAGCAGATTTTGGAGGGAATATGATGTATCCCTTCTCAGTATATATTTTCAGTTTTGAAGGCCAGGAGGATATATAAGTCAAAAAGACACACACAGTATTTCAAATTAGGCAACTATAGACCTGGGACTCAATGGTCATGGGCAACAACAACAACAGCCAAAAAAATGTGTGAAATTGGAAGAATTGACGTAAAAGGTGAGTTATAAGGGTAGAATAGGACATGGTTTGGCAAAGAACAGCCATGACCAGGGGCACCTGGGTGGCGCAGTCGGTTAAGCATCCGACTTCAGCCAGGTCACGATCTCGCGGTCCGTGAGTTCGAGCCCCGCGTCAGGCTCTGGGCTGATGGCTCAGAGCCTGGAGCCTGTTTCCGATTCTGTGTCTCCCTCTCTCTCTGCCCCTCCCCCGTTCATGCTCTGTCTCTCTCTGTCCCAAAAATAAATAAACGTTGAAAAAAAAAAAAAAAAGAACAGCCATGACCAGATGCCAAGGGATGTTTAAGGAAAAATGCTAGCATTTAAGGAAACTAAAAAAACCACTTATCTGTTTCATTCATAGACCAAAGTTTGGAGGGAAGTACTGCACCGGAGAAAGAAAACGCTATCGCTTGTGCAACGTCCACCCCTGTCGCCCAGATGCACCAACATTTCGGCAGATGCAATGCAGTGAGTTTGACACCGTTCCCTACAAGAATGAATTATACCACTGGTTTCCAGTTTTTAATCCAGGTAAGGAGCTATGACAATATATTCCAGATCTAGGGCCGCAGCCACCACAAGAGAGACCACAGAATGTCTGGGATGCCCTGCAAAGTTCAACAAAGAGAGAATTGTACCATGAGGAGTTTTATACTTCCGAAAATGGAAACACGACCTGCTTAGGTTGATCAGCAAATGTTGAAAGCTGAATATATCCAACTCTGTGCTGAGCTCTGGGGGAGATAAAAGAGAAACTTATCAAACATGGTGGCTCCCTTCAAAACATGGTACAGCTAAGCAATCAATGAAAGTACTTGATTACTGATGAAAGTGCTCATTGATGAGAGTGTGAACTGACTATAATTTTGGCAGAAATTCAGAAAAGGTCATTGTAAGTTTGGACTAATTTCAGGGAAGACTTCTAAGGAAGTGTTGAGGACTCTTAAGCATGAGAAGTCTTACTACTGGAAGAAGAAAAAGGGAAGACATTTAAAATAGAGTCAATAATTCCATTTGACAGGAGAAAAGCACAAGGAAAAACAGGATGATAAGAATGCCTTCATCAGAAATAAGTGAGAGCCAGCTCTGGGCCAGAAATAAACTTTTTTTTTTTAAAGTACAGGACAGTATAAGAAGGGTACAAAATAAAATGAAGTAATTAAAGGATGCTCATCAGGGCATGGTGACATAACTGAACTGCAGAATGGGACAACTTTGGCAATGCTACCCCTGTATCAGCACCAGTTACACCTTCTCTCCTGAAAATGAAGAAGAATCATTAACCATTAGCTATAGATTGGCATCAAAAAATATCTGGGCAGTGTGTTATTATTCAAGTAGACAATGAAAGAGAAAAGATTTTCCTGAGCTAAGGAGATTTGAGTCAGGGAGTAAAAAATAACTAACCAAAAAATTTTTCATCTTTTTTTTATTTTATTTTTTTTCAATATATGAAGTTTATTGTCACATTGGTTTCCATACAACACCCAGTGCTCATCCCAAAATTTCATGATTTTTTTAAGTTTCTGAAAACACAAGAGGAATCATAGATGTCAGCCAGTGAATGAAAATTACATATGTGGACTGTTAAAAAAATGATATAGTCAATTGCTTTTGAAGGAAAGACTCAGGGGTGCTTTGCCCGTATTGGGTCCCCAAACTACCCTGAAGGCTTTTGGTTGTCACGAGCAATGTCTTCTCCTTGTCCCCACATTGTTGAGCATCATTCATTGCTCTAGGGGGATGAGTCATTTGGTTACTAGTGCAATTCAGCTTCCTGTTCCTGGCATTTGAATCCAGCCAAACTCATGTGTGTACTCATGTGTACACACACACACACACACACACACACACACACACATACACACGCACACACGCACAGACACAAGAAACTAATGATGAAAGATACTTCCAATTAGTACCATCTATATTTATATTTTTGACATTCTCTATTATGTTGGAACTATTTAGGACAGTAGTATTATAGACCCCAAATGAGCAACCTTCCAGAACTAAGATAACATAACTATCCCAGGGTTGTGACAGGGTCCGCCCCCTGCCTAATGCAGGGTGGGGATTGTGTGTACTGAACTCTGACAGCTTGAGTAGCTGGGCTTAGAATAAAAATATTTGGTTTGGCTTGGCTTTTCATTTATTTAAAAAGCATTTGTCGTATGCCTCCATATTACATAAGCAGAGCAATGGGTACTAAATAAATGAATCGTGAAACAGACATAAATTTCACTCACTTTGTTGTGGTTAGTTTGCATCTGTCACTGATGTTGAGGCTGATATGAGGGAATTAAGCTGAGTGTCAACACTGTATACCTGGGTTATCAGCCTCCATCTCCATCCTGATGGTTTTCTTGCAGGCTCCTGTACCATTATTTAAGCATAATGACTTAGCTGCTCACTCGAGTAGCTACTACCTTGATCAACACACTGATTTACTTCCCTTATTAAACTCTAACCTACAGAGTTTTTATTTGTTTAGTTGATGGGCACCCCTAGTAGAGAGAAGTATACTTGGTTGTTCATGTCAACAGCTAGGTATGGAGCATTTATTCCAGGCCAGGCATTGAGCACTTCCCCCTCCCAGCCTTACCATTAGAAGTTACCATTGGATAAAGTAAATACACAGCAGAGTATTCAGCCCACACAGTGGGTGGTGTTAACTGTCTTGGTAAGTGACCTTCAGGAGATGCACTAACTAGCCAATGACAGAAGAGTCATAGATTTAAACATTTGGAATAATCGTAGAAACTCCATCAAATCTTGTAGTTTTCGTACTCTGCTGCTTGGAATCCCAGGGCTTCCCAAAATGCTTGATTCTACTTTCATTTTTCAAAAAAAAATGTTAAACTGGCATTTAAAAGTGCCATAAAGAGCAATGCTTACACTCAAAATTATTATATATTAAGTTTTAACATATGAAAGGCCACCAATGCTCTAAGTTACACAGTCAATTAATTTGGCTTTCTGCACACCTTAAAATAAAAGTCTCTCATGAACATAATTTAATTGAAAAATATCCTGGAATTGTAGGTTGAGTTTCTTTAACCTGTTCTCATTTGCAATTGTTTGTCTGTATGAGTCAAGATTTTTCAATACTGTGCAACCAAAAAACTCACAGAAAATAATTAGATGTTGCAGCCAGTGTAAGTCTGTAACTGCCATCCATAAGCTTGATTTCAAAATTTTCTGTTTATCTTAATAATTTCTTTAGATCCCGCTGACTTATTTTTAAATGCTATATACTTGAACTTACAAAATTTATGCTTAATAAAATCCTGACTTTATCTGCTTTATTTGCAAGATCTTGTTTGGAAAAAGAAAATTAATTCTTCTGCTTAAAATATTTGAAAACTGCTAATCTAGATCAACTTCCTTTCCAATATAGACATTCTCTTAACCAACACTCCTGAGAAAAAAAAATTATCCAAACTCCATTTGATCACTTTCATGTAGGCACCAGTGTGAAGAGCTGCCACGATCAACTGCATTTTCTGAGCCAGTATTTATATCAGCATGAGACTCTATATTGTCTCACTTATCCCCTCCCCATCTTTACAGGTAAAGAAGCTTAGTCTCAGAGGAGACAATGACTTATTTAAGGTTACAGGATTTTATATAATGGAGCTGGAATTGAAGCATAAGTCTAAGAGGCTGATAGGATGGATAGATAGATAGATAGATAGATAGATAGATAGATAGATGATAGATAGATGATAGATGATAGATGATAGATAGATAGATGATAGATGTTTAGATAGATAGATAGATAGATAGATAGATAGATAGATAGACCTAAACTAATTTGTACAGATTTCCAGGGACTTCATTGGCCTATGTTAATAGAAATGTGTTTATATCCTGCATCTTCTATTAGGAAATGACCAGAGCCTGATCTTGATGTCATCACTTTCCTGGAATCTCCCTCTCTTTTTAGGTCTTCATCTTTCTCAGACTACCTAATTTAGCCCAAATTCATTTAGGCTCATTTTTCAGTTGTTGCTTCTAGATATTTAAGCCTTATTAATGCTTGAAGCCAGTGAGGTTCCCAGCAAATGTGGAGGGTCTGACGTGAAGTTGAACCACATCTGCTCCTCGTGGAATAGGATGTTCCACATCTGCTCCTCGTGGAATAGGATCCTTCAGGAATACCTTTCAGGAGTTGCTGCAGTTAGGATTCCCTCGGAAGCAGACTCTGAGACAGGAGTAGCATACAGGAGGTTCAGCAGCTGTGGAAGAAGAGGGGGAAGAGGGAAGGAAGAGGGAGTGTGCAGGGGGAGCTGAGCTACAGTGCAGGCTCAGCAGAGGCCTTATCCTACCCCGCAGGGCCCTCTGCGGCTGGAACAGTCTTTCTGGGTTGCCAGGTTGAAGTGGGAGAGCCAAACCTTTATGCCCCACAGGGACTGGTCCCGGCATGTGGTCCACCCTGGGAAGGAGTGAGTGTCCTTGGTAAGGAAGCTCCCAGGGCTAGTGCTGGCAGTGCTCCCAGGAGCTGGAGGGATGAGTCCCAGCACTTGGGGGGCCTGGGTGGTGTGCACAGAGCTTATTATAGGAATACTTGGGATTTCGAGAGAAACAATCTTTAAAGAGAATATAAGTGTGGGGAGCAACTGGGAGATCGTTTAGCCAGAAGCCCCTGTTTTGACTAGTTAGGGATTCCTATGGCTTCAAGAGAGGAAATGATGGACTAATAAGGATGATGTTTGCAGACACCTCAAAGCCAGTCACAACCCTCTTCACCCTCACTTTCCTCTACAGTAGAAGAGGGAAAAGGGAAAGACTCAGGAACCCATATGCCCAGGAAACCCAATCCTGACCAAAGAGATAAAGATGGAGTCCCCACTTGGGTAAGGCTTCTGGGAGGGCTTTTAATAGGCACTGACCCCGCTGGCCCTCACCCCCTTACCTTTCTGCCATGCACCCTTCCCCCTCCTGCTGTCTGGGGTACAGCAGATCACACTGCAGCCAGAAAGCTGATGCCCCTGCTGAGATGGCTGAGCAGGAAGACTGGAAGGAGGAGAGATTTATACTCCTACTGATGAAGTTTTGGGGTGATGGTGGGGTCCAGAGCCGGTGGCCTCTTGAAGACGTCTTTGGTGCAAAAAGGTGATTTTATTAGAGCACTGGGACAGGACCTGTGGGCAGGAAGAGCTGCACTGGGGTTGTGACGGGTAACTCATTATAGACCCTCAGGTTGGAAGGGGGTCAAGGATAGAGTAAGACTCTAAGGTATTTTGGAAGCAAGGTTTCCAGGACTTTGAGGGGCCAGTTGTTGCTAGGGAAATACCACTTATTACTGTTTAATAAAACCTCAGTCATAAGACCCTTCAGATGTATATGGCGGGGGGCGCGGCCTAAGCTTGGAGTATGATTGTCAGCATATATCTTGGAGCAGTTGAGATAAAGGAAGTAGACCTACAGGATCCTCAAGGTTGGGATAATGTTAAGCTAAGATTCTCTTTTGCCCCCAGCAAACTGTCATCATCAAGATAGCTGAGCTCCTAGAGAGAGGTCACTCTGCTGGTCTCAAAGACTTGTCAATGGGCTGTAGGCAGTAAGGAAATCTAATTTTTCATTTGTCTTAGTTTCCCACATCACCATGGCAAGCACTTAAACCTCTTCCCTTTGCTCTTGGGCAGCCAGGAGTGTCCGAGGAATATCACACATATTCCACCTGGGAAAGGGGGTGTGTGCCAGCCTGTATTTTGCCCTGAGCTTCCCAAGCTCACTCATCACTGCCTCTGAATTTCCTGTCACGTGGGAGAAATAAACTCCTGTCTATTTAAGACAAGGAAGCAACATTTTTCTGCTCTTTGCGATGAAACGAATTCCTAACTGACAATGAGAACGGCTTATATTAAATTTATGTCAGTGTTTGCTCTGTGCCAGGCACTTCACTCAGTATGGTATGTGCATTTTCCTGATTTTATCTCCATAAGAAAATCCTGTGAGGAAATTTAAGGTTTTGACCCAATTTTTATGGACATGCTAGTAGATGTAGAGAATTGACTTGCCCAAACTCAGACTCTACAGTAGAGCCAGGAGGAGTTAGCCCAGGCCCGACTCCGCAGCCTAAATATTAACCAGTAAAACAGAGACTGCGATTAGCCTGTGTCCTTAACAACAATGCATTGGGTTTTGAATTTTACCAAGGATGATGTTTCTGTTTTAAAAAACAGATGATTTCATGGCCCAGGAATTCTGGTTGGGGGTAGATGAGCCCCCAAAATTATTTGCATTGTGATGAATGCTAGGTTTGTTCAACTAATCTGTCTTGAATCTTTGAAAACCAATTTTTTCTCAACATTTAAGCATTATCACAAAATTACTATTATTTCTCAAATAAATTAAATTGTAATTCCAAATGTATCATCACAATTCTTAAACATCATAATCAAAAGATAACATAACACAAAAATTTATAGTAAATAGAAAGTCTAAGATATCAGTGAAATAGGTTTAGTTATTTTAATTTTTTAAAGTTTATTTATTTATTTTGAGAGAGAGGGAGAGAAAGAAAGCAAGAATGGGGGAGGAACAGAGAGAGGGAGAGAGAGAATCCCAAGCAGGCTGTACACTGTCAGTGTAGAGTCCAACGTGGGGCTCGAACTCACAAACCGTGAGATTATGACCTGAGCCAAAACCAAGATCAGGCATTCAACCAACTGAGCCACAGAGGCACCCGCTAGGTTTAATTTATTAAAAAAAAAAATAGCTCTGTTCTTGGTTTTTATACCTCCATGGTTATTATAGAATTTATTAATTTTAATACCTTCTTATGTTTAATTAATATATACTTTGATATATCTGGGGATTGTAATATTACCCTATCAGAAGGTAAAAGACTATACAAGTTTAGACTAGCCAAAGTTACAGAGTCCTGGTAATTATTTGAGTTTCGGTTGAGCTTTTGGTCAGGACTTTTCATATATTTTTGTTATTTCCTCCAAGCTGATCTAAAGGCTCAGCTCAGCTGATTAAACTGAGTTTCTGTCTTAAGTTAAATATTACTTGTTACAACAATAAAACATTTTAAGTTATGCCTTTTGCTTCAGGTTTGGTATTTCTTAAAATCTGGAAAGAAACAGCAGGTGTGTGTATAACATGCATCTTCTGCTGGTATAACACACTTCATAGTCTCATCAGACCTTACTTAGAAAACACAAGTTCAAATATAAAATTAAAAGCTTTAAAAAGACAGCGACACAGATCATTCGACCATGTGTGAAGCCCTGGCCAACTGCATGGGGTTCATACCCATGGGGCCCTGCCTGCAAATGGACTTTAGAAACTGGACTTTTTTACATGGTGAAACTCCAGTAGCAATCTACTTACGAACGTGAAATGCGTCAAAAGTTTTCCTTGACCTAAGAAATATTTTTTATCCTTCGTACCAAGTTTTATCTTTCACTTCTAATGACCACTCTTTAACATCATTATCCAAAAATGTTGAGCCATCCTGTTTCACCAGAATTGAAAATGCAACCTTTGATTCAATAAGTTCATTCAGGGGGCGCCTGGGTGGCGCAGTCGGTTAAGCGTCCGACTTCAGCCAGGTCACGATCTTGCGGTCCGTGAGTTCGAGCCCCGCGTCGGGCTCTGGGCTGATGGCTCAGAGCCTGGAGCCTGTTTCCGATTCTGTGTCTCCCTCTCTCTCTGCCCCTCCCCCGTTCATGCTCTGTCTCTCTCTGTCCCAAAAATAAATAAACGTTGAAAAAAAAAAATTAAAAAAAAAATAAGTTCATTCAGCTACCTAAGCTTCCTTTGAGAGGATTAATCAGTGTAAGGGTGAGAGTTCACCAGTAAATGAGTCTGAGAGGTTTCACTTAGCTGAATTATAAATAGATTTGAAAGCTCTTGAAAGGTAGAGAAAAAAAAAATCTATGATCCAGACAAAGGGATGTGTCAGGACAGATGAATAAACATGAGACAGTGAAAATACTCTGTGGATGTTACAGAATCATTGAGGCTGATGTCTGGGACAGACTCCTGAGACTCATGATGACCATTGAGAACTAAGAGTGTCTTTTGCTACCCCTGTCTCCTTCTGCAGAGCCCTATCATAGATCACCTAATGACATGCCCAGAGTGCCATGAAAAACAAAGGCCAGCAGAGAAGACAGGGAAGTGGGGTTCAGTCTTCTAAAATGCTGAAATAGCCTTGAACCTTCAATTCCCAAAGGCTGCTTTCAAGTACAGGGCTCTTTCAGGCCTTAGGCACCCCTATCGGTCATAGGTATGCAAGTTTGGGGAGTCGGGACAGGTGGGTCTGTAAGCTATTATTGTTGTTGCCCAAAGATTATTTATTAGATTATTCCTAAGACACCAGAGACCACTGTGCTTAGATTCAGGAGAAATTTGTGTTTCTTACATGAAGTATACGTCAGCTAGCCTGTCTAACCTTGAAGGATGTAGTAATCCCATACTGCACAAGCAAAGTGAAGTCTGGAAATGAGGGCCTCTCTCCATGGAGATGTGTTATTCTCACAGAAGAAGAGACCTTTCCAGTGTTGCTGTCTGAGAGCCAAGACATTATTTTTGAAAGGAACGTATGCTTCTTTAAAAAAAATGCAAATGTGCATAATAGAATGAAATAAAAATAAATTCTCATCCCATCATGCTTAACTTACTCCTTAGAGGCAACCATTGTTAACAGCTGGTTTTAGTTTGCACACAAATGAAATCATACTTTGCCAGTTCTGCAGCTTTTTTTATTCATTAGCAGAACGTCATGGCATTACAGCTTACCTCATTTCTCATAGTACTGCACAGTGAGTCTGTGAATATACTAAACAACATTATGTAAATACAACTAAATTGATTTGTCCTTTTATTTCTGGATAAAACTTTCATTATTTCGGTGAATATCCTTGACTTTTTTTTAAGTTTATTTATTTATTTATTTAGAGAGAGCACAAGCAGGGGAGGGGCAGAGAGCGAGGGAGAGAGAATTCCAAGTAGGCTCTCTACTGTCAGTGTGGAGCCAGATGCAGGGATTGAACTTGTGAACTGCAACATCATGACTTGAGCCAAAGTCAGACGCTTGACCACCTGAGCCACCCAGGCACCCCCACATCCTTGACTTCTATCACTAAGGTCAAGGTTCATTTTTATGACTGAGTTGATTATCTGTCAGGATTGAGATGATCTCTTTGCCACTTGGTCCAAAATTTTCTCCCCAACAGTGTTGACCTTTATCATGTTTGTTAATTAGTAAACATGGGTTAAGAGCCTTTTCTAGGTATAATGCCCTGCTAGTATTCACTAGGAAAGGTTAATGATAATAACCACATTTAAATAACCACTCAATGCCAAATACCTCATTGGAGATTTTAATATTATTCTCTGCCAATCCCCTCTGTGTAGACTAGAGACCAAGAAGGACTTAGGCAAGATGTGAGAGTCAGGGCTGAGAACTGAATCCCTGTGGATCTAGCTGCTAGCTGGCCAGCAGTAGCTGGTCAATGCACAAATGACTGAAGTGCCCTTGAGGGTATGGCAGTTAGGTTGAGGAGCTTGTAAAATCCATAGTCTTGGAAGTGTAGAGCTGTGAGGACCTCAGTAGTTATTGTATGAGTGGAACATCTTGGAACCAGGTCCACAGTGGCAGTAAAGGGAGATCATGGAGCCACTTACTGACCTAGCAGGATCTAGAATTTTGTATGCTACAGCAACAAGACAGAAAGTGTTTAGAGTATAGTGAAACAAAGTGTGAATTTAGTGCAGCATTGATTAGAAGTGGCATAACAGAATAATCTAAGGAGAAGAGGCTATTTCAGGAAAGATTTGTCTGTGTGGGAATGAGAGTTGAATCAGCATTACAAAATATGTGTCTTTTGGCTGCTGTCATGCTAGATAGCAGAGCGTGGTGGGGCAGCTGCAAGGATCTTTAGAATTTATCGAGTTCATGATAAGGAGGTGAAAACAACAATAATAACTGCCATTTGTTAAGCACTTACTGTATATCAAGCACCACGCTGAGCGCTCAACATACAATCTCCATCTTAACCCTCACAGTTACATTGCAAGGTAGATATTATTACCCCCATTTTTTTTGGATGAAGAAACAGAGTCACAGAAAGCTTAAGTAACTTTCTCAAGGAAATATTGGACTTTCATGAGCTAAAACTTTTACATATACTCTCTGTAGAAATAAATGGCTCCAGAGTCTGATGATTCTCACTATATTTAAGCCCTGTGGGAAGATATTAAAATGGAGCCCCATTGGAATTCTACCAAGTTGGCACCTCAGATATGATCTGTAAATAAATGCATTGCCTAATAACATGAAGAGTGGATTCTTTAGAGAGCTTATCAAAGACATTTGTCTTTTGTTCAAGAAAATTCTGTGTCTATAGGTTAGAGGTTAGTAAAGTGGGCTCTAAGCTAAACCACCAGGTTTAGCTCTGCCACTCAAGCTGTCAGGTCTTGGGAAACTTAATCTTTTTATGCCTCATCTATGAAATGGTGACAATAAAAGAACTAACAGCATAGGGTGATTGTGATTGTTAAAATGAGGTAGATAACCACTATGAAGAACAACCAGATCTGGGAAATAGTGTGCAAGTGACATATTGGCTATTATTTTATTAAGCAAAATTCCTCTTACCTCACTATATAAATAAGAGTAGTGAAAGGCCCTGGTAGTGTTTTCCCCTAGGGAAGGGGTCAAATAGCACAAGTCCAGGGAGAGTAAAATGAAGGCAAACATTGGAACTTTAGCGTTCTGGAATTCATTCAACATCTGCCACTGGATGGAGATGTACTTGCTAGGAGGACCCATTTATGCAACTCCTGGCAGTGAGTGCCTTCTTAAATTTTGTGCCGTAGGCCCTTCTCTGGTCCCAGGCCTTCCCTGCAGGCTGAAACAAGTAACTCCTATAGAAAAGCTCTAGAACTCTTCAGGGCTGCTTTCTATTTTTGCTTTATGTGTCCGAGTACAAAATCTCAAATCCAAATTCTAAAGCTCAAATCAAAGTCTTATTTAAAAGTGTTTCCCTGCCTCCATCCTTCTACTTAACTTGTCAAGTACTTAATAGCCCTGTGTTTCATGAAATGATTCCTCGACTCAGCACACCTGGATGGATGTTTCTGTCTCTAGGAGGGCAGAGCTGTGCCCAGAAGGCTCCCTGTAAATACTGCTGGCTCAGTTCAGGCAGTGACAGAGCTAATCACACTGCCAGGAATGAAGTTTACAATAATCCCATGTCTTACCTGGTCCTGGGAGTTTTCTGGCCCTTTTCCATTGGCACTTTGTGCTGTGATCTCTCCAACTCATTTGGACTTTGTTCATTTTCTCAGACCACCTATCCACTGCTCGTTGTATAAAATGAGTTAGTTGTTCTTTATCTACTTTTACCCTTTTCCTTTAAGCTTTAAACAGATGCTTTTGACCTCTGTCTAAAGTTTGCCCAGGGTTTCAGTGTTTGAGTTTCTGCTCTTAGTTATACTTTTATTTCTTTACCAAATGGATCATTGCATCCTCAAGAAGCCATGCCTAGGGTTGAGCACTCTGGCTTTGCATTTGCCGCCCATCCAGCATGGGTTGGGCCCATGGCCTGTGGGTGGTCTCATTGAGCCCTAAGCTGGTCTTACCATGAGGAAATTCAAGGATTTCCCCCAATAAACAGCTCCAAAAGGGGTTACCCCCTAGAAAGACCTTTCTGAAAAAGAAATTCTCAAGTTTTTCATTTGAAAAAAAAAAAAAAAAGAAACAAGATGTAATATTCAAAAGAAAATTACTATTTGAATTCTTCTTATACATGTATTACCTATTAAAAATCTTAAGGCAATTTATATTTTAAAAGTTATCTATCTTTCTGATAACTGTAGTTACCTGTGTATAGGTACATATTTTATTAAGTAAATCTTTAGAACCATTCCTGTGCTGGAAATCACCCTATCCGCATTCACAAGGGAGTAGAAAATTCAACCCTAGAATGAGTTCATTGTAGGACCCAGCATGATGAGATAGACCATTATGGTAAACCATTATGGGCTTCAGCTTCAGCATAAAAAAAAAAAAAAAATCAGACTTTCTGTTTCTCTGTGTCTGTAAATCTGTGTCCAAGGACTTCTCGGATTTGAGGAGAATAAAGAAAGAGATTTGTTGGGGGTGGGGTCATGATTGTGGCAGTGGTGTTAAGTATGGAGTTGGCCCACTAGGAGGGGACTCCCTCTTCCCTAGAGGTCCACTTACTTCGCAGCAAGTAGTGGGCAGGTGTCATGCTTGTCTGGAGTCATACAGCCCTGGTTGCTAATATTTCTCTTCTAGGTTAACCCCAGAAGCACTGCATCTTATTTTTACAAGCCCAGTTCAGTGTTGGATTGAAAAAGATCTCATCATTTGTAACAAAGGGTTACAATCTTCCCAATTTAATTTGTTGTAAAACCCTTTAACTGGATAAAGAAAAAAGCCTACATTTCAGCATGCATCACAGAAAGGTGAAAGATGGGAATTTCCAGATAAACAACACTTGGGGGCATTGTATGTACAAAAGAATCCTGCAGGAAGGGTGCTGAGCTAAAAATGCTAACTTGCAAGGATTTGTTTCTTTTTCACTCCAGCACATCCTTGTGAGCTCTACTGCCGACCCATAGATGGCCAGTTTTCCGAGAAAATGCTGGATGCTGTCATTGATGGTACCCCTTGCTTTGAAGGCGGCAACAGCAGAAATGTCTGTATTAATGGCATATGTAAGGTATTGGGTATGTTTCCTTCATCTACAACTTTATAAAATCATGATTTTTATTAACTTAGGAAGTCAGATGTTCTAAGCTTTTGCTTTCATGATAATTGCACGTGGTCTGGCTTTTATATATGGTCTATGAGATAAGACTTGTTCATCAGGGTCAACAATTTGAAATTGAAAACTTTCCCTCCTGCTGTGGTCTTTCTTACTTGACTTGTTGATGTACTCTGTGATATTATTTTAGGCATAGAGTAAGGCCAAACCGAAGAAGAACCAAATTCAAGGAAGAATTATTAGGAAAGGCAACCCTGATTATTTGACTGGTATTAAATTATTCATTTGGTGGTGCTTGGGTGGCTCAGTCAGTTAAGCGGCTGACTTCGATCCAGGTCATGATCTCGAGGTTCATGGGTTTGAACCCTGCATCAGGCTCTGTGCTGACAGCTCAGAGCCTGGAGCCTGCTTCAGATTCTGTCTCCCTCTCTCTCTCCCCCTCCCCTGCTTGTACTCGCTCTCTCTCTCTCTCTCTCTCAGAAACAAACATCAAAAAAAATTTTTTTTAAATTATTCATTGGTTACTTGCCAGCAGAGTACTTAAACTTGAGAAAAAAGCTGAAATTAACAATGGTTTGTATAGTGTTTTGCACAAAGTATTTTTACATTGATTGCCAACATGGTCTTCTCAGGAAGAGAAATGGCATGACAGGTAGTTTTAAGCCAAGTTTTCTGATTTCTGTTTAACTTTTCCACACTGACTCCATTTTCAACTCCACCTTTTTATAAATTACTGAGACCTGATTCGTCAATGCTTTTATCTGTGCAACCATTGAAGAATTCCTTTCCAGTGCTCACGGTCTGGTTTGCAAAGAACTGATGAACAAGTTTTGTGATCCAACACCCAGGCATAAATCTCAGTTTAAAGAAAAGGTGTTTTTAATCAGTGAAAGAAAAGTTATAAAGTTCTAATTAACTGTTCGTAAAGCATAATGCTTAGTCTCAGGCTCTAGAATATGAACTTAATACCATTGTTTACCGGCTGTATAACTCTATACATTTTGCTGAGACTCAGTTTCTTTTTCTTAAAATTGGGATGTAAATGTGTCCTCCTCGTTGGTGTCAAGAAGAATAAAGACATATATTTTAAGCCCCTAACAGAGCCCCTGACACACAATAAACTCTTAATGCATTTTATTTGTTTTTGCCAATGTTTATCATAATTTTTTTCCCCACTGGACTGAGTTGCTGCCATGGAAAGCCCTTGCCCATGAATGTTCAGGACCCTGGGAAGATACATTTATTACCTTCAATTTGCCTATTGACTTATTCCAGTAGGGACCAAAGCATAAGAGGTAACGTGATGATTCCCGGGAATGAATGAGCTGAAAGCAAGTGACCGTCATACTCTACATTAGAAGGAGCTCACGTGAAATCCTTCTTCACACTCATTAGGAATTATCACTGTAGCTACAAAGAGCCAAAAGTAATCAATATGTATTTGGGTTAGATCTATTCTCCACGGTGGGGAAAGGTTTGTCTAGCTAATTCGGGCCAAAACAGCCCCATCACAGTCCAAAGCAGTAGTTCTCAGGCTTGGCTGCCTATTAGAATCATCTGAAGACCCTTTAAAAACTAGTGGTGTCTGGACTCTATCTCAAACCTATTGATTCAGAACCTCTGGGATTCGGGGCCTGGGCATTGACATTTTAAAAACTTCCCAGGTAATTGCCACATGGAGCTAGGGCTGAGAACTTTAATCACCAAGAATGAATGTGATACTAAAAGTATCTGTTAGACCTAAACATGTTTGCAAGCAGAGAGACAATATCTTTAGCACAGCATGGGAAACACAGGTGTTTTGAACAAAACATAAGGGGTCTTGGGTGCCTCTCTTGACACCAATGAAATCAACTTAATAGAATAAGCTGGAGTCTATCAGCTTGACTTACTCTTTTTGGAAATCAGGGCTTTTTAGAAGCTATAATTACCCACTTTCTTTACCACACTGAACAAGTTTTTAAGCTGAAAGATTATGTCAAATCAAATTTACCTTAATAGCCTGAAAACAATTTACCTTCCAAGGATCCAGGTTGTGGTTATTTTCAGCTCTGTTAGTCTTCTTATTTAATTAGTACAGTTTTTTCAAAGGGAATGGAACATATATTGAAATAAAAAGATACACCATCAGAAAAAAATATATGCAGGGTCTAATAATCTATCTTCTTTGTGAATATGAAAATGTTTGCTTATATTCATATATTCGGCTATTTTGCAGTTATAATATTTGCCAGCATTTTGGCCTGTTAGATTTGCAGATTCTCTTGTTAAGGGAATTAGTCTTGATCAGGACTGAGTTTGTTCTAGGAGTAACTATCTATGCCTCTTCCCCATTGTTTTTAAAGTTTTTATTAATTTGTTTTGAGAGAGAGATTGAGAGCATGAGCGGGGAAGGAGCAGAGAAAGGGAGACAGAATCCCAAGCAGGCTCCGTGCTATCAGCACAGAGCCTGAACCAGGGCTCAATCCCATGAACTGTGAGCTTATGACCTGAGCCAAAATCAAGAGTGGCACTCTTAACCAACTGAACCACCTGGGCACCCCAGCCCCTTCCCCATTTTTAAAAAGCTTACAGTAAACTTTTCAACTTGTTTATCAAAGATATGAATTTAAACTTAGACCTTTCAGAGTATCTCCCATCTTTAATCACAGGCATGACAGGGAATAAGCTTTTAAACGTACGGGCAGATGGTCCCATGCTTGCCCCCAGCTTGCCTGGCTGTGCAGCTTCACCTACTATCTTAGGGCAGTCTGCTAGTCTTCAGTTCTCACCCGTTTCTCCTGGGAACCAGTTCTTGAACTTCAGTTTTTTCTCTCTCCTCTCTCCCAGTCAGTATAGCTCTGGGTTAACTTCCTTCCTAAGCAGTCCAGGTCTCCTGATCTATCACATCAGAAATCCTGAGACTTCTCCTCTTAGGTTTTCATCACCTTTCACCCTGGACCTTGGATCTGTTCAACCCTGCTTTGCTCTTATGATCAGACTACTGCACACTTCTTTTTGTTAAGTTTATTTATTTATTTTGAGAGAGAGGGAGAGAACGTGGCAGGGGGTCAGAGAGAGAAGGAAAGAAAATCCCAAGTGTGGAGCTCTCAAACTCATGAACCACGAGATCATGATCTGAGTTGAAATCAAGAGTCGGACATTTAACCAACTGAACCACCCAAGAGCCCTCAGACTACTGAACACTTCTTAAAATAAACATTCAACTTCGTGACTTTGTGCCTTAAAGTCAGTGGTCTTCAATCCCAACCGAGTCTTCCACCTTACCAGACAGTCTTTCTACTTGTCCTCAGTGATCTCCCTCTCTCATTTCTCTCAGTAACTGTCCTGAACTTTCTTTGCTCTCTCTTAAGGCCATTTTGGCCGTTTCAGCGATTTGCTGAACATCCCCATATCAGTTTCTCCGGGCCAGATCTCCCTCCAGAATGCCAGATCCTAACCCTCAAAAATTATGATGAGGACAGCATTATTGCTACTGTCCCTTTTATCAAATGACAGTATCGTTTACCTGTTCTTTTCAGTTAAGCCTAAATCTGCGCTGTCATTACACTTAAAGTTTCACAGGCTGGGAATGAGTCTCATCTTAGAACCAGACATACTTTCAATCTCTACCTTTGCCACAGGGCTGTAGAAAGCAGTGATGACATTCCAGGTGGATTAGGTAATTGAAATTGGTATTTCAGTTCTCAGTCACTTGAGAATTTACAAAGTAAAACAGTGTTAACTGTAAGCAAAACATGAGAATTGCTAAGAATACATATTATTTATTCACTAATAGGGCTGGAGGTGTGGGTGAAAGACTGGAACCTGATTTCTCCAAATAATATTCAAGATAGTACGCTCCTCAGCCCAAACGATGGGGTTAAGAATTGATGATATGCTTCTGCACAGAAAGGACATAATAATCAGAATAAAAAAGGCAACCTATAGGGGCGCCCGGGTGGCTCAGTGGGTTAAATTTCCAACTTTGGCTCTGGTCATGATCTCATGGCTTGTGAGTCTGAGCCCCGTGTCGGGCTCTGTGCTGACAGCTCAGAGCCTGGAGCCTGTTTCGGATTCTGTGTCTCCCTCTTTTTCTGGCCCTCTCCCTCTCCCACTCTGCCTATCTCTCTTTAAAAAATAAATACACATTAAAAAAAAGGCAACCTACAGAATGGAAGAAAATATTTGCAAACCATACATATAATAAGGGGTTAATATCTAAAATGTGTAAGAAATTCCTACAACTCAATAGCAGAAAATCAAATACACCAATTTAAGAAATGAGTGAAGGACTTGAATAGATATTTCTACAGAGAAGATATATAAATGGCCAACAGGTATATGAAAAGGTGCTCAACATCATTAAACATCAGATAAATACAAATCAAACCCACAATAAGATATCAACTCACACTTGTTAGGATGGCTGATATAAAAAAAAAACAAAAGATAAGCATTGATGAGGATGTGAAGAAATTGGGACCCTTGTATACTGTTGGTGGGATTGTACAACCATGCAGCCATTACAGAAAATAGTGTAGAGGAGGTTTTCTTTAAAAATTAAAACTAGAAGTATCATATGACCCAGAAATGGGATTTCTGGGTGTGTATCCAAAAGAATTGAAATCAAGATCTTGAAGAAATACCTGTACTCACATGTACTCAGCATTATTTACAACAGCTAAGATATGGAAACAACCCAAATGTCCATCAACAGATGAGTGGACAAAGAAAATGTGGTCTATCCCATGTTGTATACATACTTTGGAACATTATTCAGCTTTCCAAAAAAAAGTGAAACCTGCACATGTGACTACATGTGCCTGGAGGACATGATGCTCAGTGAAACAAACCAGTCACAGGACAAATGCCACATGATTCCACTGTGGGAATCTAAAGTAGACTCATAGAAGCTGAGAATAAAACAGGGATTGCCAAGGGCTGAGGGGAAGGAACCATGGAGAGTTGCTATTCAATGGGTACGAAGTTTCAGTTATGCAAGATGCAAAGTCCTAGACATCTGCTGTATATGTGATGCCTATGGTTGACATGCTATATTGTGCACTTAAAAATCTGTTGAGGGGATAGACCCTCTCACTGGCCAAGTTTTCTTACCACACATGCACAGAAAGAGTCATAAAGAAACTTTTGGAGGGGACGGATATGCCTGTTACCTTGACTATAGGGATAGTTTCAGCGGTGTTTGTATAAGTCCAAACTTACCAAGTTGTTTACATTAAAGATGTGCAGTATTTTATGTATCTGCTATACCTCAATAAAGCTGTTTATTTATTTAGTTAATTAATTCATTTATTTTGAGAAAGAGAGAGAGTGTGAGACAGCATGAGCAGGGGAGGGGCAGAGAGAGAGGGAGAGAGAGAATTTCGAGCAGGTTCTGCACTGTCAGCGCAGAGCCCAATGCAGGGCTCAATTCCAGGAACTGTGAGGTCATGACCTGAGCCAAAATCAAGAGTCGTTCACTGAACTAATTGAGCCACCCAGGCACCCCGAACCTGTTTTTTAATTGTTTTTTAATGTTTATTTATTTTTGAGAGAGAGAGAAAGACAGAGAGAGAGGCACAGAGAGAGAGGAAGACAGAATCTGAAGCAGGCTCCAGGCTCTGAGCTGTCCGCACAGAGCCCGACACAGGGGATGGGACCCACAAACCGTGAGATCATGACCCAAGACAAAGTTGGATGCTTAACTAACTGAGCCACCCAAGTGTCCCAAAAGCTGTTTTTTTAGGAAAGGAATTATGGGAAATCAATTTTTTTTTTTTCAATAATGTTGCCCATTGGAGGGGCTGTCTGGCATGCTAGGAGTCACATTAGAGGAGAGTCTTGCTGGAGTCATTGTCCACATTTGTTAGCAGCAGGAGAGCCACCACTGATTCTCCTGAAGACAGAATGACAATATTGTTGTGGGCCCTTTTTCCAGAGCACATGGCATGAAAAAGCACAGTGAAGTCTGTTTATTTTCCCCTGAGATCCCCTGTGTTTTATGTGGAGCAAGGAAGCCTGACTTATGCCCTCCTAGGCTTTCTGTTACACACTTATTCAGTGTTGATTATGCTGCGTGCAGCTGATGGGCGAAGTATTTGGGGTGAAGACTCTACAAGAATGCATTGAATATTCTATGGGACATATTCTGTGAGACACTTGACTTGCTGGGTCTCCCATCTCCCACCCCCTCCTCCGCTCCCAAGTACGCACGGGCAAATATTGCTGGAGAGGAAAGATGGTCTCAAGGTGTTTGTTTTTCTGGCTTTCTTTCTTTTATTCTTCACATTCTTATCTATCCCTGTGTGGCAGAGATTTAAAGAGAACACTTTAAAATTACTTTGTCTCAGAGTAAGTTTCCCTGGCTCTTCCCTAATCAGTGAAGGAATGAAAGTCTCTGGGCGTATTGTTTGTAAAAGTCAGCTTATTAGAGGACCCTCCAGCTTGATGTACCTATATCGCTTGTGAAAGGTTGACATTTTATTCATGACCACTGAATACACATCCAGAAAATTCCTTTTTTTCCCCACTCTGATTGGCATGATTAATTTTTTTAATCTCTTAGCACTTTGTTTTTTCCTAACGGGTCAGGTAGCACAGACCTTGGACCTGAAGAGACAATTAGTTTGAGGAATGGAGTTATTTTCTGTCACTGGCCATTAATCCTCTGTTCAGCTGGTGGAGGGAGGGTTATATTTAAAAACCCAAACTGTTCTTCCCTTCAGTCGATTTGAGATGGCTTTAAAAATGACAGGAAATGTGATGAGCACCAGCGGATGTATGGAAGTGCTGAATCACTATATTGTACACCTGAAACTAATTTAACGCTGTATGTTACCTCGCTGGAATTAAAATAAACACTTAAAAAAATAAATAAAACAAGAAAGGGAATTGTCTTTGAGGAAGAAAAAAACTACCTACGCACAATTCTTCACAAACAGAGAAGAACAATCTGACTAGTAGAATATGGTACCGTTTCCCCTCTCTCTTTTACCAGAGAGCAAACAACAAAGACCTTCAACTTAGACACTTTCTATCTAAGTGTCATGATGTTTTGGTATCTGATGATACATGATGAACACGCCTTTTCCAGCGTGGGGATTTTAGGATGGGAAAGAGTGGGCCATAATGATGGGCTGAGGAGAAGGATCCATGGAGAGGGAAAGAAGGTGACTGAGAAGGGCCGGCAGGCAGAACACTAGGAAGGGATCAGGTCCAGAGCACACGGATAAATTCAGTCTCAGCTCACAGGAGAAAGCTCTCAATGGCTGGGATATGGCAATGTGTAAAGTGCATTGGAGGCTGGGGATAGGAGGCTCAAAAGAATCTGATGATGGTCAACAGGCACGGATTTCATCCCTCGTGGGACTCAAGGAGTCTCAGCATTGAGCCAGATCGTCCTCCATGGCTGCTGGTTCACCTGCTGTGCTCAGACAGGAAGCAGAGATAACCTCAGTGAGAAATCTAAAGGGACTGAACATTATAGGTGGAATAATTACATCATCCCTGGAAACTCTCATTAGAGAGGAAGGGGAATGAGGTTTGTACATAGGAAGGGGATTTAACTACTCCATCAACTCTGATTCCAAGACATTTTCAATGTTGAATTTTTGAAACTGTGTTCAATTCTGCCTGTGACTCAGGGGAAATTGGAGACCCACTCGGTGGGTACCTCTTTCCCCTCTAACCATCCTTTACCATCTGTGGATGCTTTGGATGCTCCTCTGGCTGTCACCAGGAAAAGGAACTGTTGTTCTTGCATCTGCATGGTTCTTGCATTTGGATGGTAAAGGTATAGCCTTTACCATCAGTGGATGCTTTGGATGCTCCTGTGGCTGCCACCAGGAAAAGGAACTATTGTTCTTGCATCTGTCCCCAGCCCCGATCTCATCAAGAGCAAAGGGGGAAAGGAGAAGTCAGATGTCCAAGGCAGGTGTGACGTTCCGTGTCTATGTCAGTCACCCTCAGCCTCTCTTTCCCACAGATGGTTGGCTGTGACTATGAGATCGGCTCCAATGCCACGGAGGATCGCTGCGGTGTGTGCCTTGGGGATGGCTCTGCCTGCCAGACTGTGAAGAAGATGTTTAAACAGAAAGAAGGATCTGGTAACAAACAAATAATTGAAGTGGCAGGGGACTGAGAATAGAGGGCAAGATTGATCGCTATGTTTTAAAGCAGATTGTAGCTTTCAAAGAACTCAACATGGATATAGCCTTCACTACAAAGGGATAAGGGCTCCTTGACAGTTTTAGGAAAGGAGTTGATGGCTAGGCAATTACAGGAAACCTCTCAGCACACAGGGATCTAAAGTGACCTGGGGGCTGTCCCCAGGAACAGGAATGAGTATGATCCCTGTGACAGCATCCAGGACTGAAGGCCAATGGCTTAGGAACAGACCTTGAACGGGGGGAGAGAGAGAGATCAGAAGGTGCTGGGAAGGGTGCAGACACAAGGCAGGCTCTAAGAGAGAGAGCAGAGAAGCCCAGCAGTGGGCTTAATGGCGGAAGTCTCGGAGTGTATCTTCAGGGCCAAAGGAGAGGCAAGGCAAGGTCACTTCAGCTTGCTCTTCTTCCCCATTTCTCCCTGGAAGGGGTTCCTACCCACCGGTGCCCTATGGCTCTCCAGGTGCTTGCTGCTACCTGATGTCCCCTCCTTACCCACACCCTGCTGTTCCTTTCCCATGATGACCTTTCACAAGGTTTCTTCTTTGTGCAGCTCTGGGCTGCTAATAATCCTTGGGAATGAAGAGCTTACCCTCACCCCAAGTCAGCTATGGGACCTGCATATTTGTTTTCAGTTAAGCTGGTCCCATGGCACCATCAGTGATTTGCATATAGCTGAAGGGGTCTTGGGAAGGTCTAAGTTAGGCCCAGAGATGATGAAGATAACTCAGAGTATCATAGCTCAGGCTCCCACAGAAATACACTAAGATAAGAATTTGATACAAACAGTTTATTTGAGGGTCGGAGGATCCTGGAAAATGCCAGTAGGGCATGCAGGAAATAGAACGGGGAAAGGAGGAGAGTCAAGAAAGGGTGTGTCAGTAAGCCAGTGACCATTACGTAGGACCCAGTATAGAATCGTATATGAGATGGGGCGCCTGGGTGGCTCAGTCAGTTGGGCGTCTGACTTCAGCTCAGGTCACGGTCTCACTGTCTCTGAGTTTGAGCCCCGCTTAGGGCTCTGTGTTGACAGCTCAGAGCCTGAATCCTGCTTCAGATTCTGTGTCTCCCTCTCTCTCTCTGCCCCTCCCCTGTTCACGCTCTGTCTCTCCCTCTCCCTCAAAACTAAATAAAGATTAAAAAAAAAATTGTATATGAGAGTTTTCCCACCCAAGGGGTAAGGGAGCTGAGACAATGTATGCCAGCTCCCACTGGTCACTGCTCAAGGCTACTTTGGGGAGGGGACAGTTAGGTTGTTAATTCTCTGGATTCCAAAGAAATCTGGGTGCTGGGAGTAGGGAGTCCAGTGTGCACTACCCAGGTAGGTCCTGAGAAGAGAAGGGCACCCTGGGAATGACACCCAGGGTGGGAAATGACAGGGACTCCCAGATGTAGTGGGTCACCCTTTTCCTGGGGCCCAAAAAAGCAATGCGTCCCTTTTAGACATGTTCACCACCCAGGATGAAGTAACTGAGTATGCCCTCAAGTATCAGGTGCATTGACTAAATACTTTATTGGTCCTTAGTACACATAACAGTGGATGACCCAAATGTGTTTAATTTCTACACCTATTTTTTTGATCTTTGACTATTGAATTAATAAGGTTAAATTGTAAAGTGAAATGCTTGTCTTGCCCTTTAGAATTATCATTGAAGGATTATATTTTATGTCTATTTGATGGCTTTATTATGCATGAAATGTATCCTTTGCATTACTTATTAAGAATGTGAATAATAATAACCCAGTAGGTCTTAGGCTTATGATCAAGCATCCTATGATAGGTAATATTTATTCAATCTTGTAAAGCTGTTACGTAAGTATTTTCCAGGATTTAGATGTGACCTTATTTACTTGGATTATAAAATAACCCTTCAAATCATGTTTCAACACTTAACCTCAGTATTATTTCTTTGCCTGTAGAGGCTCATATCTTTGGCTTCAGATATGCTGTGATCCTAACAGTATGGTAACTCCTTTGAAAAGCAGAGCTTTCATTCTTGAATCTCCACCACTTAACCTTTTAAGTAAGCCCTTAGGAAATCAAGCTTTAGTTCTGGGTTTTTATCATCTCTACTCTGGTTTCTTAGGAGAAAGGATCAGAAGCATCTTGAGGCTTCCCGCCACCCCCACACCTGCCTTAGAGACCTTGATACCACTGGCCATGTGCCTACCACTGAGCATTTGGCATCCCTTGTGACTTCGGTTTTCATTTCTCCTTCTCTCATTTGCTTCCCTGAGGACTTCTGATGGCTCTTGGCACCCAGGGAGGTGTGTCCACTTTGTTTTTTTTAACGTCTTATTTATTTTTGAGAGAGAGAGAGACAGAGTATGAGCGGAGAAGAACAGAGAGAGGGAGACACAGAATCTGAAGCAGACTCCAGTCTCCGAGCTGTCAGCACAGAGACCGACGTGGGACTCGAACTCACGAACCGTGAGATCATGACGTGAGCCAAAGTCAGACACTTAGCCGACCGAGCCACCCAGGAGCCCCTGTCCACTTTAGATTGTACATATCCTGACAGGGCTTCCAAGCCCTCTGGCACTGCTACCCCCAGCACAGTAGGGAAATCCAGCCAGATCTCACTCTGGACTCTGTCGACACCCAGCTGGGTGGTGGTCTGTGTTCCTTATACCCACCAGGCATTCCGCAAGTCCCACCTTTGCTGTGTGCCTAATAAAGCTAGATACATCATAAAGACCCTGGCTGCCGCTACCCCACCTTGGGAATGAAACCACAAAGTGATGCAAAACTCTGTGAAATGGAGTTAGATTGCATTGGGCAGATTGATTCATCCAAGGGCCAAAGTCAAAAGAGGGAACTTAACAACCTCTTTTTGAAGACAACCAAGGTATAGTTAGTTGTTTTCTGTGCTTACTTACATGCTGTCTTGTATTGCTGCCTTACTTCTGCTTCTGTTGTATTCTTTCTTTCTAGTGCAGTTATAAACTGAGGGATGAATCATCTTTTAGGTTCTATCACCACCCTGCCCAACCCCACGTCAACGAACATAATTTCTAACTATAGGAGGTATTTAGTAAACGCTTATATAAATTTGAATGAAAAATGCTTTTCTTAAGGTTGGTTCCATATTCCTTTGACAATACAGGAGACCACATCATTAACAGTTATGCTGATGGAATATCTGAATCAGGTATTTTCCCTCCATGATACCCTGCCTATGGGCCTTTTTGGTTTAGCTGTAGCTCTTTTTTTTTTTTTTTTTTTTTTTTTTTTTATGTGACTTGGTACAATATTGCATTCGTAATATTGTAAACCACTATTGTAATATTGGGTTTTTGTCACTTTCTGATTCTGGCCCACAGACATAAATCTCAGAATCCTTCCCTTCTTATGAATATCCTGAAGTATTCTTTTCTCCTTGTCTCTCCACCGAGAACTCTGGAGAACTTTGGTGGCTGGCAGTGATTGGCTTGGGGCGTTCCCATTGTAACTTCATCTCTCTGGTCAGGAAGGCATCCCATTTGCCTTCAAGAATTTGTGACACGTGGTGAGCCCTTATGGAGGATTATTCCCAGAGCAAGTATATATCTGCAGTCAGTTACATGGGAGCTGTGGTTGGAAATGGCTTTACTCTTAGGCATCAAATCTCCAGAGCCTTGTTACAGGCTCTTGTCACAACCATGATCTTGAGAGAAAGCCCAGCGTCTCCTTTCTGAGAGAAGTAAGCAACTATCAGACAACACTAGAAAAACGATGAACTCGGGCAACAGGTACAACTAGCACTTGAGGCAAGATCATCTCTGTGACTAAAAAGTGATGCGAATATGTAGTCAGTCACCTAGAAGAATTCAGAAATCTTTCAAACTTTGCATGGCCTAACTGATCCATGTGTCTGTCTGTGTTCTCCTCCCTTTTTGCTTTACTTTGGCTCGTGGATTTCTTTTAACAGAGTAGGTTTAAAACGAAGTGGAGAAGGTCTGCATTAGAGATGCTCATCATGAGCGGACCCATCTTCTCCTCCTCTCTGGCTGCTGCTGCCTTTGACTATGGAGATATGAAATATTAGCCCTGTCCTTTTTTATGAAGGAAAGAAAGACGATGATGGATGATGTGGAATTGAAATAGGCTGAGAGGCAAGAGACCAGGTGCTGATCCAGATTACCATTGACCATGGGGAAGTCACCCCTTTGGGCCTCCATTTCTGAGGCCCTTTTCAACCCTGTCTGGTATTTTTTGTCTTCCCCCTGCTCTTAGCCCTAAGGCTGATCCTATGCTTATTGAAATCTAAGTGTTGAAGCTGGGCAGAGTCTCCAAGAAAAGATGTCTTTATTCATGGCTTTCTTGGGCTATCCCAAAAGCTAAGTCCTTGTCTCTCTTTGTGGAGAGGACCTCGTTTAGTAGATTTGATGCTGTGTGCCAGATGGCAGCATCATGTCATGCCTTTTAATTAGTGTCACACTTGAGGAACATTAGGCCCACTTTCTTGTAGACCCTCCATAATAGCTTCCATTTCCTCTCTTGGAGAAAGAAAAAAGAATTGGCACGTTGCTATAGTGCCATGGTTACTATGAGTAGACGTGTCTGAAATTAAAGAACTTAGGTCCAGAATACAGTGAGCTATGTACAGATATCATCTGCTCGTTCATTTATTCATTCACTCTACGACTTGGAAACATTAATCAAGTACCTGTTGTGTACTTGGCATGGGGTAGGTAGAAGAAAGAAAAAGACAATGACTCTCTTCCTGTCAGCTTCTCTCCCTTACCCTAATGGGTAACAGGCCTGGGCCCCACTCTGCCACTTGGCCCTTAGGCACAACTTACATGAGGAGCCTGGTTTGAAAAGAAGCTGATAGAACATTAAGCTCTGTTCTTCTAAGGGCACCCTGGGCTTGTTACCCAGAGCCCTGACTTCCATCCCAAACTCTCATAGCCCAATTTCTTTGGCCTCGAACCCTGACCTTTTGTCATCTAGTTCCTCAGCTTCGGGGTGTTTTTTTTTTCCCCCACTGCTGCCTAATTTCCTTGATTCTGTATTACTCACCTACCTTGGTCTTAAATGTTAAAACCTGACAGTTTTAACCTCTTGGACTAATTCATTAACTTCCTAAAACCACCACTCTGGATTCCTCTGGCCTTGCTTGGCTTCTCTAGAGTTGACCATTGCCAGACTCAGTGACCACTAAACCAGCTCCTGGTCTTGCTCACACTGGCTGCTTTCATCTATTGCTGGGAACAAGAGACCACATTCTCTGAGTGCCCTGGAACTCTCATACAGGAAATTGTGTCATTTAACTCAGTGCCCAAAGCACCAGCCTTGATTCCTACTCCCCTTATTTAATCATAACCGGGATGTTTTCAGACTTCAATTTTAAGATATTTTTATGGGGCACTTGGGTGGCTCCGTTGGTTAAACACCTGACTCTTGATTTCAGCTCAGGTCATGATCTCACGGTCATATCGAGCCCAGCATTGGGCTCTGTGCTCAGTGTGGAGCCTGATTAAGATTCTCTCTCCCTCTCTCTCTGTTCCTCCCCAGCACGCATGCACACTTGTTCACTCTCTCTCTCTCTCTCTGTCTCTCAAAAACAAACAAAGCAAACCCCTGTAAATTAAAAAAAAATACCTTACAATCTTTTTATTGACCTAGAACAGTTTCCATACAAAATTCACCTTATTAAATATTATTTAAATATTGTTAAATATATACCAAATATATTTGCATATCTGTTTAGTGGGTTTGATGCACATACTAGAGTTATTGTAACTCTCTTGGCATAATATTTAAATTAATTAGGTTTCCTCTGAGATTCATCACAATTTCATTTTCGCAATTAAGCATATTGAAAAAAAATCTGCAGTCTAGAAAGCAGAGGAAAGACACAGAAAGTTTCTTCTAGAAACACTTGCTGCCAGTGTCCACACCTTTAGGAAATTCCTGGAATGGAGTCTGCGGAGCAACTGCCTGGACCTGGAATTATTCCTGAACCTGACCACATGATACCCATCCACTTCCCGATCCTGTGTGTTTATGTGCTCAGTTCTTACAGTGGTAGCTCCCGTGTCTGCCACTGATCTTTTTGGTTGTATTAAATTCACCTGGAGTGAAGAATTGACACCAGTTTCAAGTTATGTTAAGATTGCTGTCTTAATCCCATAGTGAGGCATATTCTGGACTTTTTCTTGGGACCACTTAGTTTCTGTCGCTGAGGAAGTGCATGAGTGAATGGAGCCCATCAACAACACCTCACAACACAGGTTAGGGAGCTGTGACAGCAGTATGTGTGCAAGTTCGATTCAAGTCTGGGCAGCGAGAAGGAAGAGGCAATTTTAGGAACAAATGGCATGGCTTCATGACTCAAAGCTGCTCCTGTGCCAATTCTGCAAGGTTCAGTTTGTTTGCTGTTGGCTTAAGAGAGAATAAGGTCCATTCTATGATTTTAGGTGGGCGAATGACATGAAGGGGTCACTGGTTTGCCAGAACATACATAATTGCCTGGGACAGGGTAGGCAGCCCAGTGCTAGAAGATGAGTCCACATGGACAGCATGAGAACATTTTCTTAGAAACCTGAGGCAGAAGGTAGGGCATAATAAAAAGAGGGGATGTGGCTTTCTTGAAACCAGAATATCACCTTACTTGGAGACTATCCTAGATCATGTTTTCCAGGAGATCCCAGGCTGGAAGGAATGAGAAGGGAAGGAGAGTGAAGGGACCCTCTACTTGACAGTTTTTGTATCAAGAAGGCTCAGGGCTGCCATCCTTTCCCAGAAGCATTTAGGGTCAGGAAGCCCCCGTCAATGTCTGGTCTCTCTTCTATGTTTCCTTTCCCTTGGCTTCTCGCAAGAGGGCTGTGGTTGCTCGTGGTGTTTTCCAAGGTCCTGGTGCCCTTATAACCCTCTTTTTGAAATAATTGAAGCTAAAACTCTCAACCTGGACCAAGGCAGTTGGGCTTTTCAGAAGATCTTCCGGGCATATTTATGGGTAGTTCTTCCTCCTTCTCATGTGGGAGCAGGTCAAGTGCAGGTTGATACCTGTAGCTGACCCTGATGTGTCATTGCTGTCAAGGCAGGCCTCAGGAGATGGACTGGCCTTTCCCAGAGCCTCCTTACATTACACCAGGAGATTTAGGCCTGCACTGAGGATGGTCTTGCTTGCTGCAAACTGACAGCATAAATCTTAAGAAAAAAAAAAAAAAGATGAGCTGGTAGTTGTAGATAAATTGTCAGGGGGTTAATAGTCTGACCTCATTATGAGCACATTTTTATTAGAAATATGCTACTGGGTAAATTCTGTTTTGTGAATTGCAAAGAACAGTTGGATAAGGTGCACTTTAGCACCAATAATCCATTGTTCTCTCTTCTAATGACGGTTTCAGAAGCGGGGCCGGTCTTCTGCCCCATCCTCAAAGGCCCCAAGTATTCTTTCAGCTCAAGGGACTCAGGACTCAGTGATAGGCTGGCTTCTCCAGGTGATCTCCATGGGCCCAGAGACTCCTTCTCTGAGGTCAAGATTACATTTTCCTACTTTCCCCTTTTTCTCGGTATTACCCCAATACTGGTGCAAATGACTGATGTTTACTAGGGAGAGTGGGAGAAAGTGACTTTCTGAATGTATGTACTCACCATTCTTAGTACTTTGGAAAAAGTCTTATCAACCCTGAAAGCCTTCCTTTGATGCAGAATAAATGTCTCAATAACTTTCCACCCTTACTTTTTAATATGATTCTTATTTCTGTAAAGAAGACGCTTGAGGATAAGATACTCAGGAATATTCTCTTTCTACCAACCACATTTTCTTATTAAAAACAATATATTAAGAATTGGTTAGCAAACCCTGGGTATAGGTGTATGTACTTTCTACCTAGGTGTGTGATGTGGATAGATTTCTTCTTTGTGTGGGAACCCGGGTTTCTCATTTGATAAACAGAATGGTTTATAGCCATTCATTTCCATTTAAATGCCCATTAGTAGCAGATTGGTTAAACAAATGGGTTTATGTCATTTTTGCAGTTGTTGAAATGCTCAAAAAATATGGAAAGATATGTAAGGTGTATTAAATTTAAAAAGCAATAGTTGGAATAGTTCACATAGTATGATCCCACTTGTTTAAAAAATTATGTGTATATGTGCTTATACATGCAAAGAAAGATTTTGGAAGAGAATCCAGGAAACTTATTCACTGTAATTGTCCTTGAGACATAGGACTGGGGATGACGGGAAATTGAACATTTTACTTTTCATTTTATATTCTTCTCAAGTATGGGCTTTTTTTTTGTCATGTGCAAAGGAGTCTGGTAGAGATATTGTGGTTCTTTCTAACTCCAAGTTACCATAATTTTATCCTTTGGCCTTCCCCCAGATATTCTTTTGCAAAATACGTGGTAGAAATGTGCATTACTTTTGCTCATGGCTAAATCGATCTCAGTTTACATCTTCTGTGAACTGCCTGTAGACTGTTTAGAAGCAGCACTTAGATTCACTGGAATTTTTTATTTTAAATCTGATGTACCTCCCCTTTGAAGTTTGCAGAATCTGGATGACAAATATTTCTAAATTTGGATTTTTTTTCTTAAGTGGAAGATAAAAAAGCAAACTCCGGGATTTTTTTCCATCTAGCTCCCATTGGGTTTTTTTGGGGGGGTGGGGGGAGGGATTGTTTTGCTGTTTGTCTGCAAAAAAAGGAGATAAGTTGCCAGTTGAGCTTTCTGCATGAGTTCTGCTCTGAGAAGGCAGGCAACATCCCAAGTCAGAAAGTGGCTGTGGGATGCAACACTCCAAAGGCATTTCAGAAAATTGCAATAGCCTCACTTACATGTGATAAATATGTTCCTAGAGCTACTTGTAAATTTGTAGTTTTAATCAGCTGTTTCAGGCAAGTATTGTGAGGGTCAAACGGAATTTAATAAGGTGCTACAAGACCTGCATTTTGGTCTTGCTGGATGGTAGCTGTCAGTTTGAAAAATGGGGCTGAGGTTGTGGCCTGAGCTTCTAAGCAAATTGTTCCTGCTGGCTTCCTAGGATTTTAGCTCCCAAGACCCCCTGCTACTTCAGCATTGATGGAGGGGGAGCAGTCAAGGTACTTTCAGGTGACAGAGATGCAGGTTTCCTTGGGGTCAAAAAACCTAGTGCATGTCCAGTGGAAAATGGCCAGGATGATCAGGGTCTTAAGACCAAATTTTGCATGGAAATAAAGGTTAAAGGAACAAGAATGTTTCGCTTAGAAAAGAGAAAAATGAATATCAGAGCCGCCAGCAATGTCAGACATCATCTATTCAATCCCCTTTATTGTGCAGATGACATTCAAAGAAGTTAAATAAGTGCATGAAAGTCATAAAACACATTCGTGGTGATGCAGAAGCTAGGACTCAAGTGTTCTGACTTCCCTGCCCCCACACGTTTGCATGCCATCCCCAAAGTTCATGTTCTTTCCGTTCTATCCCACTGATGGTTCTTAAGAAACACAAACAGGATAAATTCATAAAGTGTTTAGCATGGAGTCTGCCAAAGAGGGGAAACCATTATGTGTTAATTCCTTTTCTCCCCAGTATGTCCCCTGCCATGACTACCAGTATACAAGGATAAGACCGTAGCTAGAATTGATCATCATCTTTAAATGAATGCCTTCTGTGCTCTTTCAGGTTGGAGTAGAGCACATGAGAGTAGAACATAAATTCATATTTCAGCATAACAAGAAAAATAAGAACAAAACCCCTTTCTAATGAATAGAATTGTCCAGCAATATAAAAAGCTGTACTCAGAGCTGAGTTTCTCATCACAAGTTGTATTCAAGAGCACCAGGTGGCAAATCAATCCATGATTTCTCCTGGGATCCTATTAATGAATTTAAGCTATGATTAGATTACTTCTAAGAGTCTGTCTTTAACTTGGAGGCAATGAGGATGAATAAGCAGAAGGATGTATCCAATGTAATGTTGAAAAAGATTAATCTGATAGCAGCAACAAATGGGGGAGCAGAAATGCTGATGGGAAGCTAGTTAGGGGCTGTAAATATTTGAACTGTCAACTTAAAATTACAGAAATGTCAATGCTGGGTCAACCACAAATGCTTCACAGTCCAATCTGCATTTATTTCACCTCTTCTCATAAAACTGTGTATATACTGAGTCATAGAGCCCCTGGAAATTCTACTCCTGGCCAAGCTCTTTAAAATTCCCCGTGACTGGTGTATCTACTAATCCCAATGACCACCCAAAAGGAAGGCAAGGGCACTAAGTCATGGAGATGAATAATGGATCGGAAGCAGATTGTGTTCAGCTAAGCTACTGTGCCTTTTCCGTTATTGTATCTTCTCTCCTTAGGTTATGTTGACATTGGACTGATTCCAAAAGGAGCAAGGGACATAAGGGTAATGGAGGTTGAAGGAGCTGGAAACTTTTTGGCCATCAGGAGTGAAGACCCCAAAAAATATTACCTCAATGGAGGATTTATTATCCAGTGGAATGGAAACTACAAGCTGGCAGGGACCATCTTCCAATATGACAGGAAAGGAGACCTGGAGAAACTGATGGCCACAGGTCCTACCAATGAGTCAGTGTGGATCCAGGTAATGCAGAGGGGAAGGCAGCTGATGATATGTACATTAGTTAGGACATTTATGATGTTCTTTTCCAAGGTATTTGCTAGGGGACGTTAATTAAAAATACTTAAAATTTTTAGCAAGGAGCAGGGATGGAAGCAAGATGTTACTTGTGCTGTTAATCCTTTATTGCCTAGAAATTTCTGAAGTCCCCATAATGAAATGATGGGGTCCCTAAAATCCTCTAACGGGAGTTTTGAGTTCAGTTTCCACTATGGTTGACCTAAGCTGTTTATTTGCAGGTGTTTCTCAGGTATAAAAAAAGATGCTGTCAATCTATGTCAGTGTGGCATGAGTTTCCAAGTAGCTTTCCAGCAATGGTGATGGACTGACATGGTTTTTTCATATGTTATCATGTGCTTGTCCTCAGACAAGATGTTTGACTTTGTGAAACTCTTGGGGGAGAATGGAGTTAGAATGTAGTATGTCTCCTTGAAGGCACAAGCGGGTGTTGTGAGGGTTGAATAAGTAAATTGTCTTTCGTGTTGGCGAGGAACTATAGAAAAGGAGTAGATTATATCAGTAGAGACAAGGCAAGTTGGGGATTACAGATGGCCCAAGAGAAAGTCAGATATAACCATATTCAGAAGTTAGGAGGTAATTGCAGAGCCAGAGATCAGAGCACTCATAAAAGCTGGAGGTCAAGGCTTGACAGCTATGATTCATAAATGTCTTGAGACCTGAAATCTTACCTGCCTACATGGCAAAGGATTTACATATGGGAACCCCAATCCCATGGAGCAACCAATCCACCAATTTTAAATATGTGGTAAGTAGAGTACCTGCAGGAGAGGGAAGTGAGGGGGGGGGGGTCCCAAGAATGGTATGCCTTGCCTAAAGCCCATGACCATTTTTATTGCAGAACTATATGCTTTCAAGGAATTAACTCACCTGAGAGCTAGAGAATAGCATCATAAGGCAACAGCAACAACAATAATAAAAATTAATGTTTATTGAATGCTAACTACATATGAGGCACTATTCTACTCATATCTTTTTTTTTAAGATTTTATTTTTAATCTGTACACCCAACATGGGTCTTGAACTTACAACCTGAGATCAAGAGTTGCATGCTCTCCTGACTGAGCCTACCCAACGCCCTGTATTCTACTCATATCCAGTTATGTTACATTTATTTACTTATTCGACTCTCACAACATCCCTTTTAGTCATGCTATTATTATCCTCACTTTGTAAATAGGGGAAACTAAGGCACAAAGGTATTAAGTAACTTACCTGTAATCACAAGGTTATTAAGTACACAAGGGTGCAAGGTGAGCTACCAGTCTATTGTTGGAAAAGACACTATCCCCATTCCCTCAGAGAAATTTCCATAAGATTAAATCTCCATGGGAATTCAGCCAAGAAATAATCAAATGGAGATTAGATAGAGATAGATAAAGGTATAGATGTAGGTAGATATACATATAGATATAGATACAGATAGATGTGTAGGTGGAAGTAGAGGTGGAGATATATTCATTTATTGGCGTTTGCTCCAATGCATGTCTTCATAATTACTTTAAGATGATGGACATTCTGTAGCGTTTGTTACTACAGCACTGTGTTTTGTAATATAAAGTCACGACAGTGATGTCAACCCTCTATTGCCTTTTAGCTTCTGTTCCAGGTGACTAACCCTGGCATCAAATATGAGTATACAATCCGGAAAGATGGCCTTGACAATGACGTGGAAAAACTGGTGTACTTCTGGCAGTATGGCCACTGGACAGAGTGCAGCGTAACATGTGGGACAGGTGAGAGACAGCTGCTGTGTCTCTGAATCCGTGTCAGCTTCACCTTGGGCCACGGAGGCAGTCTGAGCCAGTGGTTCATACTCTGTGCCTATAGGTCTGCAGGGTTCCACAAACATGGCCCGGGGCCTCTCTGAGAGTGAATATGCTGGTCATGGTCTAAAGAGAGAGGCAGTTTTTCTTGTATCAGCTTTATATACTGTTGTTGTTCATGAAAGAGTTTGTTTGAAACAAAGGTTACATGTCTTATTTTGTTGTGTTTTCAGAATTATTGAGATAAAAGTGACACATCATAACATTGTGTAAATTTAAATTTTACCTGATGATTTGATACACATACATATTGTGAAACGTTTACCACAATAAGGTCAGCCAACATATCCATCACTCCACAAAGTTACCTTTTTGTGTATGTGGTGAGAACATTTAATATCTGCTCTTTTGGCAACTTTCAGGCATACAATACAGTATTACATGTGCTTTGCTTTTTTAATGTTTATTTATTGATATTTGAGAGAGAGAATGAGTGCGTGCACAAGCTGGAGAGGGTCAGAGAGAGAGGGAGAGGGAGAGAATCCCAAGCAGGCTCCACACTGTTAGCTCAGAGCCCGATGCAGAGCTCCATCCCACGAACCGTGAGATCATGACCTGAGCCAAAATCAAGAGTTGGGTGCCCCAGTATTACATGTGTTTTATTTATTTTTTTATTTATTTATTTAAAAAAAATTTTTTTTTAACGTTTATTTATTTTTTTTGAGACAGAGAGAGACAGAGCATGAACGGGGGAGGGGCAGAGAGAGAGGGAGACACAGAATCGGAAGCAGGCTCCAGGCTCTGAGCCATTAGCCCAGAGCCCGACGCGGGGCTCAAACTCACGGACCGTGAGGTCGTGACCTGAGGTGAAGTCGGAGGCTTAACCGACTGAGCCACCCAGGCGCCCCTACATGTGTTTTAAAAAGCAAAACAGAAAGGCTTAAAAGCCTGGTCGAGGACCTGAAGTTCACAAAAGTCAAACACCCTGCGGGGCACCTGGGTGGCTCAGTCAGTTAAGGGTTCTAGTCTTGATTTTGGCTCAGGTCATGATCTCATGACTTATGAGATCGAGCCCCAAATCGGGCACCACACTGAGCATGGAGCCTGCTTGGGATTCTCTCTCTCCCTCTCCCTCTGCCCTTCCCCCACTGTACTCTCTCTCTCTCAAAATAAATAAATGAACATTTAAACAACAACAACAGCAACAAAAGTCGAACACCCGGCTCAGAGGCATACTGTAAATGATAGGCAAATCCAAACCAAAACAGGCTCTCCTGATTCCAACCTAGTGTTCTTTTTTCTGTCTCCAATTTACCACGTTTTCCTATCTACTAGGAGAGTCGTTTCCTCTCATAAAATTGAGCATTGGAGAGATCCCTTGCTGTCAAGCGTATCAGGATGGAATAAGTTCTGCCACCATAAGAAATCAAAATCTCAGGACTTCGACACAGGGAAGGTTTATTTCTAACCCATTGTAAGTCTGATGCACATTGGGTGGCCCAGCTTCATCCTGCAACTAAGACATCTGTCATGTGTGGCTTCCAGCATGCCCCACAGCAAACAGAAATGGAAGAGGCAGACTGGCTCTTATTAAGGGCCACGGCCTGGTGGTGACACAGATCATTTCTGCTCACCTTTCATTTCATCGGTTGGCCTTAGTCCTCTGAGTACAAGCTGGAAACTGTAAACAAGTGCACGGACATTTGTAGGGCATCCACTCTCTTGGCTGAAGGCTGGGTGAACTTCTCTAAGGTCTGGGGCAAGGGGGCAGGGAAGGGTATGTCAGGTACTTGGGGCTCTTCACTCATTTGGGGGGCTTTAATAGTAGTCCCGTATGAGGCCTCTGCCTCTCTTTTTTGGATCATGTCCAAGTCTGTTCTGGAACTTCCTGCCTTTAGCTTGTAACTACTGCCTTTAAAACTAGGGAAGCAATAAGGGGAGGTGCCAAATTCAGCGAGGTAGCCAAGAGAATGGAAGTGAAGGAGTGAATGGCCAGAAGAACACAGTCACCTACTCTGTGGGCCTCTCTCTTATATACTCTGTCTCGTCACCATTCCTTCACTCGCTCCTCCCTGTACCTGTGCCCCCTGCCCCAGGAAGCAGTCCTGGAAAGGGGTCCAGCAATGGACATTGAGTCACGCATTGTCAACCTAATCGACGATTCTTGTATTTCCAACTTCTCTCTTCCCCTCCTTTAGTACAGAAACCAAGGGTTAACTTTTAGAAATCGTAGGGATCATGTTCATTTCAAAATGTGTGCTGTTTTGAAAATCCTAGTCCTCTGGAAATCCATTAGGTCAAAGCTGTGATTTGTGGCAGCAGCCGTAAGTGGGGTTGGTGTCATACTGCTATCCCCAGTGCTACCCCTGGCATTTCCAGATGTCCTGCCCCACTGCCCAGGGGGCTGGGCTTGCTGAGAAGCAAAAGCAACGTAAACAAAAAATAAGTTGGTGAAAAATATTTCCTTGAGGAGCAGTTGTGAGGAAAATGAGGTCATGGGGACTATAGATACAAATACTTTTTCGAGTTCTCATCCCCATTTTTCTCTTCTTTAGGTGAAGTACAGGTTTAAGCTTTAAGCTGAAATCCTTTGTCCCCGGACACCAAGGAGTGAAAGCTCAGCCAGTCCAGGCTGGGCAGGGGCCCCTCCACAAAACAGGAGAGCACCCACCCGCCCCTCTTTTCTGTTTCAACATGGAATGAATTCTTTGCATTATTACACATGCAATATTTCAGAGCATAGGAATACAAGATAAATGACTGATTTGTGCTGTGTTCGTAAAGATGAGATCCATCCTCTTGGCTAGGAAATGAGATTCCCTTACCAAATGTGCATCAGGCACTTGGTTCTGATACAGCCTGATCCTTCAGCAACACCTCGGCCTGCTTGGGCAAATGTCATTCTGGTTATTAAACCTTAACAGGAACTATGAGGAAGCTGCCAGTGTCCATATGCTCACCTGAATCTCAGTCACACTGCCTATTTGAGCAACAGTGAGCTCTTATTGTGGCAGAGAAGAAAGGCAACATATCTACTCTCATGCTGTCAGACACAGAGGGTGAAATGCTAATATTCCCATAGGACACACATTGCTAAATATAAAGATGGAAGACCGCCTGAAACACTGAATCAGTCAACTGTGTATTTTTAGTTGCTTTGAGCTAAAACGTTCTATACTATAAAAGTAGGTTAAAAATATTATTGAAAAATTAGAAATAGAAAAAGTCACCACCCTGACACAATGCATTTTTCTACTTTTCTTTTTTGCCTTTCTTTTTTTTTTTTTTTAAGTTTTCTTAACGTTTATTTATTATTGACAGACAGAGACAGAACATGAGCAGGGGAGGGATGGAGGAGAGGGAGACACAGACTCCGAAGCAGGCTCCAGGCTCTGAGCTGTCAGCACAGAGCGCGAGGCGGGGCTCGAACTCACAAACCGCAAGATCATGACCTGAGCCAAAGTTGGACACCCAAGTGACTGAGCCACCCAGGCGCCCCTTTTTTGCCTTTCAATATGCTTTTTTCTAGTTATAGATGTATATAGTTGTGTGCATATGGATGTGTTTATGTACGTATACACATGCTTTCACTTAATGCCATTAACATGGGTACCTTTCCAGGTCTTACTCAGTCTTTGTAGCTGTCATTTTTTGGATACGTTATGTTTCACTGGCAAGACAAAGCAAAATGTCTTTTAGCCAATTCCTTATTGATCATCATATTCTGATGATTTCATTAGTGTTAATTTGTAGATGGAATTTCTGGGTTCATAGAGCATAAATATTGGGGCTTCTGGGTGGCTCACTTGGTTGAGCATCCAACTTCGCCTCAGGTCATGATCTCACGGTTCGTGAGTTCGAGCCCCATGTCGGGCTCTGTGCTGACAGCTCAGAGCCTGGAGCCTGCTTTGGATTGATTCTGTGTCTCCCTCTCTGTCTGCCCCTTCCTGACTCACACTCTGTCTCTCTCTCTCTCTCTCTCTCAAAAATAAATAAATAAACATTAAAAAAAAGGAGCATAAATATTATGGCAATGTTAAGAAACTTATTACCAAATTGGTTCCCATAGTAAAAGAGTTTGCAAACAGGTAGTAGCAATCATTTTATTTTATTTTATTTTATTTTATTTTATTTTATTTTGTCTTGTTTTGTTTTGTTTTTATTATTATTGTATTATTTTAGCTTTACACTTTTTCACTGGGAAGCATTATAAATCTCCTAGCAAAATGGAGAATGTAACAGCAAACTCGCATGCCAGCCACTCAGTTTTCTCAGATTTTACCATTACTCATGCTTATTTCAATCTTCATTTTTAAAGAAAAGAAATTGCACAAATGCACATGATAAGCACTCCCTGACTCCTCTCCCTTTCCTTTTTCCCCAGAATTAACCAGGGTCATGTAACCAGCATTTGTTATTATCATGCATGTTGTTAAATACTCTTATTATACATGTGAATACTCATCCACATTAAAAAACATTGTTTCTCGGGCATTTAAGCTTATAAACAGTGTCATACTCTGTGTATAGTTCTCTATCTTGTTTTACTCAGTATTATGCTTTTGAGATAAGTCCACACTAATGAAAGTAGCTCTTTGTACATTCACCTGAAGGTCTGCGTACCGTCCCACTGTGTGAATATACAATTATTTCTACATTACACTATTCTGCAGTCAGTTATAAACCTTTTTGTGGTGCCGTAATGAACACCTTTCCTTAATAGCACTAAAGCTCAAAATAACCATGTACATTTAAGATATGTCCACATATCCTTGATAAAGCATGAGTATTACAAATAGGGACACACATTCCACTCTGACCCTGATGTGTGACTATAGGCTGATATCTAGATGACAATTCACTTCTTTGGAGAATCAGAATCAGATACTTCTTTGACCCTTTTAAAATTGCATTCATCTTGGTACTAATCCATCTGACTTCGTCCACTGTAATTGTCAGGTAGGGTCAACCGAGTGAAGATACTGGTCTCTAACAATATCTGGAAGACTTTTTTAATATTTAGGACCATAAAAATAACAGAAACGTTGAGATGGATTTAAGCATATACTGTGGAACGAGGCTTATATAGTTCATCGTATGCATAAACACATAGTATTTATAAGATAAACGACAAGTGACATATAGTGATACATACACCATTAATTTCAATGGAGGAATTCTGACACATCATTATTAATTTTGCCCTATGCGCCCCACAGTATCTGCCTGGCCAGTCTGTGTTCATCACCACGCTGATCCACCAGACCAACCAGGCAATAGGGATTTTATGTTATGTTTTGTGTCCTTCTGCTACTGCTGGAGTCAGGAGCACGGAGCAATTTTTGCTATTCCTGCACAGACACAAGCCTTTTGGGAGGATGTTTCCAACCTCTGAGGGTCACCTGACGGTTTCCTTTTAGTTGTGACATTAAGAATTTGCCAAACCACCCAAAGTTTCAATGAAACTTCTAAGCATCTAAGCTTTTCTTTTTTCTGCTCTATAACTGCAGGTACATGTCAGTGTTTCTGGCATCCACCATTTCAGTCTCTATCCACTCATATTGTCCAAGACTTCTCTACAGGTGTTTGTGTCTTTCCAAACAATGACTCGTTCCTTGTGCCACGGAAGTTCCTTTTGTAATGTTGCTTCCAGCTGTTGACAGTGTTTTATTTCTAGGACAAAAGAAGAATAAGACAGTCTTATCAGCTGAGAAAGCCTGAGTGTTTGAAAGGTTACTTATCTTCTTCAAAAGAAAAAAAATACTGTTTTAGTTAACAACAAAATACTGTTGATTCATTTAAAAGGATTCACTTACTGTATGACAACTCCTCTGACATTTTTAAATGATGAGATGTGATCACTGACATCTGAGTATTAAAGGCAGCCTGGGAGATTATGCTGGAACGGGGCATGTGAAGCAGTGTGAGGTGGCAGATGGCAGGAGAACGGGCTCCAGTTTGGGTCCTGCCTGCTGTGGGTCTGTGGGGAAGTCCCTCCGTGTGCTAACGTGAGGAGGTGACCAGCTTATCGGTGTACTCGTGGCCTTTCCGATTCAAGAATTCTGTACACCAGTAAGCCCATTCAAGGCCTGGATGCCCTGAGAGTTCAGGGCACCAACCTGTGTGCATGCTGATGGCTCTGTCCCCTGGTGGGCAGGGGCGGGGCGGGGGGGGGCGGGGAGAAGGTGGGTGGGGTCCCAGTCTTCAGTCTTCTACCCCAGTATTTCACATCCAGCATTGAAGTGTTAGCCCCCTCAAGAGACATGATGACTCCCTTCTCACTCTCCCTCCACCTCTCAATCCGTGACATGCTGGCCACTCCCCTCACTTCTCTTGGTAATGATGTCTTAGCAAAAGCTGTGGTCCCTTTCCTCTGTCAGCCTGTGGGACTTCACTGTGCCTCCATTTCATCTTTCACATACGAATAATGGTAGTGTTGACCTCACTGGATTGTTGTGAGGTTTGGGTTTCTGTCTACCAAAATAGATAATAAGTAATACATTTTACGTATTATATATTTGTGTATGTACATATATGTTTGTTTATTTGTACACACGCACATACAGTTCTGAACAGCACCTGAGACAAGGCAAGTGCTACGTGTGTTCATTATTATTATTTATCCAAAGCTAAACCCAGCCTACAGGTGTTCTTGGTCTGCCTACAGAACGTGCCGCCCCCCCCCCCCCCCCCCGTGTGCTTTTCTTACTCACATTACCGACCTGGTCTCCGAAGGCAGCAGTATTATTAGTCCCTGTTCTCAAAGCTTCTACTTTAGAAACATGACCCCTCAAACTTTACAACATTCTTTTGAATTTTATTCCTGTCTTTCAGAGTTTACTAATAATATAAACATCCCTACCCGCTTTGTTCCTTTATTAAGCTAATAGCAATTGTGTTATAATACCTGGTGACAATATCTGCTTTCGTTATTTAAGTCTCACTTTTTTTTATTTGGAATATATGTATTGGTCTTGTCTCCCCAGTTACATTATAATCTGTATATGAGATTGTGTGTTAATCTACCTATATTATCTGTAGTCCTTCTCAAGCAAGATCTCTTCCACCCACTGTGAGCTGTAGCATGAGTGAAGTAGAGACTCCGTTCCCTATCCATACTTTGAAAGCCAGACACCTAATGGACAACTTTCCCATCAGTGATCAGCGTGGTCACTTGACATGACCAGGGGCCTCCCTGACACTAGGTATGTGGGCTCGGGATTTAACACGTGTGAACCTTTCTGCCCTGCCCCCAGGTATCCGCCGCCAGACTGCCCGTTGTGTGAAGAAGGGCCACGGGATGGTGAAAGCTACCTTTTGTGACCCAGAAACACAGCCCAACGGGAGACAGAAGAAGTGCTATGAAAAGGACTGTCCACCCAGGTAACCACTGATAAAAGAGCTCTGTGCGTCTGATGTAACAGTAATCTAATGCTCAGTGATAAAGGAGGTTGGGAAGCTTTGTCATTAGAATAAATACAGAAAAACCTTTACAGGTGTCTGTGGCTATGCTGATGGAGCCTGTGGCAACCTGTGAGTGAGGACATCTTCTCCCCATAGAGCAGTATTTCTTACAAAGATGTGTTCTGTGTTTTTTTATTTGGTAAGACTAAGTCTCAGAGCATTGTTGAAGAGAATGTTCTATGGATCCCCCAAAGTTCTTCAGATAACAGGTGTGGCTTTTCTAAGAGCACTGGACCGGTGCAACAGTAGCCTTCAACTTCAGATCACTGGACCCACCTGCACTTAATGGCTGCCTGGAAGGGTGGTCTTCAGAGCAGGCTCTCTTAATCTCAGCACCGTTGACATTTGTGGCCAGATAACTCTTTGTTGCAGGGCTGTCCTGCACGCCCTATGATGTGTAGTGACACCCTGGCCTGTACCTGCTTAGATTTTAGTAGCAACCTCCCCCCTTCCTCCAGGTTGTCACGACCAAAAACATCTCCAAACATTGCTAAGTGTCTTGTCAAGGGCAAAAGCACCCTTGGTTGAGAAGCAGCATTATAGAGGTATTCGTTTCCTGCTCACCATATTGGTTCTAGATATTGGAGTCCCAGAAGGTGGCTGTAATGTAGGGGCTTATGTTAAAGGCGGGAGGGGGGGGCGCGGGTCGGGAGCCAAGGAGGAGGAGAATGGAGAGAGAAAGAGAGAGGGGAGGGACAGAGAAGAAAGGAAGTGAAGGAAGAAGGAAAGAATGAATTCTGGAGAGTGTCTTCATTTTCTAGTGACCACAAACAGGGGTATATTTAGGTTGCCAATCTCATCAGGCATTCATTCCAATCCTAAGAAGACGCACTAAGTTTAGTCAAACAGGAGGGGACTCGGGTATCATAAATCAAATAGGTGACGAACCGAACTCTAAAGAAGAGCTAGAAGAATGTGATAAGTGTTGAAGAACTGTGTAAAAAGAAGAGTCTAGGCAAGTCAGTGAAGGCAAGCAATATCTGTCTCTAGTGGGGGCAGACAGGCTGGCCCCAGAGGCCAGAGTCAGCGGGTTTATTCTCTGTCCAGCTCTGTGGGCTCTGGTGGAGAAGGAGTGGGCTGTGAGGCCGGGAGCCAGATCCTGCCGTGCGGCAACAGGACAGAGGCACTGCCTCACCTCACCTTGGTTACCTCGCCTTGGTCACCTCGCCTTGGTCACCTCACCTGGCTGCAGCTCTGGCCAGCACTAGGTTTTGTCTGCAGCTGTACTTTCTATAATTTCTTCTCAGGGAAGAGTGAGCCAGAAAAGAAAAGGTCATGTCTGGGGGCTGGTCACTAGCCCACAGCTCTGCAGGGCTCACGTGCTTCCTCACCCCCAGTCCCCCGCAAAGTCGATGACCCTGTACCAGTAAATTCCTGTTGCGCTCATTAGACAGCAGCCATGATACATGTGCCTGCGTGCCCGGGGTTCTGTCCTTGCTTTTCAAAGCCACTTGCTCTGGTGGGTTAGATATCCTCTTAAAACGATAGATGGTTATTTCCTGGCTCTAATTTTGTGCCTGGGGTTCAGGTTCTCATTTTTATTGTGTTACATAGTCTCCCTCGGCCTTACGATTGCCAATGAATAGTTGTTAAGCTCCTGTTACTTCCCATAAGAGATACTGTGGTGATTATAGCCATGTAAGAGTTACCATTTATTGAGCACTGAGATATTGTGATACAATAAAGGATATATATTTGGTATCTGATAAAAAAAATGCCTCTGATAAAATCCAATAGTCATCATGATTTTAAAACTAAAAGCTCTGGGGGCGCCCAGGTGGTTCAGTTGGTTAAGCACCTGACTTTGGCTCAGGTCATGATCTCACAGTTCCTGGGTTCGAGCCCCAAGTTGGATTCTGTGCTGACAGCTCAGAGGCTGGAACCTGTTTCAGATTGTGTGTCTTCTTCTCTCCCTGCCCCTCACCCACTTACACTCTGACACCCTCTCTCAAAAATAAATAAACATTAAAAAAAATTAAAAACAAACAAACGAACAAAAAAACCCTAACTGAGGAGTATGGAGAGCTTCCTGGCAGCTGAATACATGGAGGTGCTGGGAGGGTGGTGTGCCCCAAGGGGGGTATAGAAGCTCTGCCACCTTTCCCCTGCACCTTGCCCCATGAATCTCTTCCATCTGGCTGTCCCTGAGTTGTATCCTTTTATAATAATCCAGTAATCTAGTAAGCAAAATGTTTTCTTGAGTTCTGTGAGCCACTCTAGCAAAGTATCCAACCCTTGGCTGGGATTGTGGGAACCCGTGGTTCATGGCCAGCTGGTAAGAAGCACAGGTGACAACCTGGACCTGAAGGGAAGGCAATAGGGGCTGTGCTGGGTGGCCCAGCCCCTAACCTGCCCAGTCTGCACCAACCCCAACAGTTAGGGCCAGAATTGCTTGGTATGCAAAACCCACACATTTGTTGAAACAGAAGTAACTTGGGGCACCTGGTGGCTCAGTCGGCTAAGTGACTTCGGCTGAGGTCATGATCTTACAGTTCGTGGGTTCAAGGCCCATGTTAAGCTCTGTGCTGACAGCTCGGAGCCTGGAGCCTGCTTCGGTTTCTGTGTCTCCCTCTCTCTCTGCCCCTCCCTCACTCATGCTCTGTCTCTCAGAAGTAAATAAACATTCAAGAAGAAGAAGAAGAAGAAGACGAAGAAACAGAAGAAGAAGAAGAAGAAGAAGAAGAAGACGAAGAAACAGAAGTAATGTGAGAGCAGAGTAGAAGAAAACAGTGGGATTTTTAAGTACCTACTTCACTTTTGATGATGTTTTAGAGATACCTCATATATTCTCTTTATTGTTCTCGACTACTGAGGAAAATAATTATTATCATGCCTATAGAGGAGGAACTGTTCCTTACCTCACTTAGGATCATGCAACTAACTAGTAGACAGCAGAGGTTTGAACCCGGGGCTAGCTATCTATAAGCCTGTGGTCTCCATTACATCCCCCAAAGAGGTGTGCACCACTCCCCTATCCAGGCTGTGTCTACACCAAAGCAAGCGTGCTGCTAGGTGTGGTGGGTTCCAAGGGATCTTCATGCAGACAGTCACCTGCTGAGGCCAAGGTAGAGCTGGGGACACAGGCTATGTACAGAAAAGCAACACAGTCAAAGAAGATTCTGGTATCAACTCTGTGTTTTAAAACATACATCAATCTGTTCCAGATATCTTCTTGTTTTATTTTTTATTTTTTTTAATTCACATCCAAATTAGTTAGCATATAGTGCAACAATGATTTCAGGAGTAGATTCCTTAGTGCCCCTTACCCATTTAGCCCATCCCCCCTCCCACAATCCCTCCCGTAACCCTCAGTTCTCCATATTTATGAGTCTCTTCTGTTTTGTCCCCCTCCATGATTTTATATTATTTTTGTTTCCCTTCCCTTATGTTCATCTGTTTTGTCTCTTAAAGAAAGGTTTAATTTTTTTAATGTTGATTTGTTTTTGAGAGAGAGAGAGAGAGAGAGAGAGAGACACCATGAACAGGGGAGGGGCAGAGAGAGAGGGAGACACAGAATCGAATACAGGCTCCAGGCTCCGAGCGGTCCGCATGGAGCCTGATGCAGGGCTCGAACTCATGAACTGCAAGCTCATGACCTGAGCCAAAATCGGACACTTAACTGACTGAGCCACCAGGCGCCCCTCTGTTCCGGACATCTTATTTACCTGTAGCTAAAGACTTGGCCTCACTCTTTTCAGAATTCGCTTTCCATAAAGGTGGTTACCTTACCCACCTCTACACTGCAACTCTCAGAATTTCTAGTTGGAGGTAACTTTACAACAAGATGCTACCAGTGCTAGAGGGAGAAGGATGTTGGGGCAAGAGTCGGGAGGCTGAAGGACTCTTCAGGAGGAGATGAGCTGACCCTTCAGCCCACGGACATGGGGAAGGGGCCTTGATAAAGGAATTCTTATGTGATACAAGCTGAGCTCTGTGAGCTTGAAGCTGACCCTTAGTGCGGTCTTGTGATAGGCTGAAAGGGCATCCTGATCCCTGGAGCCTGCAAATGTTACCTCATTTGGAGCAAGGGTCTTTACAGACATTAAGTGAAGGGGCTTGAAATGGGGATACTATCATCAGTTATCCATTTGGACCCTAAATGTCATTACAAGTGTCCTTATAGGAGAGAGGCAGAGGGGAATTTCACACACACACACACACACACACACACACACACAGAAGGTGATATGAAGATGGAACAGGGACAGATTTGGAGACAGTAACCTTAAAGACTGGAGGGATGGTCCACAAGCCAGGCAATGCCAGCAGCCACCACAAACCCAAAGAGGCAAAGAACTGATCTTCCATAGAGCCTCTGGAGGGAGCGTGTTGCTGCTAATGCCTTCATTTCATCCCAGTAACACTGATTTTATAACTATAAGAGACCAGATTTGGCTTCTAGAACTATTAGAAACCAGGTTTTTTGGGGTGCCTGGGTGGCTCAGTTGTTTGAGCATCTGACTTCAGCTCAGGTCATATTCTCACACACAGTTCATGAGTTCCAGCCCCACATCGGGCTCTCTGCTGTCAGCATGGAGCCTAGAGCCTGCTTCGGATCCTCTGTCTCCCTCTCTGCCTCTCTCCCACTCATGCTCTCTCTCTCTCTCAAAAATAAATAAAAACATTAAAAAAAAACTAAAAATAAAGTAAAATAAATAAAATTTTTTAAAAAGTAAAAAACAAACAAACAGGTTTTCGTTGTTTTGAGCCACCAAGTTCGTGGTAATTTGTCACAGCAGCTATGGGAAACTAATGCAGGTGATGCAAGCAGAAGAGCAGAGATGCCCCAACCAAGTTATAGATGCTCCAAAGCTTGGAAAACCCTGTGATTGGGGCTTCTTGGAATGTGTGGCAAAGGAGTTTTTGGAATGGCACAAATCTGTCACTTCCTAAGGAAGCTTGCAGCCAGGCAGGCTATATGAGATGCATATTCATTGGCAAGGCAAGCCTTTGTCAGGGCAAGACCAGCAGCCAGGCATCTGGACCCCTTGCCCATAGTCCCGCCTCCTGGCCACTGTCCCTGTGATTCTTGCCTTGCTTGGGGCTTTGTAGTTGACATCTCTTCATCTCTTAGTTCTAAACGCAGCATTGCTAGAACAAGGTAAATGATACCTGGCTCCCCCTGGAAGGCTTCTTAAGCTGAGTGCACGGATGCAGCTTGTTGATTTGGAGAGAAATTTTGAAATGGACCAATTCCACAGCCCCCTCTCCTACCATCAGCAATGAAGCCCCGATAGTTAGAAAGGAGATGCCATGGCCACAGGCAGGAGCTGGGTGCCAGACAGCCACTGTGCAGCATCTTCCGGGGCCCAGGTTTTCTCAGTGAGCTGGTGATCAGTTCCACGGCTCCACTCTGCCAGTCCACATCAGAGCACTTCAAGGGAACAAGACAGCCCTTTCTATCTCCCAACTTGTGCTGTCATATAGGAAACAATTTCCTGCAATTGCCTCCAAACAATTTGAAGATTATTGTTAAGAGGGAAGCATAAGGAATTTAACAAGTCTTTTTAAATCATTGTCATTTGGTAGCGTCTTTTGCTTTTTACACTCTGGAAAACAGTGTGCAGGTTCCTCAGAAAATTAAAAATAGACCTACCCTATGACCCAGCAGTAGCACTGCTAGGAATTTACCCAAGGGATACAGGAGTACTGATGCATAGGGGCACTTGTACCCCAATGTTTATAGCAGCACTCTCAACAATAGCCAAATTATGGAAAGAGCCTAAATGTCCATCAACTGACGAATGGATAAAGAAATTGTGGTTTATATACACAATGGAGTACTACGTGGCAATGAGAAAGAATGAAATATGGCCTTTTGTAGCAACGTGGATGGAACTGGAGAGTGTGATGCTAAGTGAAATAAGCCATACAGAGAAAGACGGATACCATATGTTTTCACTCTTATGTGGATCCTGAGAAACTTAACAGAAACCCATGGGGGAGGGGAAGACAAAAAAAAAAAAGAGGTTAGAGTGGGAGAGAGCCAAAGCATAAGAGACTCTTAAAAACTGAGAACAAACTGAGGGTTGATGGGGGGTGGGAGGGAGGGGAGGGTGGGTGATGGGCATTGAGGAGGGCACCTTTTGGGATGAGCACTGGGTGTTGTATAGAAACCAATTTGACAATAAATTTCATATATTGAAAAAAAAAAAAATAAAGCCTTCCACTGTGTTGTTACAGTGAGAATCACTATTAGAGCCCCAGTCCATAGGACTTTTACGTTGTAACCGGGACAGTAGAGTGACTCATGTAGGGGGATTAAAGAACAGTAGGTTCTCCAGTTGTGTGGGAAATGCCAGCAGCGTTCTGGTAGGATAAAGATCACTGGCAAAAACAGACCAAATCGGGTTAGGCTGTTGTTAATTCTCTACTGACTAAACCAGAGAGGTTGTCTTTTCGGGGTAAATAAATGGGTTGGGCTTTTGTCTTGCTGAGTTTTTTGCATTGCATTTTTCTTCTGACCAATCCCTCAGAACATCTCAACAGCCTTCTGTCATAGATCACCTATAAATATAAAAACAGTATTCTATTATACATCTCCTAGGAAGGTGACATTATGGCAGGCATCCAAAAAGTGAAATGGACAACAGAAAACAACTTGACACTGGCTCCTGAGCCCTGGGCCTGGAAGAGTTACACAATGATGGAGAAGGGGAAAAAAAGAGGGTTCCTCACCACTTTCAAAAGCTATTTCTAGGAGCGCCTGGCTGGCTCAGTCAGTTAGGCATCCGACTCTTGATTGTGGCTCTGGTGATGATCTCACAGTTTGTGAGTTTGAGCCCCAAATGGGGCTCTGTGCTGACAGTGGGAAGCCTGCTTGGGATTCTCCCTTTCCCTGTCTCTCTGCCCCTCGCCGCTTGTGGTCTCTCTCTCTCAAAATATAAATAAATAAATAAATAAATAAATAAATAAATAATAACTTTTTCTTAAAAAGCTCTTTCTGTGTTTCCATGGGTTCTACCTTCTAGAATCTTGAATAAATCATCCATGATAAGAGGTAAAGAAAGAGCTCACATCCTTGTTTTCCACAGAGAATCCAGAGTATTCATTAGCAAACACTTTTAGTTCTTTAAGTTGTCAAGAATAGCTAACAAGTAAGACATTATCTTAAGTTTCTTCTTTTTCTACTGCTTTCTGATCAAAGGGACCAGTGAAACTAGTAGTAGGTAGACTGCAGGAGATAGGAAAGAGGAAGGCAACGCCCCCAATTGATCATCTCCTAAATAATTGAAAATTAGTAATTGTTTCAGTGCCTGCTTCACATTAGAGTAGAAACATATTCAATTAGGAACCAGGGAACGAACCTAGATTCTATTGGATTCTTTTACTCGATAGTTGAGTGTCCAGCTCTTGATTTCGACTCAGGTCATGATCTCACAGTTCATGGGATAGAGCCTCACATCCCACAGCACAGAGCCTGCTTTCTGCTCCTCTCTTTCTGCCCCTCTCCTTCTCTCTCTCTCAAAATAAATAGACTTAAAAAAATAACAACAAATAATAAATGATCAAGTTCTTATGTGTTAGGCTGTGTACTATACACTATATATAAATTGATATTTTGTTTAATCTACAACACTCATATAAAGTCAGTATTGTTATACTCATTTCATAGATGAGGAAAGTAAGGCTCAAACTTGCTTGAAGTTGTACAACAGAAAACTAGACCTTAGTTTTATTTTTCTTTAATGTTTATTTATTTTTGAGAGAGAGAGAGAGAGAGAGAGAGAGACAGAGACAGAGGGCAAGTGGAAGAGGGGCAGAGAGAAAAGGAGACACAGAATCCGAAGTAGGCTCCAGGCTCTGAGCTGTCAGCACAGAACCTGATGCAGGGCTTGAACTCACGAACCATGAGATCATGACCTCAGCCAATGTCAGACGCTTAACCCACTGAGTGACCCAGGTGCCCCTAGACCTCAGTTTTCTTGACTGAAAAGAGAGAGGGCATATTGTTTTTCATTCAGAGACATTCTTATTTAGCATCTACTTATGCTGTACGCTCGACTGGACTTGAGGCGTGGTTGCACAAGCCAGCCATGGCCCTGCCTACTCTAGGAGGCTGGAGTATCAGCGAGGACCACCCAGCTCTGTAACCTGTGCTTCTGCACATGGTTTCTGTTTCCAGTGGCTGGCTGTACACATATACTTTTGGTGATCTTCTCTCACATGTCCGTGTGTGTCTGCAGGTGGTGGGCCGGGGAGTGGGAAGCATGCTCAGCAACATGTGGGCCCCACGGAGAGAAGAAGCGAACAGTGCTGTGCGTCCAGACCATGGGCTCTGATGAGCAGGCTCTTCCAGCTAAAGACTGCCAGCACCTGCTGAAGCCTAAGACCCTCATTTCCTGCAACAGAGACATCTTGTGTCCATCAGACTGGACAGTAGGCAACTGGAGTGAGGTAAGCTTCATCTGTTTCCCACCCATTAACCAATCCAAAGCGACCCTAGAGAAAATTGCAGAGTCGCCAGTGTCTATCACCTCTGGCCTGTTTCCTGCATTTCCCACTGCCTCATATCCTATCTTGCTTATTTTTCATTCTTACTGGGTCTTCTCACTTGTCCAGTGATCAGATACCAGTCAGGGATGAGCTGAATCCCACTTACACAGGCTCACAACAGCTAATTTTTTTTAATTTTTTTAAGTTTATTCATTTTTGAGAGACAGAGAGACAGAGCATGAGCAGGGGAGGGGCAGAGGGAGAGAGAGACACAGAATCCGAAGCAGGCTCCAGGCTCTGAGCTGACAGCACAAAGCCCGACGCGGGGCTCGAACTCACAAACTGCGAGATCATGACCTGAGCCAAAGTTGGACGCTTAACCGACTGAGCCACCCAGGTGCCCCTCACAACAGCTAATTTGTACATTGTCAGGATTTTTGCTATTCTCCCGTCGTCAAACCACTGGTAGCAAATCAGGGCTCTCCCGCCCACCCCAAGAGCTGGTTTGTTAAACGCTTACATTTATGTTTCATTGGAACTATTGTAGTTAACTAAAACCAGAGATGTGCTACTCAAATGGTAGAATGATAGGCAGTATACTTGACACTTGAAAAAGCCCCTCACATCATCCGTCTATTCAGCATCGGTCAAGGCCAGACCTGACCAAGAGTTGGCACATCTACTGTTATTAGCCATATAAATTCAAATAAGTGTTGTTGCATTTCCCCAAATTAATCTGATCTAATTCTCTGAGTGCAGTTAGAAATCAGTGGGCTAGAAGGTTAAGAAGAACTCCCAAGCTTCATTTGCCTTTAGGTCACCTGGAACCTGGTAGTGTCACAACTCATGCTCCTACAGTCTATCGTCGAAGTAGAGACTTTTTGTTCTCCAAGGGTCCTGGAGTCTCCAGGGGCCTTGCTCTGCTTCCCTATACATGTTTCCATTCAATGATCTAAGGAATGACAAAAAATATACGATTTTTTAAACCAACAGTCCAAACTTTAAGGACAGATGAGTTTCCTTGGAAGGCCCATGCTTTCCATAATAATGCTACTGTTGGCCAGAATATCATAGGAACTCCTCTTAGGACTCACCTTCAGAGAAACGAAAAATACTGGATTTTGGAGAATGCAGCAAGTACTATCTGTACTCATAAAGGTACTATGAAATAGTATCTAAAGAAGAATTTGAAAATTTGTATAAGCAAAGGTTCCATCTCTGAAGCTGACCCTTTGAAAGCAAAAAACAATCATTTGAATAGGGCCACTCTGATAACCTTAGTTCCAGAACTTTATTTCATTACCTCATGGTCACAGTTCAGGTTTATTTAGCTTCTAATTCTGTGCAGAATACTGTCTTGGGCATTGAAGTGAAAACAAAAGGAAAATGGCGAGCACAGTCCCTATGTTGTAAGAACTTCCTATCAAATGGGAGAGATAGGGCCCAAAAAAGAAAAAAAAGAAGAAAGAAAAGAAGAAAGAAATATGAAGGGATCCATGCAAAGAAAACATACCTGCAAACTAATAGAGTACTATTAATGTGTGCACATATCAGCATTAGTCCACAGCCAGCCTGGATTGCTGTAAATTACAGTGTTGTCCAAATAAGGCTGAACGAGGTATTGTGACTGGCCCATTTAATCTGTTTACCAAGAATGTTTTGGCTGCATCATCTGAAGCAGTCAATATTTCCTGTCATGTAGAATTTACTAATTGCCAAATCCTTCATGCTTTTTTTAAAGGACTACAATTATATATTTGGCTGAGGAGTTCTTCATATTATGCTCCTATTTGTGGGGAACAAAATGATGTGCCTTAGCTGGGGAACAGGGGACCAAAAAGTTGGCACGACGTGACAAGTACTCATGTCTGTTGTTGCAAATACAGGCCATTGCATAGTGTATTGCCAGCAGACACAGAGTTCAGTCTCTAGCTTCCTCTTGATAGAGTTGAGCAGAAAGGCTGAGACCCTGCCTTCCAGTTAGGGGATGTTGTCATGAGAGGTGCTTTTAGCTAAATCAGCATCAAAATATCCATCCAGTGGGTCTTCTTTTCTTCCCTCGGCTCTCTTACTAATGCCTGCACACTTCAGCCCTGTAATGAACTTTGCCAGAATATGATGAAATGTCTTTGTCTTTGATGTTCTAACTAAACCCAGATACATTTATAAGAGAAATGATACAGTGCTGTCTTCTTGCTACTGTAGTATTTATGGTCTGGATCTTGTCTTGAGACGGACATAAATTGATGCAGGGCAGTGCTCCAGCACAGTTCATTTGGTCTGAACCAGGATGTTTGGGTCACCCTGTATGAGTTGGAAGCTAGGAGGTAACTGGGCCAAAGATCTAAGAACTGTGAAGCTCCTGGACTCTGCAGGAGAAGGGTCGTCCTCCCTGGGCTGACTTCCCTTCCCTGTCAAGGCACTTCTGCCAACCCAAGCAATGAGAGAGGGTGGGCTCAGCTGTGTCCCAGCACACTCATCCCTGACCCAGCAGGGATCAGAAGGAGGACCTAGCGACAGCTGGCAGGGGGAAGGGGAGGGGAGCATTCTGCCCCTATGACCAGCCCCTCCCTCTCTAAGCTCATGCCCTGAACACTGACTCCTACCCTGATCTCAGATTTCACCAAGAATCTTATTCTGTTTTTACCCAACCTACTTTCTGGGCATACAGGGTAAAGAAAGGGGTCTTGGTTTGTCATAAAGCATCAGAGTTTCTGTGGCCCCCATTTTTATTAGGTCTATCACTTCAGTGACAGGCCTTGTGAGAGAAAGCCAGTCTAGTGGTGATGCACAGTCTCTAGAGCTTGGGGCCCTGGGCTCCAATCCTGGCTCTGCTACTAACTAGATGTGTGACTTGAATCTCTTTGTGATTACCTTTAGTTTTCTGTAGTGTGTTTTCTCTATCCATGAAATGGGGATAACAGCGGTACTTAGACTCAAGGGAAGTTATGGGGATTAAATGAGTTAATAGTTCCAAACTTCTTACTAGAACAGTGCCTGTAACATAATAGGCATTTCTTAGCAAACAGATGGAAATAATAAGGTCATCTATCATTTGTTAAGTGCTTTTCACACTCTAGAGTCTATCTCATTTAACACTTAAGATAACTTCATGAGGTTGATATTGTTCATTAATTCCCCCGTTACTCCTGGCAGTTTAGTGGGATACTAATTTTCCTAGGTTTTCAAGCCCTTGGTGATCCCTAATTATATGGCCCTGAGCTAGTGTTAGAGCACCCTCAGCTTTTTCTCATTTATAAAGAGAGGGTTAATTTAAGGCTTGAAGATAATCCATGTAAGCCCTTTGCATAGTACCTGACAAATAGTAAGTGTTCACTAAATGGTAACTTCATTCTCAAGCAAGAACACAAGTGTCTGTCTTCTATTCTAGTCTGATTTTGAAAGCCATGGTCAGTCTGTGGCACCCAGATGCCCTGACAATCTGTACCCCCCTGCCTTTTCCTCTAAACCCACGCCCCAAGCTCAGGGCCATTTTATGCATGGAACACTGTAAGCAGAGGGTGTGGGTCAGGGTCTACAAAAATGTTTGAGACCTGAAAGAAAAGGTTATTGTATGCTTTCCATAAAAACAAAGGACAGTGCAAAATCAGAAATCAATATTTAATTACATATTAATGACAGATACTTGTTGGGCTTTTAGCATATGTATTAAACACTTTTATAGGTATTAACACACTACCTCGTAACAGCCTTATTAGCTCCATCGTACAGGTGAAGAAACAGACATAGAGACATAGAGACTTCTCCAAGGTCACACAGCCTTTAAGCAAGGCAACCAGGATTTGAAGGAAGGCAGCAGAACTTGTACTGTGAACACTCTGCCATATGCATCTCAAACGTCTGCAAAATATAACAGTATGACAGTGTTCATAAAAAATGTATTATGTTTGGAAACAATTTCTAGATCAGCTTTTGTCACTTTGCTGGAATCACAGACTATGCATAATGATTGCTGAGAAATCAGGGCATTCTTAAATTAAATGAGTTGCCCTCCCCAAATACTTTCAGAGCAAAAGAATAAAAAGCCTTTCAGATGGTTTTTATTTTTATTTTTTTAAGGTTACTTATTTATTTTGAAAGAGACAAAGACAGTGAGAGTGGGGGAGGGACATAGGGAGAGGGAGAGAATCCCATGACTCTCTTCAAATCATGAAGCTGTGAAATCATGACCTGAGCTGAAACCAAGAGTTGGATACTTAACCGACTGAGACACCCAGGTGCCCCTGTCAGAGGGTTTTTAGAGAAAAAGATTGTATTTCCCTGGAGATTAGAGATGTTCCTTTAATATATTTGATGGGGTGTGGTGCAGAGCCTCCAAAAGCAGACATGCCCTTTCTGTGCCTGACAAAAAGCACACAAACAAATGAACACAACCATCAATTAAACAGCTTACTGAGGATCTGTTAAGTCAAAGCTGCTCTTGTGGGTGTTGGTGTGTCCGAGTGACCAGGTAGACGAAATGGCAATTTTCACAAACCAGGTCTCCCGGCTCTTGAGACAGAAGACCCTGCAGCACACACTGGCAGCAGGTCTCCTGCTGAGCAGGAAGCCAAGAACACTCTTGTGCGAAGACTCACAGAAATGCCCTCAGGGGCGCCTGGGTGGCTCAGTCCGTTAAGCGTCAGACTTCAGCTCAGGTCATGCTCTCGCGGTCCATGAGTTCGAGCCCCGTGTCGAGCTCTGTGCTGACAGCTTGGAGCCTGGAGCCTGCTTCGGATTCTGTGTCTCTTCTCCCTCTGCCCCTCCCCCAACTTGTGCTCTGTTTCTCTCTCAAAAACATTAATTTTTTTTTTTTTTAATGAGCAAAAGACAGAAACAAACATTTCACTGATGAAGACATACGGATATCAAAAAAGCACATGAAAAGATGTCCAACGTTACCTGTTGGGGAGATGAAACTTAATGAGATAGCACTACAAGGAGATATCACTACATATCTATCAAGAATGCTAAAATTAGGGGCACCTGGGTGGCTCAGTCGGTTAGGCATCCGACTTCGGCTCAGGTCATGATCTCGCGGTCCGTGAGTTCGAGCCCCGCGTCACTGACAGCTCAGAGCCTGGAGCCTGTTTCAGATTCTGTGTCTCCCTCTCTCTCTGACCCTCCCCCATTCATGCTCTGTCTCTCTCTGTCTCAAAAGTAAATAAACATTAAAAAAAAATTAAAAAAAAATAAATGCCCTCAGACTGAAGGAAGATGGAACAGGGAAGCTAGGAGACGCTTCTGAGGCACTTACCTGTGGTAATCCCCAGTCGAGTTAAGGTCCAAGGTGCTTCTATGGGGGCTCGACCACCTTCCCATTTGGCCCGGGATGTCTGTTCATGCCAACATCTCAGTTTTTCTCAGATGTCAGCGGCCTGTGCTTTGCCAGGTTTCCTGGAGGACACATACAGGAATCCTTGTTTGACACAACTGCTCACGGAAAACTAGTTTGGGACCATGTCGATTCTCTTCATCACGTCTGATATTTCTTTTCATATTTCATCTCATATTTCTTTCTTTTCATGTCTGCCATGACAAAGTAGCATGTTAAACTTGGTTGTTTAACAACATTTATTGTCTCACAGCTCTGGAGGCCAGAAGTCCAAGGTCTTGGCAGTGTTGGTTCCCTCTAAGGGCTGTGAGGGAGACTCTGTTCCATGCCTTCTAGCTTCTGGTGGCCTCTGGTTTCCTTATAGATGTTAACACCCTGATCTCTGCTTTCAATGGCGTGGTCCTGATGTATGTGTCTCTACATCAGAATTTCCCTTTTTATAAGGACAGTGGTCATACTGGATTAGGACCCACCTTGTGTCCTCATTTGTACTTGGCTGCCTCTGCAAAGGCCCCACCTCCAAATAAGCTGTCTGAGGTGGAGCGGGAGGGGTTAGGCAGGGGTTAGGACTCCAGTATATCTTTTTGAGGGGACACAGCTCAACCCATAACAGCTACCTAAGTGTTTCAGCTTACTTTCAAAGCTGGTTTTAGCATGAGATCCAACCATTCATTTATAAATTCCTGAGACTATACAATTAATGTTTTTATGGCAAAGCATTAGCTGTTTCCTACTCAGCCCTTTAGCCCTAACTCTGTGATAAGCCCCAACTGTGTTTTTGAATAAACTCTCAGCACTATAGTTCTGAGCCACTTGTGAGCTCCCCTCCTCCACAGTGCCGCTCAGGTGGGTGGCTTGACTCATTTAGCAGCAGACCGTGTTCTCAGTGGGCTCCCCAGAGGCCTTAATCTTGAAGTAATGGCAAGTAAGAGCAAGACTGACGCCCAGGGAGGACATTAACAGATTGACAAGCTGCTTGCCCGGTACGGAGTTCAAAATTGCAAGGTAAGGGCATAAAATAACCATAGCAGATACTGGTTTTGAGAGTTCCCAAACTACCGGTTGAGATGAGCTCTAAGTGTGGCATTGTGTCCTGTATTTATCTCATCCGGAGGGCTTGACAGCTCCTAAGGAGATAAACACAGTTACAAGATGTACGGGAAGAAGCATGGGGCTGAACACAAAACAGTGCTGCTTGTTCTGGTCTGAGGAGGAGAAAAAGGCAACTTTGTTTTTAGCCCCAATATACTTGGCAGAGAGTTAACACTGTCCTGCTGGGCACAATATGCCCCAGGGCTAAAGAGTGGCATCCATCCGTTACTTGGAAGCTTCCGTGTCTACTGGGTAAGGAAAGCAGATGGGGAGGAAAGGGTAGGTGTGCTGGAAAACATATAAACTCCTCCCAGACCCAGGTCTCCATTCATGAAGTTTTGAGTTGCTATTTGGGAATGGGGCCAATAGTTGCAGATCATCCGCTTTTTTGAGAGAAGCTAAAAATCTGTAATTTTCATATGAAATCTGCTAATTAAAAATTTTTTTTATCCGCTTATTTTTTTTTGAGAGAGAGGGGGAGAGAGAGAGAGAGAGAGGCAGAGCGCAAGTAGGGGAGGGGCAGAGAGAGAAGGAGACACAGAATATGAAGCTGGCTCCAGGCTCTGAGCTGTCAGCATAGAGCCCGATGTGGGACTTGAACCCACAAACTGTGAGATCATGACCTGAGCCGAAGTCGGATGCTTAACTGACTGAGCCACCCAGGCGCCCCATGAAATCTACTGATTTTTAAATGTTGTCTACTAATTCAGTTTTTGTATTTTGTCTGTTTGCTTGTTTGTTTTAAGATTGAGGAGGCCAAAGAAATAATGTGTGTGGGCCAAATTTAGTCTTCAGGCTGCCACTTTGGAATTTCTGTTCTAGAATACTCTTCACTTTTAAAAGCTCAAAATCTGAAGTGCCTGGGTGGCTCAGTCGGTTAAGTGTCCAACTTTTGATTTCAGCTCAGGTCATGATCTCACATTCGCGAGTCTGAGTCCCACACAGAGCCTGCTTGGGATTCTCTCTCTGGCTCTCCCCTGCACCCATGCTTGCTCTCTCTTTCTCTCTCAAAGTAAATTAATAAATGTTAAAAAAAATGTTTTTTATAATAACAGCTGAAAATCTAATGTATTTTAACTAAACAGCTAGTTAGATAGCTATTATTTAGCCCTGTTTTATTCTTTTAGGTTGAGCAAATTTGTTCAGTAAAAAAGGTTGCTTAATACTTGTAATTTGTAATTCTCTCTCTATGTGTGTATATATGTATATACATATATTTTATAAATACATATATATTATACACATCTGTTAGCCCTAGGGGATCTCAATCTTAAAAAATCCAGCAATAAACCAGTGGGATGTATGGGTATCCACAGTATCTTCTAGGCATGTGCCTACAACGACTTCACCCAGACAGCTGCTCTCCTCATGCTTTGCACAGACAGGTGTGTGTCCCTGTGCTCCAGAAGGATAGTAGAAATCAGAGACCCCAAGCCCTTTGCTGTTATCACTATTATTATTTTCAGCATCATTATTATAACAGTGATAATAATAGCTTCCAATTGCCAATTGTCTTCTATATATTGTGCACTCTGTTAAGACTGTTGTCTCATGTAATCCTCACAGCCCCCTTGAAAGGTGAGTATTAATTTCTCTCGATTTCCAGAGGAGAAAGCTAAGGTTTAGTTGCTCTGTCATGTGTGGGATTAATTAATATTGGCAGATTGGGGAGTTCACATTGCTTCTTACAGGTTTTATAAGCTCTTTTGCTTCATAGGTCAAGTAGGGGTGGAGGACACATATCTATATACTTTTGGATTTTTTTTTAATGCTTATAAAGTCGTAACGTCTAACTTCCCTGTGGACATTATAAGCATTTCAAGTCAAAACAAACAAAAAATGGAATGAAGAGAAAGAAGAGAAATGTCTACTCTGACATTTCTTGGAAAGAAATACCCAAAGGGAGAGACACCTGCTGCGTGAGGGCAGGTGGCCTTAGCCAGGGCCCCTTTTGTGACTCAGCTCCCAGAACCTAGCCTGCCTGAGGCAGCCGGTGCACAAATGGGTTCAGACATACATGAAGGGTATTTGATTGGACTGATAATTTTTCCAAAGAGGAGATTTGAAAACTCAGGGGGTTTGGATTAGAACATAACAAGCAGAGAGCAAGTCAGGAGGATGAACTGGACAGAGCATAAAATATTTTTGCACACGAGAAGGCAGAAACATTACAGTAAACTAGGAAAAGAACTACCTCCAGCCTGCCCTTTGCAGTCTCCAAAGTGAGATAACCCCCAACCTGCAGTTGAACACACTGTCGGCTGCACTGTCTCCAGTGCTTATAAGTGTCTCCTGCTTTTCAAAGGAGCTGATTTCACAGAACTGTCAGACATCAGTGAGTGATTATGCTTGACTGTGACAAAATAATGGGGGAGTTTTATACATCAACATTATTTTCTTACACAGAAGGAATTGAAAATAGGATTTGAGAAGGCAAAAAACTTAAGCTAAAAAATGCATAAGCTCACAGAAGAATTTTCCCATTCCTGATTTTTTCCAGGTAAAATTGTCACTTAATAAGTGTATATTGGGGCACCTGGGTGGCTTGGTCAATAAAGCATCTGACTCTTGGTTTGGCTCAGGTCACGACCTCATGGTTCATGAGTTGGAGCCCCACATCAGGCTCTGTGCTGATGGTGCGGAGACTGCTTGGGATTCTCTCTCTCTCTCTCTCTCTCTCTCTCTCTCTCCGTCTCCCCCCGCCCCAAAAATAAATGAATAAATAAATAAATAAACTTTAAAAGAACAAAAAAAATGTGTATTAAGTGATCACTGTGTCCCACGAACTATCCTGGAGTTGAGTTATGAATAAAAAACTGCCTTTGGGTAACTTTTCAGAAATCAAGCATCTGTAGTCAAGTCAATTAAGTGAAATCAGTTGATGGCTACCTGTCCAGTGGGTTGCACTAGATTTCTTGGAGGATGCGAAATAAATCTGATTCTTACTCTGCCACTGACTTGCAGCCTTTCAAGCAGGTCGCTGAGTCTCAGATTCCTCTCTTGTGGAAGGTGGAATCATAATTCCTGCCTTGTAAATCTCACAGTGCTGTCATGAGTATCGCACAAAACAATGGCTGTGAACATTTGGAAATCTGCCAGTCATTATGTGAACCTCATCCTCAAAAAAACCTGCTTTGTGGTTGGGAATATAAGACAGTCAGATGTGAAACAGCCAGTGAATACCCCTAGATGGTTCACATTCAGGGGCCATATATTTTGTAGCTGACTTTAAATTAGAAAGAAAAGGCTAAAAATGGAGCTGTCTGGTAAAGGTATAGATTTTTCAAAACATCTAGAAATTTAGTGTTATGTAGCAACTACATGTGGTTTGCAGCTGCTGGGACTGAGGAAATAAATATTCTTTACCATGCATCCTGAGGAAAGACGACCCTGTTAGGAATCCCCCAAAGGCACTCTGCCTGTGCTTTGGCATGAGCTACAGAATGTGGGGGGAACATCGGAGAAGGGCACTTGCCATGGTCCCTCACACCAACACCATGCTACAGGACTCACTCTTTGGAAAGGGTATCTCTCTCTACCTTTGATTAACTACCCACCTTTAAATTTCAGAATACATCCTGGATCTGTGTACATGTGTGTTAGTTGTCTAGCTTTTAATCTGATTCTACCTGGCATAGGCAAGTGGAAATGGAGCCTGTGGTGCCCGGGTGAGGTAATGTTAGTTATACCTGGCATTTTCTAAACATTAAGGGGAAGGTGCATTATAAGTAACTTAATAGATTCCAGAAAATATGTAAACATTTTACATTAATTTAACAGCACTGCAACCCTAGGAAAGATTATATTAGTATCTCTTAAAAAGAATAGGTGACTTGTATAAATCATTGCACTGTTTGTGAATTCAGTGCCCCATGTTCAAAGTCCAGGGAGACTTCCATTTTACTAGGTCATGGTTTGTATTTTCAGTTTGCGAAGGGTAATGATTGGTCCTGAGCCCCATCTGGTCTCCAGGAGATACATATTTCCATGGAAAACTAGAGGAGCACAGAAATCAAATGTAAAGATAGAAGAAAACAAGTTTAAGCTGCACAGTGCAGTTTCCATTGGGCCCGTTCTCACTTGTTGCAGACCTGAGTATGAGAACCAGTGTGTCTATCCCACTAAAGTAACAGCTGTCTCTCTCTCCAGTGTTCTGTTTCCTGTGGTGGTGGAGTGCGGATTCGCAGTGTCACGTGCGCCAAGAACCATGATGAACCTTGTGACGCAACAAGGAAACCCAATAGCCGGGCTCTTTGTGGCCTCCAGCAATGCCCATCTAGCCGAAGAGTTCTGAAGCCCAACAAAGGCACAATTTCCAGTGGGAGAAAGCCACCAACATCTGGGCAGGACCCCTTAAAGCCCATCCCTCCAACCACATCCAGTCCCAGAACACTGAGCACACCCACAGTGCCCCAGTCTGTGAGTACAAGTGCCCTGGCCATCAGCAGCCCCGGTCCTACCCCAGATCCCAAAGAAGGAGACCTGGATGGGAAATGGTGGCAGAACAGTTCAAACCAAACTGAACTGGGCTCCAATTATGTCATTTCCACTGGAAGTACTTCCCAGCCCATCATCACTTCCTGGCCTTTGAGTGTCCAGCCAAATGAAGAGAATGTTCCCAATTCAGACACTGGTCCTACCTCAGAGGGAGACTTTTTAACCACGACAATGAGTGGTACTGATTTGCCATCTTCCAGCAGCCCTGTGACTTGGCAGGTGACTCCATTTTATGATACCTTGACCAAAGAGCCAGAAATGGAGATTCACAGTGGCTCAGGGGAAGACAGTGAACAAGCTAAGGACAAAAATGAAAACAACTCCGTAACGTGGACCAAAATCAGAGTACCTGGAAATGATGCTTCCGTGGTGCAAAGCACAGAAATGCCCCTTGGACCCCCACCAACACCTTCTTTCAGGGGGCCGTCCGTGTGGCCACCCTTCAGCACGGTGATGGAAGGACTGCTACCCAGCCAAAGGCCTGCTACTCTCAAAAATGGTGCACCTGGAGCTGAGGGGATGTTCACTGAAAAGCCAGCAAACACTCCATTCCCTCTGGGAGGAGACCACCAGTCAGAATCCTCAGAACGTTCCATAAACCATGACCCCCCAGAACTTCCAAGCAACATGAATCTGACGCAGAGTTCCGGACCAGTCCTGACTGAGGAAGATGCAAAAAGTCTGATAGCTGAGGGGTTTTTGCTAAATGCTTCCAATTACAAGCAGGTGTCCACAAGCAGCAGCCCTGCATACTGGGTTGTTGGAAACTGGAGTGAGGTAGGAGTTCCATTTCTTACCCCATGCCTGTGTCTCCATGGAAGTAGTAGGGGTGTTGCGTTCTTGTGTAGATTTCAAATGGACTTGTGTAAAATATAGCCTGATGTGGAAGAAACGTGAAACAGGCCCAGGTGCTCACCTCCCTCCTGTCCTTCCTACCTCCTAAATTGAGGGGAAGAAAATCTCCAGGGAGGGAGGACAAATGTAGTGAGATAAAGCGTATAGTCAGGAGGGCTGGGCGATTCAGCTGTGTGATGGCGGAGAACTCAGTCCATGTTTTGGACTCCGCTCTTTGTCTACGAACAGTAGACACCTTTGTCTATAGGTGTAGATCACCTGTAACACGCCCTCTAGCTACAAACCTCAGCAGCTGGTGCGGAGAGGCGGCTGAAGAGGCCAGAGTTTGCATTTCGTTAGAGACAGCTGATCTTGGGATTCTAGTTAAAATCTGTCAGGTAATCCTAATTGGAGTGGAAATTGAAGATAAAATTCCTTAAAAGCATTCTCTAGTTCAGTGTTATCGATGATTTTCTTTTCTTCTTGTTCTGTTTGCATGCTTGCATGAAAAAATCGTTTTGACTCATTAAAAGAATTAGAAAGTGGAGGAAGAAGAAAATAAACACGACAGAATGTTGGCCTCTGTTTTCAAGCTTCAGAAATTTGGCTAGATATTTGTTTTTCCATTTCTAGAACTAATTAATATCCTTTGAAACATCAAAATCATTTTCACCCATTTGAATTTTGAATGCACAGTATATGAACTTGTTAAAATAATTTGACAACTCAAAAGAGAACTTTGTGGCAAAATGGTCACATGCTTACATCAGTCAGCATTTTTATGACAATTCATGACTCCTCTCCTAGCTAAAGAGAAATGAAGTATTTGTAGCTAATATAACAACAGTGCATATAATTTATAAAGCATGTTGGTTTCCAAACCACTTTCACATGTAGCCTCTTATTTTCTCCTTTTGACAGTCCCGAGGAGTAGGTGAGGTCTCATTATGCCAATTTGCAAATAGAGAAATAAAATTTGTAGCAGTCATGTGACTTGTCGAGGGACACAACTGTCAGCTGGATGATCCACCTTCTAACTCCTCTCTATCCAGTTTGTAAAATGGGCATTAACTGTGAATTACCTGTAAACTAAATCAACATAAAAGTACATACTGGCTCTGGTGACTGTGGAGGCCAGAAGTCAATTGGTACATTTTGATTATAGTAAATCAAGACACACTTGATTTATCTCAAATGTCATCAGTTGACTTTGACAGAAATAAACTGCCTTATTGAATACATCATAGATTGCCAAGAATTGGCAACCATGGTGAAGCTATTGAGAGCTATTAATTCTAGGCGGTTTGACTGGAGAAAAGGAATTGGTCCAGATGGCAGTTTGTCAGGGCTGCAAAGGATATTAGGAGAACAGAGTTCAACATTTGGCAGAAATTCCCTTTGTGATAGGGTTTGGCGCCTACTCTTTACACATCTTTTGAGACAAAATGTTTAATACAGAGAATTGTCAGAGAGGATCAGGACTCACAATGAAAACTTTGGTTTTCCCACTATCCTCTGATTTTTTTTTTTTTTATTCTGTCCATTTCTGAAGCTTCTTTAGGACGGCCTCTCAATGACTGCAGCTTAGAAACCCCATTGATACCAATCTTCCCCAAGCCCCCTATAAAAACCTTAATGGTTTTACAAGTCAGTGTCACCTTATCATTTCTATCATCTCCCGTTTATTTCCTATTAGTTTAGGGCCAGTGGTTTCCAATCTAATGGTGGGAAGCACTGGGAAAAGATGAGGATGCTTGTGTTTGCTACAGTGATGGTGGAGGGGCTACTACCAGCATTCGACATTGAGAGCCAAAGATGATAAAAGCCCTGCAACATTCAGGGAAGTCTCTTATAAAGAAGAAATGTCCACTGCAAAATGCCAGTTAGTGCCCCAACAGTGAAAAGAGGAGGACCCTCAGTTACTGTTCTTGCCTCCTATCTGGTCTGTGTGCCTCCAGCAACCCCCCCCCCCCCCGCCACTGTAACGCATTCCACGAATCACAAGAGACGTTAAGACTGCCAACTTAGTCTTCTGAAGGAATTTACTAATCATTCCAAACTCCCGCTCACAAATCTTTAATGTCTCTTCATTACATATCAGATCAGATAAATCCACTCTGACTTCCAACAGCCTTTACAACATTACATAACCAAGCTTTCAAACCACACTGGCTTCACTGTTTCATCATCTTAAGCTTCAGCAGATCTAAACTGCTCAGTTTTCCCTAAGCCTCCTGCTCCTCTCAGTCTAATGCCTTTTTTTTACACTGTTCCCTCTGCCTGGAATTTCCTTCCCCTCCTCATTTGCCTTTTAGAATCTCCCCTGTTCTTCAGGACCAAGCTATGAGCTGCCATAAAGTCTTTCCTGATCATTAAGATTGGAAGTAATTTCTAAAGTTCCTTATTGTTTGACTGAAAATTGTTCTCACCGTTTCGTCCCACTTTTCTGTCCTGTGTGGAAGGGCTCTTCACGCTTCCCGTTGTATACAACATGTTCCTCTAATTGTGATTTCAAAAATTAAGGAATTGATATAAAAATGGGGTTAACACTATAAATGCACATAAAACTTGAAACCAGACTTTCTGGGTTGGAATCTTGGCTCAGCTGCTAACTATATATGTCCTCACCCTGCATCAGTTTCTTCATGTATGATGAGGACAGTGTCAATGCCTGAATCAGAGATTGTGAGGGGATGAAAGGACTAACAATGTGTAAGGTACTCAGAAGAGTATGGGGCACATAGGAAGCACCCAGTAAGTGTTTGCTCTGATATCTTTTTGCAAAACAGAAAACCTAGGTGCTATGCAGTGTACGAGGGTGTGGCTCGTATTTCGTCAGAAAATCACCTCTCATTGAATTGCCCCATCATCCAGTCAGATCCCCTGGGTCACTCAGCTAAGTGTAAGCTGTGCAGTTGTGTAAATGGAAGCGACAGTCTGATTTTCCACAGCCATTCACAGCAGTTGTCACGTGATGCTGATCCAGCCCTCCTGGTTAGTTCCAGTTCTGAGCATCCGGAAACCTCCTCCTTGACCTGGTACCTCGGTTGCCACAGGGTCACTAACTGTAATGAGGATGAAGGTTTCCAGGACAAAGTGAAGTTGTCCTTCAACCTCCCCAGGGTTTCTTCTTGTCTCATCGCCCACTCCAAGTTTGGAACTCGTACTGATGACAACTGGTGGCATTCCATGTCTCTTGTACTGTGTCCCATGCATTTGCCCCTGTTAGCATTACCTTTGCGCTGTTGTCTGCTGCCTCAATAGAAACTGTCAAAACAAGGAAAAAAAATTGGGATGCCTGGGTGGCTCAGTCAGTTAAGCATTTAACTCTTGATTTTGACTCAGGTCATGATCTCACAGTTTATGAGATCGAGCACCACATGGGGTTCTGCACAGATAGTGCAGATCCTGCTTGGGATTCTCTCTCTTTCTCTCTCCCTCTCTTCCCTCTCCCTCTGCCCCTTCTATGCATTCTCTCTCTCTCTCTCTCTCTCTCTCTCTCTCTCTCTCAAAATAAACTTTTTAAAAAAAGAATAAAAAGAAAAAAAGTGTTCAAAAAGAATTAAATGTCTGCTCATGGGATCTGAATCTATTAGGACTAAATTCAGAGCCCCAGAGACAACATGAATTTAGTTGCCACATAAATACAGTACAAAGAATCATAGACATCATTTGAGATTTACCGGGTTATCATTAGCCTGGGAATTTAGTTGACTAGGTCCTTTCCTGGATTGGGGCGAATATATTTTCTCTATGTCATAATATGAAATTAACAACACACTATGTGGCCTTGAATGTTGCTTCTATCTCTGGGCCCCAGATATCTGGAAAGTGAGACTCATATGCTGACCTTGCAGCTGTGTTGTATTCAATAGGTAACATTTGTAGAGTCCTGACCATGTGCACAAATTTCTGTGGTCCTAATGTTATTACCAGCTTTACAGTCTAGGGAGTTAGGAAGTTGCAAAAGACCACACAATTAGACAGTTGCAGAACTATAATTGTACCCTGAATCTCAGAAGGTTAAAGAAAATGTAGGAAAGATACCTGTTATGTAGTTGTAGCAATTGCCTATTGCTATAATAATGCTATATGACAAACCACTACAAAACCTCGGGGTTTCGTCGAGTCTGTGGGTCAGCTGAGAGATTCTGTTGATTGGGGCTGAGCTTAGCTGACCTCAGCTTGGCTTGCCGTGCATCGGCTTTGGGGGCAGCTACAGGCCAGCTGGTCGGGGGTGGCCTCAGCTGGGTGATCCCATTCTATTTCACATGATCTCTCATCCTCCGGCATCTGGCCCCATTTTATTCTCATGGCAGAGAAAGGGGGTCAAGAAAGAGAATTGAAACTAGCGAGTCCTCTTGAGAAGTGGCACATCATCCACTGCATTTTATTGGCCAAAGAAACTCACAAGAACAGTCTTGATTCAAGAGCTGGGCAAGTATATCCCACCGCTTGACAAAAGATCTGCAAATTTCCGTTGCAGAGAGCATGGTGTGTCCAATGTGGGCCACTAGTGCAATCAGCCTATGACAGTGGTCAGTGAACTTCGGCTGTTATTACCTCTATTACGCATATACATAATGTAGTACAGAGGAATAAGAGCTAGGAACTTAGGTATGAACCACATCCTAAAGAACTTTAAGCAGGAGGAGAGATTACCTCCATAAATGGGCCAGCTGGAAAAATGATGACCTAGACTAATTTCTACTCTTCCTTTCTATGATGCTATAGTAAAGTTATCCATCTAGAATATCTGTTGTTATATATGCGTATAACACAAGAACTTGCAAAAAGTGACACACGAAATTATGTGGAAGATGAAATTGCAGCGAGAGAAAAATGTAAGGCTGGTTTTTATTTGTAACTCATCAAAAGAAGCCTTCAAAAATGTCATAGATGGAACCTCTATCCTTTGTTTTTTGTTTTTTTTTTTAATTAGCCCAGAGCTGTGTTTTACATGTGTCTGGAGAGCTCCTCCTTCTGAAGGTGGGTAGGGGAGAAGGGATGCAAGAAAAATCAACTGTATGAAAGAATTAATAAGCACATGGAATAAAAGAACTTATGGAGAAGAAAGCTTCTGTAGTTTTCAAGGCGATCCCTTGCTATACTTGAGGTATTTAAGAATTACGAATAAATTAAAACATCACGTGAGGAATGGGCTGTATGTACCCGTATAGGGCAAGTGGTGAAAAGCACCAAGTTGTAACATCTTTCTAACCCCCAAGCGTGGTCTGAGGACTCACAGCATTGGCATCACCTGGGAGCCGGGCAGACATGCAGAATCTGAGGTGGCCTCAGCTGGTGACCCCGTTCTATTTCACATGATCTCTCATCCTCCGGCTCCACCCCAGACCTAGTGACTCAGAATCTGCATTTAGCAAGGTCCCAGGTGATGCCTGTGGACACTAAAGTTTGAGAGGAACTGCTCTAGCAGACAGTGTATGGCAGAAAGCCCCAGGCTTTACTTCCTTGTCAAGCCAGCTCTCCAAGCCTCATGGGTTTTTTTTCTACACTGTCACAATACCAGTGTAACCACAGGTTTGTCTGGGAGAGGAAGTGAGATAATGTCATTGCGGTGTTAGGCAGATGTATGGATCTGACATCCCCTATGAACGGCAGCATTGGTATGAAATGTGGCGGGCAGTTTACCTACAGCCCCCAGACATTCATGCCAGGATAATTTTTAAAGAGAAGCAAATTTCCACTTGCGTTGGCTTGCTAATCCACCTGCTAATCCAGGATTCTCATCACTGGCTATTTATTAGAATCACTTGGGACATTTTTTTTTTACTCCAATGCCTAGACCCTACCCAGGGAAATTCAGATTAATTTGTCTAGGGTGGGACCCCAGCAATGATATTTTTTAAAAAGCTCTGTGAATTTAGGTGAGCATCCAAGGTGGAGAACTGGACTTCAGAGTGTTGTGAGATACATCTGAGAAAGTGGCCCTCAGCTTCTGTCTTGTCTGTCCCCCTCCCCACACAGTGCTCCACCACCTGTGGTCTGGGGGCCTACTGGAGAAGCGTGGAATGCAGCACCCAGAGGGATTCCGACTGTGCTGCCCTTCAGAGGCCTGACCCTGCCAAGAGATGCCACCTTCGTCCCTGCGCCAGCTGGAAAGTGGGGAACTGGAGCAAGGTAATTGATCTGGCTCTGTGGTGTTCTGGAGGGGGACAGCCTTATCTAAGCATTTGCTGAAGTAAGTGTCTCTCCTCCCTTCCTCTCTTGCTACCTCCCTCTGCCCTCTTTGCTAAAATGGATGAGTAATCAAAGACATCCCCATAGGCCTACTCAAAGTTACACAATAGTCTTAGAACCAGTACAGAGTTTTTATTAAACCACATGTTTTTAGCTGCCTGTCTTTGCTCTCCCCAGATAAACTGGCATAAAAAGTTAAATTTGTGTAATTAATTGCTTGTCCAGCATGCAACATTATTTCTGAGTTACTTAAATTTACCATTATAATTACAATGATACATCATCACATGTATAATTAAGTCATGATGCAGCAGCTGCTCACAAAGCAAATGTGCTTTTCAATCTTCCAGACCCAAATGACAAGAAGGCTAGACACAAGGAAAACATTGGTCTCTCAAAGTGTACTTCCTGTACTATCTTTTTGCAAGGTGGTTTTGCTGTCCTCTGCTAATCTGGCTATGGTTACTCATTTTGCTGTGTTGTCTGCATGGTCCCTTGTGAGACACTGTATCAGGTTTTTGGATTTGTTAGCCTTGGTGCTTTTGGGCACTAACCAGGCCTAACCTAGCCTGGGGCTGAGCCAGCCCCTGGGGGATAGACCCAGGCTATATGACACTGCACAGTTGTGGGGTTGATAGCTGATTGGCAGGAGGAGGTGCAGAGGTGTAAGCCGTGTGTGTACCTTCTGTTTGCCAAGCACACCACCCCACTGTGATGCTCTTTAGGCCCCATCTTCACTCTGGGGAGCCAGTTTCCCTCGACAGCTGAGACACAGAAGGGAAAAGAAAAACTACCCAGAAGTTTGGGTATGAGTTTCACTGTGTAACTTGAAATCAATCACAAGAAAAAATTTGGAAAGTCCTAAAATACATGGAGGTTAAAGAACACCCTACTAAAGAATGAATGGATTGGGGTACCTGGGTGGCTCAGTCAGTTAAGTGCCCGACTCTTGGTTTCAGCTCATGTCATGATCTCACAATTTCATGAGTTTGAGACCCGCTGTCAGCATAGAGCTTGCTTGGGATTCTCTCTCTCTCTCTCTCTCTCTCTCTCCCTCTCTCTCTGCCACTCCCCTGCTCATGCCAACTCTCTCAAAATAAATAAACTTAAAAAAAAAAAAAGAATGAATGGATTAACCAGGAAATTAAAGAAGAAATTTAAAAATACATGAAAGCAAATGAAAATGAAAACATGACAGTATCCCTGTGGGATTCAGCAAAAGCAGTCCTAAGAGGAAAATGCATTGCAATGCAGGCCCATCTCAAGAGGTAAGAAAGGTCCCAAATACACAACCTAATCTTACACCTAAAGTAGTGATAAAAGGAGAAGCAAATAAAGCCCAAAGCCAGCAGAAGAAGAGAAATAATAAAGAGTAGATCAGAAAAAAAGAATATGGAAACAAACAAACACACAAAAACAGCAGAAGAAATCAATGAAATTAAAAGCTGCTTTTTGAAAGAATAAACAAAATTGATAAACCCCTAGCTAGACTTAACAAAAAGAAAAGAGAGAGGACCCAAACAGATAAAATCACAAATGAAAGAGGAAAGATCACAACCAACACCACAGAAATACAAACAATTATTAGAGAATACTATGAAAAATTATATGCCAACAAACTGGACAACCTGGAAAAAATGGACAAATTCTTAGACACTCACACACTACCAAAACTCAAACTGAAAGAAATAGAAATTTTGAGCAGGCCCATAACCTGCAAAGATATTGAGTCAGTTATCAAAAATCTCCCAGCAAATAAAAGTCCTGGGCCAGATGGCTTCCCATGGGAATTCTACGAGACATTTATTTTTAAAAAAAAATTTTTTTTAACATTTATTCATTTTTGAGACAGAGAGAGACAGAGCATGAGCAGGGGAGGGTCAGAGAGAGAGGGAGACACAGAATCCGAAACAGGCTCCAGGCTCTGAGCTGTCAGCACAGAGCCCAATGCGGGGCTCTAACTCATGGACCGCGAGATCATGACCTGAGCCGAAGTCGGACGCCCAACCGACTGAACCACCCAGGCGCCCCTAGACATTTAAAGAAGAGTTAATACCTATTCTTCTCAAACTGTTCCAAAAAAAAATTGAAATGATAGGAAAGCTCCCAATCTCATTCTATGTAGTCAGCATTCTAAAACCAGACAAAGACCCCACTAAAAAGGAGAATCACAGGCCAACATCCCTGATGAAACTGGATGCAAAAATTCTCAACAAGATGCTAGCAAATCAAATTCAACAGTGCATTAAAGGAATTGTTCGCCATAATCAAGTGGAATTTATTCCTGGGCTTCAGGTCTTGTTCAATATTCACAAATCAATCAATGTGATACACCACATTAAAAAAAGAAAAGATAAGAATCATATGATCCTTTCAGTAGATGCAGAAAAAGCATTTGACAAAAATACAGTGTGCTTTCTTGATAAAAACCCTCAAGAAAATAGTAGGGATACACAGAACATACCTCAACATCATAAAAGCCATATAGGAAAGGCCCACAGCTAATATCATCCTCAGTAAGGAAAAACTGAGAGCTTTCCCCCCAAGGTCAGGAACACAGCGTGGATGTCCACTCTCACCACTGTTGTCCAACATAGTACTGGAAGTCCTAGCCTCAGCATTTAGACAACAAAAAGAAATAAAAAACATCCAAATTGACAAAGAAGTCAAACTTTCACTCTTCACAGGTGACATGATACTTTACATGGAAAACCCAAAAGACTCAACCAAAAAACTGCTAGAACTGATACATGAATTCAGCAAAGTCATAGGATATAAAATCAATGTACATAAATTGGTTGCATTTCTATACACCAGTAATGAAGCAACAGAAAGAGAAATCCAGGAATCTATCCCATTTACAATTGCACCAGAACCATAAGATACCTAGGAATAAAGCTAACCAAAGAGGTAAAAGATCTGTATGCTGAAAACTATAGAAAGCTTATGAAAGAATTTGAAGAAGACACAAAGAAATGGAAAAACATTCCATGCTTATGAATTGGAAGAACAAATATTGTTAAAATGTCAATACTACCCAAAGCAATCTACACATTCAATGCAATCCTTATCAAAATAACACCACATTCTTCACAGAGCTAGAACAAACAATCCTAAAATTTGCATGGAACCAGTAAAGACCCTGAATAGCCAAAGCAATGTTGAAAAAGAGAAACAGATCTGGAGGCATCACAAATCCAGACTTTAATCTGTATTACAAAGCTGTAATCATCAAGACAATATGGTACTGGCACAAAAACAGACACATAGATCAAAGGAGCAGAAGAGAGAATCCAGAAATGGACCCACCAATGTATGGCCTACCAATTTTCAACAAAACAAGAAAGACTATCCAATGGAAGAAAGACAGTCTCTCTAGCAAATGGTGCTCGGAAAACTGGACAGCGACATGCAGAAGAATGAAACTGGACCACTTTCTTACACCATACACAAAAATAAATTCAAAATGGATGAAAGACCTAAATGTGAGACAGGAAACCATCAAAATCCTACAAGAGAAAACAGGCAACAACTTCTTAGACCTTGGCTGCAGCAACTTCTTACTAGACATGTCTCCAGAGGCAAGGAAAATAAAACAAAAATGAGCTAGTGGGACCTCATCAAGAGAAAAATCTCCTGCACAGTGAAGGAAATAATCAGCAAAACTAACAGGCAACAGATGGAATGGGAGAAGATATTTGCAAATGACATATCTGATAAAGGCTTAGTATCTAAAATCTTTAAAGAACTTATCAAATTCAACACCCAAAAACCAAACAATCAAGTAAAGAAATATGACAGAAGACATGAATAGACACTTCTCCAAAGAAGACATCCAGGTGGCTAACAGACACATGAAAAGATGCTCAACATCACTCATCATCAGGGAAATACAAATCAAAACCACAATGAGATACCACCTCACACCTGTCAGAATGGCTAACATTAACAACTCAGGCAAAAACAGATGTTGGCAAGGATGCAGAGAAAGAAGAACCTCTTACACTGCTGGTGGGAATGCAAACTGATGCAGCCACTCTGGAAAACAGTATAAAGGTTCCTCAAAAAATTAAAAATAGAACTACCCTACAACCCAGCAATTGCACTATTAGGTATTTATCCAAAGGATATAAAAAGCCTTGTTCTAAGTGGTACATGCACCCCAATGTTTACAGCAGCACTATCAACAATAGCCAAATTATGGAATAAGCCCAAATGCTCATCAACTGATGAATGGATAAAGAAGATGTGGCACGCGTGCGCGCGTGCGCACACACACACACACACACACACACACACACTGGAATACTATTCTCCCATCAAAAAGAATAAAATCTGCCATTTGTAACAGTGTAGATGGACCTAGAGTGTATTATGCTAAGTGAAATAAGTCAGGCAGAGAAAGACAAATATCATACATTTCACTCGTGTGGAATTTAAGAAACACAACCGAAGAACATAGGGGAAGGGAAGGAAAAATAAGAAAAACAGGGTGAGGCAAACCATAAGAGACTCTTAAATACAGAGAACAAACTGAGGGTTGCTGGAGGGAAAGTAGGTGGGGGGATGGGCTAAATGGGTGATGGGCATTAAGGAGGGCACTTGGGATGAGCACTGGATGTTCTATGGAAGTGATAAATCACTGGGTTCTACTCCTGAAACCAGTACTACACTGTATATTAGCTAACTTGAATTTAAATAACTAGATTAATAATAAAAAAATAAATAAAACCTGCAGTAGGAAAGTAGACCCTTTGTTTTGCCTTTAAATATCCAGAGCGTTTAGATTCTGCTATATTGATGGTTTGCCTTTTCACAGATCCTTTCTCAGAGGGAAGAATTCTAATTTTATCTTGAAATTCTGCATTATCCCCCCAATCCCCACCTCCAATCCAGAGACATTTCAAATCTCAAAGGGCTTCAGTTCTGCTGCAGCCTGCTCTGAGCCTACAAGTATCACACCTGATGCCTTGGGGTTACTCACCAACAATCCCCTACCTTTGTGATGGCTGTCTGACTTGTGGTTGTTTTACTGCACCGTGTGGCTCCTTGAAGCAGCCTGAAACCACTGCTGTGGACATGTCCCCATGTGTGTGACAGTAGAATAAGACTATACGTTCAGACTCTCCCTCTACCATGTCTAGAAGTAGCCTTTCAGAATGGTGTGCTTCCGCTTCATGTAGTGATCTGCCTGAAGCAAATTCAAGCTTGTGGTCCTCAGGTCTGTCCCAGAGGCATCCTTGGGAAGACAGTTCTGTAGAACTGAATCCTAGAAGCAGGTCTGGGCAGTGGATCAGACACATCTGGATTGGCAACCCTGCTCTGGCGTGACGAGCATATGACACTGATGACACTGGCCATTCACCCTCGGAACGTTCTTTCTCTCACCTCTGAGAAATAACATGGATGATATTGCCTCTACTTACCTCATAGAGTTGTTGCAAGGATAAAAAAAAGAGAATGTGAGTGAAACAGCTTTGTAAATGGTAAAAGACTGGTTTATTTTATTTTTTTTTATTCTTTTTAATGTTTATTTTTATTTTTGAGAGAGAGAGAGAGAGGGACAGAGTGTGAGCTGGGGGAGGGGCAGAGAGAGAGGGAGACACAGAATCCAAAGCAGGCTCCAGGCTCTGAGCTGTCAGCACAGAGCCTGACGCGGGCCTCGAAGCCATGAACTGCAAGATCATGACCTGAGCCAAAGTCGGACCCTCAACCGACTGAGCCACCCAGGTGCCCCCTTAAAAGACTGTTTAGATGAAACCCTGGGCAGACTCTGAGCTCAAGATAAAAGTTAGGACTGGTTCCTAGGTGCTTACTAACCTCTGGCTTCCTGGACTTGGGGTGCAAGGCCTGTGGACAGGTGACAGTGGAGAAAGTTCTGTCAACAGAATGACTGGCTCAAGCAGGTGTCCACTCCTTAGTACTAAGCAGACAAGGTGCTTGGTGTCCATGAACTTTGAAGAACTTGACCTACCTTGGGCACTAACACTCGCCAAATACTACCATGTGCCTGACATTACACAAAAGCATTAGATAATCAGTTCCATTTTCATCCAGCACAGGACCTTCTTTATAATTCCCACTGAGGCAACAAAAGCTCAGAGTGCTTAAATCACTAACGTTTGATCACACAGCTGTTACCAAATGCTCCCAGTTTTAAGAAACATCCACTGGGGGATGCATCAATTTTATGACAGCTTTTCATAAAGAAAGAGAACACTACACAATAAATATGTACGTCAGGTGTAAGAAACATGCCAATTTCAGAGCATTAAAATTTGTATGAGGAAAAAAAGTGTGCGATGCAAGAAATGCAGAAGTGACAAAAGGGGCTTGAAAAACCTTCAGGTGCATTTGACACCTAGAGCGATGCATCATCCACAGCTCCATTCACCGCCCGACGGAACATCTTGATGGTTGCACCTTCTGAAGTTTTGTAAACTGGTGATTTGACATCCCTTTTATTTGCTTCCTGAGAACAAGCACTTCCCTTTTCATGGTTAAGTCTAACAGATATTATTTCTGAAATGAATCAGAAACAGTTTTACATTTTTCTTGGAATGTTCTGTCTTCCCACCTAGGGAGCGTTGCAATTTTATTTTAGCAGTAGTTGACTTGCTGGAAAATAAGAGAAAGTGTCAGCCTTTCTTTATGGTCTTGTGTTTCAAGTATATTGCTAGTCTTTTTGTCTTATTCTACTTCTTGCCTTTGTGTTTATTAGATTTTATAGATTGTCCATGACACTTCTACATTTTTTTACATCTAAATTTTTAGAAATTAATTTAATAGGGGAAGAGCTCCTTTTTTGCTAAATACAGACCATCCCCAACTTTGATATAAAAAATATTCCCAGTAACATATATTAAAGTCCGATATGCAAACGTGAAAACATGGAATTGCATGTTTTAAGGGATTTTTTTGTCCCCAGAAAGCAAAAGTTGAGTAGCAGGAAGGTCATCATATACTGAAAATCACTGCATTTATTTTATTCTTGGTATAATATGTTATATGTCTGAACTGTCACCTTCTCTTGACATCCCGGAATATTTTAGATTAAGGATCCCCTAAAAAGAAAATAAAGGAATGGCAAATAAATAGAAGCATTTAGGACCACAGAAAACATGAACCCAAGACCACTCTAGTTGAGGATTGATGTCCAGACCACAAGGCTCTCCATGATGGCCCCTGCCCGTCTCTCTCTCTGTCCACTCCCACTCTTTAACCCTAGCATTCTGATTAATGCACTTTTCCCAAACAAGCTTCGTTGTTTCATAGCACTGTGCCTCCATACATGCCATTCTTTCCACCTTGAATGCCCCCCACCCTATTTTGCTGGCTGAGCGAGCATCTACATATCCTATATGCTTCAGCTCAAAACTTGGCTCCTTTATTTAGTCCTTTCCTGACCTCTTTAGGTGAAACTGACCATATCCTCCATTGTGCCCTCACTAGATCATGAACAACTTATGAGGTAATCTTTATATATAAATATAATCATTATTCCTTCTACTCATTTATGTAACTCTTCCCACCTGCTAGAAATACAGAGCCTGAAACATAGATGTGCCCAATAACTGGGAGGAAGAAAAGTTGGGGTGAGAGGGGGGAAAGAGATAGAAGGATGAATTTTCATGCTGTTCAACTTAGAATTTTTGGAATGAATTATTTAATCTTAAGGGTCTTGTGAATCTGTTCAGCATAAGTAAAGGAACAGGAGAAAAAATTGTATCCAAATTTAGTATTTGGTTCAGCTTGGAAAGCAAGAAAGTATTCTGAAATCAAAACAGAATACAAATGCAGCGATCCCGTACACGTATACCCCTCTAGAATGTTGGGATAGTTTAATCATCTAGTTTATTTTCCTTTCCATACTGATGGAGAAACAGAAGCTGAGAGAAGAGAAGTGATTAATCCATGTGAACTCAGGTGGCTATTTTCTCTCGGGGTCACACCTGAGTGCAACCTACTGCCCTCCCAATGCTATGCTCACTAATTCCTCTATACTCGACTGAGCACTCTGTATGAGTCCAACATGGAAAGGGTATCAGGATGACTCCACAAATCAAAAACACCACAAGGGAGAATCACAGAATTGTGCTTTCATTTCATATCTCTGCCAGTGGCTCTTATAAGCTAAGGGTATTTTTCATTCTATTTGGTCTGCAGATCACACTAGTTAAATTGATGCCATAACTAGAAAACAGGCCTGTTTGGTCACAATAAGGTGTTGGCCAGGCTTTCTGTTCTCATTAGTCTGACTCTGGTCCTCAGTCTAGTCTACAGGCTCCAGGTGAGGAAACATTAATACAAATTACCCTCCTCTAAGGCTGTAAAAAAATTAATATAATAATTGGCAATCAGCATATAAGGCAAAACAGCATTAGAAGTGGAGTGATTTAATATCCTGCCACTTCTCTCTTGCTAACTGAATCAGAGGCTGTTTTGAAAATGGAACCGAAAAGTCAGAGATTTAGTGAGATCCCTTATTATTTACTTCAGATTCCCTTATTATTTACTTCAGCATATTAATAAAGTTTATTTCCCATTGAATGTGAATACTCTAACAAAAGGGGTAATGCTAGCTTGAAAATTAAATTAGGAATAATAGATTGCAGCAACAAATGAAAAATAGGAAAATAAAATCCAATTTTATAATTAATGTCTTATAAAACTCCCTTGTCCTAATAAAGAATCCTGTTACTTCATCATGTGCTATTTCCCAGAAATCTGTTTTGTCAGACAAATGACCTCTTTGTGTGGAAATTATTAGCAGGCTCCCTCATTTGCTCTGTGGCTGATTTCAAATTGACAGTTATTTTTTCCTTTGTGTACTCACTACATGGCAGGAAAGTGAGGTTATTGGCTTGTTTTTCTTTGGGGAGGGGTGCTGTCTGGCAAGCATTGTTTATCTCTAAGAAGTTGGACACTCAATTTATGGTGGCATTAGTGCCTCAGTCTGTCCCTTGTCGCATGGGCCAGCATCTTTCCTTGTTACAGCCCAAGGTTCAAAGTCAGGTGACTTAGCACAATCTGCAGGTGGCGGAAGAAGGGGGAACTGTCTTTGGGGTGTACCTCTACTGAAAGTTTGAGGAATTTTCTTTCACAATCCCAAGCCCTGTAGTTATGACTATTCCACCATGGTCAGAAAGAGCACCATTTTTCACTGTGTAGAGAGGGGCCAGATACCTTACAGCAATTTCTCTTTCTCGCTGGTGTATTTTCTCAGCCAAGTTTAGCCAAGCTAATGAGATACTAGATGGGAGGATGGGGAGATTAAAGGTGCTCTTCATCGCTGCAGTGACCAGGGTCTCCTTAGCCCACTTGGAAACCCCCTCGGAATTCATATATGCACTCAACAAATCTGTACAGACCCTCTGTGCCTGGCACCATGCTAGATGCTTGGGACACAGTGGGAACCAGGGCAGATAGGGGTCTGATTTCATGGCAGTGAGAGTGTAAGAGAAAGGACACACAGAATGAATAAAAATTGTTCCACATTTCAAGTTCCTGTGATAGAAATGGACAAGGAGCTGAGAGAAATTACAAGAACGAGAGCCTCCTTCGGATAAAGGCATTCCAGGAGGGCCTCTCTGAGGAGATGACATCTAAGCTGAGGGCTAAAAGAAGAGCAGTAGCACGTAATGTAAAGAGTAGAGGGAGGAACATTCAGGACATAAAGACCACGGGGATGTACTGTTAACCCACAGAGAGGTTGGAGGCAAAAGGCTGAGGAGCACAGGGGTCTGTTCCCCTCCTTCCTACCTCCAGTCCCTACCTGACAGTGGAGGGTGACAAGACAGGCCAGGCAAGGACAGGATCAGGAGAGACTAGGAGATGGGGGCAAGATGAACGGAAGGGATTCGGCTGGCACTAGCATTCTAAAGAGATTGGAGACCAAGTCTTGGAAGCTCAAGTTATGATCAAGTAAAATCTAGGTGGAGGATGGAATAGCTTCCAAAATCCGAGAGGTCAGAGAGTAGGTCTACTTCAGAATCGGCTGTGTAAACCCTGGTTTGGGGGATGCTGGCGCATCAGTGTTGATCATGATTTTAAGGAGTCAGCACCCTGCAGTGACCTGAGACTGAGCAGGATGCCAGGGCTGCTACACAAGGTGTGGGCATGGGGGAGGGGGGCAGTGAGGAGAGCCTTGTAATGGCTTTCAGGGGGCCTGTGCTGAGCAAACTCTCAGTGACGAAGGCAGGTGATGTTAGCTCCAGGAGGAAGGAGGGTGGTAGGGACAAACCCAGGGTTTGCTCACTTCTGGGAATCAAACCACTGAGTAGGTATTCCAGTTACTTCCCCCATGTTGGCCCTTCATCTGACAAAGCATAACCCATCTTGCCTTCAGAGTCGTGGAGAAAACAGGTTTTTAGCACGATTCTGAGGGCGGATGGGTGTGGGTTGGCCGAGAGTTCCCCTTCACCCCGGATGAATGCACACCAGAGGGAATGGCTGCCTACTGGGGCACACACTGCACCAGCAGGCACCTAACCCCAGTGTCTGTGACCTTCACGACAGTGCTGTGAGATGACAGTTATTGTCCCAGTTTATCGATATGACACCTGAGGCTCGGAATTTTTCTGTGACTTGCCCAACATCTCACAATAAGTGAGTGACAGAACTGGTTCTCACATTGCCATGCCTGTGTTTTCGGACATGGGGAGCCCCATCTTTGGGAGCTGTTTGAGGGATTCCTTCTAGAGGGCCTGTGAGGGAAACAGTACACTTGAGCTAGACTTAATCCTTCTTCATGGCTGGAACCCTGGAACTTCACGGCTCTCTGAGAAACTCCCTGGGATATGGAGGATCCAAAGCCTGACACCAGGGACTCAAGTATCCCCTTTTCTCTCCCTCTCCATGCAGTGCTCCAGAAACTGCAGCGGGGGCTTCCAGATCCGGGAGATTCAATGTGTGGACAGCGGGGACCACCGGAGCCTGAGGCCATTTCACTGCCAGTTCCTGGCCGGCATTCCTCCCCCGCGGAGCATGAGCTGTAACATGGAGCCCTGTGAGGAGTGGCAGGTGGAGCCCTGGAGCCAGGTATGGCCTCCAGAGACATCATCCACACAACCAGGAAAATGTGAATCCCTGTGTTACCATGTGAGACTAGAAGTCAGGGAAGACCACGCGTGCATCGTGGCAATGACTGGCCTCCATTCAGTGGCCTAATGCTGTGTGGAGAAGGCTGAACAGGTCAACAACAACAACAGGTCAACAGGCCACAACAATTGGTGGTTTCAAACGTGATAATTCAGTGTTTTATTACAACCCAGTCTCCCAGTGGACATACTGGGGAGTTGAGATTCATGTTGGGGAAATGTACATGGACCACTCTGATGAAAGTCATTTAGGGCAGAGCCTCACATGCCTCTCTCCTAGGCCTCTGCAATTGAACTGGGGGTATTGGTCAGGTCCTTCCCACACACAGTTTATTTTAGAGTTCCACTTCTCAGTTGAATGCCCAGATCATTGTTTACACAAATAAAAGGAAGTGTGCTTGTGCCTGTCTGTATGTCCTCTGTTTTGTGAGGGCCCAGGCTCTACTGGGTCTTTGTCCTACTTCAGCACATGAAAACAAAGTGACTGTTCTTTGGTGAAGTATAATAATCTTATTCGCCAGTATGCAAATACCTCAACAGCTAACAAAACAAAACAAAACAAAACAAACAAACAAAAAACTCCCAACCATACCCATGCATGGTAGAAAGAAGAGAAAAAAAGGAACCCAGCATATTTTGAGTGTGTCTATGGGCTAAGCATTTTACCTACCATACTTTGTTTAATTTTCTTTTTTTTTTTAATATGAAATTTATTGTCAAATTGTTTTCTATACAACACCCAGTGCTCATCCCAACAGGTGCCCTTCTCAATGCCCATCACCCACTTTCCCCTCCCTCCCACTCCCATCAACCCTCAGTTTGTTCTCACTTTTTAAGAGTCTCTTATGGTTTGCTCCCTCCCTCTCTAACTTTTTTTTTTCCTTCCCCTCCCACATGGTCTTCTGTTAAGTTTCTCAGGATCCACATAAGAGTGAAAACATATGATATCTGTCTTTCTCTGTATGACTTATTTCACTTAGCAGAACACTCTCCAGTTCCATCCACATTGCTACAAAAGGCCATATTTCATTCTTTCTCATTGCCACGTAGTATTCCATTGTGTAAGTAAACCACAATTTCTTTATCCATTCATCAGTTGATGGACATTTAGGCTCTTTCCATAATTTGGCTATTGTTGAAAGTGCTGCTATAAACATTGGGGTACAACTGCCCCTATGCATCAGCACTCCTGTATCCCTTGGGTAAATTCCTAGCAGTGCTGTTGTTGGGTCATAGGGTAGATCTATTTTTAATTTTTTGAGGAACCTCCACACTGTTTTCCAGAGTGGCTGCACCAGTTTGCATTCCCAATACTTGGTTTAATTTTCACAACAATCTGAATGGTAGGCTTTATTAATTCCATTTTATAGATGAAGAAATTGAGACTTGGAGGTTAAGAAACTTATATGAGGTCACACAACTAGAAAATAAATGGAGGAGTATTTGTTTAAGCATAAGGTAGACTCCAGTGCCAGTGTGCTTTCTACCATAGACATTAATTCAATAAGCACTGAACAAAGAGTAAACTAAGGAGGAAGAGTGAATCAATAACTATTTTGGAGGAAACCAAACCTTCCACGTGCCCTGGAAAGGAAGGTAGTGAATTACAACTGTAGAACACAGAGTTAGAGTCAAAGCTTACAGAAGACTGAGCCCCCTACAGCTACTTACTGCCTACAATGTCAAGCAGCCATACTTATTCCTGAGGCTCTGGGCCAATACCTGGTGTTTGGTCGCGGGGGGGGGGGGGGGTGGGAGGGCAGCAGCCACTACTGTCCCCTCTTTCTCCTCCTTACCTGCTCAGCTCTGGGGCATATAAAGTGCCTGCTACTCCCATGCTCTGGACTGAGGCCTCTAAGACTTCCACGTATAATGAGCCTTCAGAATCATTATACAGCTTTCAGAATCCAGGAATTTGCAGGGGAGCCTAGATCGCCTTGTCAGAGAAATGGCATCGGCAGGTTTTTAAAGATGAGCAATCAGATCTGCTTTCTGGTTATGAAAAAGATGTATTCTTTATGCTTCCTCAGTAGCTTCTGGGAGCCCTAATCAGGCACTGTTCCCTGAAGGTCTCCCCAAACCCTCCTTTCTAAAGTAGTATTCTGTTCTGAGTAAGCCACACTGTTGGAAGACTTCCCTCTGAGGAAGCAGAGGACATGGAAATGCAAAAATATTTCTCTTGAGCTTTTGAGGGTCTGAGCACCCTTAGGTGCTTTCCCTGATGCATGATGCTGCCTTGTCTATACACACTCTCTAGCAGACTGCCATCATGAGACTGTGGGCCCCTTTGGTATGTCAGCCAGCCCATACTGCCTGCATGGAAGAGGCATTTCAGCTGTTGGAATGTCCCTACACCAGAGGTTCTCAAACTTTAGCTCACTTCAGAATCACCTGGGGGTTTCTTAATACGCAGATGGCTGGACCCCATTCCCAGAGTGTCTAGTTTGGAGGTCTGGGGTGGAGCCTGAATTCTTCATTTCTAACAAGTATCTAGAAGATGCTGAAGTTGCTGGTCTGGAGACCACACTTGGAGAATCACTGGTTTACACTTTCTTCATCTCCTTTCCTAGATATTACTTGGCCAGGTGGCCCTGAATCTATATGTACATGTGTAGGTAGAATGATCTCCAATGGGGGAATCCCTCCCTTCTCTCCTCAGATAGGATTAAAAAGAGATAGAATAAATTGGAAAAATCCATGTTGACTCTCAAAGTTGGAATACCATGAAATCAATAGCTTAGTTCTTTTATTGAACAGAAAGGGTTAATTATATGTAATTACCCTGTTTCCTATGGTACCACCACATATGTCATGCCTGATATAATGGGAGAGATGTTGGCAACCATAATTATTTTGTTGTTGTTGTTACCATACAATAAAGATTTTTCAAGGTTCTTTAAAAAATTTTTTTTTCATGTTTATTTATTTTTGAGAGAAAAAGAGGGAGAGCGAGAGAGCAGGGGAGGGGCAGAGAGAGAATCCCAAGCAAGGTCCATGCTGTCAGTGCAGAGCCTGACGTGGGGCTCAATCTCACCAACCAAACCATGAGATCAGGACCTGAGCTGAAATCAAGAGTCAGGTGTTTCACTGACTGAGCCATCCAGGCATCCCTCAAAGTACTTTTTTTTAAAGGTTTATTTCTTTATTTTGAGAGAGAGAGCTCATGCAGAAGTGAGGTAGGAGCAGAGAGAGAAAGGGAGAGAGAGAATCCCAAGCAGGCTTTGCACTGTCAGTGCAGAGCCTGACACAGGGCTTGAAATCATGAACCACAAGATCATGACCTGAATTGAAACCAAGAGTTGGACACTTAACTGACTGAGCCATCCAGGTGCCCCTCAAAGTATTTTTCAAAGATTCTTGGTGGATTATGTAATTTCCTCCTAGAAACCTTATGAAAATGAGACAATAGATCTTATAACATTATACTAGTGAGCAAAAACCTGACACATTTTAGAGTTGTATCCCTTTAGGAATCCAGCCTGTCGTCTCAAATTTATCTTGTGAGCATAACAGCCAATGCATCAGAGCCCTGGGCAAACCCATCAATTTCCCTATTCTGGATATGGACATATTTAGTTCTAAAGTTCTATGTAGTGGGTAAGGAAGACTGAATCCCATCGTAAGAGGAGATTAACATAATCGTATTGCAAATGTGTCCCTGTTTGGACTGTCAGAACTAGTCACAAGAAAAACATCTACATTTTACATTTTGGTTTATAGATACTTGTGCCAGAAGGCAAAATGCAAATAACATTATGTCCATTCTGCCATGACCTCTCATTTAGGTTTTTAACCAATATCCCTTTTGTTTGGCATACTGTTTTCCATCGAACTATTTGGCATCTTCTGATTTTTTTTCTCCTCCTCATATCCTTAGAATGTCCTTTTTCAATCTCCTTTCTCTAAGTTTTGTTTCACCACTGCCATTTGGTCACTGTGAGGAACCTGACATATATGTTGCGGATTCCAATATATATACTAATATTCTTAACAATCCTGTACGCAACACAAATGATAATAAAAAGGTCTTCTCTTATCATTGAAAATGTCACCATGCGATCTTTACCTAACCTCGTCCCTGTGATATATCAGTGTTCCAGGTCCTGTGGAGGTGGAGTTCAGGAGAGAGGAGTGATTTGTCTAGGAGGTCTCTGTGACTGGACGAAAAGGCCCACATCCACTGCACCCTGCAACAGCCATCCTTGTTGTCACTGGGCCACTGGGAACTGGGACCTGGTAAGAGCCGGTTATAGTCTCTTCAATTTATTTTAGTCTTTTAAGAAATAGTGTTTCTTTTCTTTTGATTTACAAGGTAATATATATTCATGGAAAATGTTCAGCAAATCCATTGATTTAGTTCCAGTGCTCTTCTGCCATTAATTCCTCTAAATCTGCTGAAAGTTGATCCTTGCTGACATGTGGTCAATGTTTACTGTCTTGAAGAGAAAACTTCAAATGCATTCAATAGAAAGCAGATCAAATACCAACATGATCTCAGAGGCACAAAGCCCAAAGAAAAGCAGTTTTGGGTCTCAATACCTTGGATCCTGTGGCTTTTCCTGAAGCAAACAGGAGTTGTTAATGCCCTGAAGCTGGAGGCTTAGCCTGATTTCCTGAGTTTCAGATCTTGTCAATTCACAGATCAGTTTGCCAGATGGCCAGTCTGTTTGATGGAGAGACAAACAAACAAACTGTAAATGAGAGAAAGATTTATTATTGTCACAAAGTTTGTTTGTTATAAAAATAACTGTATCAGTGACCCTGAAAACAAAGAAAATCCTCCCACAGACAGATTCTCCCAGCACTTTGATTTGTCATATCCTGAATTCTCTAGAAAACAGAGTCCTAAGACCAAAGCTAACACTTTATTAGGAAATACAATACCAGAAAATCAGGGGTGATAGGAAAGAGGAAGGAGACAGGGAAAGAATGGATCAAATATGAGGTGGTGCATTACCAGACTGACCACTTGTCCTAACTGACTGTTGCTTGGTGTCAGGAACAACTGGTTGTTTGCTCTCAAAAGAAGACCTTCAAAAAGCTAGCTATATGAACTCTCTTAGGGTAGTTTGTCCAGGGGCAAGAAGGGAGAAGATGATTTACTGGTTCCTATCTCTTAGGATTGAGTAAAAAGTCTTCTTTCAGATGGCTAATATCCCCTGTTGTCTTGGGCTATTAATGTGTGGGCATTGGGCAGGCCCCACCATGTCGCATGTCTCAGCCAGAAAAGCCCAGAAGCAAGAGGTGAGAGGCACACAGCATGGGCATAGGAGGTGCAGGCCAATAGACTATGCTTTCATGAAGTTAGTTACCATCTCAGCTGGGGCAGATCAATGGCCAACAGCTGGGGAACAAGGGGAGCCAAGAGGATCTGATATACAAATCCCTCAACTGTTAATATTTTGTAATGTAAAACTTGTTCTTGTTTAAGTATATTTTGATAGTTATAACACAGGCCAATGCAGTATTTTGACAAACATAGTGCCCCCAGATATTTTTAAGCTGCTATATCCTTAGTGATTCTCACTGTTCATTGCTGTATAGTTGCTCCTGCATAGCTATAATCAATTCACACTCTGGCAAGTACTCTTGAAAAAGGCTTCTACTGGTACATCCAACTCAAGATTGTGCTGGTCTCTGGATAATACCTGCTCAAATCCAGGAAGAACAAGACGATTTATTATTGCTAAAGGAACATTGTCCATTAATCACTTAGCCTGCAAAAAATTAAAAATGCATATTTTATTATATTCATAGCTTAAAAAATTTCCAGTAGACAAAGAAGAATGATGTCAACCACTTCAGTAGGTAGACAGGGCACATCATATTTTCTATCGATTCCCTATCTTCATTGGCATCTAATACTGATTCATAATGAATTGCCAAAGAAGATACTGGTGTCAGGACAAGCTTTTGTTTTTGCAACCTGCTAAACTGTGTGCCAGGGCCAGTAGCTGACTTTCACCCTGTCCCCATGAGCCATGTGAACAACAGAAAATGTCACACACAATTTTACTTTTTTTCATGTAAATATAATTTAATCACTTTACATTTGGCATCTCCCTTGGAAAATGACTTTATTTCCTGTTCACTAGAAATTCAGTTATTCCAAAACCAATTTTCTTCATCCATCTTTGATTTCAGAACCTGAAAAGACTTTACCCAACAAATAAATATGTGTTTCAGGATTAAGCTCTTCAAAAATACCCTGGAACCCTATATAACAATATAAGCATCACTAATCAAATCAAATGTGACCATTAGAAGAAAACAATTCATACCATGTGAACTATTATGAAAAGGTTAAAACTTTGGCCCCATTCAGGAACACAAAATCCCATAGAAGATTAACAACTACAGATGGACATTTTTTTTTAAATACCTATTTATTTATTTGTTTGTTTGTTTATTTATTTATTTATTTATTTATTTATTTATTTATTTATTTTTGAGAAACAGAGAGTGCACAAGCTGGGAAGGGGCAGAGAGGGAAACAGAGAATCCCAAGCAGTTTCCATGCTGTCAGCACAGAGCCCAATGTGGTGCTCAAACCCATGAACCATGAGATCATGACCTGAGCCAAAACCAAGAGTCAGATGCTCAACTGACTGAGCCACCCAGGCACCCCTACGGACGAATTAAGTCTGTCAATTCCCTGAGGCTCTTGTACCTTATTATTTAGCTCAACAGTTTCTTTTTGGCAAGAAAGATAATGATAGCCCAGTAAATATTATAATAATGATGTGTGAAGTATATCCTGTTCTTAGGGAACTAAGTGAGGAAAGAAAATTGTCAAAACTACCCCCCCTCCATTTGCCTATAATATGGTCTGCTTCTCATTTTGGCACTCAGGTAGTATCTGCTAGAAGCAGATAGGCAGACTTATAGTTGACTTAGCATGCCAGAGAAAGCTAAATTGTAAATTGTGAGGTTCTGTGTGGTTGTTATTCTTCAGTTGAATTTCCAGCACATTTTTTTTATAATAATGTGTCTGGAGTTAGAACAGAAAGTATTAAAATCAATGAGAAATTTTTTTTTTAATTTTTTTTTTCAACGTTTATTTATTTTTGGGACAGAGAGAGACAGAGCATGAACCGGGGAGGGGCAGAGAGAGAGGGAGACACAGAATCGGAAACAGGCTCCAGGCTCCGAGCCATCAGCCCAGAGCCTGATGCGGGGCTCGAACTCACGGACCGCGAGATCGTGACCTGGCTGAAGTCGGACGCTTAACCGACTGCGCCACCCAGGCGCCCCAAGAAATTTAAACTACATAGACTGACACAGCAGTTTTACCTGTAGTAATTTAGCCCACAAATATTCCATCAAACGTAATCCTAGATGATGATAAAGATGTTCGTTTCCATGTTGTTTGTAACAGCAATTCCTAAAAATAACCTAATATCCTTTGAGAGAAGAACTGGTCAGTCTATTAATTTATTAGAGTACAGCCCTTTTAAGAATGAGGTAGACCTATATTTCTGAGTTGTAAAAATTCCTAACAATAGAAATTCAAAGTTTCTTTATTTTTTAAAAAAATTTTTTTAATGTTTATTTTTATTTTTGAGACAGAAAGAAACAGAGTATGAATGGGGGAGGGTCAGAGAGAGAGGGAGACACAGAATCTGAAACAGGCTCCAGGCTCTGAGCTGTCAGCACAGAGCCTGATGTGGGGCTTGAACTCAGAAACTGTGAGATCATGACCAGAGCCGAAGTCAGACACTTAACTGACTGAGCCACCCAGATGCCCCTCAAAGTTTCTTTAAAGGGAGTTAGAGGGGCGCCTGGGTGGCGCAGTCGGTTAAGCGTCCGACTTCAGCCAGGTCACGATCTCGCGGTCCAGTGAGTTCGAGCTCCGCGTCAGGCTCTGGGCTGATGGCTCAGAGCCTGGAGCCTGTTTCCGATTCTGTGTCTCCCTCTCTCTCTGCCCCTCCCCCGTTCATGCTCTGTCTCTCTCTGTCCCAAAAATAAATAAACGTTGAAAAAAAATTAAAAAAAAAAAAAAAAAAAAAAAAAGGGAGTTAGAGGTTACTGCATTTTGGAGGTGGACATGAGTTAAAGTTTCCTTGGAAGAGCCATTTGTCAAAAATTCATCAGTTGCGCATATCAAAGAATAGGGGGCTTGAAAGGTGGCTAACACCTACCAAGCCAGGTTTGGAATTACTCTTGACGTCTGAGATCTATTATCAAGTGAAAAACACGAATTACGGAGCCCAGGGAACACATGTGGATGGATTGAACATACACATTTGCCTCTCTTCCCCAAACTGCATTAAATAGAAGAGATAAAAAATTAAAAACGCCTCAAATCCACAAAGACCAGAGGATAGAAGACAATATCAGAGAAGGAATCAATAAAATTTTGGAAGCTAGAACCAGATAGGCAAACATATAGTTGACTTTGCATGCCATAGAAAGCTAAAAACTGTCTATAGCACAGAAATTTTCCAGGCAGCTTCTGAGGCAGCAGTGAAGGTAGGGGAAAATGGAGAGTTGGTTGAAAGTTTGTAAGAGAGACAGTTGGATCTTTAGAGCTTTCCTACTTCCTGACCATAGCCTGGAGGTCTTCTTGCTGGAGAAGTAAACCAAGAGAGACCTTGGAATCAGTCACAGTTGGTGGGAACAAAAGAGCTCATCTCACCAATGGTTACGTGAAAATACACTCAGTAAATAGTGTCCTCCTTTCCCTAACAGAGCTCCACAAAGGCAAGGGACTGGGTTGGCCTCAAGAGAAAAAAAAAAAATTTCACATAATAGATCTCCTCCTGATCACCTTATATAAAACCACTTCACAATAACTGCCATCCGTGGAACTTCCAGTCAGCTCATAGGTACCTCATCTTAAGTAGATAGGCTAGGATTACTGGACATTTAAGAAAATCTATTACACCACACCAAGGACAAAATAACATATGGAACAAAAGAAACTCCAAGGAACAGAGACCTTGAAAAGAACATCAAACTTCCCCCCAAAAAACTATAATTAATTTCTTCAGAGAAATAGGAGACTACACCCATGACCTAGCTTCCTATTGCAGCAATATAAAAGGAATACTCAGAGAATATAAAGAGATCTTAAGTATTTTTATAATAGCAAAGGTAAAAAAGTAAGTAGAAGGGTTGGAGACATAATGTGAAGAAATCTCTCAAGAAAAGACAAAAAGAAAATGCAATAAAAAATAAATAAAAGATGAGAAAATTAGAGGATCAGACTGGGAGGTATGACATTGAAATAAGATTCCAGAAAGGGAGAATAGAGATGGAATAGAAATGAGGCAATCAAAGAATTAATACAAGAAAAATTTCCAAATCTGAAGAACGTGAGTCTCCATGCCCATTAAATTCTGTAAGAGAAAGGAAAGTCAGAAGAGAGGTGGACCTGTTTCTATGTTAGCAAAAGCCAAAAAAAAAATAATACTAATAATAATAATCTTACTTTACATGGTTGCTACCAGGACTGAACTCGAGGATATTCCTGTGCACTTAGAACTGTGACTACCATATATTAGTAGTAAGTGTAAGAAAACTATTCAGTGAAGATGCTTGCATTAGTTTTGAAACATCTAATGGTTCCTCCTTTTCATATTTCTCCAATCCATCTATGTTGGTTGAGTGGTAGCAACAACAGAGTTTTATAGCTTCACACAGAGTGAGTCTTTGCTGATCATCTGCTAAGCCCTGGGAGTCAACATTTCCAAACAGGCCAGCTTAAGCTGAAGAGAACCCTTGGGCTCTGATTGGATAAGGCATCCAGGACTGAATGAGACTCGTGTGCAGTTCACCTTAGGGTATGGTCAATTCAGTTACTCAGTAGCCTTAGCTGGGAGCTAAGCCGCATCCTTATTTTGGGGTTCTCAGTTCTACACAAAGATTCCTTATTATCACTGGTTCCAAAGAAGTGGAACTCAGCATTAAAAGAGGTGTACCTTCTCTCTAAAACCCCAAACTGACCACATTACCACAATTAACAAAACCCAAATCAGTAACCATGCTTCCTGCTTAATCCTCCAATTAAGTACCAACACAAATTCATGCATCTTCTTTATCACAAGTCATTTTAATTGACGAATTAATGCATGGACAGTGACCTGTCTGCTCATTTTTGTGCTTGGCTTGGAATTAGTTCTTCCATCTTTATCTGCCCTGGACAAGAGGGCCAGCAGGACTTCAGCACCCTGGACCAGCCCAGCCTTGTTCCATCAGACCCTTAGGAGCAGAAAGTAGGAAAGGAAGTCATTTGTTCTTTATGTAACAACTTTATTTTACAGAGGAAGAAAGAGAGTGGTTGAGTGATTGATCCAGAACAATATGCAGTGAGTGGAAAAGCCCATCTCCAGAATCCTGGTCCAGGACTCTTGATCAAATTCTGGCTTGATTAACTGCCCTTGTTCTTCCTGTTGTCTTCTGTTGCACACTTTTATTTACTCAAGATCGGCTCAGTAGTTATTTCTGGTTTCTGCCCTCTGGGAAGTTTAATTATATAAGAAAGAAAATGTTGAAATGGAATGTTAGTCATTAGAGTATCTGTGGCCCACAATAGCCAAAATGCGGAAGCACCCAAGTATCCATCCACAGATGAATGGATAAACAAACTGTGGTATATACATACAGTGGAATATTATTCCACCTTAAAAGAAATTCTGGTACATGCTATATTGCGGAGGAAACTTGAACACATTATGCTAACTGAAGTAATCCAGGGACAACTCTACTTATATGAGGTACATACAATAGTCAAATTCATAAAGATGAAAAATAGATTGGTGGTTGCCAGGGGCTAGTGGTGGGGGTGGAAGATGGGGAACTCTTATTTAATGAGTACAGAGTTTCAATTTGGAAATACAAAAAAGTTCTAGAGATGGATAGAAGTGATGATTGCACAACCATGAGAATACACTTAGGGCACTGGATTGTATACTTAAAAATGGTTAAAATCATGAATTTTATGTTGTGTATGTGTGTGTGTGTGTATAATATATTATAGTGTATATTTTATATATTTTTTAATATATATAATATAAATATTTTATATATTATATTTTAATATATTACATACATTTATATTATATATTTTCATAATATATAGACAAAATAAAAAATTTTTTCTGCTTCCAGGCAGCCACTGGATGACACTGCGATAAAATCTTGTGAGTGGCTTGAGGCCATACATGGTCCAGCTGGACCCATTCCAGATTCTCTCTCCATTCTTTCATGGTTTCCTCTCCTACTTCTCTTTCTTCATGTCTGATTCCCAGCCCCAAGTCAAATCTAGTTCAGAGAAACTGGATTTCTGAGGCACCAGGGCTTAGAAATGAAATCTTTTTCTATTTCGCTTGTATTTCAAACTTTGTCCACATTCCTCAGAGAACCCAACAGTCAATTAAGTTAAATTCAATCCACACAGTCAGTAGTATAGACTCTGCCTAAATTCGCATCTCCAAATTTGTAGTGCCTTATTCTCTGACTCCTTCAGAACGATTTCTGATAATCGAGACTGTCCCCTCCTTGAGTATGGTGGGGCTAGAGGTGCTCTGCTAGAGTCCCCCTGGTGGTCCCAGGGAAGAACCGTGACTCTCTGTGCACCCCTCTTTTTCAGTGCACTGCTTCCTGTGGAGGGGGCTTTCAGAAGAGGACTGTGCATTGTGTCTCCTCAGAAGACAACACAACTGAAGACCGATGCGTGTGTGATCACGAAGCCAGACCTCCAGAAGTCCAGAAGTGCAGCCTGCAGGCCTGCAAGAAGAGTGCTGGTGGGTGAACGCCTTTGCCCAGGGGGGAGAGAACATTTCATCAATAAGGTGTCCTGTATGAATCGATTGTGGATAATTTTAGTCCCCTTTATTGAGCGAAGAATCTAATGCTGAAGAGGCCAGCCAGCTCCACTCAGAGCAAGCTGTCTGTTGATCTGGTGATCCTTGAGGGATTATCTCTTTCATTTTCCCGTCTCAAAGCACATTCACACTGATGTCATCCCACACAGATGAGAATCACTTCTGTTTTTTCAGAAATTTCTGAGAGATGTTCCAGCCTTTCTCAGGAAGCCAGTCAAGTGGTGAACGGCTGTCTCTATCAATCCAGCACCACTGGCTTAGGTCAGGTTCCACAGAAACAGCTCTGAGGTATGAATTTGTGTGCAAGGGATTCATTTAGGAAGTGCTCCCGAGGAAAACCATTAAGGGAATAGGAGAAGCAAGACAAAAGAGGGCAAAAGCACAGCCAGGCTGCTGTTTCAGACTGGTCCCACAGGGAAGCTCTAGGGTGTAAGCTATGTGTCAGATCTGTCTGTTCCTGAGGCCTGTGAGCTGGACTTTCACACTCCCACACTCTTCAGATTGGCCGACGGCTACACTGGGGAAAGTGAATTCGCAGGTCTTAAAAGCTCTCTACGTGGAGAGACAAAGCAACTCCAGGAGGGTCTGTGGGCAGTCCTCCAAAAGAGCAAGAATCACTGGGTATTAGAGGCTACAGAACAGGGATGCTGGGACTTAGCAGGGTAGGGGGTTGGGGTGACACATGAAAATGGACCAAAAAACATAAGGAGGGACACCTGAACAGAGGAAGATCACTGTTACCTGCTACATTCAACTTCTACTTTCCGAAAGCATCCCGATCTGAATAACGTATGGTCACCTTCGTCATTTAAGTCCATTGAGCTGCAGCCTGGAAAGGTTAAGTGGCCTGTTCATGAAGACCCAGTGGGCTGACTTCAGAGCCAGAGCACCAAGCCAGGTCTTCTCACATGCGTCACTTCCTCGGGGGTGAAAAGAATCCAGCTTTGGAATCAGACAGCAATGGGTTTGCATCCAGTAGCAGCCTCTTCCTATCTGTGACCTTGGCAAATTATTTAACACTCTGAGTCTGTTTCCTTTTGGATATAAAGAGAATAATAATACAAGCTTTCTGAAGTTGTTGTGAAGATTTTAAACAGCAGGTATTAAGTGCCTTTAAAAAGAGAAAAAATTCCATCAACAAACCAGTTCAGTTACCTCCCTTGGGCAACTTACTTCATTTCAATAGACTACGCTTTCTTCTATCCATTTATGAATGAATGGGTTCAAGCATAAGCATGAACTCTAATGTCCGTTTCATTGGTATTTGGGGCTTCATTAATATGTGAGATTTTAAAATTAAGTTAAAAACCTAAGGAGGAGATTTTCAGGCAAAGAGAGGATTTTTTGATAGTATACTTACATCCATTACAAAGCGGAGGGTACCTCCTGTAGATGTAGTCCTGAAATTGCGATTTAGATGGTCAGACTGAATTTACTCTGTCCCTATTTATAGAACTGACTATTAGACGTCATTAGCTAAGTGAAAAACCAGCATGTGGGTCAGACACAGTGGTGGTATTTTTCTAAAGATTGTTAGAGATTAGTGGTAGTGGAGCCTGTGTTCTGTCCATCTGTTCCTTGCCTCCTTCCAAGTACTGAGGAGACTGGCATTCAATGGAGACTGCCATTAGAATTCATACCCTGAGATTTTCCTTAGAGGTTGCATGTTTACAAATCATGCACGTATTCAGCAAATATTTGTTGGGCCCTGACTGACTCCATGCTAAACATAATGTCAAACAAGGAACACAGCTGCAACCCAGTGACCCTGATAAGGGAGGTAAGAATGTTGCAGGAGTTCTTGGAAAGGGCATGGACTGGGAACTGGGGAGAGCAGGGAAGACCTGTAGAGGAAGTGAACGATGTGTAGACAGGTCACGCAAGAGGTTCCTGAGGGGCTTTCTGTGTCTGCAGTAACCAGGAAGAATACAATGTCATGGCACAGGAGTCTAATTCAAGTATGAAGGTCATGGGAAGTTAGGAACTGTAGAAAGCAAAGCTGGAGCTTGCGATGCATGCGGATGAGTGTGGACTTTATCCTAGAGCAGAAGGAGCATTGAAGTATTCCAAGCAGGGACATGGAGATGCGAAAGTCATGCCAGCTGCCATGTGGAAGATAGATAAGACCATTCAGGAGACTGCAGCTGTCCCCCAAGCCATAGATGTATGTGGCATGAACTAGGGTGGTGTGCACGTAGGGAGAAGTAAGTGGATTCAGGAACTACTTGACAGGAAGATTTGGCAAGTCTCTGTTCCTGGGGGAATAACAGGGAAGATAAGCCCAGATTTCCAACCTGGGCAGCTGAGTAGAGGAGGCTGCCATTCACTGAGACAGGCCCCCCCAGGAGTGGGTTTGAGAATGAGGAAAGGAAATGAGTCCTGTTTAGGACACGTTTGTTGAGGTGACTATGAATCATTTGGGTAGGAGTGTCCTGTGATTGGTTTTCTACACAGATGCAGAGCCAAGAGGGAGATCTGAGCTGGAAATTCTGAATGTAATACACTGAGGGAGAAAATGCTTTAGATGTGATTGTCCCGCGCAACTTCTTTCTGACTAACTTGCATTTGGGGGTGGCTATCATTGACTTTATTTGAAACTCCGAAAGAAGCTACTACCTAACGCTCATTTTCAGAGGTGTTATTGGTCCCTGGACTGGCTGCCTCAGCATCACCGGGGAGCTTGTTAGAAATGCAGGGTCTCAGGCCTCACCTCAGATCTACTGCATTTAAATCAGAATCTGCACTTAAACAAGATCCCCTGGTGATTTGGATGTCCATTAAAGTTTGAGAAGCACCCTGTTCTAGATCAAGGAGCCAATTTGAGACCCTCTTCCCTTTGTGTCATCTCATCATCTTCTATGGTACCGTGTTTTTCAAATGTTAAGGCGATATAGTATCTGTCTGTATTGTGTTGATTTTTATATAATTGAAGCAGCAAAAAGGCTTGATTGACCATGCTCAGTGTTATGGGCTGTTATTTTTAAACTCTATGTAGATAGTCTTTAACTGTCTTATCACTGGACCGCGCCATCTTCAATAATCAAAACTAGGTGAAATGCATACATGGTATTTTTATCTTGAAATCTCACACTGAGAAGATGGTGACTAATAGTTGGGTGTCAGTGGATGCAAATAGCAATGAATTCCACTCACCTCAACAATTATCAGGGCAACAAAAAATAATTACTAGCTTCTCCTGAAGGCAGAGCCATGCTTACTCATACAGAAACAACATGAAGAGCAGCTTCAAGAAATTCCTTGATTTAAAGAATCTACCACCAACCCTGACCTCTGAGCCTTCTAAAATGCTTTGAAAATAAGTCATTTGGTGCCTGGATTCTTGTCAGTCAGCCAGCCATCACAATAAACATACACCCTGTGTCCATCCTGTAGAATCAAGTATGAATTCCACATAAGGTTTGCTTTCCTCCAAGCCATTTTACTTCCTTTAGATGCCATCAAAATTGTTAATGATTTAAATTCTAAATCAGAACTACCATTTCCATAGTAGAGACTATTAAACCCTTTCTAAGTATCTAGAAGATAAAAAAAATTTAATTTAAAGATTTAACAAATTTTTAAAAATTTATCCAGAAATATGTACTATCAAGTATATTCTAGGCATTATATTCATAATGATTATAAAACAAAAGCAAAGCTCTTATGCGCACCATTCCTGGGTTGTTGTTTTTTAACGAGGGAATGAGGGGTAGAGAAGGCAAGAAAAAGAATAAGGAAAGTAATGAAGACAGTACTTGGACCCAGAGTTGCTACAAATGAACATTTGAATCAGCAAACTTTCTACTCAAGAATATTCTTCCAGATGAATAGAATTTTGTGTTTTCATTTATTCAGCAAATATTGCTGATCACAACATATGTCTCAGACAAATGCTAAAAACTGAGGGGACAGAAATGAGTACAATACAGCCCCTGGCCTCAAGGAACCCAAACTCTGACAGAAACTGAATTTGTCAGCAATACTGAAATCGTTTTTAAACTTTCTTCTATGGGAAAAATATTATCCTTTCAACCTAGACACAGCTGACAACAAAGAAACAAGCTTATATGTGTCCCTTTAAATTTCCAAGTGTGGTTTCTGTTGAACAGGCAGAGGCAAATTGAGATCTCCTCTCCAAGTCGCCCCTAATTATAAGCATTGTGTGTGCTTCGGCCAGGATCCAGTTTGCTGATGAATACAACAAGCCTTCATTGTTTTATTATAATAAAGAGAACTGTGCAGTTAAGCCGTGCCATGATGTTGGGCTCATGGTCATTATCTAAATGAGCTGCTAAACACAGGCCTGGAACACACTCCCAATATAGGCCACCTCTCTCCTCCACTCGTCTTTCAAGTTCCCCACTCTCAAACAGGAGCACCCCAGCATCCAGCATGCTCCCAGGGTTCTGAAGACCATTGAAAAGCAGACTTTGTGATCTCATGATTCCCAAGATCAGGCAAGAACACCAGGCATGGTTGAGCCTCTGCCAGTCACATAGGTGACCTAACCTGACAATAGGGGGCCCCGTGTGAGCAAATGAGGATGTTCTTTTCAAGGAAGATCTGTCCATGTGCCCTCCTCCTCCCCCATCACCAGTACAAGAGATTCATTCCCTCGGTGTCCGAGTTTTAGAAGCAATGAAACAACATTCAAATTCCAGCCACCATCTACATACCAGCTATGCAATGTTGGGCTAGTTACCAAGCCTCTCTGGAACCTTCTGTTTTTAAGAGAAGAATAGCTATACCTACAAGTAAATTTCTACGTGCCTCAAATAAGGCAGTATATGTGAAGTATATTGTCTGGTAACCTGGTAAGTGCTTAATAAATTGTATTTCTGTTATTATTATTGTCATAGGAGGGGGGGGGTGTATTACTTTCCTAGGGCTACCATAAAAGACTACCAGGAGCTAAATAGCTTAAAACAACAGAAATGTATTCTCACAGTTCTGGAGGCCAGATGTTCAAAATCAAAGTCTTAACAGGGCCATGCTCTCTGTCTAAGCTTCTGGCGGTTGCTGGCAATCCCTGGCTTTCCTTGGCTTCTAGCTGCATAACTTCAATCTCTGCCCCCATCATCACATGGCCAATTTCCCTCTGATGTCAGTGTCTTCATGTGGTTTTCTCTTCACTATGTGTACCTGTCTCCTCTTCTTCTAAGGACACCAGTCATTAAGGGTCTACCCTATTCTGATGTGACCTCATCTTCATATGTGTCATTATTACATCGTCAAAGAAATATTTCCACACAAAGTCACATTCACACGTACCAATGGTTAGGACTCCAACTTTGGGAGACACTAAAACTTCGGAGGATGCAATTCAGCCCACAATAGGTTAAGGGACTTGGGAGCCTCTAGGAAGCCTGTTCTATAATGGTAGACATGCTTGAGAGGTCACACTTTAGCCCTCACAAAAAAGGCTCACATCACTATAGAAGAGTTCAAGATGGAATGTAGTAGCATGTTGGAGCAAATATTGCAATAGTAATACAAGTTCGGAGACTGAGACAGAAGGGATCCACGTGGGGCAGCATGGCCAAAAGAGGCTTTGTGGAGAAAGGGGATGCAAGCTGAGCCTTCGCACTTCCTCTGTCTTCCTCCTTTCCCGAGGTGACCTCAGTGCTCACATTTCCGTGGAAGGGAGAACATGGGGCCGAGAGCTACACCAGATGCACCTCTTCCATCCACCGTCCACAAGGGCTTCAGGAGATACTGACTGAGAAATTGGAGCAGACCTGTGACACCCAGGCTTCCATGCTGGCCCTGTTCCAAAGCCAGCAGCCTAGAGAGGAATCTTTGTCTCATTCTGAACAGCTGTCCACATGATGGAGGGCCAGCCCTCAAGGAGAATACTGGCCGCTCTAGCAGAGATGAGGGAGACGAGGACCTCCAGTTCCTATTCCACAGTAGGAATCCCTGGCTGAAATGTGTGCCTTTCCTGGAACGTGAAAGCACCTAAGAAAGTTTCCTGTGGAATTTTATAATAGGCTTAGGGAAGGGGCCTGAAGAAGAAAAGAATCAACAGTGAAGATTTTGGGGGGATCTAGGCACATTGTGTGTTGCCTATTCCCAAGTGCTGTTAAAACTTGCAAACAAAATAGGATTCTGACAGCGAATAGAAGACATTTATTTCTTCACAAGAAGAAAAAAAACACAAGGTGCATTCAAGGGAATGATGAGTTATGAGGAGATACAAAGCATTTTTTGCCCTCATGACCTGAAGGTGAAAGAAAGTATAAAGAGGAAAACATACTGTCACAGATTTTGGGTAAAGACGATGTTACCTCAATTTTTATTTCTACTGACAATCCTATTTACAAAGGACAACAGCCTCTTTGTGAAAATGCTTTTCTTCAAGACGATTCAAATCTCTTCTGGAAAGAAGAAGGAAAAGCAGCCAGAGCTCTGAGAGGCACCCAGACAAAGTTTGAATTTCACTTTGTAGAAGAAAAATCTGCTATTTGGGGCCTCACTGAATTTCTTCCAGCCCAGGACTGCATGGACCAGTCCAGTCTGAATACTGCTCCTAGAATGTGTGTGGTGTTGATGGTCGCTGAGAAATTCCCTGCTTCATGGATGAGGAGAGCAGGGCTAAAGGAAAAAAAAAATTGAGAAACTTAATTACCTAGAGCTGTTAGAGTAGAACAAGGATTAGAATCCAGGGGAATTATTTGTGTATGTCTTATGGCTTCATCTACCGGGTACATTTCTGGAGGGCAGCGACCACATTCTATATACCTGTATCCTTTGCTGTGCTGAGCTATGCTCAGAACACACTGGTTAGTTGGATAGCTGGGTGATTGCTTGGTGCTCTGAGTAATATGATTGATAAGAGCATAAGCTCTGGGGTTAAAACTGTCTCTGTTTAGATCTGGCTGTGCCACTTACTAGCCAGGGAACATTGTGCAGGTTTTTAACTCCTGTAGGCTTTACCATCTTCATTTGTGTAATGGAAAGAATCATTTTTGCCTGATAGTACTGCTGGAATGATTAAATGAGGCAGTGCATGTGAAACATTGCATTTGACTGTTGCAAAACAATACTGCAGAGCAAAACATCTCTAAACTTGGGGACTACAATCATGTGTATTTTGCTCAGCATCTACAGATCAGCTGAGGGTCAGCTGATCTAGCTTGTGGTTGGCTGGTCTTGGCTGCAAGCTGTAGGTCCGGTCTAGGTTTGTTCCATGTATCTTTCATCCTCCTTGGTCCACTAGGTGCATGAACCATGTCCTTCTCACGGTGACAGCAGAAGCTCACCAGGGCAGGCTCCTCCTCCTGCACCCCCCAAAGCCCTGCAAGGATCATGCGCACTTAGGTCACATTGTCCAAAGCAAGTCATAGGGCTAAACCCAAAGTTAAACAATGGAGAAGTATTCACACCCACCAGGCAGCCATGGCAAGGGCGGGAATGTATATGACACCACTACGCAGGAGTGAAGAATTGTGACTGATAGTTCAGTTTAACACAAATACTTTGCAGAGTGTCTGATACATTATCAGTGTTCTGTGGATGTCAACTATTATGAATGATTATGAAACCTTTCTTGGTAGATGCATAACATCTTCCATTAATAGAAGTTGTGTTCATTCACTTACAAAGGATAATCTTTGTTTTTTCTTATTTTTCTCTCCTTCCACAGATTTACTTTGCACCAAGGACAAGTTATCAGCCAGTTTCTGCCAAACACTAAAAACCATGAAGAAATGTTCTGTGCCCACTGTGAGGGCTCAGTGCTGCCTTTCATGTCCCCAGACACACATCGTCCACACCCAAAGGCCAAGAAAGCCACAGTCGCTCAAAAACCCCAAAGCATTCTAGTCCAGAAGGAAGCCACCCTCCACCACAGACTGCAGCAACCTGCTGATGGTACACTTTCTAGACCCAGGGACCACTGCACTGAGGTTTTTCAGGCCCAACTTCGGCTCAAAACAAAATCCGCTGTGTTTTTTAGCCACAAAACATCCTTGCCAAAGGCGTGGGACTGTGATAGCTTGCTGTTCCCTGACAGGCAGGTGAGATATCCAGGAGAGTCAGGCATCTCCTGGGATTGGCTCCCAGGAAAGGTGCCAGATTAGCTAAGTCAGTGACATGATGTCTTTCCCCTCCTTAAAAATAAAAACAAAGACACCAGGATTTTCCCAGACTACCTCAGGAGTATCAAGAAACAGAACCAGACGTATCCAGGTAACAAATAATCTTGTTAATGTACTTAGGTGAAACCATCCTTTTTTTCCTTCCTGCTTGGGGAAGCTGTTGTTGAATACGTCATGGGAGAGAGCTTTCAGGAACATTCCTTTACTTCACCCAGGCAGAGGACCACTTTGTTCAGCCAGTACTCACCGGAGTCAGGGAGAGAAAGTGCTGGCTATATCACTCCGTCTACATCACTGTAGACTCCATATCTGGGCTGTTTAGACTCCCTTGCGTGCCTGGAGATATAAGAAGAAGAGAAAATGGGCAGCAACTATAAGATTTGTAAAGGTAAAAGATTTAGCTTAATTATACAGAAGACATTTCTGACTGAAGGATAATTTCTATGAAAACTCTTAAAAAGCAGACGAGCAGAAATCAGATTCTTGCTAGTATAAGAAAAGAAACATGGATCTTTATTCTTCCCCCTTTCCTGGCAAATACGTTTCCTTTGCAGAAGAGTAGATGAGTCTTCCTGTCTGATGTTTCCTCTGTAGCACATTCCCTGCCTGAGTCATCAATTCAGGTCCAGCTGTGTTTCCACTGCTGGGGGTTTACACACAACAGCTACTCTAGCCAAGTCTGTGGCTGCAACACACCCCTGCCTACCCCCAGGACAGAAAATGGTGCTCAAGATTAAAATATCTCAAAGAACCAGGTAAACTGTATTAAGTACAAGAACTTGGAACGCACCTCTAGTCTTGAGAAAAAAAAAAAAAAAAACAACTCAAAAGTGAGGTTAAGATGATCTACTTCCCAGTACACCCAGTAGTTAGTTTTAAGGTCTGTTTCCCGGGATGGAACAGTCAGGAGAGACCCAAAAAGTGAAATGAATGTTGGAATGCTTATTCTGGACGTTCTCACCACCAATCAGGAGGCTGTGGTCTCAAATACAAGGCAAGTTTCCTGGGTGGGTGGGTGGGTAGGGAGGGCCTCAAAGGGAAGAAGCCCTCAGAACCAGTTCTTGACAGAGCGGGAAGCAGGGATGTGGACTTCAGGTAATGGGTAGCACATTCCAGACTCATGCAGAGGTAGTGTAGTGTCCCAAAGCTCTGGTGGATTACCTATCCGTTCAGCAGAATGGTGCTATTGAATAATGGTGCTAATATCTAGATGGTGGCAGAACTAATATAAACATATAGATAGATGTACAGGTGGGCGAGTCCATATACATCTACTGAATGTGTGATGGTGTTGCTGGCCAATGCCAGTTCTATTGCTTGGATACTAGAAGCTTAAAATTTTTATATTATGTGCTTTTTCATTTTCTTTCAAGCCATTAATGTCTATTATTCTGATAAATTCCTGTGGAAAATAGAACACTGGGGTTGGGATGAAATTTAAGAAGGAGCAGAAACAGGAGGAAAACAGAAACATTTACCTAAAGCCAGGGAGGTTATTTCTCAGTAATAATGGTCTTGTGTTCTCTCTCTTTGAATGCAAACACTGCTGGTAGATGACAATCATTGGTGAAATACATTTTAGAGAGAAGAGGCTTAAATGGTTAGTGACAGGAGTGGAGGAGAACCTGATTTTTTCTAATGAGGCCGTTTGCAGAGACCGTCCCTGAAGTGTAGTGTGGGCTTTCAGGGGGCCGAATTTAGCAAGCTAGGTTGATTTAACTTCACCCAGTACTGTACTATCTAGCATCAGTTTATGCATGCCATCAGAGACCTGGGTATGACCAGTCTTCCAGAACTCAGGAACAAACCTGGATTCCTACTGACCTCAGCAAACTCAACTAGGCCAGATTTCTCAATACACGAAATGGACCATGTTATTTATGACCCACATGGCAGAGAAGATGATAGACATGTGGGGCGGGTCTGGCCAGATATTCCATTCTAGGCCTTTCTCCAGTTTCTTAAAGGCAGGAAATGAGCCCCTAATCATGTATCACAGACGTTCACTGCCTGTATGGAGGCTGTGTCGTGAGATAGTTGTGTGGTATCTGTCAGTCTGTACTTCAGGATAGAGTCATCTGACACAGTTGCTACCTTGACAGTCACTCAGCTTTGGATCATCAGGGTTTTGACAGGTCCCCCTGCTTGCAGTCATAAAGAGGCCTCAGATTTAACAGGAAGGCTCTAAAGACGAGAACCTAGATGGTACCTTCACCATTCCTTGGATGTTCACAGGGGACAACATCAAACAGCATTGTTGATTTATTGAGTGCACGTCCTCCTTTCTTCCCACCTTGAACAGGCAAGTGAGAAATGTGGCAAGACATGCTGTATACACATCTGCCATGAGCAAGAGGGGCCACCGCAGGGTCTGGTGCTTAAATACAGTGAGGTTCTCAAACCCAGTTTGGTTTATTTCCATTGTCTTTCATAGTGATAGAGTTCACTGTTCTCTGGAAAGTTGTGGGTGAATTGAATTCTTGAACATTGAAACATAGTTTAACACACCAAGAGAAAATATTCCAAGAGACCAGCGAAGACTTTTCAAAAAAAGAAATAATTTTGTGGATACAAACAATTGCCTCTTCATGGAAATGACTTGTTTTACAATGGGTTTTCCTGGTGCGGTCATCCCAATGCGGTGCTTCCAGATATTTAATGAATGTTGACTTCATCAAGTTTCTGAAACCAATGTGAGAGATTTATGCTGTTTCAGACTATAATTTCCCAATCAATTGGCTGAAATCCTTCAAATTCTAAAATCTACACCCTGCTACCCCAGAGACTGCCAATCTTAGCTCTTCTCCCTCTGACTTTAAGATGAAGTCCTGGGACAGTGTATTTGCTGCTCGGTGCACAGTGATTCACTCTCGGGGAGAGACCACATGACGTGAACTGCCTGGTGCTACAACTTAGCCAACATATTTGATGCTACTCCTATTTTGTTGTATTGAAAATTCAAATATTGTTAGTGTTAGCATTATTTTAAGTTATGTCATTAAAAAAATCATTGGCAAAGCACAGTTCTACCCATGACTGTCCTCCACAGTGGTTGTATGATGTATATGGCCCAACCCATGTGCTCTCCCTGCATCTCTATGCTACGCTGTTTTGCCAGGCCCAGCCTCCTTTAGGGATACCTTGGTGGGTACCTCAGTATTTAAAGCCAGAGTGTAATCATAGCCTGCTATCGTGTAGCATTAATAAAATCGCTAAACTCATTGATGTTTCCATGTGATACATTTACTCCTGCCATGAGACTCCCACCACCCACCAGTATTACCCTGGAATTTAACAACTGGAGGAGGATGCTGTCAACTTCTTCCTCCCACACTCCTTTGCAGATTTCTTCCTACTCCACCCCTAGATCATTATGTCATCAGATGAGTCACCTTCCCGGTGATGTAGAACATAGGTCCCTTCTTGTGAATGTTGATGCAGCTGACACAATCCACCATATGATGATCCAAAGTGATGCCTAAAATTCTCCTCAGTACCAGGTTCAGTACTGATGGAGGTCACACCTCCATCACCAGCTTTGTGGGATATTGCCAGGACTAGAGGTCCTCAGTGTATGCAGACTTGGAGTTCACAGCATAACCTATTCCCTCAATCTATCCAGCATGTTGATATAATGTTTAAGAGAAACTAGCCCACCTCTAGAGGATCTTGCTCTGGAAATCCAATCCTTTTTCCAAAATGGTACCTAGCATAGCAAGTGTAACCAGCAAAAGTAGAATTTGGACATAGGGACATGGAATTTATTCAAATGGAATGAGTAAAAATGAGGCTGGCAAGAGCCAAGCATCTGTAGGCCTAGGATGTTTGAGGGCATGCATAGGAGCAGTAGGAATCATTTTTGGTCAAGAAGACATCACAGAGGGCCATGAACACCTCCTTGTTTGTACCTTAAAAACTCTTCTTTCTGTAATCACTGGGTAACTCTTATCCTACAAAACTCAGCTCAAATGCTATTTCACCAAAGAAGCCTACACTAACCCTGCCAGAAAGACTGAGGCACTTTTCTGTTCCTCCTTCACCATGAGAGAGAGAGAGAGAGAGTGCATGGGAGTACACAAGCATGAGTGGGGGAGGCACAGAGAGAGGGGGACAGAGGATCCTTGTTGACAGCAGAGAGCCTGATGCTGGGCTCAAACTCATGAACTGTGAGATAATGACGAGCCAAAATTGGATGCTTAACTGATTGAGCCACCCAGGCTCCCCTCTGGAACACTAGTTCTTAATCAGGGGTGATTTTGTCCCTAGGAGACATTTGACAATGACTGGAAACATTGGGAGGGGAGGAAGTGCTATAAGAATCTAGTGAGTAGAGGCCAAGGATGCTGCTAAACATTCTACATGACAGCCCCCCAACCAATAAAGATTTGTCTGGTTCAAAGTGTGAATAGTTTTGAAGTTGAAAAGCTGTACTACAACAATATCACCCTGGAGTGAGTAGCAGCATTTCTGGGTTGAGTAAAACTGAGCCCACCCTAAAATTTAGAACTCATAAGAGGACCGATGAGGTGAGTCAGAAAACCTTCAAAGAAGAAAAAAAATTATCAGGATTCAAAGCACATTAGCTTGAAAAAGCATCTTAATGTTGGAGGGGACAAAGGATTGTGAGTATAGCTCCAAAAGAGTCTTGAATCAGCCCCTGGGGGTTCAGGTGTTTGATCTTAGAGCTGGGGGCAATAAACTAAAAGCAAATAAAATAGAAAAGTGATATCTTGGGGACTTGGAATAACCTCCTCCAACTGAGGTTTCTACCCAAACAGAACAGATGTAATCAGCCAAATCAAATTAGCACCTTTACTAAGGGTAAGGCTGGTTTAGAGAGCATACCATAGATGCAGATGGAAAAGAGTTTTCCTATTCTTCTCTACATCTCCAGGTTTCAGGCTCAAGAAGGATGGGGGCTAGAGAGGGAGAGAAAGAGAGAGGTGGATCTCTTAACCCATTAACCTGTTAATAAAAGTATCCATGGCCTTTAAATGTTCACCAATGGCAGCATTCTGTCCTGTACTGGGAGGAGCTCTTGACAAGGGTGTCATAAAGGTCCAGAAGCATATCCCAACACTACCAACACTGAGTCCTCTTGTTTCTATGGGAGAGAGGTAAAAGAGCATGAAGGGAAGAGATGTGGGGGTGGGGGAACAGAGAAGGTATTATGTAAAAATGGTACCTTTTCCAGAAATACTAATTGAAGATAGATTTTTTTTTAATTAAAAAATTATTTTAACATCTGTTTATTTTTAAGAGGGAAAGACAGAGCACGACTGGGGGAGGGGAAGAGAGAGAGGGAGACACAGAATCCGAAGCAGGCTCCAGGCTCTGAGCTGTCAACACAGAGCCCAACACAGGGCTTGAACTCACAGACCTCAAGATCATGGCCTGAGCCAAATTCGGACACTTAACTGAGCCACCCAGGCATGAAGATATTTTTTTAAAGATCATAAGGAAAAGACTTGTCAGGAAGAGTAGAAAAACAAGACCAGAAGTTAATGAGAGTGATCCTGCCTTCTGCGCCCACTCCCCAACCAAGCATTGCCCACACCTTCACTGGACAACCCCAGGCCCCTTCTTTTTAGTGGAAGAGCCTGGCACACCTCCATCATCAGCTTTGTGGGATGTTGCCAGGACTAGAGGTCCTCAGGGACAGTGCTGCAGCTTCTGCATATGGTGCCTGGCACCAGCATAATATCAAAGGATTCCCAAAGAAGCAGCACAGTCTGCCTGGAGCTGGGCATCAGACATCAGCCAGCCGGGGGGTGGGAGGGGTGGGGGGGTGGTCCTCTGCCCAAATGCCAGCTACAGGGGTGCCTCTGGCACCATCCCTGCACAGCATCCTCTTTGGCTGCTATGACAACTAGGAAACATCCCCATAGCCAGCTGTGTTGTGGCAGGACAGGAAAATAATAAGCTGTGGGAGAAAGTCATTAAGAGAATTAGTCCACAGGAGACATTCTCTTGCTGCTCCCAAACTATCAGAGAGGAATTTTCAGGGTCTGGAAATCCCTCAGAGCAGGTTGGAACAGATCCAGGGAAAAACTCTAAACCATCACTAACTATATTCTTAATTCCAGGCTAACTAGGATCTACTTACAATTCTTTTACCAACATACCACTCCTATAGATGCAGCCCTTTGAGGGGAGGGAAAATATTTTTTGTTATTTCTATTCCTGGAACCTAGCTCACTGTCTAGCACACAGTGTGTGTTCAACAAAAATGTGTTGATGCCAAGTGAAGGATCTGGGAAGACACATGAAAGTCTTTCAGCAGCTGAGAGATGAAAAATTATTCTGGAAGTTGAACTTGATAATCCATTCAGAACCAACACAGAGAGCTAAACTAACCATCTTAGCTAGTAATCAACAATTACAGGGACTTGAAACATTCCAGCAATTTTCAGTAGCAGTATTTGGGAACATGATGTGCCCCATGAAACACCCTTTCATGCAGGATCCAGGGGCTGAAGCTAAGGAGCCCAGTGTTTCCACTTTACTAGTGTCTGATACTCATCCTCTTTCTGAGGTCTTCCCAGTGTTTGAAAGAGAGGCAGTGTGGTGGGAACCAAACATACGAAACTGGGAGCAGAAGAACTGGATGCTAAGTGTCTGTTCCGCCACCACCAAGTTGTGGACTTTGGGCAAGTCATCGGCAGTCATTCACCTACATTTCTGTCTCCTGATGTGTGATCAGCTCCCTTATGACAATAGTCATTTTTGCATTTATCATTAACACCCCAGTTCTCAACACCATGCCTGACATGGAAAGGATACCTGGTCAAGTGCAACAAACAGTTGCCTGGACAGCTCTACTTGTGAAACAAGTCTGGGTGTGTGAGGGCTGTTAAAGCCACAGGAAAGGGGTGCCTGGATGGTTCAGTCAGTTAAGAGTCAATTTTTCATTTCAGCTCAGGTCGTGATCTCAAGGTCCAGAAGATTGAGCCCCATGTAGGGCTTTGAACTGAGAGCATGGAGCCTGCTTGGGATTCTCTCTCTCCCTCTCTCTCTCTCTGCCCCTCCTCCTACTTGCATGCTCTCTCTTTCTCTCAAAATAATTTTAAAAAACCACAGGGAAAACATGATGCAGCTTCTGAATTATCAATTTGATGCAAAGTTGGGAGAAGAGAAGCATTTTTTTTTAAATAAAATATGTATGAGGTGCCTGGGTGGCTCAGTCAGTTAAGCATCAGACTCTTGATTTCAGCTCAGGTCATGATCTCATGGTTCATGGGATCGAGCCCTGCTGTGCAGACAGCATGGAGCCTGCTTGGGATTCTCTCTCCCTCTCTGCCCCTCTCTCTCATTCAAAAAAATACATGAATTTTATTAAATAAAGTAAAACACATATTGGATAGTATGAAATATAAGTCTTTAAAATAAAATAAGAAACTTCAAGGGCATTTCCTCAATTGTGGGGGCTACTTCAGTCAGCCCCCCTGGGCCTCTCTCTCCTGCCTCAGCGTTCTTTGTGGAAATGTTTAAGGCTGAATTCAGTGCTCTTTGAAGTCAGATCTGCTCTGATATTCTGTGACATGATGATTCCTTACAATCTGGCCACTGTCAAAATCCCCCTGGACATCCCCCTCTGTCCCTCCAGTGCGACACAGTTCCTCACTGCAATCCCACCCACAAGGCTCTTTATTTGCTAATCCAATTTTCCTGGCAGTCAAAAAAGCTTTGGTGGCAGCTGACTTCCTTTTTCCACTCCACCCTTCACCCCATCACCCTGCACTATCCTGGAAGCAGTCATGGGCAGGATGCCAAGGAAAATAGCAGTACTCTTCCAGTTTCAACCCATGGCAGCCAACTGCTGAGACCATGACTCTGAGGATGGGATGAGCAATCCATCCAGGGCACTTCATCCAGCTGGTTTGTTTACCCTGGTCAGGGGCAGGAGGCTGGGGGCCGCTCCTGCCAGAGGGGACCAGCTGCAATCTTCTAGTTATGATTTCCGCATCCCAAACTTCCCCCAAATTTAGTGGTGTAAGAACAACCATCATTTTATTGTGCTCACAGATTCTGTGGGTCAAAGACTCAGCACGCAGGCTCACAGAGAGATAATTTGTCTCTGCTCCATGATGTTGAGAACTGCAAAAACTTTGCATGAATGACTCTGTCCAAAGCTCTACATTTAGGGACATGACCAAATGAACCAAATGTTAGCCTGGATTCTAGCAGCTTAAGGCCTTGTCCCTGGGACAACCCACCCTACCTTCACCTCTCATCCCACCCCAGTTGAGTTTCTGTCTGGAAAAGCTTAAATGTGTGGAAAGAATTTAGCATTTGTTCCAGTCAATAGTAGCAATGCTGTCACAGATACATGCCACCTGCGCGCATGGTCTCAGCTAAAGTTGAACAAGACGATGTTCTGCCTTCTTGTTTCAGCTCTCGTATGGTAAACACGTGTTCTTTTCGTGGTCTATTTAGTGCCATGTTTGTTTACAGTTTAGTGCTTTTTGTTGATTTCACTGGCTAAAATGGCCTTTGAGTATAGTGCTGAAGTGCCGTCTGGTGCTTCTAGGTGTGAGAAGGCTGTGACGTGCATTCTGAAGTCTGAGAAAACTTTGGGTTAGAATGACCTCCACAGGTCATGGCATTCCATGACCATGAGAGTCAAGGTAAAGCATTCATGTGGTATTCCATTGTCATTAATCTGCAAGAACTACACTACCGGTCCTAAAAGCTTGCACAAGAATGCTGATACAGCTTTATTCAAAATAGCCAAAACACTGGAAGCTATCCTGGTGTCTGTCAACAGCAGAAATGATAAGCTGTGATATATCATGAAACACTTCTCGACAATAAAAAGGAAAAACTATAGATATATGCAACAATATGCAAGGCCTCAAGACATACACTGAGTATGAGAAGCTGTACCCAAAAGAAGACATACTATATAATTCTTTCTTAAAATAAAATTTGAAAACAAGCCCAACCAATATACAGTGGAAAAAATCAGAGTAATAGTTGCCTCTAGGGGTTGGGCGAAAGCGGGAATTGACTAGAAAGGGCCATATGAAATATTGTTGGGCTCTGAGCCCAGAATTTCTGATTCAGGACCAAGAATCTGCATTTCTAATAAGTTTCCAGCAGCTAGTCTTGGAAATCATACTTTGAGAACCAGTGCTCCAATCTAACCTTGATTGATTGATAGAGCAGACACCCCTGCTGTCCATGTCACATTTCCAAAGCCTTCTTTTCTTTCTGTATGAGCCTAGAGTCATCTTGCTTCAAGCACATGCTGTACATCTGGTTGCTTTCTGCTCCAGAGCACTCACGTACATGCAGCTCTGAAAGGCAGAGGAGCTAAGACTGCTGGGGGCAACTCTCAACCAATGGGGGTGGACATCATGGATAAATGTTCAGGACAAATCTGGAGGACCCTCCATGCTTCGCAGGAGGGGCTAGCATTGTTGCCCACAGCAGCAACCTCTTTTTTTTTAACCAGCATTTTTTTTCCTTTTTAGCAGCAACCTCTATAGTACACCCTGAAGTTCGCTTTTCCACCTTCCCAGCTCCCTCACTTCCGTTTCCTGAGACCACCCTCCATATAAACTATTCTCATCCAAGTCCTTGTCTCAGGTTCTGGGGGAACCCAAACAAAGATAACTGGTGAATATTGGGAGATGAAACAAGGCTGAAAATGATCACAAGGGTGGCACCTGACATTACCATAGAAAAGAAAGATGGCGGATGGTGTCCATCACTTTGAATGTGCTGCTTCCTTACCAAATCTAGTGTTCCACATTTCCCATTTGAACCTCCAGTGCCTATTCCATTCTTCTGCAAAGATCTATCTGCTCTCACAGTTTGGCCTTGGCTGGGGCAGAACCCAGGATGGTGGCTTGGTGTCACAGGGCTGAGTACAAGTGGCTCAATATAAAACACCATTTTTCCTGCTGGTCAGTAATGCCTGTTTCTCAGGACACTCCCTAGATTCTGACCTCTAGGTCCCCAGATGTGCCTGATCTCTGAGCCCCTTGAGAGTCTCCTGATCACAAAGTTAATGCCTCACACTTCATCATTGGATTCTGCTTCCTTATTAGGTCACTTTGGCCTGATCCTTATCTGTCAGGGGAAGCATTAGAACAGCATGAATGAAACACAGAAAGATGGTCGTATATGCATGCCCAGTGCAGTAAACTGTGAGGCCACCAGCATCCAAACATGACAGGTCTGGCTACTATGGCACTCAGGCATACTTATAGCCCCCAGACCCAAAATATTACACTTGGAGACAATCAATATTGGCAGGAACAAGAACAGCAACTGTCTGGAATCCAGGGAATGAGACATTATTATCCCATAATGAGGAGGTATCTGGGGACAGCAAGGCCAGCCTTGGGTGTTCTCCATTCTCTCATGTCCCAGGCGGCCAGCCTAATGAGCTTGCTTCTCCACTCCCACACAGCCTCTTCATGATGCATCTCTGGAGACTGATTCTAGAGCTCTCCAGGGCAAGGGTAATTTCCCTGGTCTCCTAATTGATTTTCTCTCCCAAACTTCTCCCAGTGTTGCCTCATCTCGGACCTGCACATCCATGGTCCTAGGTCATCCTTACTGCCTCTGGCACAAACCTGGGCTTAGCCATGCGTGGGCTGCCCCCTGGTGGCCATCTTCATGAAGAGAAAAGTTGCACAAACCTCCCTGGCCAACACTCAAAGCTGGTATTTCCCATTTAAAATCACCGATTCTCAACAGGAAAGAAATCCCCTTGTGAGGAGAAATTAGAGTGGTAAACAGTGGTGGTGCCAATCAGCTAATAAACAGGAACACCTTTCTCCAACTCGGCGGAAATAATTGTTAATGGATTCCAATGGGTGGACCCTCAGGGGACCAGCTTAAAACTATAGCCACACAAAATGGCAATTTGTTTTCGGCTGACTGTCCTTGCATCTGTTTTTGATTTCAGACAACGGATAAACTAATGAAGCATGAGATTAAATTAGCTCTCCTTGACCCTCATGGGGTGGGAAATGAATTTGTTACATATTGCTGGTACATAACAATTGCCCTTTATTGACTCTGATCCACCAAAGAGCAGGATATTAAGAAAACTCTCCTTCACTTGTGTTCGGGCACATGGGCATCTGAAGCCATCTGGGCATCTGAACCTCAGAAGCTAAGGAAGGAAGATGCAGGCTGACAAACATTTCTTCGCTCCTTCTTCCTTAGGGAATTACAACCTGGGAGCAAGAGGGTTACTTTTAAATTAAAATTGGGGCGCCTGGGTGGCTTGGTCGGTTAAGCGTCCGACTTCGGCTCAGGTCATGATCTCACGGTCCGTGAGTTCGAGCCCCGCGTCGGGCTTTGTGCTGACAGCTCAGAGCCTGGAGCCTGTTTTGGATTCTGTGTCTGCCCCTCCCCTGTTCATGCTCTGTCTCTCTCTGTCTCAAAAATAAATAAACGTTTAAAAAAAAATAAAAAAATAAAATTGTCATATTAAAGTTAAATTGTCAATTAAAATTAATTGTCAGATTACTGGGAGCAGGGAGATCAGAAGGGGAGGTGGTGCAGCTGTGAGCTCCATTGTAGGAATTTTTTTTCAAGATACTTACCAAGCTGAAATCTCGCTGACAACTCATTTGTACCATAGTATTCCTAATACATTTTCACAACACAATTCCACAGGCCGGCTTCCCCAAAGATGCATTGCTAGGCTATCATGCATGACCTCTGAGGTCCAAGGTAGAAAAAATACCCACTCTTGCCAAGTAAACAAGGATCTTCTGGGGCTCCTTGGCAGGTTACTTAGCAGATATGCCTCTGGGCCGTGTCTATTTGGCATGATCTTGTCTAGGGTCTTTAGTGAATAAGAGGAGTCCTCCTGACATTAAAGGCTGTACAGGTAAGAAAGTAGAAACCTAGTGTCAGCATAATTGCAGCATTCACTTGTTCATTAAGGATTTTAATTATTGACTGCCCATTAGGCAACGAGCACTGTGCTTTAACTTATGATCAATTCAAAGAAGTATTAAGTCTCCACCTTAAAGGAGTTTGCCATCCAGCAGAGAGCTAAACTAAGCATCTAAAAAATTTAAAAATCAAAATACAGCAAAAGGGAATAAAGCAAAAGATTCTGCAAAGCAGAATTGTTAGTGTATAGGGAATCAGAATAACCAGCCATCAGAGTTTAGAAAAATCACCCACAGGGAGAAGTCATCTGAGTAGCCCAGTCTAAGTACAATGACTCACTGAAAGAAATATGGTCCCACAACCAAAAAGCAAGTGGAAAGTATTTCCAAACTTTGCTAGCTTCTCCCAAAAAACATGAAGGAATGCAATTCCAAACCTACATCTATATTTCTTTCCATTTTTTCTTCTCCCTTCTAATTGTCCCACATTTAGAGGCTAATTTTGTCCAACCCTAATTCTTCCCACAGTTGTCAGGAAGTCCCAATCCTCCCCTACTTGTCCAACTTCTCCAGGCCAGAGTCTAGCTAACCACTCTCCTCAACTGGCAACATAAAACCCAGGAATGGGCTTGTCGATGACAGGACCATCCTCAGAGGGTCAGGACTGAAGGCAAGCTGAAAGGCAAGAACAAAACACAAATTGCCTCCAGCAGGCCATTGGTTTGGGGTGGAATAAGGAAGAGGTTGCACAGCAGGACTAATAAACTTTGTTCCCACCACTAGTAAGATTGCCAGATGAATGGAAATTGCCACCTGTAGAAGTCGCCTCGGGCTTTGGAATATCGGGTGTGGAATATCGGAGACAAGACATTGGCAGTGGTGACTCTTAGAGGAATATCATGAGATATTAATATTTCATTCCAACATTTGAACTGTGATTTAGCCAAACTACCCTGTCTACTTATATTTATTTAACAGTCTTAGGAATGTTAATCAATTCAATGCATACTCTGCAACATATGTTATACCAATTACACACACACACATGTCTGAGTGAAGCAGAAGGATCATCTGTATTTGCTCCATATTCATTTGTCTTGGCTTTTGCCAACCTTTCCTTGCAAAGAAGGAATAGTGGTCACCAATGTCTCAAGGAAAAAGTGTTGGAAAAAAAATTTCTAAAATTTTCCTACTTTCACTTACTTTTAATTGGAGAAAGGCTCACTGGTATCTAATTTTTGGTGTGAGTTCATGGAACACTGACAAAGTTTGCTGTCATTCCCCTAATCAAAGCAGTAAGAGTTGGAACTGGAAATCTTGTCTAGTTACGCCAACGTGTGAGAGTCAGCTGAGGCTCAACTGACACCATTGATCTGTTCCAGGGAAAAACATGGAGAAAAAAGTCGGTGGCTCTTCACAGAGCATAAGATAAAAGTTTGCATGTGCTTTCCCACCACTTTCCAAAATAGAAAGTCATTCACCACCTGATACAACTATCACCATTAACTGATAAAGTACCCCTGGAAATATAATAAATTCACATTCTGGTTTATCCATTAATTTCCTGTGAGCTTGGTTAATATAAGTCAATCAGATAAATAAATCAGATAAAATTCAGTTTCTAAAGCTGCCAAACTGGAAGGTCAGAACTCAGATTAGGATTGAGCCATCCCCTCAAAATGCTACTTTTTGAGGTCCAGTGTAAGTAGCCAGCTGACCACTCACTGTGGCATCTACACCTCTGCTCTTCCTGATCTCACTAAGCAAGGGAGTGATAGAGGCAATATGTTCTGAGAATTGCAGCGTCTGGCATGGTGTCTGCCAGCTAGTGAGAGCTTAACAACTTGTGGAAATCATCTTTTCTTTTGTTCGTTGATTTCTAGGAGGGCTGTGTGGTCAAGGAGTTGGAACTGGGGCGGGGCGGGGTGGGGGGCAGGAGGCAGCAAATAGAAGGCTGGAGAAGAGGAGGGAGGCAGAGGTGAAAAGACACAGGTCACGCTCTGTGACATGAAAGCAGCCTGTCTCCGGCGGGGATGGAGCAGTGTGTGAGTCTGTGGGCGTCCAGGAGGGGAGATGAGGAGTGGAGTGCACAAGAGGCTGAACCGCAGAGACCATATCCTGCCCTATTCACCCACCTCGGCAGGAGACCAAGGGCACAGCCGGGCCATCTCCGAGGGGACTGGACTTTCCTCCTGATCTTCAGACTAACCTGAAGCCTCCTCCTGTCCGGACCAGACCCAGCCTGCAGCAGCCCCGGCAACTGAGGGGAACACGTGCAGGCTTTCTCTAAAGCTGCCGAAGGTTTTTCCACCAGGCAAATGTTAGTACCCACCCTATCCTGCCCATTTTGGGCCCCAAGAGATGCTTGCTTTAGCCTTGCCCCACTGTGAGGCCTGGAGTAACAGTACAATTGAGGGTCCACATCCCAAATGTTTCAATGCATACAGGTTATCAAACAAGCTACATCTTCAGCCCAGTCTGGGTTTCTATCCAGTGTCGGATGGCCCTCTCTCCTTGTGACTGAGAAGCTTGTGACTGATGAATCATCCCTGAGCTGGCCCTGCCTCCTGAGAACGTGGCCCAGACCCAGGACTGAACCCAAGTCCCTGATGGAGAATGACCTGGCCAAGCTCCCCAGGTCAGGAAGTTTCCCCTCCCCCATGCCTCCCTTTTCCAGCTCAAAATCTGCAGGCAGTCCTGAATACCTTCCCAAACCACATTTCCCAGGCAGAGGAAGGGGAGAACACAGTTATCTGGGAAATGCGCTCTGCCCAGCACCCCTGCGCACTTGCCTTAGGGGCTTTGCGGTGGCCATCTTCAGGCAGGACAAGCCACGATCTGCCTGGTTTCCTTGGGTCTAGGCTGTGATTCCATGTCCTCAGCCTGCTCTCACACATCCTCAGATCCAAAGGTTCCTCTGCCCTGTGTATATCTGTTGTGTAAATAACAAAAACAAAACATGAACACATATTTGATGTTTACCCCTGGTTCTACAGTCAGTCTATTTGAGGCATTTCAAACCAGGACCCACACCCAGGGCTTGTAACTCCAAAGGGCGACACAGGATAGCAAGTAATTCTAAATGGAGAAACTGCCCTTTGCTACAGCATCTGCTGCATGTAACTGAGGCATTCCGGAAGGAATCATCTTACATTCATAATCTTGAATAACTCTCATGATAACTCTCCCAACTAGTACTAGGGAGAACATGCTATAGGGTGTCTCTCTCATGTGACTGTGCTCGAGAGCACTGAAACAGGACAGAGTGACACAAGAAGAGGGAGGAAAAAGAACGATGTTGCTGGCTTTCCTGCTGGAAGCTGAGCTTAAGTCCTCCAACAAACTGCCACAAACATGATGGCTTAAAACAACACATATTTATTATTGTGTAATTCTGTAGGTTAGACGTCCAATACAGGCCTCATAGGGTTAAAATCAAGGTGTTGGCAGAGCTGGACCCCTGTGGAGCTACATCAGGGAATTTTCTTCCTTGCCTCTCTTCCAGCTTCTAGAAGCTTCCAGCATTCCTTCACTCATGGTTCCTATCCTGTCTTCAAAGCCAGCACCGGCTGGTCAAGTTCTCACATGGCATCCCTCTGGCTGTTCTTTCATCTCCTTCTTTGACTTTCCATGAGCCTTGTGATTACATTGGACCCACCAGCATAATCCAGGATGCTCTCCCTGTTTTAGTGTGAGCTGATTAGCGACCTTAGTTCCCTCTGCAATGTTAATTCCCCTTTGCCATGAAACTAACCCATCCACAAATTCTAGGGAATAGGACATGGGAAGCTTTGGGGGGACATTACTATGCCGACTGTAAAGGGTAACATTACAAAGGGCCTTGCCACCTTGTGGAGGAGTCTTTACTTTGGCCTAAGGATAGAAGGGGATCATCAAAGGGTTTTAGTCAAGTGAATAATATGATGACACTGTGTTGTAGGCTAAACAGTTGTATTCTTTTTTTTTATCTGTAGTTGAGAACAGGGACTGGACCAAAGGAACTCCAGGCCTAAAATGGCCTGATACTAGGTCTTGGAGAAAGACCCATCCAGGAAACAGAGGAGAAATTATAGCCCTCTTGTAGGCTATACAAGTGGCTATAGCCCACTTGTAGGCTACACTTGTGGATACCTGTAGCCCAATTCTCAAACCGTATCCTCACCAAGTCTATGCCTAATACCTTGAGAGTCTACTGTAACTGAGATACTGCTACCCCACAGTCACCTCTACCTCTTTATGGAGCCAGGCTGGGTCAGAGAGCATATTTGTGAGGAAGCCAGAGAGCTGCCAGCCAAAGTGGGGAAACACACACACACACACACACACACACACGTCTTACCCTCATCTTGGTTTCCTTCACCTCCCTACATTTGGCAGGAATAGCTTGAATAGCATCACCTGTTTCTAAATCAGACTCCTTTTTGATAAGACAATTCAGTAAATACACCCTTTCACCTATTTATCTGTTTTATCATAGAGAAGATGTTTCCAAACCCTTAAGGTCTTATTTAAGTCACAAGAGTAAAATAAAATGTTAGGAAAATTTTATCCTCTTTTCATTACAACACTACAGTAAAAGAGGAAATTTCTAGAAAGTTCTAGAAATACTTATTAGGAGCCAAGCCCCCCTTCTAAATGACATTGGCAGCACTTCTTGACAAAGTGCTGATGTCACTTCTTGATGAAGAACTGGGTCAAGCATCTCTTTCAACTACATGTGGTTAATTAGCCCCATTGTTCTGCTAGTTACAATCAACTGTCCATATCATCCATTTGGTTCACAGAATAAAAGGCAATACTTTGCACACTTTACTCTGTATCTTCTGGCTAAAGGGTATAGTCAACACTGAGCAACAGGGGCCTGTTGATTCTCAGGCCTCTCCTCAACCCCAGGACTAGAGGCTGGGACTCCACCATTAGGTCGTTAGTTTTACCCCTACCTCTTATTTATGTTTCATTAAAGTCATTTGATTTTAGCCTTTTCATCCATTTTACCCATTCCTAGATGACACAGACTCCTCCAGCTCACTTTGATTCCATCCCATGCCCTTTCCACAGCCTACTGATCATTAGCTCACTCCACTCTGGGTCTACAAGATGAGGAAAACCTACCTGGCACATCTCTCCTTCCCTCTACAACATGCTATGGCCTTGTAGTCTCAGAACCTGGGTCCCAAAACTCTGACACTTACTAGTTGCCTTCACTAGTTGTATAATAATAATACTGTCCTTATAGAGTTATTGTGAGAATGAAATCTGTTCATACATGTAGAAACATGTAGGAAAAGGCTGTTCTAAGTGTATTTTATGGACCAGTACAGTCCACAAATTGCTTGGTCCCAGTCTGCAACTAGATCAATATGACGTATGACAGAACTTATTTTGAAACTTGTCAAGCAAATCTCATTGGATCAGTGAGTTTAAAAAGCAAAAAGAAAGCTCATTTGTCACGTTACAAACTTTAAATATTGATGTATATGTATTTATTCAAGATATGCATAAAGAACATTAATGTAAGAGTTGCTATTTCACTCATAACTATTTGTGAACTTTTAATTGTGAAATAACAAATTATTAGTATAATAATAATTCTGTATATTATTCATACATACCCTTTCAATAGTGCAACTAGTACAAGTTTTGTAGTTTTTTTCCTTTTTCTTATGTAATTTTCCATTCATTCCTTTTTATGTATCTTGCAAAAACACTAGCTTGTGAAAAACTGGGAATTAAAGAAAAAAGTAATCACTTGTCACAGAGAGTTTGAGGAGCACTGAAGCTCTCCTGAAATTATCTGGTACCCTTCAGTGTACAGCGCATTAAAAAATGCCAAAGAGTAAGTGTTCAATTAACATTACGTATCATTATTGTCATTTTATGCATAAAGAATCTCAGGCAGAGAGAGGTTCAGCATTTTGCCCAGCGTCCTAGGTCCACAGGACCTGGAATTATCTGCCTGTCTGCCTAAGGGAAATTGCCAGGTCTTGTCTCAACTGGGAGAAACTCCTGCAGGACAAAAAACAGGAGCCAAATGGGAGCCTGTCAGCAAGTTGACGTTGGTGCCGGCAGTAGCCGAGTTGAAATCGGATTACCCAGAAAGCACCTCTGGGTGCATTGCCCAAGGAATAGTAACAACCCTGAGTACTACCCATCCAGATGTTGGCACAGGGGACCAGCAAGGTACATAGTAACTTGGTGGAAAAGAAGTATCCAGAAACCAGATCCACTGGGCAGCACCAGATCTCTAGAGGTCCCTGGGGACCCCAACTTCTCCCCAAAGCCACAAGGACAAGTCAGCTCTTATCCTTCGATATCAGACACAATCTTAGGGAAAGGGGTGAAGGAAGAGATGCTCTTTGAGGGACTGTATCTTCTTAACAGAAGCTGAACCCCACTTACAGGGAGTAAGCTTTAAATTGGAGTGGAGCTGTAATTGATTTTCACCTAGTATCCCACGAGAGACTGCTGTAGAGCAAATCTCCTTTTCCCTGCACCTCTGAGTTGTGACAAGACTTGAATTTTTCTGTCCTGCTTCAAGGACCTCAGGGGAAAGCTAGAGAATGAATTAAGAGATCTCTGACCCCTGTGATCAGCGATCCACTCCTGACCCCTTCCCTCCAAGGCCCTGTGAGATCTGAGCCCCAGCACACAGCACCCCAGTCTCCTGAGAGCAAGTGTGAGCCGGCTCTTCACAGCCCATCAGCCAAACTTGAGGGCGAGGGAAGTTAAGTGCCATCGCCCACCGCAGAGCACGTAGGTGTATTTCACGGGCTGGGAAGCATGAGAGCAGCGCAGGCAGTGGGGCAGGTGGGCGGGCCTTCTTCTTGGGACTAATGAGACTTTTCCTGGCAGAAGCACATTGCGCTTAATTCTACCTTTCGGGGGAGGCAAAGAGGAAATGTAAGCACTTTCTTCAGTGAAAGATCTTATTTCGCGTCTCTTCGCTTGTTTATAAGATTTTAAACCTTTTTTTTAAAGTCAAACATCGCTTTATATCACCTATTGATATCTAAATATTTGAAAGAGAAGTGTAAGAACAGGTTTAATACTTATACCTGTAAAATAAAAGCATCTTTAAAAACCCAACTAATTCCTGAACACTTTTAAAAGTAAGAAACATCCACAGTTAAGGCTTCCTTTTTTTTTTTTTTCCCCACACTGAATGTTCCAAATGCTGTTTGTAGTGATTACATTACTGTATATGTTCGTCAAAATTCATTGAACTAAACCACCAAAAAGACTGAATTTTCAGTACGTAACTTAGTTTTTAAAAAAGTTAGTAATTTCTTAAATCCCGAAAGCAGTTTTAGGGAAATACATAAATCTTTTAATAGATTTTTTTAAATAATATTAAACTTACAGAAAACTCTCAGGAATAGTACAAAGAACTTTTCCCCCTCAACCCATTGCCCCATCCTCCCTGAATACTTATTTCCTATAAATAAGGACATTCTCCTACTGCAAAACAACCATCAAAGTCAAGAAACCAACACTGATACATATCCAGCCTCCCATCCAAAGACACCATTCAAGTTTCACCAGTTGTTCCAATAATATCCTTTATAGAAAAAGGATAAAACCCAGAATCACACATGGCATTTAGTTGTCCTATTCTCCTTCTGCCTAGAACAGTTCCTCAGTCCTCCCTTTACTTTTATGGTCTTGACATGTTTGGGGATTACAGGCCAGTTGTTTTGTAGAACATCTCTGAGTTTGGATTTGTCTGATACTTTCCATGATTAGATTCAGGTCATTGTTTGGGACAGGAGTATCACAGAAGTGATGCTATATTCTTCTCAGTAAATCTCAAGTGGCACACAATTTCAAAGTGTCCCCTCACTAGTAATGTTATTTTTTTTTATAATTTTTTTTAATGTTTATTTATTTTTGAGAGAGAGAGAGAGCGTGAACGGGGGAGGGTCAGAGAGAGAGAGGGAGACACAGAATCTGAAACAGGCTCCAGGCTCTGAGCTGCCAGCACAGAGCCCGACGCGGGGCTTGAACTCACGGACCGTGAGATCATGACCTGAGCCAAAGTCGGACGCTTAACCGACTCAGCCACCCAGGCGCCCCACTAGTAATGTTATTTTGATCATTTGTTTAAGGTGGCGTCTGTGTGAGTATGTGTGTATACATAAACTTTTATATCTATATTCATTATTCTGTCTATATTTACTGAAAATCATGAATCCACACTGATATCTCCAATTCCAAATGAATATCACAGGGCTTATGTGAGTTTTCTCACTTCTTGGACTGTGAGAAACCTGGCTCCCACCATCCTCAATGGATTTACTTCTTGGATTATCTCCCGTCACCCCACCCCCACCTTCACAGACGCCTCTTTACTTCACATGTGTTCAGACCTCCTGCTCTGAGCCCCCATCACCACCCCTACTGGATGGCATCTTCACCCAGGGTTGTTGGGCCTCTGCCTCAGCCCTGTCACTCACCCACACAGGTATCTTCCTTCATGTGGGAAACAAAGGCAGAAGGAAATGGCAGATAAAATTAAATTTCCTTATAATTTGCAGCCCATTGGCAGATACTCGAGGCAGGCAGAGCAAAATGTTTCTCCAGGAACTCCCTACCTTCTTAGTATTATTAATGCTTTGCTAGAGGGGAAAAAGAACCTTGGCTTGACAATAGCTAGGCCTCCAGTATTCTGTGAGTCTTCTTTAGTATATGAAAATCCCATTGGAAACTTACCCTTGACTTTACCTCCCCCACCTCCCAAGTATATAACCAGTGTCTCTTCACGGTCCCAGGGCAGCTCTTTCTGCCCATGGGCCCTGTCCCCGTGCTTTAATAAAATCACCTTTTTGCACCAAAGATGTCTTCAAGAATTCTTTCTTGGTCATCGACTCCGAACCCCACGAACCTCCCCATTACCCCACAAACCTCATCCCTCCTCACTCCATTTAGGCTCTGACACCCAGCCTTAATTCTGCCCCTCATGCCCTGCGATAGATGCCTATTTTGCTCAGTCCCGTGAAGTAATATTTGGGCTGAGTTTTTCAGGAAAGGAAGGAGGGATCAAAGGAGGGAGAGAAAGAAGACTTAGCCAAATGATGCTGTGTGGGGTTTTGTGGTCTTTCTAATTCAGGCCCGAGCATACCTAGAATTAGTTCTCTCCTATCTTGAAGTTAAGGCACTAGATATATCCCAGCTACAACTTCTTTAGCTAACTTCTTTACTTGACCACTTCCCCTCCCCACAAAAAACCCTCTTGAAGACAGTGTAATTCAACTTTTCCATTTAGCTGCACACTGAATTAATGTCAATGGCTAATTTAACATAACGTGTCCTTTTTCAGAGCCATGAACAAGTAATGATTTCCATTTGCCAGAACTGAAATTTTTTGTAAGTCCTTATTACAAGAACTGTGATGCCAAGTTAATATAGGATGGTTCTCTGGTCTTTGATGCGTGGGCACACATGAAAATCAAATGCTTTGTGATGCATAAAATTCCAGTCTTCAGTCTTCTGTCTTCTGTGGGACAATATAGCAACAGTGGGCATGCACATTTGCCGTGTTTTTTGTCACTCAATACTTTTTGAATTCTGTTCCTACGACTACTGGACAATTTCCCCTCTCCCCTCTGCTACGTCCTCAAGGTGGAAGCCTTCCACTAGCCACCCCTCTCCCCCGAAGCTAGAGCACAAAGAGCAAGATTTTCACAGGAAGAAGGTAGCACCAAGAGAATCCAGCTGTCGAAGAGAGGCCGGAGGATCGTGGGGGAGGGATGCCTAGCTTTACAAGGTAACCTTCAAGGAGGTGTGAGGGTAGACTCCCTCCCCAGAGCAGGCTCTGTGAACTGCTTAGTATCCTTTAATAAACTCCTCTCCACTTGAACTAGCTAGAAGGAATTCTGTGGTTTTCTACTAAGAATCCTGATGGAGAATAGTAATTGTCAATCCTGTAATCTACAAACATTTATTCTTTATCTGATGTGTCATCACATCCACTTTGCCCAGGTTTTTTGTTCTTGTTTTTGTTTTTAAACACAGGCATATCACTGGGTGAGCTTAGTCGGTTAAGCTCCCTGCTCTTGATTTTGGCTCAGGTTGCGTGTTCGAACCCCAACTCAGGCTTTGCACTGACAGCATGGAGCTTGCTTGGGATTCTCTCTGCCCCTTTATTTTTAGACAGACAGAAGAGAGAGAGACAGAGAAAGAGCATGCTGGGGAGGTACAGAGAGTGTGGACAGAGGATCCCAAGCAGGCTCTACACTGTCAGTGCAGAGCCCAATGTGGGGCTTGAACTCATGAACTGTGAGATCATGACCTGAGCCGAAGTCAGTTGTTTAACCAACTGAGCCATCCAGAAGCCCCTAAAAAAGTTTTTTTTAATTAAAAAACAAACAAACATAGGCATATCATTAGTAAAGAGTGTTCCCTTTATATATTTAAAATGAACCTGTGTTTAGGGTCACCTGAGTGGCTCAGTTGGCTAAGTGTCTAACTTCGACTCGGGTCATGATCTCCTGGTTCCTGAGTTCATATCTGGCTCTGTACTAACAGTGTAGAGCCTGTTTGGGGTTCTCCCTTTCTCCTATCTCTCTGCCCCTCCCCCTGCTTTCGTGTGCACTCATGCTCTCTCTCTCCTCCTCTTTCTATCTCAGCTAAAAAAATAAACTTGAAAAAAAATGAACCCGTGTTAAGGTGGAAAGGTTGCCACCATATTCAAGCCCCTCATCCTGTACAGGAAATGGAACTGAAGCCCACAGGGAGGATGGATGCAAGGACTCCTAATTGGGGCAGAGCTAGATTTTGGAACCCAGATCCTCAGCTTCCCGCTCCCGTGGCCACCCCTTCCCATGTCCAACTTACACATCGCCCAGGATGATCCCAGATGGAGATTTTTATTTTATTTTCTTTTTCACCGTTCCAAGTTTATTTGGTAGTTTAATTGGTTGGTATGACACTTAGATACATTGTTGTTTGCATTGTTTATATGTAGATGTTTCTTTTTACATTATAAGGCAATGTACACTATATTCTGATATACATAGTACACATAATAAGATCCTTTAGATCCTTTAGAACAGTTATGCACTATAGATGCAATACTGATTTATACATTGGATCCCAGGATGTGATTGACTGGAGAAAAAAAAAAAAAAGGTGGACTGGGCATGTTGGGTGAAGGAACCAGAAGTAATATAACACACAGTAAATACACATCTGGTTTGAAAAGCAACAGCAGCATACACAGCGTTGGCAGTGGTGCCTCTGAGGTGGTAGAGCTAGTTTACATTAACCAACTTAGGACAAGAGGGGTCTCATCCAGCATCAGGATGTAGCTTCAGGGTTTTGTGAACCATGCCTATTTGTAACTTTAGGAAACAGGTTTTTCCTAGGCTATTTTAATATTACTACTTGAGTAACAGATCAGGTAAGAAGGGTAATATACACAACCTCCAACTAAAATCCGGTTGTAGTCTGGACAGTGAAGTGGTACAACATCAGAAAACTTGAAAACTGCAGCTCTTTTTGGATCCCCCAAAGTGTATCTGTACTCTTCCTCAAACGGGCCTCTTCCTCAGGAGTCAGAGTCGCTGTCACAACATGTGAGATTCCATTCTGTCCCAAGATGCAAGGAACACTAAGGAAGACATCATCTTTTATTCCATAGAGACCGTTAATCATGGTGGAAATTGGAGGCACCCACCTAAGATTCTTCATTATACTTTCTGCCAAATCTGCCACAGACAGTCCAATGGCCCAGGAAGTATAGGCTTTCAGTTTGATCACCTCATAGGCACTGTCACCCACCTGTTTGTGAACCTCTTTCCACTGTTCCTTATCTGCATCTGTGCCTAAGTCAGGGTGCAGATTATTCAGGAAGGCACCAGCAACATTTATTCCACTCCATACAGGCACACTAGAGTCTCCATGCTCCCCAAGACGCACCCATGACAGCTTAATGGGTGAAGTCCCAGCCTTTCCCCCATTAGGTAACGGAATCAGACTGAATCCAGATTGCAACCACTTCTAATAACATGGTTTTTGGGAAAGCCATTTATCTTCCAAGCCTCATAGGTCAAGATATCCACTGGATTGGAAACAATAAGCAACTTGCAGTTTAGGTTGTATTTTACAACCCATATTAGAAATGATGAACTTAAAGATGTTCACATTATGCTGGACTAAATTAAGATGGCTTTCTCCCTCTTGCTGACGTGCCCCAGCTGTGATCATAACCAGCTTGGAGTTGGCAGTCACATGATAGTCTTTGCCGGAGACAATTTTTGGTGTTCTAGGGAATAGGTTGCCATGCTGGAGATCCATCATCTCTCCCTTCAGTTTGTCTTCCATGACATCAACAAGAGCAAGTTCAACCTGCCAAGTCCTTCATTAAGATACTGATGGCACAAGCCGTGCCAACAGCATGAACCCCAACAACGGTAATCTTATTCTGGGGGTTATGATCTTCCTTAAGAAGTTTCTGAATCAGCTGATCCTTGAGAGTTGCCATATTGGATTTAGAGCCAAGAGGAATCAGGAATGCACATCGGCGGGTGGGCGTCCAAGGCGCATGGTGTTGGGTCCAGATTTGGCAGCAGTGGCTCCCCTCCCCAGATGGAAATTTTAGAACAGAAGCGCTGTTTCTTCTGTTAAAGTATGAGCAGTTGCTGAAAATTGCTGGTGTATGGAAGCTATTCATTCCAGATCACATAAACAAAGCCCATGGGTCTATGCAGTCAGTTATGAGCAGGTGGGGTTCCAAACAGGAGGTACTTTCGAAAACAGTGGCTACAGAAAAAAATTCAGAGTCCTATATACATTTCAGAGAAGAGATCCAGTCTGAAGCTTTGACTTTGGAGCCTAAACACCCACCCTGGGCATTCTATTAGTTACCTGTGCATTCTCAGTGGCTGGAGCATTTCTGAATAAGAGAGTCTAAACAACAACTGTTGATAGAATGTTAATTCCCTCCTCCTATTCAGACTCAATCCCTTGCTTCCTCTCTTCACCTATCTTCATTTCCCTTCTCTAAGGGGGAGGCAGGGAGTAATCTGGTGGGTGGGTAGGAGGAAGAGCCACCTCCTGTTAACTAACTAGTTAACCAATTGTGAACCAACGAGCCTAGAAAATGCTCTGCCTCACATTTTATCAGGAGAGGGTTTTGCAGCTCTGCCTGGACTGGATGGAGGAATTTACTTCTACCTCTGTAGAGAAGGGACAGCCAGCCCACTGCCATGACAGGTATGTGGCTGTGCTCTGAACAGTTTATCAGTGATAAAGGTAACAATGGACTCTCCAGCTGCTAGACTTTGTCTCTCTCTTTCTCTCTCTCTCTCTGTTTCTCTCAGTTGGTTCAACACCCAGGAGAGGTAGAAAGGGGTATTGTTTCCCAAACCCTAAAGCCCTTATATCCTCATATCTCCCCCTCTCTACTTCCATCCCTATGTAGCTAATCCCCAGTCACTGATGCCCTCATTTAACTAAAATGAGCACGTTAAGGTCTCTTAGTGAGCACGTGCAAGGTCTCTTAGCAACAGGGCTTCCTGATCCTCTTTGGGGAATAACGCCATAGAAAAAGAGTGTTCCCTTCCGGTTAGTTATTATAACAGGAACTCCATGTATCATAAACTTTTGTGTCATTTCGTATTGTCTGGCCACAGTTGAGCATCAGCTGGGCCTCTTTGTCTGCGCTGCTCCTTTTCCAAGTTTGGACACGAGGAAGGAGCTCCCGTGAGGTGAAGCTGCCTGTGCAACCGTGCACACCAGTGCAGGGCAGCAGGATGGGAAGCATGACTCTGGAGTCATAGCCAGGTGGGGACAGACACGGTGCACAGCACAATCCACTGCTGCCCTGCCTGGCAGCAAATTCATTTGACACTTCATCAAACCCCAGGCACAGCCATGGCTCTGCCATCTCTTGTCTTCAGATTGGAGGTAATGCACGCATCTCTGTCATTCAATGGGTTAATTTTATATCCTAGTTCTAGGAGAAACAAAATCATTGAATAATGAGTTAGCACTTTTTGCCCTTCACATTGGCAAAGTTGTCTTTCTTTGTTAGGTAAGTGATTATGTGGAACAAGGATCTCTTAGATTTTAGGCGATCTAAACAGAGCTTACAACACAAAAACACACAGATCCTCTGACCTTGCAACCCCACTTCTGAGAAACTACTCTACAGAAATAAGAGGGCCTTTATATAGGAGTGTATGTAAAAGACATTTGCAGCATAGTTTGTGTGGCAAAAAAACAAAAACAGACAAATAAAAAACAACAACTTGAAGTTTCCATCAGTAAGAGAATCTCTGATAAAGCTCTAAGAAAGACATATAATGGAATTGTGTATAGTTTTTTTAAAGGATAAAATGGATCTATACCCGTCGAACTGGAGGTGTAGCCACTGTATACTGTTAGTCAAGAAAAGCAGGATGGCAGGATGTGTATCCTATAATGCTATTTTTTGTTTATCTAAAAAAAATGTATGTAAGTGCATAGATGGTTGTACATTACTGTGTGAATTTGGAGAAAGGTATGGAGAGAAACATAACCATCACAAAAGTAGAATATCTATGAATAGGGAAGTAATGAAAAAAAAAAGAAAGCTTTTAAAAAATAGATTAGAAGACTGCATTACAAGTTGGTTCAAAATCCCTGCACATAATTTTAGAGATCTAGAAAGCTAAATGATAAAGTATAGGAATTTGATCAAATTAACATGTTACAGTTATTTATCGGTCCATTCTGTAGACATCAAAATGATGTTTGGGATATAAATCGAAAGTGAAAATCAGGTAATTAAACTGGTAACATATAATCCCTATCTATAAGTCTAATCGTGTGGATGGATATACAAGAAAGTATAATAGTAATCATCCATGTTATGAAATTATGAGTCTTTTATTCCTTATTTGTATTTTGCAGTTTTTCTTTTTTTATTTTTTTTAAGTTTATTTAATTTTGAGAGAGAGAGTGAGGGTGCATATGAGAGAGAGCGCACAAGTAGGGGAGGGGCAGAGAAAGAGGGAGACAGAATCCGAAGCAGGCTCCAGGCTTTGAGCTGTGAGCACAGAGTCAGATGTGGGGCTGGAACCCACAAACTGTGAGATCATGACCTGAGCTGAAGTGAAGTGGACACTTAATGGACTGAGCTGCCCAGGCACCCCATGTGTTTTCTAGTTTTTCTAAATGAGCTTGCATTTAACTTATAATAATAAATATTTACAAATATGAAACATAATCTTATATGGTTATAATAAGGAGCACCTGAGAATGACCAGTGCAAGGTCCCATTTTAAGATGTAAACAATCAGAGAATGCTGTTTGATTCCATTATCCTTCCCCGGTAAGCAGGCAACTCAGAAAGGTATCTCCACCTGATACCTTTGGCACCTCGATGGACACCTCATTTCAACAATTCTCAAGGCTAATTTTCAGCAAAAATGGAGATGAACTTGGGATGTAACCATGGAGGAAACACAAGAATCTTCCTTTAAAGTTCAAACTGGCCCTAAGGTCATTTTAATGGGATTTTAACTTTAACCTTGTCTGAAGCACCTATCAATCTGGATAAGGAGGCCAATGTTGCCCTCTGCTGCCTGGAATTAAAATAGCCTTCATTTTTCATAACTACCCGGACTCCTAGATGGGGCTTTCCAGAGGGAATTGAATTCCTTACTCTAGTAGCCAGAGGAGAGTCCCCTTTGATAAAAGGAGTTCTGGCGTCACTGGAGATTTATAATGCACTCTGAGAAGTCATGCCATGAAGAAACTGCTTTACCTAAGTCTCTCCCAGATTGAATATTGTAAGAGCCTAGAGAAAGCACATGACTTTATAGTTTCAAAGTCAACAAATAAACATCACTTCAAGCAGGCCATTGTAAATCTATATATAATGATCTCTCCCTCTTGGGACAACACAACCTCTCACTCAACGTCCATTCCATCCTTCAGTCATTCCGCCCTCAATTCTGCAGAACCCCTACCTAGTATTCCCCGCTACTTTTCTCCCCATCCTCCTCCCAAGCCCAGTCTCTTCATTCTTGATAACTCTTCTGTCAATTCCTTCCTCTTATTCTCCACAGCCCCTGATTTCATTCAGGCCTTCATTCTTGATCTGCCTTCCATGACTCTGCAGATTATTCCTGTTTCCCTCATCCCGATGCTTCCTCTGCCACACTACACATCAGGACTGTAAGTACTTGATTTCTTCCTCTCCTGCTGGACTGTAAACTCCATGAGGACAGGGAGCTTGTCCTCCTTGATCACTGCCTAATGAAGCCCCAGTTCCATAGTTGGATCCCAATGGCTTTTCGCCTTGAACACATGAATTCCTCCAGAGAGAGTTGTTGCAGCAAAGTACTGGAGGAAATGAGAATAACATTACTTTTCTTATACTACATATAAAACTTACTGACTCCTTATAACAAGTTCATGAAAGAGGCATCATCTACATTTTATAGATAAGAAAAGAAGCTCAGAGAAATTAAACAAATTTGCCTAACTGGTAAGTGACAGAATTAGGATATTAACCAACTGTCTGGCTCCAAAGCTCACACCTTTGCCTCTATACCATACTTTCTCCCACGGGATCAAGATCTCCAATAGAATGGTTGGCCTCAAAATAAGAGGAAGAAGACCTCATTCACTGGAGAGAAGGAGGGAAGCACTGATATAGGTTTCCAGATTTCATGAAGTAGGAAGAGAGCTAGTAGCCTCCTGAGAGTGAGGGCGGTAGATGAAGTGTGAAGTGACATTTGAAAACATAAAGTCATATGATTTCCACAGTCTGTTAGATAGATTTAGTCTGATGTAGGTGAGATGTAGATGATGTAGAGAGATGTAGCAGATTTGAAGAAAGTAGTGACAGCTATGGATGGATTGAATAAAGAAACTACTCATGAGGATAAATGATTGTGCATCTGAGTTGGAGATCATGAACTGGAAGAAACACCAGTTCTTACACTTCTATAGTTTTTTCTAACAGTGCTCAGTCTTTTGGCTGTAGGAATGGAGAAACGTTAACTATTTGTCCAACGGGCGAAGTGAATAAGGATGCTTGAGAGTTGAGAGTGTAGTGAAAAAGAAATTCGACTGATCAGCCATGGAAGTCAAGCCTTGGTGAGAAAAAAAAACAAAAGGCAGCCTGGGACAGAGGGTTAAAAAAGGAATTGGAAGACTAGACTCTTGTGAGATCCTAAAGCAGATAGAAATGACGGAGGATTCACGCCAGTCAGAGTGGCCAAAATGAACAAATCAGGAGACTATAGCTGCTGGAGAGGATGTGGAGAAATGGGAACCCTCTTGCACTGTTGGTGGGAAGGCAAATTGGTGCAGCCACTCTGGAAAACAGTGTGGAGGTTCCTCAGAAAATTAAAAATAGACCTACCCTATGACCCAGCAATAGCACTGCTAGGAATTTACCCAAGGGATACAGGAGTACTGATGCATAGGGGCACTTGTACCCCAATGTTTATAGCAGCACTCTCAACAATAGCCAAATTATGGAAAGAGCTTAAATGTCCATCAACTGATGAATGGATAAAGAAATTGTGGTTTATATACACAATGGAGCACCACGTGGCAATGAGAAAGAATGAAATATGGCCCTTTGTAGCAACATGGATGGAACTGGAGAGTGTGATGCTAAGTGAAATAAGCCATACAGAGAAAGACGGATACCATATGTTTTCACTCTTATGTGGATCCTGAGAAACTTAACAGAAGCCCATGGGGGAGGGGAAGAAACAAAAAAAGAGGTTAGAGTGGGAGAGAGCCAAGGCATAAGAGACTCGTAAAAACTGAGAACAAACTGAGGGTTGATGGGGGGTGGGAGGGAGGGGAGGGTGGGTGATGGGTATTGAGGAGGGCACCTTTTGGGATGAGCACTGGGTATTGTATGGAAACCAATTTGACAATAAACTTCATATATTGAAAAAAAAAAAAAGAAATGACGGAGGATTTTCAATCCTGTTAACTCAAATAATGACCTTGAAACGAAGATTGAAACACATGTCCGTCTTTGACGAAAGGAAGTGTATGCGTTGGAGATTACTTTGGCTATAATGAACCAGAAATGTGACCACAGTAATTTAATGCAATGTCTATTTGATTAAACACACATGTCACCAGATCCATCATGTCACCAATGAGCTGAGCTCCTTCTATCATTCTGTTCTTCACTATGAACATGTGGTTTTCATTCTCATGGTCACCTTGTCCGTGCAAGATAGCTGCCATTTTGCCTTTCAAGAAGAAAGAGGAAAGAAGGAACTTATGAGAAGGGCAGGAAAGGGCAAAATATTGTCCTCTTTAGTAAGCTCCCAAGAACACCCACCCAGGACTTCCATTCTTATCACAGGGACCAGATCTATCTCATGAGTATTCCTAGTGAAAAACAAAACAAAACAAAACTCTGGAAAGCTGAGCATCTTAAGGAGGGCACATTGACTTCAACAAAATCTGAGTTCAGAAGTATGAAGTTGGACAGGAAATTAGATGTCTCCTAGGAGGAGACATCTGAAACCTAAACCCAACATCTGAAGATGGAGGCTAAATGGGACATTGGAAAATGATGCAGCAGGGAAAAGGAAGGTCAAATTTAAGTACTTGAAAAGCGTAGGAGTAGCAAGGCTATTTGAACCCAGAAGTTTCAGGAATTAGAGGCATCAGGTACAAGGGAAGAAAGCAGACTAAATATAAAGGCATTGTTTGAAAGTGCATAGAGAGTGGTTGGACTGCTGTTTACATCTTCACTTATGCAGTCAGATGACTGTTCCATCCTGCCCAGAAGACTGTTGGGTTTATTCCTTAGGGAACCAGAGAAACTGCAGGGACAGCAGAGTCAGGGGAGGACTATGATGAAGTCTCAACCTCGATTCCTGATAACTCTGAACTGTTCTGAACACAAGGGAGTAAGTGAAAGTCTGCATACTGGCTGAGAAGACTATTTCTTCCCAGCCCCCTTCCCAAATGCAACACCAAAAAGACAAGGCTTACCTTGCAGGAAGATTGGAAGAAAGTTCTCTGAAGAAACTTAATGCCCTCTACAGGATACTACAATATAAGGAAATAGGATAAGAAGAAGGTAGAACTTAACAACTTAAAAAGTGACAATTGAAATATTTTTTAAAAAATCAGTAGAATGAATAGGAAAATAAAGTTAAGAAGAAAGAACTCTTAGAAAGCCAATCATCTAAATAATAGAAGTTCCACTAAGAACAGAACAGAATGAGAAAATAATTTGTCCACCAAATTAATTCAGTAGAATCTTCCAGCCTATAACCACCTCCTGTACACACACACACACACACACACACACACACTCACACGCATGCACACACACATGCACGTACTTCTGATATATTTAGTGCTTCACTCTTCAGTAGGATCTCTGGTAGTTAGGCATGATTCCAATATGACAGAGACCAAAATATAAACATATAAACTTAGAAGAAAGTAGAGATAATACAGTGTGCTAAACAAATACCCTATGATAAGAAACTGAATCCAAGGAACAAGAATAGGATGCCTTAATATAAGGAATAACATAAGAACAAGAAAGAACTCTTGGAAAAAAAAATGCAACAACTAAATAATAAAATAATAGATGGTCCATTAAAAACAGAAAATAGGGGAGAAAACCATCAAAGAAAACACAAAAAAGCATTTCCCAGAACTGAAGGATACAAATCTCCAGAATGAAAAGGCCACTCACTACCATGAAATTTCAGAATAAGGCTAAAAATAAAGACTAAAACATTTCAGAGAAAATGACAGGTGACATACAAAGAAATGGGACTAGGAATGGATTCCTCATAGAAACACTAGAAGGCAGAAGAAAATGGGATCAAGGTCTTCCCAGTTCTGAAAGAAAAATAAGATTATTTTCGATCAAGAATCCTATGCATTCTTCTTTGAAAAGCAACTGGAAAATCCTGTTCACTAACAGGTTAACAGTTGTTAACCCAGATAAAAGAAGGCATGGAATCCAGGAAAGAAGACCAAACATGGTGGAGAGGTGGGAGCTGACACAGGAAGGGCTGCCATGAGTCCAGATTGGAGCAGGAGACAGGATTCTAGAAGGGATATGTCTCAGAAGATAAATGGAACCTGTGAATTGTCTGTCACATTTGGCTTTTAGATGGTAATTACGTGAGGGGATGGATGAAGGTGTAAACTAACCTCACTGTGATAATAATCATTTTGCACTATATATGTGTATCAAATCACGACATTGTACTCCTCAAAGTTACATATATTAAAAGTCAACAATATCTCAAAGCTGGAAAAATTTTTGGCTTTTGGGAAAACAGTAGTGAAAGAACAAAACAGAGCTGGTTGGATACTCCAAGAAAATATTTTAAAAGAGATAAAACTCCAATAAAACAATCAAAATAATTGTACAAGAAGAAAAATGTAATCATAGACTATTTGGTCTATTAGAGCAATAAATAGCATTTATGAACATAGTAATACCTAATAATGGATTTCACAAAAAGTGGAGGTATGAGAAGGGTGGAGGGAGAAAATGAAGGAATATGAACTAAAATCCTCATCTTTTGAAATAGGAAATCAATAGAAGGGTTCTAAAAGTGATGAACAATGAGAGAGCAGCAGTCCTTACAGACAGGAACAGGGGCTAAGAGTGGCTACCTGGGGGCATGGGAACAGGCAAGGGTCAAAGGGACAAGAGGCTGGTTTCCTTATAAGCCTTTTATTTGCCTTTTTTTTTTTTTTTTTTTAAGGTAGAATTGAGTAAGACTGTTCAGAATGGGAAGTGGGAGCTTTCTCCTCTAAGTGTACTTTCCAGCACCAGTGGGGGGTTTGTGAGGTGCAGTATCTCAGAACCCAGCACAGGGCTACAGAATGAGTCTTTATTTTATGCCACATCCCGGAGACTTACAGGCCAGCAGTCTTGACAAGTGCTGGTCTGTCATGGTGCAAGGCCTGAAGTGAGATGCAGGGGTCCCTTTCTGTTACAAGGGGGAAGTGAGGCAAAGGGACTCATCGGGCACACGAGTCATCAGTGTATGTGAACTCAGTCCGCCACTCTAGTTCCTTGGCCCTTTCCACTTGCCTCTGCCTCCCTAACCTGCCTCCTCAGGACTCCTGACTTAAGGAGTATAGGTGCCCCAATTTTAACACATTTTGGTGCCTATTTTGTTTGGGGTACCTAGTTTACTTCACAAAATTGGTCTTTACAGAGTTAGTTACATGGTAGTTGCAACTGTGCTGTCACTGTTCTAAAATTGTTCCTGCATATTTGATTACCAAGATCATCTAACTCTAAATAGACTAGATGCTTGATAAAAGCTTAGCAACTCAGCTATTTCAATTCTTCAAATACCAGACCAGAACAGATGGGTAACAGTGAATAGAACAAGTCTCTGCACTCCAGCAAAGAGCAAAACAAAAGGAACTACAGACTTGAAGAGCTTTGATGGGATAAGCCCAGTTCTACAAGCTCTTAGAGGGTTGTGCCCTATTGTTTCCACCCGGAACCTAGGAATAAGCTGTCAGTTACAAAGAGGATCCTTTGGAGCGCCTGGGTGGCTCAGGTTATGATCTCATGGTCTGAGTTTGAGCCCTGCATTGGGCTCTGTGCTGACAGTTCTGAGCCTGGAGCTTGCTTCAAATTCTGTGTTGCCCTCTCTCTCTGCCCCTCCCCTGCTTGCACTTTCTCAAAAATAAGTAAACATTAAAAAGAGGATTCTCCAATTCCTGGTCCTGCCAACCTATGTCTTTATTAATACATACTTGTATATCTTAAATTCTGAGAAGCTTATAAAGCTTCTTTAAACATTTCAAGATTAGTAATACATAACCCATTTGTTGCTTTATGTAAAATAAGTACTGAAAAAATCTAGCTATAGTTGGTTTTTGGATAATGTATTAAGGAAACCATTAAAATGATTCCATAATATGGATTTTTTCAAACTGAAGAAAAATCAAATTAAGATACAATGAATTGTAAAGAAGTAAAAATCCAATGAATCAAATTTTGGTGTCATGACTTAGGAATGCAGAGTTCTGGTTCAAATATATAATTAGTTTTTCTCAAGACACATACAAAAGTTCATTAAAAGCCTGTCAAAGGCTAAGTCTTAAGACATTTATAGAGAAGACTTAATTATAAAATTTCCAAAAAAAATCCCTATGATTAAAGGTCTTATCTCCTTTATTAAGGTGAGGATATGATCCATGCAAAGTGGTTTTGTTTCAAAGTGACTCTATTACACAAGCTGCTGGGGTTATTAGAGAACGAACAGGCTGTTGCCTTTTTAAGATGACTGTGTTAAGAGGAATCAATATACTGTATACCCACATAAGGAATTCCTTATTTTGTGGGTCTCTCCCAATCACCATTCACTGGTAGCAAATTAAAAAATTATCCTTTATGAGAGGATAGGGGATTTGCATAACCAGGGATGCTATGGCCCTGAGCAGCCTGCCGGCCACATGTCTTCCTTTAAAGACTCATCTTCATCTTAAAATTTTGTGCAAATCTACTTATATTAGAGCCAGGGTTGGTTTTAATTGTTTCCATCCAAAAAGAAGTGACATTCCAAAAGATGCCATCCTCTGCCCGAGAAGCAGGAACCTAGCCCATCGCCCGGTTTATGAACAGTAGACACTCCCAACTGACATCATATACTGAATCACACGATTTGTTCCAGGTAAGCATATACGTATGCGAAGGACAAGTGTTGAAACTTAGGTGAATTAAAGTTTTTATTTTTACAACATAATCCATTTCTAGTCTTTCTTTTAACCAAATTTGAAAATTTTTATTTTTCGAGTGCATTAAATTTATAAAAACATCCTCCCACATTACATTAAAGCATTCCTCGTGTTTTATTTCCAGTACTCCAGTGCTCATTTAACAAATAAAATCATTTTAACGTTGTCTCCTTTAATTACCTCCTCCAAATACCCATTGTCTAACACCTGTCATGGTCACAAAATAGGTTGACCCTGCAGTCACCTATGTAGACTCTGCTAAACTATTCCAACTTCAGTATGAATCGATGTTTTCTAGAGTGTAAAATTAATGTTACAGAAACTCTGTTCATCTGTCCCGCTGAGACAATCCGGGAAAAGCTCTTCATTAGAATTCTTCTTCTGCCTGCTTGCTGCGCGACTGCTTGAGCTGCTGCAGCCGCTCGATGGTCTCGGAAATTGTACGCTCTCCATGTACCTTATTATCTCTTGTGCGGATATTAACAGTGCCACTGGCTTTCTCTTTTTCACCAATAACTAAAACAAAAGACACAAAGCTTTGTCAGATGGAAGAGTTTTTATTGAACATTCGAACAGAAATGATCCTATGACCTAAAAGCCCCCATGTAGCTTTTGACTCATTAAAATGTTCAAATGAGCTATCAAGTCATGAAAAGATACACAATACATATTACTTAATGCATATTACTTGCTGAAAGAAGCGAATCTAAATGCATATTACTTGCTTTAAAGCAAGGAATGCATACTTACTTAAATGCATATTACTTGCTGAAAGAAGCCAATCTAAAATGACTATGTATTGTATGATTCCAACCATATGAGATTCTGGAAAAGGCAAAACTATGGAAAAGGTGTAAAAAAAAAAAAAAAAAAAAAAAAATCAGAGGTTGCCTATGGTTAGGAGAGAGAGAGAGTGTTTTGCATGTAGAGCACAGAGGATTTGCGGGGCAGTGAAACAATTCAGTATGATACCACAATGGTAGCTACATGTCATTATATATTTGTCCGAACCCACAGAATGTACAAAACCAACAGTGAACACTGATGTAAACTGTGGCCTTTGTAAAAAAGATACCAGTCTGGTGCAGGATGCTGGTAGTGGGGGAGGCTGTGTCCGCTTTGGGCAAGAGGTATATGGGACAGCTGTTAAAGTGCTCTAAAAAAATAAAGTCTATTTAAATAGACTAATAAATAAAATAAAACCTTCAGGTGACCGTGTGCAGTTAGACGACCAATTTAAAAATCTTTTCATTTAAAAAAATATATCACTTTACAATGCTTCAAACCACTATATTCACTTAAACCAGCCAACTTAACAAAAAACTTACTATATGAAGGAATAGGAGAAAAAAGAAGATTTTTAAACAAACCTTTAAAGATTATTCCTTTTCACACGCAAATTTCCCTTTGTTATAATAACTGAGCAAACTTAATAGTTTAAGAGTCTAGATTGGAGGGAACTAAACTGATGACCACAATTCTCTCAAGGCTGAGTCTCAAGATTTCAGTGTTCTCCTATAGTTTGGCAGATTTTCTTTGGTAAGTCCCTTTCTTACCTAGGATGAAGTTATATTGTGCCAACTGTGCATTTCTGATCTTCTTATTTAACGTACAGCCCGGATCCAGATCAATGTCCACCATGAATTTAGCATCATGGAACTGTTGCCGTACCTATTTAAAAAGATACAGAATTCTTTAGATCTAAAGTAAGAACAGTATTTTGATCTTAAATGGTTTAACATGATTTGGATAATCATACAGATATTAAAAAAGAATGCTAATAGATATACTGAAGCACATATTGCTAATTTGTGACTTGAGACTGCATTTTTTTTTTTAATTTTTTTTTTTTAACATTTTATTTATTTTTGAGACAGAGAGCATGACGAACAGGGGAGGGTCAGAGAAAGAGGGAGACACAGAATCCGAAACAGGCTCCAGGCTCTGAGCTGTCAGCACAGAGCCCAGCGCGGGGCTCGAATCCACGGACCGCGAGATCATGACCTGAGCCGAAGTCGGACGCTCAACCGACTGAGACACCCAGGCGCCCCGAGACTGCATTTTTAAAAATTAAAATGTCGTATTTTGCTCTTGAGAGGTAAATGTTTTAGAAAATCCTTAAAAATCAGAATTCAGGCAATCAGCTAAATTTAATCAGCTGTGTTAAAACGCATTACAAAAGAAAACAAATCCTTTTGCAAACATATCTTAAGTTTCCTAAATAGTTGTCAGGAAACAAATTATTAATCAGTCTCCATATTAATATACAATGATGGATGTCCAGTCTAATAGAGAATGTAATATTTCTGATCCCTCAAAAAGGCAGCAAGTTGGCAACAGGAATCCAGCCACTGCTGCCATCTGTGTATGCAACATTTTAAAATAAAATGTTGATACGCACAAACAATAGGCTAAAAGCATCTTAATAAACTTCTTTTATGTTATTAGAGAATGGAATACAAACCATTACATAAAATTCTTTTAACACTAATTATTTCTTTAACATCTCTATGTATATGACCTAAGTAAACAGAACTCTATTATAAGAATAATTTAAATATAATATCAAGTTTGAGAAATATTAAAAAGTAATTTTTTTTCTAAACAGTGATTTCCTTTTTGATTAAAAGAAAGCTTATTAAATAATGGAGTCAGAGGCAAAGATCAAATTGGGATTTCTTGAAGTAAACTTCCAGGAATCTAGCAAGCTACATTACAGATTATCATTCTGTGCCTTTTATATCTCCCTCAAAAATACTAGTTCCACTTTATTGTCCTAAGTTTTTGCATATTAAATAATGTTTTCAGTATTTTTCCTTTCCAAAAAAAGCAACATTACATTAAGTTTTATTAATTTTAAGTTAAATTAAACTAGATTAAAATTCCCATCTACCTGACTACCCATTACCACTAATATGACAAAAAGATCTGAATAAACCATTTATATTTCACTAATAGGCTGTTATGTGTAAGTGATCATTAATCAATGAATCTGCTGGGATTGTGTAAGTAAGCAAATTTCTGAAGGGTTCTTACACAGTTTATTAGAGTGTCAGAAGAAGACTACACTTTTGACTGTAACATGTTTTAAAGAATAAAGCACCAGTGTTTTAGTTTTTTTGTGGGGTTTGAACTCATGACCCTAGGATTAAGACTTGAGCTGAGATCAAGAGTCGGATGCTCAACCAACTGACCCACCCAGGTACCCCAAAGCACCGGTGTTTTAGTTTCTTAACATGGGCCCTCGCGTGTACGTGAGTTGGGCTATTCTATAACTGGGGAGGTGGCCTGGTAATCTCAGACTGTTTAGCACCTCTGGTCTCCAGTCATTAAGTATCAGTAGTAGTGCTTCCCAACCCCTGTCAACTCTATATAACCAAAAACCCCACCCCGGTATAATTCTAAGTGCTTCCCACCACCACTGATGGAACAGAGTAAGTTAGTCTTGTCTCCAGTTGAGAAATGAGTTATTTAATTACAGACCTTTCTCCTACCATGTGAGCTTTCACAATACAAATAAGATAAAGTACAACCAACTAACCATGGAACATAACTGATTTTCATCACTTGTAATTAAAACTACTGTGTGCAGTAATAGAAATATAGTATGTCTGAATGGTTTGCTTTTTAGCTGGCCTAATGTTCATTTATTTTTTTAAAGGCAGTTAAGACCTGAGTGCAATTTATTCTGATGATCTGGAAACATGATGGCTTTGATATTACAATATTGTTTGCTGATATTCAGATCTGTCTGTATTAACTAGCCAATTTACTACTTTTAGCTTGCAATTATGAAATAATGCTTATTTATAACACAACTTTTACTGATTTGAAATTCCTTAGTATAAAATTGTCCCTATAACAGAACAAATTGTTTTTAAGGTATGAAATATGAATGGATATTTACATATCTGTTAGTAAGGTAGTTTTTTGGTGGGTAGGGCAAAACATTGGTCGGGCATGCCATTAACCTAAAAAAAAAAAATTATAAATAATTGAAGAAATGTGCATTAAAAACCAGGGCACCTGGGTGGCTCAGCTGGTTAAGCATCTGACTCTTGATTTCAGCTGAAGTCATGATATCAGGGTTACTGAGTTCGAGCTCCACATCGGGCTCTGCACTGTCAGTGCAGAATCTCCTTGGGATTCTCCCTCTCCCCTTCTCTCTGCCCATCTCCCACTTGCACGCACGCATGCATGCATGCATGCTCTCTCTCAACATAAATAAATAAACTTTAACAAAAAAAAAAGTGAAGCAAAATTACTCTCTGAGTCAAAGAGCAGTTTAAAATACATTATGCATTTGAATTTACACATCATCCTGAGGCATTTACTATTTCCTAATTCTAAACACTAAAATAAACAAGAATATATAGACACTATTCAAATTACATCTTCTGATCATGAAACCATGTAGGAAAGTATTAAAGAGGTAATATAATCTATTCAGGTTTATCACAGATTGAAAATAGTAACATATCTCTATACCACAAGCAGGTTGGTTTACCAAGGATATATAGCTGAATGACAGGAAATTAAAGGAAAGTCATATTTAAGGATTACCTTTTGGGCATATTCATCACATGTCGGTCCCACTGGAACTACCATTACTTGGCGAGGAGACAGCCAGAAGGGCCTTTAGAAGAAATTAAAAATAGTTAATGTGGATTGGGGCCCTTTCATAAACAAGGATGGCATATCTCTTAGTCTATTTTTCAAGATCTTTTCCTGAAATATGTAAGGGCCACTTAAAAAAACTACCCCTACCCCTTCCCCCATAATATCCAATAAAGACTAAAGGGAAGAGATTCAGGAGCAGAAAAGTAACCTTAAATCAGGAAAATCCATAACTAAAGTTTGATTTGCTATACAGATTGCAAAGCACATTGAGAGCAGGGACAAACATATTGTATGTACGTAGGGTTTACATTTTACAAAAGTTTTGCATCAGTACAATTAATATAGCAGACTCTACAGAACGGGGGCTTGACAACCTTGTGCCGCTTTCAACTGCCTTCACAAACTGCAGGCCAACAGAGAAAATTGCTTAAAAACAAAACGGAAGGCATGCGCTCAGATCTTGCCAGCAAAAGCATAACCTCACAGAAACAAGACAAAAAGTGTTGATCAGTTTGGAGTCGGTATTTCCAATTAAAAAACAACTGGCTTCTCAAGGACGTCAAAATACATGCTTATTATGATCAGCACACAGCGTAAGCCCAAAGCCTACTCTTGTTCACTCAGACAAAAACATCAAAACCATATTAATCCCCAAAGTTACTTGAAAAGCAATCAAATGGAAACCAATTTGACCATAAATTTCATATATTGGAAAAAAAAAAAAAAAAAAGAAAGAAAAGCAATCAAAACAACAAATGTGCTTCTCAGTGTATAACTCCTAATTAGGAAGTATTATATAACATTCAAACAAATCAAGTTGTGAAATAAAAATAATGATGATTATTATTCTTAAAGGGGGAGTCTGGGTGGCTCAGTCGGTTAAGCGTCTGACTTCAGCTCAGGTTATGTTCTCATGGTTTGTGAGTTCAAGCCCTGCGTCAGGCTCTGTGCTGACAGCTCAGAGCCTGCAGTCTGCTTTGGATTCTGTGACTCCCTCTCTCTCTCTCTCTGCCCCTTCCCTGCTCATGCTCTCTCTCTCTCTCAAAAATAAATAAACATTAACAAAATTAAAGAATATATATTCTTAAAGCTAAAAATTTGGGCTTAGATTGTGATTCCTTATTGTACACCTGTCATCAATTAGAAGTCACCAATCAAAATCATTCTTCTCTTCCACTGTGCAACTAAACTGGACAGTAGACATTTCTTAGTCAATTTACATTCTCCAAACAAAAACAAGGACAAAAATTACCATTTGCCGCCATAGTTTTCAGTGAGAATAGCAATCATTCTTTCCACTGACCCCAAGATGGCTCTATGGACAATCACCGGCCTTTTCTTATCATCACCATCATGGCTAGGTAGAAAAAAAAATGTTTTACTTTATATATATATATATATATATATATATATATATATATATATATATTCCTTTATAATCCCCTAAAAATGAATATTCAGAGCAGACACCAGAAACTCACCTTACAAATGTAAGATTAAATCTGATGGGCAACTGAAAATCCAACTGGATTGTTGCACACTGGTGGTACCGACCAATTGCATCTTTAATCTGTATATCAATCTAAGAAGTAGAGACTGGGTTATTTTAAGATGCTGTCTACATTAAAGCTGAACAGTAGTTGTAACAAGGCTGGCTGGCTTTCTCTCTTTTTCTTTTTCTTTCTTTTCTCCCTCCCTGCTTTCTTTCTTTCTTAACTTATTTTAAAGTAATCTCTTCTTCACTCCAAAATAAACATCACATTACTCAAATAGACTTTCATACTGACCTTTGGACCATAAAAAGCTCCATCTCCAGGATTTAACTCCCACTTTTCACCAAATTCATTCAGACTGTTTTCAAGTTGCTAAGGACAAAGCAAAATCATTTTTATTTTTGTTCATCCGCAACTTCCCTTCTTCCAGCCTAATTTGAGACTAAAAATACTGTAATTACTTTCATGAATCCCTCCTATTCTCTGCGTTAGAATTTGGTCCACCTAAAATACACAAATTTCCTCTTTTCTGAGAAATACTGACATACATCACTGTATAAGTTTCAGAAGCATAGCACAATGGTTTGATTTACATAGGCTGTAAAATGATTACCATATTAGATTTAGTGAACATCCATCATCTCATACAGATACAATAAAAAGAGAAAAGAAAAAAATGTTCTCCTTGTGATGAGAACTCTAGGATTTACTCTCTTAACAACCTTCCTGTATATCATACAGAAGTGTTAGTAGCTACAGTCATCACAATGTATATTATATTCCTAGTATCAGTTTATCTTATAACTGGAAGTTTTTATCTTTTGACCAACTTCCTCCCATTTCCTTTTACAAGTTATAGCTCAATGACTGAAAAAAATATTCAACCATTTCTAATATAAAATCATACATAAAAAAAACCTAGTTTACTCAACCTATGAACCATTTCACTTTTCTCTTTTGCTTTTTATCCATTTAAAGAGGCCTGGGTTTCTTGGAGCAAGTTCATTTCAGTCAAATAGCATTCAAGCATGCTGAAAAACACACTTACTTTCTCAGCTTGATTCCATACTTCAATATCTCCAAGGAACTTTTCTGGGCGAGTAGACAGGTTCAGTTTAAAAGAGAATCCAAATATGCTATATACTGTACGTAGAAAATCCAAACAACCTTTTATTTCATCCTCAATCTTAAAAGAAACAAAAACAAAATAGACATTGGTAATTTTTCCTTTTCTTCACAATTCTTTCAGAATATTTCATCCCAGAGTCTCAGAATACCTGCTCTATGGCACAGAATATGTGGGCATCATCCTGTTGGAATCTTCGTACCCTCGTGAGTCCCGTGAGTGCTCCTGACAACTCATTCCTATGAAGTACCCCAAAATCGGCTACCCGGAGAGGCAACTCTCGCCAGGATCTTGGCCGATGATCAAACATGAGGCTAAAGAAAACAGAAAATTAAAACCCACTGATATTTACTTTCACAAGAATAAAACTGCTTTTCTAAAATATGAAAGGCTGTCCAAACAGGCAACATTTCTTAAATTCTGGACTTCATACCACAATGTAAGCATCAATAAAACAGCAAATAAATTATAGTAGGACCATTCACAACCAAGAGAGAGAATAAAAATTTATTCCCAAGAGTCTGGACTCAAATCCTTGTACTCAATATTTCCATTCATTTGAGGACTGCCTTTAATGATCATTAAAAAAAAAAAAAAAAAAAAAATCTTAGCTTCATACAAATCATTTAACATACTGGAAACTAAAGACTGTGCTTTCCTGTCACTCCCAAAACTGCTTCAGTCTAAAGGTACTTCAGCAACGTTAGAGAATCTGGGAGAACTAAGAAGAAACCCAGTCAGCTCCCTGACTTACAACCCAGTTCCCTTATGGAGATTCCACTCTCCCCTCACCCTTGAGGCCTTGCTGCCAGGACCTGTAGGCACCGAGCTACCTACTCTTCCCCTGATCACTCTACCCAACTTTCAAGGCTAGAAAGTGAAAACAGTTGCAAAGCAAGGAAGATTTCTCAGTTCGTTAGCAGATTTTAACAGAACATGTTTAAGAAAGAAAAAAAAAATCTAGAGAATCTGCTATGTCTACATTCAATCTCTCTTTTATATTCTGCCTGTTCACTGCTATTACCCCAGTGCCGTTCTTGAATGTCTACATATCTGAGCATCTAACTGGACATGGAGAATATTATAATATCACAGAATGGTTGTATTTAAATATTCTTCTGATTCCATAATTTGCTTTCAACAAAAATTCTTTCGAAGGAGGGAGAGCAATCCCAGACACATTGTATCATGGGAAAATCTTTGCTAGAAAGTCAAAGCTGCTCAATACCAGTGTCCTGGGCAGTTCATGGGTTTCAGAGCAAACAGCTCCTTCTCCACCTCAAAGGAGAACATGTTCTCACTATAGTGCTGCCAGTGGCCCGAGGTCACCCAGAGTCGGCTGTTGTAGATGTTTGGGGTGACCACTTCCTGAAATCCTCGTTTCCGATACTCACTCTGTTAGAAAACAAATGCAATACACATGAAGGAAACAGAAGTTTATACTTCTGGTGGGAGTAAAATATAAAGAGCAATTTTATACTATCTAGTGAAGTTCAAGATGCACACATGCTGTAATCTAGAAATTCCACTTGGAGGTATATACCGAAGAAGAAACTCCTGCACACGTTCCTAAGGAGGCCTATCAAAACAATGATTTGTAATATGAGAAAATTAGAACTTACATCAGTGTCCACCAAGAAAGGAATGGGCACAGTGTGGCAGGTATAGAGAATAGTAAGTAACAAGTGAAACTAAACTGGATTTAAAAAATCCTAATGCCGACCGAGACACAATGAGACTTTGCATATGTCAATTTGAACTACACAGACACAGAACTTAGGGTACATGTATATAGGGCACGTATTAAATAACACGGATCCATGCTAACTTCAAATACTGATCTCTTCTATGCAAGGAGGGAAACGGATCAGAAAGGGTCCCAAACGGGAGCTTTTTGCTTTACTCTGTATTAGTTTACTGTAATAAAAAAATCTGAAGCAAATATGTACCAATGTACATATGTGGTAAATTAGGTGGTGAGTATGCAGATGTTGTTAGTATTATTCTCTATAAACCTATGCTTGAAAAGACTTCTTATTTTATAAAGAATAAAAAAGCAGTGTAAAGATTAACTTGTTTTTTGGAGGAAAACACAAACAAATGGTCAAAGAGCATATCGAGCTCCTGGGTAAAGGGCTTCAGGTCCCACCTCAAGCTCACCAGCCTCTCTGTTGTGTACATACCAATGTACATGGACAAAATCACATACGAGGAAAAAGGAACGTTTTAAAACATTTCGTGAAAACTCAGACTTGCGATTTTACTCTTTTAAATATTTCTTCTCAAATACAAGATTATCTTTCTTTTTAGCAGACCTTATTTAATTAAATCAACTTATATCCTAAATTTACAGAAGAAAATAATGAATATGGTTTACCCTGATGAATTCAATAAGTGTATTATAAATGTATGCTCCTTTCGGCAGGAAAAAGCAACTTCCAGGGCTGAGTTCATGAAAGAAATACAGTTCTTGGTCCTGAGTAAAAGAAAAGCAAAAGAATGTTTATACACGCATGTAACATCAACATAAACTTCTGGGCTCCTGAGTTCAGATTACAACTGTGGTATCTGGCATTTTAATGTGTGCCATTCCTGAATCAAAGAAAACGTGTCAACATTTCTGGTATACTCAGGAGGATAGAATTGCCGCTGATTTACAACTTAGCACAAGTACATTCTCCGCATGTTCTATTCCTAAATCCAGTCAAGTTTACCCAAGAATGACATGGAGCAGGGGTCTTAGTTCTCTTTATTATCCAGTGGGAGTTCTCACAGTTTTAATTCCTCAAAGCTCCAAGATGTGACTATTGTTTCTTTTTCTTTTTTAAAGTAGGAGTGGCAAGAAGAAGACTAGAAAGAGGACAGTGATAATGAAAGAGGAGATGTAGACGAAGGTGGCTGCCCCTGGGTTTGGTGAAAGAAGCACACCCTCCTACCTTCTTGCCTCTCCCCCCGAAAATGCCCAGGATCCTTGGAGAGGCCACCCCCAGCCCCGCAACTGTTGGTGCTTCCTTACCACTGGAATTTTTTTCAGGCCCTCAAGGGAGCAGAGTAGTGGATGGCACAGAGTGAACACAATTTTAGAAAGGAATATTTTAACCAAATATAACTTCCAGTCCAGAGAACAGTCGGGTCGAGGAATAATAAAGGAAATGACACTGTGGTACCCACCAGTGACTTGCTATGTCACCTTGGGCAACAAGAAGATTCACTTTAGGGGAAATCAGTTTCCACATCTTTAAAGTAAGTCAGTGAGACCAGGAAACTTTCAAAGCATCTCCCAGCTGTATAAAACATCGCTGTAGGGGCGCCTAGGTGGCTCAGTCGGTTGAGCGTCCGACTTCAGCTCAGGTCACGATCTCACGGTTCGTGAGTTCGAGCCCCGCGTCAGGCTCTGGGCTGATGGCTCAGAGCCTGGAGCCTGCTTCTGATTCTGTGTCTCCCTCTCTCTCTGACCCTCCCCCGTTCATGCTCTGTCTCTCTCTGTCTCAAAAATAAACATTAAAAAAAAAAACAATTAAAAAAAAAAACCAAAAAACATCGCTGTACTGCCTTTTACAGAAAACTGTAGGTCGTCAGCATTTGTTCTCAATAAAAGGAGTACTTAAAATGAGTATTTGTGTAGTACCGAGCACACCCTAGAAAGATAATGTGGATAGTAAACAATAAGTAAGATAACAGTAAGATAATCAGGAAGTAATTTATGGATTATATAGGACACAGTATAAAAACTACTGGAAATAACCACAACATCTTTTCCAAAGGAAATTCTTAATACAGCGAAGTTTCAAATGAAAATAAAGAAAATTCAGTCTAGAAACATTATTCTTTTTTAACATACCCTTCCAATTTTCCTATGATCTCGGTTTTTAGCTTCCTCTTGGAACTTCTCCCATTCTTTCAACATTTTAGGATCCGGGAATGAAATGCCATAGATTCTCTGGAGAGTCTCCATATCTGCTTTGCCTTCCCAGTATGTGGAGGAATTCTGAAAGCAAAGATAAATCATGAAACAATACTCAAACCTGTTAATATCTCGCTTATTTTCAGTTAGATGTTATTTCTCATAGTCGCCTAGGAGTCAAATTCGTAATAGTCGTTACGACAAAAAAGTGGTATAAAAAGTGCACACTTAGCAAACATCTCACAGTTGCTCTGAGTACAAAGCTGGCTGTTTAATTCCCTCAAAAATAACTCCCTCTCAATTACCCACTCAAACCACAACTCCATGAATGAAACGCAAGGACATCTCCCATAATATGATTAAACAAAAATGGAAAACCAACAAAAAATATCTTGAAATGACTCAATTATTCTTATGATATTTAAAGTGCATTTGAATAATCACCCATAAAATATTTACCAACTGGTAAAAACTGTCAGGACTAGTTTGGTTAAAAAGTGCAAATAAAGTAATTATTAAACAAATGAAGGACAAAAGCACACATTAACAGTGAGCTTTAAAACTCTAGAAGTATGACTGTGTGATTTTTGTAAAGCCCCGAAAGCCCCCCATCCTCACGTGCTCTGCTGATGAATGGTGAGTCAGTCACTGTTGGAGACTTTCAGCTAAAAAGTAGATAGCAAGAGAAAAAAAAACCCACCCTTAAACATGCAACAGAAAAATAGGTAGAAAGAGAAACCAATAGAAGTTTAAACATATACCTACAGTAGATAAGTACATTTATATAGAGTCTTTAAGGTTACATTGCTTACTTTGTGTATTTTCAAAGTCTTAATTTTGCCAGTGTGTCTGACATGAGGACCCCGGCAGAGATCTATCAAGGGACCACACCTAGAGATAAAATGAAAGGAATTTTAACAAAGACTTAAAATGACATATACACCAGTTACACTTAAGGACACTTGATAGTCTCACCTATAGACTGTGGTAGTTGGAGTATTCACTTTTTCATTCAATATCCGGCATTTGAACTTGTTGTACTAAAAATAGGAAAAATTATTTTTTTTAAAAACCCTCCTTTAATTTTTACCTCTGAACACTACAGCTGAAACATAACTTGAATACATCTTACTGAAGCATTATAGGAAAATAAATATGTCAATACTTCATGTTTTACAAATATTGTTACATTTTTATCAAGAACAGAACCGGCTTCAACTTAGTACACTAAACCCCTGTGTGACAACTTAAAGTAACAATAATAAGTGATATAAAAGTGGAGGCCATACATTACATCTCAATTTACCTTAAACATTTCTAGTAAAGTTTCTTTCTTAACTTCCAGTCTTTCAAAAGCTTGCTTTTCTTTAATGATTTTCTTACACAAAGCCTCCAAAGAAGAGAAATCATTGCTGGACACACCCCTGAAGGAAAAGGAAGTGTAATTAATCTCATTCCACTCTATTCTACTCACATGATAGGTTGGAGGAATGTTTCTTTAAAAAAAGTGAAGAGTTTTAATAAAAAAAAAACACTTGCATCATATATTAGAATCTTAAACTAGGTATCATTATCATTTTTATATTTTATATTTTCAGTGGCTTCTATCTTGATCATCATGGAGACTATGCCCACTACTGCACCCTCCCTCCACTTCTATGACCTGCTTATTTTATTTCCCAACATAGTTTAGGGCTATACTTCTGTCTACAACAGAGTTTTCATAAATTACTACCACCTCAAAAGTTACTACAAGACTTCAAGTTTTCATAGTGGAAATACTTGTTGACTATTAAGCAATAAGCTTGATATCATTCCTTCTTTCTTGAGAACTCTTTAAAAATAATGTATGGACCCTTAGTAATTCAGAATTTATTTTTCTTTATTCAGTTCAATAACTCACCCTTCTTCAAGGTACATGTCATAATAGAATCCATTTTCTATTGGTGGACCATAACATAAACAACCACCATAGACTCTTTCCATGGCTTCACCCATTATGTGAGCGCTTGAATGCCAATATACCTGAAAATACAAAGAAAAATGGGATGGTTGGAGTCTGAGCATATATGTTGTAAATTAATATAGCTGCCTTGAAAAAGATATTTAAAATTTACTATAAATAAACCCAAGACATAAAAAAATCTAAATTTATAAATGTATAAACAGTGGTATGATTCTATGCAGAGCCAAAATAATTTAAAAGGATTCTAATTACTAAGTTGCATTTGTACCTTAGGAATCATCTGGCTTAGTCATTTTCAAACTAATTAAATTCAAATTAGCATCATTAATTTAAATCGGATGGATTCTGTTACCTGAAAACAACTGCCACTCACAATGTCACTGTCTTATTGACCATAATTGCTCAGAATCTTTTCAGTCAATGTGCCCATACCCCACAACCTATGTCCTATCCTGTGACCTTCACTAAGTCGTGGAACACCACTTAAAAATTACACTTTCTTTTTCTTTATTGGCTTCAAAAAACTAAGGTGCTAGAACTTGTCCCCACAACACAACTATAAAACACAAGGACAAATATATGGATGCTGAAAACAGATGGCAGTACAGCTAACCCTTGAACAATGCAGGGGTTAGAGATGCTGGCCTTCAGTATAGTCAAAAATCTTAGTACAATTCACGACTCTCCAAAAACGTAACTACTAACAGCCTGAAGCTGCCTGACCAGCCTGACCAGAAGCTTTACTAATAACATAAACAGTCAATTAACACATATTTTGTATGGTATATATATCATACACTGTCTTCTTACAATAAAGCTAGAAAAAAATATTAAGAAAATCATATGGAAAATACATTTATTTCATCAAAAAATACTCACAGATATTTATTTATAGAAAATCAATCCATATATTAGTAGACCCATGCAGTTCAAACCCATGTTCAAGGGTCATCTATACTTGGCTTTTAAGGTGGTCAGATGAGTCAGAATATACCCAAAGCTATACTTTCAAGATTTATTTGTAAGGTACCAAAATGATTTTTTTAAATTAACTTTATTTATTTATTTTGAGAGAGACAGAAAACATAAGTGGGGAAAGGCAGAGAAAGAGGGAGAGATTAGAGAATCCCAAGCATGCTTTATCCTGCCAGCATGGATCCTGATATAGGGTTTGAACCCATGAACTGCGAGACCATGACCTGGGCCGAAGTCAGGCACTTAACTGACTAAGCCACCCAGGCACCCCCAAAAATGATTTTCATAAAAAACGTAAGGAATTCAGAATACATCTGAAAAGCATTAATACATATACATAAGTAAACTATCATAATAAAACAAAATATTTTATTTCCCTTTATATGGTATGCCATCAAGGAGAAATAAGAAAACCATGACATCAAATACAGGTTGATTTTTATAGTGCTTCAGCAAATCTGCATTTTAAGATGAGGAAAATATGGAAATTCATTGTCCAATAGGGGAGTAGTTTAAGGAAATGTTCAATTTTATTTGTAAAATCTATACATCTTGCTTAAGTACTGACTGATAGAGTAGAACCAATTTTTACTTGCTTTACCAATTTTTAATAAAAATTTAATAAAAATCCCAGAACATATTTCCCACTGAAGTATCTAGTAATGAAGATAAATTTGTTCAAGTTCACTTTTTTTTTTTTTTTTTCAACGTTTTTTATTTATTTTTGGGACAGAGAGAGACAGAGCATGAACGGGAGAGGGGCAGAGAGAGAGGGAGACACAGAATCGGAAACAGGCTCCAGGCTCCGAGCCATCAGCCCAGAGCCTGACTCGGGGCTCGAACTCACGAACCGTGAGATCGTGACCTGGCTGAAGTCGGACGCTTAACCGACTGCGCCACCCAGGCGCCCCGTCAAGTTCACTTCTTAAATTTATGAAGCAAACTCTTTCACGATGCTCCCTAAATCAAAGACAAAATGAAGATTTCAAATATGACAATGAGACCAATAAGCTCTAAACCCACTGACAGTGCGAGCAGGAAGAGACCGGAAACGGGAACCTTGATCCTGAAATTCAGTGACTACTGAATAAAAACTTACTGCCTGAGCTTCCTCATCCTCAAATTTGAGAAGCTCCAAGGTACAATCTTCCTCCAGAGGACGGTCTAGGTCCCAAACAACTTGATTGACTTTAGCAATAACGGTGTTGTCAGCCAGGCCTTGACTTAAAAAATATACACACATGTATATATACATAAACAAAAGAATATAAAAAAGAATCTTCTGTAGCACAACACTTAATCTGAGAATAACACAAAAATAAACATTACATATATTCTATAATAACACATGTATTATTTATATTATAGTTTATGTATCATAGCTTTCTGAATTAAAATGGAAAAAGCAACAAACCCCTCCAAAATGTATCCAAGTGTAACTGGAGGATCCTGAAAATCCAGAACACTATTATTTCACATTTAATGCCTCTTATTTAAGCAGATATGACGACTGTGATAAACAAACAATTTTCAGTGGTTTGACTAATCTTTTAATTTCTCCAAATGAATTTTCCACAAAGCCAAGCTATTTAGACTCCAAAAAAGAAAAAGAGGGGCTACTGAGTAATCCTCTGCTTTTCCTCGTACTTGATATCTGTGATAGATCTTTTCTCTGTGAGGTAATGTTAACCTCAGAATAAATTCTGTAATGCCAAAGATGGTATGATTTATGACAAGCATATAGGCAAAATAAAGGACTATTCAATAAAACTTTTTTATAATATGGATTTAAAAAGTCAGCTAGACACACACCACAGAGTACACAACATAAAGGATCACCAAGTGGTCAAGACCACACGATGAGACCACACCAAGTGTAAGAGCCACAGGAATTCTGAGGCCTGGAAAGCAGCAAAGGTCAGACAGTCTGGACAGGCTTTGAGGATAAAGAAATGAGGGGCTGAAGGTTCAGAAGAACTAACAGAAGGATAATCATAAATTCCTAATGCAACTTTCAAATTCACTGAATTTCCCACAAATTACATCCAATGTTTTCTTTCCTTCTGAGATCATATAAAGTTTCAGAGACATACATGGGTTTGGCAGAGAGAAATATATTTTATCTTATTGGTGTAAAATAGTTTTCAGAAGATTAAAGAATTGATCAAAGGCAACTAATATTCTTTGTATTCTTTGGGGGAAAATGGCTTTTATTTTAGGGTCCAAAATGGTGTCTTAAGATACTAAAGCAGAGTTACTTTGAAAATGTAGATATGCAGAGACCATATTAGATCATTTCAGTTTTCCAAAGGGATAAAGTAATCTAAACTTTCAGATTTAAAACAAAACTTCAAAGAAAAACCTTCTAAAGCAAATGGAGCGTGCATTTTTTTTTTGTACTCACAACTGATCATCCAAACCTTTCAACTGTTACCCATGCTATAATTTTTCACACAATAGCAAGAATTTATCCTGGGCTTTTGTAAAAATGTCATAAACACCCTCACTTGCAGATCAGTGACTTAACTCTAGCCCTAAAGCTCATCAACGCTTTACGTAAACTTTTGCAGTTCTCAAAAAAAATATTTTCTTAATTGGTTATTTGACAAATTACAATGTAATCTGGAGGACGACGCTGTAGAATGTAGAGAATAGGTTCCTGAACTAAAGCTTGAGCTTGAATTTTATTTTAAATAAATTTTTTTAATGTTTTATTTATTCTTGAGAGAGACAGCATGAGTGGGGGAAGACCAGAGTGAGAGTGACACAGAATCCGAAGCAGGCTCCAGGGTCTGAGCTGTCAGCACAGTCAGAAGCTCAACCAACTGAGCCACCCAGGTGCCCCAGGAGCTTGAATTTTAATACCAATACGGCTACAATATCAGCGTGAAACAATGGAGGAATAACTTAATCAAAATGCCCTTGAAAATTATCTCTAAAATGAAAGGTTGAATGGGTATTTAGGAGTACACCCACTTATTTATGATTTCACATGGAAATCTGCTTGATATTATAATTTTCTTTCTTACTTTCCTTTGGAATAAGCTAGAAGTAGTTTAGGTAGAAGCAATGGTCAAATTAATGGAAACACTCCATTTTCTTTGTAAAAAGTACTAATCAGTGTCCATGGCACAATAAAGACTCATGGCTCATAGATCAACTGCTCATAGGCCACCAGCTGCATAGTGGGCTTACCAGTAATCAGCTAGGTTGGTTCCCAAACCTCTTTATGTATTTGTTCTTTTGGGCCTTAGGTTCAACAATATGAAATTGATGATAATCAACCATGTTTGACAATTACATGGTGACTGCATGTGGTTCAACTCAACATATAATGAAACAGTAAAAATAAATAGAAATAATTACATACTTAAATATAGGGTGAAGGATAGAGTGAATAAATATGTATTTATTTACATGTTTTAAATTAAAATGTTTAAGACAGAAATTGGCAAACTTTTTCTGTAAAGGGCTATATAAATATTTCAGACTGGGCCACACATGGTCTCTGTCACATATTCTTCTTAGTTTTCTTATTTTTTTTCAAGCCGCTTATGAACCATTCTTAGCTCTGGGGCTGTATAAAGCAGGTTTGTACAATACCTGGTATTATACATATGCATCAATTTATGCTTTCCTGTCTTTATCATTTCGTATAAATTGACCAACTATTGATCCCATCATATCAGAAAAAGAAAGTTTGACTCTGTTACAAAGTATATATATCTAACTCTCAGTTATTTCTTCCCAACCCAATAAAAGTTTTTAACATCAAACATAGTCTATACATTATTTTCACATGTCTTTTATTAGTTTAACTTCTCAATGTCAGATGTTCTATCTTCATTTTTAACTTCAAAACAATTAAGTCAAAACAGGTGAAACACTGTCTACTCTCAGAAATTAAGTCTTGAGCATAAAACTCCACATCATTTTGATTTTTAAAAATCCCAAATAATATAAACATTAAAAACACAATAACATAAAAACATTATAAGGATAAAACTTGACAAGCTAAAAAAAGTTTAGTTACAAACAACAGAAGGTCAAGACAGGTGTAGTTTATACCTAATTCCACAAGCAATTTGATACGGTGTAGTTTTCCAGGATTCTGCTTTGACCTGTTTACCATCAGGAAGAGTGACTTTAATTGGCTTGCTATCTTTTTCTGCCTTTTCTGCCAGAATGGAATCATGTTCTGCCTTTAGTTTATTATACATCTCAAGACGTGTGTTAATATATTCAGGCCAAGGATTCAACTGTTAAGACAACAAATGAGGAAATAAATGATCAGTAAATACTTGCTTTCCTTTTTAGGAAAAGGGAAGAAATAATAAAAATAGACAATACAAAAATTATGATTACTAATTCAATATGGTAAATGGATTGTCCAAATCACCAAGCACTCACTTATCCTGCTGGAAATTAAGGTAAAAAAATGAACTAAATGCTGTCTTCTTATAATTTTTATTGTAATAATTTTTTTAAAAATAGAAAAGTATAAATAACAACAGACATGTGGGCTGTCAATATCTTAAATGGATAATTATTACCATTTGCTATTTGCATAAGGTGATTTTTTTTTTCCTTTTTAAGATATTCTCTTAAGGTCTCTTCTAACTAAATGACCTTACAAGTACAGCTCTAAACAATACTAGAAATAAAAAGTAGCTGGCTTTTCCATTTTGTTTCAATCTTGTTTAGGAATGGTCTGTGCAGCTGGTCAGACTATATGTCCACTTAACAATTCTTAACTAACCAACTATAAATTGATTTAACGTAAAGGCTCCCATTCAACGAAAATAGTTGCTGGATTCAAAGAGAAGAATAAAACCTGCATGTTGCCCTTAGAAGGGAGATAAGACAAGTACATAAATGATGGGAGCACAGAGGAGGAGGAAAGGTCCTGGACATCTCACTGTGAACTTTTTTCCAGACAGATCATTGGAAATATATATAATCACATTTTGTACTTAAAATACTTTATTCAGAAGAGTCCTTTAATTGTACCTTTTGTTTCCTATCTGCAGACTAATTCCCAAGGTGTGACGGAATACCATGTGCTACTGTATTCAAAGTATGAAAAACAAATGAGGAAACATACACGTTTTTCTACTTCTTTGCAAATTTTTAAAATTCACAACAATTTCTTCCACAGTAACAGTGGGATATAATGGACAAAATGTAAGATAAATGGTTAGATAGGGCTCTAAGCAACACTGAGAAGTTCTCGATCACCTACAAACTGACCCTTACGTAAATGAAAGCGCTATAAATTTAGCAACACAGCATTAATAAAAGCAGCTCTTTAAAGCCAGTTTACAGTTTACCGTGCTACAGTATACTTCTCAAAGGCCTGTTCCTTTGTGCTTCTGTATTCTGGTAGCTTTCTAAGGAGTCTCTAATAAAATGATGGCAATGACTAAAGCAAAAAAATGAAGCAGAGTTCACAGCAGTTCAACTCATAAAGTAGGAAGACAGGTTTAACTGCCTCCTAAAGTAGAATACCCAGAAACCGAGTTGATTCTGGGATGACTTTTGAAATGCCACCTCTTTTTAGTGTGAGCTGGGGGAACTGTAACCGTTTTCTTTACAATGGAGAAGACTCAAGATCTGTCTGGCTTATAACCAAACCCTAGTGACAAGTCCTCATGGAAATAATGTGAAGGGTCAAGGAATTGGGGCTTCTTTGGTTTCTGCTGCATTCAGTGTAAACTCAAACATCAAATCTCTACCCTGTAACATCTCACTGAATGAAATGATCAGACTGCTGGCATCCACTCTGACAACTGAGTAATTATGAGGCCCCTTCTTTCCAACTTTTTTTGTCTGATTTTCGTAATCTAACCCCACAGATTATCTTGCTATCGTACTTCAATGCTGTTTTCCTTTTTCAATTGCAAATAGCTTCAAATCTTTTTCCCCTCTCAGACTTTCCTAATTTTCTTCCTGAGTGTGCCATCTCACACTTGTGCCATCTCACAACCTCATGTAAACCATTAGAATCTTACAAAATATAAGTCTGAGCTCCTACCACCTTTCAATCTTTGATAACAGAGCTCTAAAACATTTACCTCTGCTCGACCTCCATCTCCAGATCCTTCTTTGTTCTTCTTCTTGCCTCCTTCCTTTCGCTGCTCCTCCCCGGCACCTATCTATACAAGCAAATAAGAAATAAGATTTTATATTTTAGTCTAGTTTGACACCACTCCATGCTGCACCCAGAAAAGTTTTGAGGATATTATTTTAGCATGTATTTAAAAAAAAGAGCAGGAAATCTGACTTCGAAAGACTAAAAAATTTCACCACTATCAAAGACAAAATAACTGGCAATAAGGACAAATCTTTTTTTTTTTTTTTTAATGTTTATTTATTGTTGAGAGAGAGAGAGAGAGAGAGAGAGAGAGAGAGAAAGAGACAGTGTGAGCAGGGGAAGTGCAGAGAGAGAGGGAGACACAGAATCCTAAACAGGCAGTCAGCATAGAGCCCGATGCAAGGCTCGAACTCATAAACTGGGAGATCATGATCCGAGCCAAAATCGGATGCAACTGAGCCACCCAGGCGCCCCAGGACAAAGCCTTAAAAAGAGAGAGGAGTTACTTGATAATGTTCAATTCCTCAAATTTCGTTTATTTTGCTTGTTCCTGTGACTCTCGCTTCAGGTTTGCCTGAACATATACTCAATATATAGCCACAAAAAAAGCATGCAATTTTAGTATAAGCATGCAGTAACAGGATTTGCAGAAAAAAAAAAGTCTAACGCAATATATCCATCCATCTCACAAGTACTACCAAGACACTGTACTCATAGGATTTTAACCCTAGGAAAAAAGCAAACATAAGACCCAAATCCTGAAGATGAGGGATGTTATTAAATATCCCGTAATTCCCAGGTAAGCCTCCCCAAATAAAGAATTATCCAGTCCACATTGTGCAAACTTAATCTCTTTAGGGAAAAGTGAGGTACACACATGTGAGAAATTTCCAGGGGAAGAAAGAATACAGCTGTAGCACTATGATTAGATGTCAAATAAGTTAGGACAACTGACTTTAAAGGATGAAGAAGATTTCAATAGGCTGTATTTTGAGAATGGAGGAAATAAATTGTTGGAAATTGAGAGAGAGAGAGAGAGAAAAAGAGAGAGAGAATAAGAAAAAATGAGAGAAAGAGAGAGAGAATGAGAAAACCAGGCTGACTAAAACAGATTGTTTTAGGGGGCACCTGGGTGGCTCAATAGGTTAAGCATCTGACTCTTGATTTCAGCTCAGGTCATGATTTCAGGGTTCACGAGTTTAAACCCCACATGGGATTCTCTCTCCCTTCCTTTCTGTCACGCACCTGCTCCTGTGTGTTCTCTTTCAAAATAAATAAATAAAATAAACTTAACAACAACATTGTTTTAGGAAATCATGCCGGTTAAGACAAACTAGGGCTCAAACAGAAGCATGCACTGAAAGTTATGGGGTTACCATAAGGAATGTGGACTTTGATTAGAAGTACATGAAGGCATAGAAAGTTTTAAAGTAGTAAGTCCTGTGTAAAAATAACCAATGTAGAGTTGGTTTATACTGGTGGTTATCAGCCAGAAGCAATTTTGCTCTCTAGCAGACCCCTGGCAATGTCGACTGACATTTTTGGTTTTCACAACTGGGAGGTGCAATTGGCATATAGTGGGTGGAGACCAGGGATATTATTAAACATCCCATAATGCACAGGTCAGCCTCCCCAAACAAAGAATTATCCAGTCCACAATGTCAGGAAACTCTGAAATGCATTATGGGATACTGTGAAGGGTATCTTCACAGAAATGAATTACTTCACTGTGATTGCTCACACAGAAACACCCTAAAGCAAATTGCACTACACCAAGTTTTGCGATTTACTAAGTTTCTCCACAAACTATCACATCTAGTTCTCAGCAACCCTGTGAGATTGCTATTATTATCATTCCCATTCAACAGGTAAGATTAAATTGGAAAAGGCTAGATGCTTTTTCTAGGTTCACACATTAAGTAACAGCAAAGACACCCGTGCAGGTGTTGACAGTGGTCAACTCTAAGGAGGGAAGTGATCATCAGAGTCTTTTGAGAAGTTTGAGGATAGAACTGGGAATATGAAGGGGAGACTTTATTACAGTCTTGTATACATTTGTGGTCTTTGATTTTTTTCTAACAATTTTATTGAGATATTTTCCTACAGCATACAATTTATCTAAAGTATACAATTCAATGGTTTTAATGTATTCACTTAACTATCACTACAATGAATTTTAAAACATTTTCATCACCCCAAAAGGAAACCCTGTACTCATTAGTGGTCACTCCATTTTCCCTTCTCCCCATTAGTTGGCAACCACTTTTGTAGACAAAGAGATCTACTTTGTCTCTATATATCTACCTATTCTGGGCACTTCATATAAACGGAAGCATACAATGTTGTTTTTTGTGACTGGTTTCTTTCACTTAGCATGATTTCAAGATCATTCACATTACACATCAGTACTTCATTCTTTTTTCACTGCCAAATAATATTCCATTGTTCATTCATTTAACAGCTGGACATTTTTGGTGATTCTTTTAAATCTTATAAAATGTATTACTTGTGTAATTTAAAAAATAAACTAAATTTAAAAACGATGACTTCTAAATTCAGGCTGAGCTAAAACTTCCCCCACTCTGGGATTCTGGATTTCATAAAGTTTTAAGGTTAATTTATAGTCAAGAGATAAATAATGAACATACCTTAAGTCTATTCTAACCAATAAAGTACTAACCAACAGGGTTAAAAGACTCTGTATGCCTTTGCTATACTATAGAAATGATGTAACTAATCAGTATTTCTGGTAAGAAGAGGAATAAAAGTTAATTACAGATCTTCTGTGCAGGTGTAAAATGAAGAATGAGACACTTCTACTTAGCTGATTATATGTTTTTGGTTTTGGTCATATGGGTATTTGCCAAACAAATAGGAGTCGTGGAAAAGAGGGAGAGAATTAACACAAAAGTTTTCCATGTTCTAAATACCTCTCTTTTTACAAATGAGAATATTGGCCCAAGGAATATAAAGTATTTTGCCCATTTGTATACAGCTAATAAGTAGCAGAGCCAGGACATTAAAACAGGTTTCTCTAGAACTCTGAGGTCCATTCCATCTTTACTACAATTAGGAAGATGTTGGGCAACTGTTCTCTATTTCTTTTTTTTAATTTTTGTTTGTTTATTTTTGGGAGAGAGAGAGAAAGAGACAGAGAGAAGCAAGGCTTGAGCAGAGGAGGGGTAGAGAGAGGGAGGGAGACACAGAATCCAAAGCAGGCTCCCGGCTCTGAGCTGTCAGCACAGAGCCCGATGTGGGGCTCAAACTCAAGGACAGTGAGATCATGACCTAAGCTGAAGTCGGATGCTCAACTGACTGAGCCACCCAGGCGCCCCAACTGTTCTCTATTTCTAACGAAAACAGAACAAAAATATGTGACTTTATGTATCGTGTATTTACATATAATCAATCTAAAATTTCAACCTAAAAGTTAGAACAAGGACTTTGAAGGGAAGCTACAGAATTATTTTCCTCAGAGATATATAGGAGTTGAAGGAAAAGTATCTACAGAGTGTAGTTTAATTAAATTCCATCCCAGAGACTGGGACAGCTGGGCTAGGTATGTCCTGGGAGTCCAATAGTTTGATGGAGTATCTGTCCCTGACTCATACCCCGGCAGGTGATGGGAGGCAGGACAGCACTAGAGTTATGAGCATTGGCTACAGAATATTGGGTTTAGCAAGGTACTTAGTGTTCTTTGCCTGTTTCCTCATCTGATAATGAAGACAATAAGAAAACCCAGTTCATAGTTATTATAAGGATTGAAATAGTTGAGTTAATGCATAATATAGTATCAGACTCACAGCACTCAATAAAAATTAGGTATTGTATAGTTACTATTATTATGGAAGGAAGGAATAATATGAAGAATAATAATATTAAGAATGGCATAGCATAGTATTTGTGGACATAGAAAGTTGCTGACTATAGACTGTTAAGCAAAAAAAGTAAACAAGTTACAAAACAATAAAGATATAATTTTTTAGTGAAAAAATATAGATGGAGAAAACTCTACGGTTTGGCAGCATTTATCACCTTAAATTTAATTCATATAGTTTAGAATGCATTTTTCCCATTCTATCCTGGACTTAGAGGACATCTTCATTTTACTGATGAGAAAACTGTGACTTTTACAGTTTTCCTATCAGAGATAGGAAGATTTATCCTATCAGAGAGTTAGGGCTGAGGCTGCTTTAGCTTAAGACATCACCACTTCTCACTTGGCCTACTGCAATGGCCTCCTGCTTGTGGCCCGACCTCTTTCCAACACACCTTCCATCCCAATGCCACAGTGATCTTTAAAACTACTCTAAGAGCTGTAGGTCCCCCTTTAGGCTTATCCCTTGCAAAAAACCTTACAGATACTTCTCGGTGTGCCTTTTCACTGCCCTTGCTACCTTTACCTGGAAAGCACTGCCCTGCCAGGCTTACCTGGTGAACTTAGACTCATTCTTCCAAACTGAACTCAAACAAGCCCTTCCTTCCTAAACAGAGTTAGGCTCTTTCTCTCTATAATCCCAGAGGGTTGATCACAGTGCACAATGACTGTTTTCCTGCCTCACACACCAGGCTTTGAAGCTTTTAGTGACAGGCACTGGGTCCTTTTCACCTTCCTAGCTGCATCTCCCAGCAGTGCCTGGCAGAATAAATACCTGACATTTGTTGGCCATAAAAAAGCTTGACCTGGTGGTGTGAAAGTGACCTGGGAATTGTTCCTAAGCAATGGATGACATCGAAGGCCTACAGCAGGAGGTAGGGCAAGGGTATAACCTCGCTATGGTTTGTCAGCTGGGGTCATACAGCTTCCATCACTTATTATAAATCACCCAAACTTGAGTCAGGTGGGACACATTTCGGAGCCTCGGTTTTTCCCTTCCTTAAACCGAAGCTCTTAGCCCTACAGGGTTTTAGGATTAAATGAGGTTCTCAAATGCTCTTCCGGCCTAACGTGAGTCAAAAACATTACTCTGGGAGCCCCGAGTCCTAGATTCTAATTCTCTCTAGGCTTCTAATTAGATGTTTGGCTCTAAGCTAGGCACTCACTCAGGGTCTCAGTTTCTTCATCTGCAAAAAGAGGATGGACCCAGAAATGACCTGCAAGGCCCTACCCTACTTTATGAATGTACGATCTGTCCCCCAAAGAGGCTCTGACTCAACCAGGAACTCCATCGTCCCCCTCGGGTCTCGCCGCCCCCACACGGCAGGGGCTGCTTCCTCCTTCCCGCCTGGTCGGACACCGTGGACAGCAAGCAGCCTCCGGGTCCCACTCAGTTCGCTCACCGGCTTCTCCTCGCCTCCCATATTCCCTGAAGGGCTTCTGTCCTTCTCCTCCGACATCTACAGATCACGAAAGGAAGACGGAACCCAACAGTGACGGTCTGGAGGAGAGGAGAACCGAGGCCGGTCAGAGACGGGCTGAGGCTCCGAGAACACTGCGCTTGCGCCACGTGGCCCGGAAAGGACCAGCTGATGCAATCTGAAAGCGCCCATGCCCCGCTTCCCAATCCTCTGGGAGAATGGGCAGCCAATCGACAACGGGGGAAGGCGGGCCCTCGCCTCTAAACCAATGGAGAAATTTGTTGGGTGACAGCCCATTAGGAAACCAAGCTGCGGCGGTCTGCAAGACGGATCCGCCGGAGCTGAACCCGTACTCTCTGCGGGCTCTGGATTTAACCCCTCCCTGAGCCAAGAAGTCTTCAAAGTACTTGCTTTTTCACGTACGCAGACTTGGCCTATTAGTCAAGGACCTTCTCAGCCACCGTAGCGGGTGGGAGGGGCTTGACCTGAGCCTCCGGGAAGTCTGCAGCGACTTGAATACTCTCCCTGTCACTGGGACGAATTCCGGAATAGAGTCCAGGTTTCCTAAGGCTTCTTCTCTGCCTGACCTCGCGTGACTGCCGAATTCTGAGGCCGTCCCAGGGATCTGTCTCTGTAGTGGTGAATGGTGCTCTCCTCATGGTAGTCCAGGCTTCCTAAGACCCACGCCTTAATGATCCAAGGACCGGCGCCTTTCTTTGGACATGCCTTAATACATACTTCCGCCAATCTGTAATGCGTCAGAGAGCATTTCCTTGGGCCCATGAAAATACAATGAAACCTTTACTTAAGGAAATAAACACCCTGACTCCACGGATCTGGCGCATAAGCCCCAGTGTTTGGAATCGATCGGGCTTATTTTTATTTATTTTACCAGCCAATTTAAAACAGTTACTAAATTGAAATCAGAAGTGCACTGAGCTCATTCATAGTTTATGTATTTCATCACCTTGTTGTGTGGATTATATTTTCTAAACGTTAATCCTCGACAATCTGCCACCTAGAGAGTCTTCCTTCCACAAAGAAAAACAGCTTTCTTTTTTTTTTTAATTTTTTTTTTCAACGTTTATTTATTTTTGGGACAGAGAGAGACAGAGCATGAACGGGGGAGGGGCAGAGAGAGAGGGAGACACAGAATCAGAAACAGGCTCCAGGCTCCGAGCCATCAGCCCAGAGCCCAACGCGGGGCTCGAACTCCCGGACCGGGAGATCGTGACCTGGCTGAAGTCGGACGCTTAACCGACTGCGCCACCCAGGCGCCCGAAAAACAGCTTTCTAACCCCGCATTTTGTTTTTCACGTGGCGCCAGATAGTCTTCAAATACAAATGTGATCATGGCAACATTCTGCTCAAAACTATTTATGTGGTTTTTCAGTTACTCTTAGAATAAATATAGTTACGGCTTTGAAGGCCTCTGATTGCCCAACTTTCTCGCCCCTTCACTATACACTGAACTGTAGTTACAGTAAGCTTTTTTCCCTTAGTTCTCCCACAATTTTTTTTTTTTTGTACGTGCGGAGATTATTCTCCCCATCCTCCGTCCCTGTCTACCCCCACACACCCTTTACCTGTTGAGACCGTACTTATTTGTCAGATCTCAAGAACCATTTACTTAGAGGAACTATTTCTTGACCACCCTTAACTGGATGGAGCAAGTCTCTATGTTACATTTGCTGGTAGTTTCATGTAGCTCTCAGTAGCACCTATCAGTTCAATTTCACAATTAAAAAATTATTCTTATTGTCTCCTAGATTGAAAACTTCAGGAAGCACAACTTGTGCATTTTTTTGCCAGCATCTAGCAGATGTAAGCCTGGCACACAGTTTTTCAATAAATGTTAAGGGCATTAATAAGTGTTGAGACAAACCTTATTTGAAAAATTACCTCTTAATTTGTATGGTGAAAGAAAGAGGCCAAACTCCCTAAACTAACTAGCTCTAGGAGGTTTATAATAAGAATAGATTATTGGTAGTACTTGGTGGGTATTCTCCTTAAGAAGGTCCAGGAATGGGGTGCCTGGGTGGCTCAGTTGGTTAAGCATCTGACTTGGGCTGAGGCCATGATCTCATGGTTTGTGAGTTGGAGCCCCACATCAAGCTCTGTGATGGCAGCTTAGACCCTGGAGCTTGCTTCAGATTCTGTGTCTCTCTCTCTGCCCCTCCCCCACTCATGCCCTTTCTCTCAAAAGTGAATAAAAGGTTAAAAAAAAAAAAAAGTTAAAAAAAAAGAAGTTCCAGGAGTTATATAGAACTTTAATAGGCTTAAGCAGACCAATCTGATTTATTTTTAAATTAGAATGAGAATTAACAAGATTTTACTTTCCAGTCTAAAACAATTTAGGTATGCTCATTGTATATATTTGTCTGAATTGTATCCTAATTTTAAGTAAGGATAACAAGGACCAGAAGATTGGGAGATTACTGAATTTGCTAGAGGTAGAATAGTATAGACTAACAATTGCAAATTCCTCTTACTGCTGTGCAACTTGGCCTCTAGCAGCTTCTTTTAATCCCCTATTCTCATTCAACCTCAGAACAGTCCTGGTGAAAGGATGGTAAAAAGGAAAGAGCAGAAGGCTTTTCTGAAAGATTGAATGTGCTACAGGAATGTAGGAGAAGCTGTAAAAATTAGCTCCCAGTGTGGGAACCTCTCAGGGAGATAGCCCAATGGCACAGTGCCCTCTGGTGTTCTCCCCATCATATGTGCATTTAGGGGCTAAGCAAAGATAATGGGAGCTTCCAACAAGCCCAGATTTAGAGCACAACATGTTGTTTTTCAACTTTTATCTATTTACTAAGAAGAAAACTGTTGATTGACATCCAGTGTTGTAATCTATGCCTTCTAACCTGGGTACTTTTTAGGACAGTGACTCTCAACAGCTCTACCTTGAGAAGTGAAACAAAATTATTTATGAACTGTAACAAATAGTGCTACAAATAACAGAAGATTGCACATAATCAACTTTTTAAAAATATGAATTAAAGAAGATTCAAAATTATCTAATAATCTTTTATTCATCCATGTAAAAACATTTTTTAAAAAGGAAGTACAAAGAGTATGCAACAATGGAAGATATGCCTGGCAAGTTCTGCTTTGGTGATAGTATATTTCAGAAAAACACTCAGCTGGGATGTGGCCAGGTAAGTATAAATATGATCACATGAAGAATGGGGAGAGGTGCTCTTTTTGTTGCAAGAAATAGTCACTTGGTGATTTTGACAAATGGGGAATTTATTCTAAAACTACATGAAGTAGAAAAGGAACAGGAATCTCCTCTATGTAGCCAGGCCACAAGGGTTGCAGGGAAAACTGAACAATCGGGCCTCATGTGAGACTGCAGGGACTGTAGTTTGATGGTTAATCAAAATCCAAGGTCCTCTCTAGTAACAAGAAGTTGTGACTTTGAGCTCTAGTACTCCACTATTAGCATGAATGTGTTAATCTTGTCTCTTGCTCCTCCTCCTTTTACCAGCTGACCAATTTACTTTATATATCATGGCTCAAATTCCCAAGGAGGAGAACCAGAGAGGCTGTCTAATTACCAAGCCACATTATCATAAGTTACAGGCCAGCTTATGGGTTGATTGGTTGTTCCTTAAAGTCAGGTGCTTCCCGTAGTCTACTCAGCAGTGGCTGAGGGACTAGTCATATGGTATAGCCATCAGGGTACAGGGACCAGATACTTTCTTCAGTATGGAGTGTAGGCACCTTTAGATGGGGATGCTGAGCATGACAGGTGCTATGAGTAATATCTCTAAGGCAAAATGTGTTTGTGATTCATTTGGCAATATCTTCACTATAAATAAATTTTGGTGCTATTTCACTTAAGTTTTTGTGGGAGTTATTTTGTGAAGAGAGGAGGCAGGGATGCTGAACTTCTAACAGTATGTAACAGAAATCGTTTCATGAATGCACTTTGGAAAATGTGACACTACACTTACAAAGTGTTCATTATTACAGTAAAAATTACCCATCAATCACACTTGGAGTGACAGTGCTTTCCAAATAAATCTTGGCTTATGTTTTAGTGTAAGATCTTTAGAGCTATCAGATATGTGGTCCCTACTGATGTGGATTTTTTTCCTTTTAATTTCCTTACAATTAATCTAAAAAATATGATTAAAATTGAGAATTCCATTAGAAATGACACCAATGATCATGCACGTTCATACCATACAAAATACATCTGTATAGATAATAGCACAGAAGATAATGCTGATGCAATTTTAGAAGATGATGTTCATTCTGGGCACAGGTATAATAACTGTCAACTTGAAACTCACCCACTAATTCTTGGAGTACTTTGCACCAGTGTTTCTGGTTTCCCTGTCAAATCTATCCAAATGTTCTTAGGGCACTTCCAATGACACTGTCAATCTTTGGTAGATAGTTCCAAAATAGCCTAACTATACCTTGAAGAGGGTACTCTCTATGGTATTTGAATCCTTGTTTCTTATAAGTGAGTTATTCTAGTTTGTTTAGAGACCTTGCTTTCCATCCTCTGTTAGATTTGATTTCAGTGGATCTCAGTTATTGTTCTAATCTAATAACATTGAACCCCTCCCCCCCCCGCTTTCTCCTACCTTTTTAAAAAAAATTTTTTTTTAATTTCTTTTATGTTTATTTATTTTTGAGGCAGAGAGAAACAGATCATGAATGGGGGAAGGGGCAGAGAGAGAGGGAGACACAGAATCCGAAGCAGGCTCCAGGCTCTGAGCTGTCAGCACAGAGCCCGACGTGGGGCTCAAACCCATGAACCGTGAGTTCATGACCTGAGCTGAAGTTGGACGCCTAACCAACTGAGCCACCCAGGTGCCCCTAAAAAAATTTTTTTTAATGTTCATTCATTATTGAGAGACAGAGAGAGAGCATGAGCATGGGAGGGGCAGAGAGAGGAGGAGACACAGAATACAAATCAGGCTCCAGGCTCCGAGCTGTCAGCACAGAGCCCGATGCAGGGCTCAAACTCACAAACCAGGAGATCATGAGCTGAGTCGTAGTCAGACACTTAACCGACTGAGCCACTCAGGTGCCTCTCTCCTACCTTTTTGGAGAATATCTTTCTGTACTACATTTTGAAGTTACTCCATTTTATATGTATTTATTCTTTTCTTAAAGATATAATTTTTCCTCTCTTTCCTCTGATATAATAATTTTTAAGGGAACCTCGGCTTCCTCCAGCATAATCAGGCTTTCTCCTTTTATTTTGCTTTCAGTTGTCCAGTGCTCATTTTTAATAAGTAAAACAAGCATATTTTCCAAGCTACCCTAGTTTCTCCTGGATCTCCTAAGATACCTGCTTCCTGAGACTGAGAATTCATATACATATCTTTTTAAAAATTTAATTACTTTCTTTACCTTTGGATTTGCAATACTTTAATTGAATGTTTTCTCCACTTCAGTCCCGCAGAAGATCATATTCTCTCTATAATAAAGGCCTGTGTTCTTTTTTTGTTGTTGTCAATAACACCTACCAATTTTTTTTTAAATTTTCTTAACTCTCAAGAACCTACTTAAAGCCATGTGACTTATCAAACTTCTGAACAAACCAGAAAAGTAAAAAAAAAAAGTTAGTTTCCTCAGGCTTCCCCCTTTGCCTTTAAATATAGTTCCAAAACCATGCAAGTAGGCATGGAATTTGGTGCAGTTGATCTAGCTCTGGATACCTAGATATAGTACTAAAACTAGAACTAGTAACTACCACACAGCACTACTCCATAGCCCATGTGTATCTTAGCTGCCGTTGTACTTCATCATTCTGCACATTGGCTGAAAAACACTGTGAAAGAACAAATATTGTGTTGTTTTTTTTTTTTTTTTTACAATACCTAACAGAATACCCCAGCCTAGTGTTTAGTGCAAGGAAAAACTGACACAGACATTCTTGGAGGCCCATACAACCTGCTTATAAGGATAGGTGCCTGGCTTGCTCCAGTGAAATGCCAATTACAACGACTGCAAAAAATCAGCTTCTGGTTACAATATAAACAACTGCAAAACTATTCAGGAATTTTCAGTTGTTAAGCATAGCCATGGTTAAAAATTAAATTGTATTAAGTGCAGTGTGGTATCCTGAATTGGATTCTGGTACAGGAAAAAAAAATTAGTGAAAAAGACTGATGAAATTCAAATAAAGTCTGGAATTTATTTTGTATATTGCACTAGTGTCAATATCTTAGCTTTCATAAATGTACCACAGGCACGTAGGATGATAATATTAGAGGGAGCTGGGTGAAGGGCATATGGGAACTCTGTACTGTCTTTGCAACTCTTATGTAATTATAAAGTTATTTCAAAATAAAAAGTTTAGAAATTTTATTTTAAAATAATTTTACATTTTGGCTACATACACACATATGTTTATAATTTATAGTTATTATATAAACTTATAATTAAATATATTTTAAAAGGTAATATATTAAAAACTTACTACTTCCTAATTATTTTACTACATTAAATATTTTCTATGTTCTTGAGCTCATTTTTGTCTATTTTATCAGTGTGGTAAAATACTGTATATACTGCATATCTGTTCCTAACTCAGCATTCAGACATTAGTAGCTTGAAATTAGCCATAGTGGGAATATTTATACCTCAGAACTGGCAAATCCTACAAATCAGGGCTTATTGTTTTCCCAGGGAGCTGGTTGTTAAACATTTACCAGTATACCATTGGGTATATGCCCTAAATTTTTGCCAGTATATAGGGCCTTTAACTCCATGCCCAGAATTCATAAGTTGAAGGACAAAGGAGAGATGTTTCTCATTATTAGCCCTTAATAACTCATCTGAAGAATTTTTGCTTCTCATTCTTATACCTGTGGGCTGGATCATTTTGAAGGTCCTAGTCCCTAAGAGGGTACAGTCATGATTCAGATGAGTTGGTTGGGACTGCCTCCTGGCCTTTGGGGGCTCCATTGGCTGCTGTACCTACAGGCAGAATTAAAGATTGCTGTTCAGGTCAGAATGACTGATCCTGATTAGTAGAGGGCACATAGGTTTCTGGTACATAAAGGAGGATTTTGTCAGGAATCCAGAATATTGACGAGCCATTTTATAGTACTTCCTTACCTTATGTTTTACTCACTGGAAAACCCAATAAAGGCAAGGAAGGAAGGTTTGGGTCATCTACTTTCACCTAGTGGTAAAGAATCCTATCCAGCCAAATTCCAACAAATGCTAAGTTAACTTGAATAGATGCTATAAAAAGGAAGCTATGCTGGATTGGCTACATAATGTGTAGAACCCAGGGCAAAATAAAAATGTGAGGCCCCTTGCTCAAATATTATCAAGAACTTCAGTATATCAATAGGAGAGTATTAACTAATTCAGAGAGCCCTTCTGAATTCAGGGCTCCATTTGGCCACACAGGAAATACACCTATGAAGCTGGTTCTGGTGCTATGATTACCAACTTAGTTTTTATGATCAGGAAGAAGTATGGATTGTAGCAATTATGTTTTACATCACTTCTTTCTTTTTTCCCCCTTCACTTGACTTTTCCTTCTTTCACATATGAAGAATACCAGGGGTAGCTAACATTTAGGTATCGTGAGGGAATATTATTGAACCAACATTGCTCCGTGATGCGGTACAGTCTTAGGGGATTTCATATGTCTTTTGTGTTAGGGACATAAACTTTTCATATGGAGGAGAGACTAGAGAAGCTGTTGAGGGGGAAAAGGTTTGTCCTGTATCCATAGACTTATGGGTCATTAGTTTCTTGTTGCCTCCAATTTATGGGACCCTCAACAGGAGATGGGAGGGCAGAGAACAAATCCATGGTATTTATTCCACCAGCACTTCCATGAGAGGAGGTTGACTTGGCCAGCTGATGTTTTACTGCTAAAGGTCACTGCTGATGTCAGGGCACTTCTTTCTACACAACTCTTTCCTTGTAGGTTCCAGTACAGCTGGCTTTTTTCACCCTTCCTGGCCTAGGAGTGGTTACAGATTTCCCACTATTACTGGCCCCAGGTTCTCTACACCTCGACTATCTTTTTATAACCTGCTGTAAATAAATACTTTAAATTACTCTAATTCAAGTTTGCCATCTGTTCTCTGGTGGGACCCTATGTGATGTATTTGTTTTTCATCTATAAAATAAGGATAAGAATAACACATGATTCTGGAACTTGTTGAGATAGTTAAATGAAAGTAGATGTATGAAAAGTACTTTGCAAACTCTAAAAGGCTCTACAAGTGAATTATGTTTGGGGAAATGAATGTTCTAGCTAATTACCCTCTCAGACTTATTCTAGGTTCATTAGGAACTATACTGATATATCCCTCTGAATTAATCTTCACTTTTGTCCTATCTCTTCTCTGCTGGGAACCTTACAATGGTCTTTCATTGCCTGGAGCAATGGACGTCTTTATCCTAGCATTAAAACATCTTCACAGCTTGGATCCTAATCGCTTTCCAGTTTATGTTTCTTCTCTGCCCTTTAACTTTCAGTGAAATAGAGGTACCCCAGGAACACTGACATATTGTTTTTCTGTGTCCTGGCCTATGCTCACTTGGTCATGTACTTACCACTCAGATCCATCTAATCATTGCCATCTCTCAAAGCCTAGCATAAGACTTTAGCAAACTCATAGTTACAGTGTATTTCTAGAGCACATATTGGTACACAGTTCTCTTGAAATCGAGAAAATATTGAAGACCTTAATATGCCTCATGGCAGTTGAGAGGCACATTTTCAGTATCTCACCTCACCCTTTTTCTAAGCAGGCCTATAGGACCAGTGTGCGTCCCATTACTCATAAGGTTCCAGAAGCCACTTTCTTTCCAGAGACTTTTCTCCCTCCAAGATAGATAGAGATGGGATTCTTCTCACCAGTCAGGGGCCCTCTATCTGCTGGATAGTCATTTACATATCAAGGGTGTTAACAAAAATCCAACTGAGTAAATTTGAAGATTTAATAGGTTTTATTAAGCTATTCATGAATCTGGCATCATCCCATCTAGCAAGTAGAGGGGAGCTTCCAGAGGAGTAGAACAAAATGGAAAAGGTTTTATGGGAAGAATGGTGGGACAAGAAGTCATTAGCAAAAAGAAATGTTTCAACCAAGGTTACTTTCCCTGAGAGCAGGGGTGGGAGTCTGTGGGGTGGGGGGCCTGGGGGTCTTATCATCAGATTACCTCATCATCCTTTGGGGGATGGAAGGGGCCTGCCTGGCAGATGACCTCATTGGGGCTGACCAGAAAATTCCTGATTGTTCTGTTAAAACTACATTTCTGAAGGAGGTTGAAACTGCAATTAGATTAAGTATTAAGCCCTGGTTTGGGGATTTGGTGTAGCATAAGTGACTCCATCTTGGGCCTGTGTTTTTCTTTTTAACGGGTTCCAGTCTAGATGTCTTTCACTTAATATATGTGTTCAAGGTAGAAATCTCATCTTAATAACAGCAACTACTTTTGAGCAACTCATTTAATCCTCTTAATTATTCTGCATAGTAGTTCATCATGGAGGAAACAGATTTAGGAGAGTTAAGTGGTTTGTTCATTATTCAGTTAGTAAAATCAGGGCTAGGAATGGACCACAGGTCTATTTGTCTCCAAAATTTGTGTTTCTTCCTCTCACAAACTCCATTACCCCAACATTAAGTTATTTCCTGGCAACAATAGATGATCATATGAAAGCATATGAAGGCACTTCTGTTTCATTTTGATCTTAGTGTTTGTATCTTTTATCATTTTTAGTTTTTATTTTAATGTTTAAGAATATTGTCTCCATATTATTTATAAAGCTAACTGAAGACAGAAATGTTGTTTTATGTCACTGTATTAGTCATTGCACCTTTACCAAGGGTTGAATACATAGCATGTGTTTACCATATTTTTATTGGTTAATTGTTCCAGAAAGGTTTTCAAGGACAAATAGGTTATGTTACCTGTTTTCTTTATATATATATGCGTATATATATATATATATATATATATATATATATATATATACACATATATACATATATATATATGGACTTAGATCATAATTGTAATTTTTCTTTGCTGAATGACAATCTTGCAAGTGAAGAGTAATCTCAGCACATGGAAAACAACAAAACAAAACTGAAAGATGTTTAAAATTGTGTGTCTGTAAGGGCCCACATAGAAATGGGGTAGTGGTAAAAGAAAGTCCTGGACAGAAAGGCAGAATTTAGAAATAATGGCCAATATATAAAGAGTTCAGACTTTTTACCAGGAGCAATGAAGAACAGTAAGAAGGAATGGGCCTATCAGATTTGTTTTAGGATTGTCACTCTGTCCCATAGAGTGTGGATTGTCGTGGTATGGAGTGGAGGCAGAAGGAAGTGGTCTTCCTTATTTGGGATCTAGCTTTACTTCCTTACCTTCTCCACACCTCCCTGTACTAGCCAGGATGCCTAATCCTGTTAATTAATGGGAAATTGGGTTTCCACTCTACAATGGGTATGGGGAAGATTATGTTTAGGACCCAGAGAATCACTAGAGTACCTCATAATACTGCCATGACAAATAGTCCTGTTCAATGTAAAACTGTGGCAGTCCAATAAAGACAAGGTCAGCAAAGGCTTATATACCATGGAAATAAATTATTTGGATATCCCTACCAATTAAAGAATCCAGCTGAGATGCTATCAGAGGGTAAAGGGACTTTGAAGTAAGTGGGGGAAGAAGACAGCCATGATTACCAGCTTTAGGCTGGTGAGCAGCTATAGAAGTAGGGATTGTAGCAGCTGTGCTAGATATTATTTAACTTTCTTTTTATCATTGTTTCCACCCTTCCTTATAATATGAAGAATAACGAAGCTGGCTAACATTTAGTTTTCAGGTGAGAACGTGAATGAATGGGTATCAATCAGAATAAAATGGTTGCTATGTATTGGTGACACAAAGTTTTTAATTTGAATTAAGGACAAGAATGCATTCCTCAAGATCTACTTCCTACTCTTCCCCTGGGTCTGACTTGGAGACTGACTATTATAGACTGAATGTTTGTGTCTCCCCAACAATTCATATGTGGCAATCCTAGCCACCAATATGATGGTATTAGGAAGTGAGACCTTTGGGTGGTGATTATGTCTTGAGAGTGGAGGCCTCGTGAATGGAATCGTTGTCCTCATAGAAAGGATTGCAAAGAACTCTCTCACCCCTTCCGCCATGACACAGCATGCAGACAGCCATCTATGAACCAGGAAATGGCTCTTACCAGACATCACATCTGCTGGTGCCTTGATCTTGGATTTCCCAGCCTCCAGAACTGTGAGAAGTTAATTTCTATGTTTATATGCCACCCGGTCCATGGCATTTTATGGTGGCAATATGAGCAAATTAGACAATACCCTTATAAAATAGACTGTAGAGAGCTCTTTTACTCCTTCCACCATGTGAGAATAAAGCATGATGACAGCCATCTATGAACCAGGAAGCAGCTCTCACTACACATCAAATCTTCTGGTGCCTTGATCTTGGACTTCTCAGCCTCCAACTACGAGAAATAAATTTCTGTTGTTTATAAGCCGCCTACCTACTCTATGGTATTCTGTTATAGCAGCCTGAATGGATTCAGACACTGACCTTCATCAAATGATCCTCTTGCTTTCTCAGTGCCCATTGGATTTTGTCGATGAGAAGCACCAGAAGGTGATCAGTAGGAGCGAGGGGCTGGGGCGCTTGGGTGGCTCAGTCACTTAAGCATCCAACTTTGGTTCAGGTCATGATCTTACCCTTCGTGGGCTCAAGCCCTGCATTGGGCTCTGTGCTGACAGCTCAGAGCCTGGAGCCTGCTTCAGATTCTTGTGTCTCCCTCTCTTTCTACCCCTATTTCACTCATGCTCTGTCTCCTTCAAAAATAAATAAACATTTTTAAAAATTTTAAAGAAGAAGCAAAGGGAGTGAAATGAATATATTTATTTCTCATTTGCTTTCTTTTAGGGTCTTCATGGCCTGGCTGCATCCCTTGATTGAATGTCATAGCCCTCATTAGGCTGTCCTTCCTAAGCAGCTCTCTGAATCCAGTGGTTAGAGAAATGCTCCCTCCAAATACCCCTTCAGGAGTAAAGGTGGTATTATTAGTACGAAGTAGTGCACTATCTCCTGAGCTTTCCCTATATCATGCTCATATCTTTGGAAATAGTCCTTTTATTAAAGTTTCTTCAAAATTACCCAGTTTGTGAATTCCAGCTGTTCTTGCCAGGATCCCGGTAATACATGAAGCTTGGAGTTAAGCTGACTTAAGTTAAGCCAGGTTTTATTTTATTGTATTTTTTTGAAATGAACATAACCTCAATATTTTATTGTCTTCAAAATGTAACAAATATGAAGCTTAGAACTGGATCACTTGGCCCTTTCTCTTCTTATCTCCTTCCAGCTCAAAATGCTTGCATCACTTAATAGCCAGCATTCTCTTAGATCTGTAGTTGGGCTCAACACATTCAAGCCTCAGCATAATCTTCTTTGTAGTTTTAGCCTTTTTCTGGAAAGTAGGCTTAGTTTGCCCTCCATAGCCACTCTGCTTCCTGTCATAACGCCTCTTTCCCTCGGCATAAAGAAAATCTTTGCCTTTCTCGTACTGTGTCACTTTGGTGCTTGCCACACTTCTTGCAGAAAGTCCAGTGGGTTTTAGCAACATTCACCATGGCTGCGCGAAGGCTATCTGCATGGAAAGAAACAGCAAGTTAAGCTAGGTTTTAAACAGTAGTTACCACAGTGCCCTCTTGGGGTAGGAGGGTGGGTTCAATGCCTGGTGTCTGACACCCAGGGCTTAGAGACACTGGTCTAGAGACACAGCTCAGGCATTGATTCTTTACTTTTTAACTCATAGTTTTCTGCTTAATTTTGTCAGAGAAGAACCAATTGAGTTCTTCTAGAAACTAAAGCTCAAGTTTGATGCACACAAGAAATCATAGGCTCCTTGCCTCCTAGGAATTTGAATTTGAATAGCTTTTTGGAAGTTCTGGACCTCCTCTCCAAAGGGCATGCTTTCCTCTAAAGTGAGTTGTAAATTTGTAAATGTGTGTAATTTGTCTTTGGTGTTTCTTCCTTCTCATTTCTTTGTGGGGTACCTCTGCCATTCCCTGAAGGTACTCAGGAACCTCACATTCTTCTACGCACTTTTCTCCATGAAAACCAGCTTCCAGGAAAGGTTCTGAATTCATTTTCACTAAATAAATGACTGTTTAACTTTGATATGTTATCTCACTCAGATAGCACAATCTTTTGTCTAAAGCAGGGTTTTTCTCAACCTCAGCACTATTGACATTTTGAGCCAAAATAATTCTTTGTTGGGGAGGGGGCTGTTCTATGCATTGTAGGATGCTTAGCTGTATCCCTGGCAGCAACACACAAGATTCCAGTAACATCCTTCTGGTTATGACAACCAAAAGTGTCTCCAGACATTGCCAAATGTCTTGTGGGGGCAAAATCACACCCAACTGAGAACACTGGTCTGAAAGGATGAACTTCCACCTGTGCATGTCTTTGGACATGATCAAATCTAAAGGAAAATTGTGTATTAAGGTAATAATCTGGAAATGCTTTTGAAAATGTAGACTTTGAGTGCTTATTGGTAAAGGACCACCTGTTCTAAGCTATTCTGGTTTTCTAACCGAATGACACCACCAGCTCATTTTTATTTCAAACAAATCTGTGCGCACACACACACAATCTGCACATATCCATGTTTTTCCTTAATGTTTATTACCTAGTGATGCAATTATGACGACTTGTGATTATGAATGAAAACGTATTTTCTGTTTTGTATAGGATATATGGGTGATTAACATATATGTCTTTGAAATATCCTCTGTATTAAGGTTCTCCAGAGAAACAGAACTAATAGGATGTGTGTGTGTGTGTGTGTGTGTGTGTGTGTGTGTGTGTGGAGAGAGAGAGAGAGAGAGATTGATTTGTTATCAGAATATCAGGAATTGGCTTACGTAATTATGGAGGTTAAGTCCCAACATCTGCAGTCAGCAAGCTGGAAATCTAGGAAAGTAGTGGTGTAAGTTCTAGTCTGAAAGCCAGAAGATCTTCTGACCCAAGAGGAGCTGATATTTCAGTTGGAGTCTGAAGGCAGGAAAAGACCGATGTTCTAGCTCAAATAAATCAGGCAAGAGGAGTTCCCTCTAACTCAACCTTTTTGTTCTGTTCAGGCCTTCAATTGATTAGATGAGGCCCACACACATTAGGGAGAGTAATCTGCTTTACTCAGTCTACTCATTGAAATGTTTTTCTTACTTAGAAACGTGCTCACAGACACAACCCCCGAAATGTTTTACTGATGTCTAGGCACCGCATGGCCTAGTCAAGTTGGCACACAAAATTAACTATTACACCTTCCCATTGAATTTTTGGATAATCCTAATTCATCTTCTCAAGAATTGCCTTAGCAGGGTTGATACTGGGATTTCAATCTGAGCCACTGAGCTAGTTTGAGGACCTATGTAGTTGGCTCAGTTCTTCTCAGCTTGCAGGGTCAATTAAAGTGGAGCCCTTTGGTGGTATAACCTTTCTGGAACCAAATAGACCATGGTGGAACATTTATGCTTTCCCCTAGCCATAGTGACTCCCTATGTTTGGCAACTTTTTCTGAAAGAGCCAGATAGTATATATTGTAGGTTTGCAGGCCAATACAGTATTTATTGCAACTACTCAACTCTGTCACTGTAGTGCAGAAGCAGCTATAGACACTATGTAAACAAATGGACTAGCAGTGTTCCAATATTTTATTTACAAAAAAAAACAGGTGGCTGGTCTGTGGACTATAGTTTACTGACTCCTGGCCTAGAGCATTGTTCTCATCTGTATGGGTTACTGGCACTTCTGTATTTCAATGTACAAAAAAAGGAAAAAAGATAATGAAATTTCTCAAGCTAAATTTTGTAACGTCCAGACCCAGAAGTGGCATATAATCACTTCTATTCATGTTCCATTGGTCCAATCTTAGCTACATAGCTTCTAGGGAGGCTGGGAAATTCAGTCTCTACCTGGATAGTCACGTACCTCACTTAATTTCTGTTAGGAAGAACAGATTTTAGTGGGAAACTAGCAGCCACAGCCACATGAGATGAACCACTTAGGAGGCAATTCTGCAAATTACATAATAAGTCTCTCCCTATTGCAAGTTTTATTTAATTAGGAAATTCTTTTTTCTTCATTTGAAATAATTCTCATAAAATATTTTCTGAGGATGTTATATATAACTAAATAGTTATACACAATTTAGACCTTATACACATTAAGAAATATTCACTAAGTGCTTGCTTTGTTCTTTTTTTAAAAAAAAAATTTTAGGGGCATCTGGGTAGCTCGGTTGAGTGTCTGACTTCGGCTCAGGTAGTGATCTCATGGTCCATGAGTTCAAGTCCTACATCAGGCTCTGTGCTGACAGCTCGGAGCCTGGAGCCTGCTTCAGAATCTGTGTCTCCCTCTCTCTGACCCCCCCCCGCCCCCCGTCAAAAATAAACATTAAAAAAAAAAGAATCATCTTTAAAAAAATGTTTTAAAGTTTATTTTTGAGAGAGAGGGAGTGCGTGTGTGCAAAAGTGGGGGAGTGGCAGAAACAGAGAGAAAGAGAGAGAGAGAGAGAGAGAGAGAGAGAGAGAGAGAAACACAGAATCCCAAGCAGGCTCCAGGCTCTGAGCTGTCAACACAGAGCCCAATGCAGGGCTTGAACCCACGAACCATGAGATCATGACCTGAGCTGAAGTAGGACACTTAACCAACTGAGCCACCCAGGGGCCCTGCTTTGTTCTAAGCTATTCTGTGATTTGTACCTTTGGGAAGTTCACAATATGCTTAAAGAAATAAAATATCTCAACATAGAGGCTATCAATAAATATTCAATTATGGAATCAGGTAATGCATTCTATAGGCATTTGGAGAAAGAGGAAGAGATAATTCATATTTCATATCTAGGATATGGCTTTCTATTCACATCAAGTGATACTGTTGCCTTGTTTTACATGGAAACAGTTGGGAACTAAATTTTAAAGACTTGTCCTCAATTGCTTTTTGAGCCACATATTTTAGTGTTATCAGCACTTATTTTCAAGGGACAGAAGCCCATTTAAGATAGTTTAAGCAAAAAGAAAATGCATGGCCAGATTCAGGGTATTTGAAAATGCCAGGCCACTGTCTCTATCTCTGTTTTCCTTCATCTGCTCTCTCTTTTTAGGGGAGCTTTTTCCATGTGGCAGGAAGAATGGCCACTGACTATTCCAAGTCTGTGTCATCTTTAAACATGTATAGCTCAAGATTCCAGACAAAGAGGAGGCATCTTTCCCAGTGGCTTCAGCAGAAAAGTCCCCAAACCAGTCACTTTGGTTAGGGAGAAGACAAAGTGATACTGGCCAGCCCTAGATCATGAACTTCTGGGGCTGAGAAAGACTCGGTCAGCCCCATCTGAGTGATGTGGAATAGAGACAGGTAGTTTTCCAAAAGAGAGTTGGGAAAAAATAGTTCAGTAAATTTGTCTTGTTTTTGGCCACACGTAAAATACAGTTACATTCTTATTTTATAAAATTACACACTCCTCAATGAATTTAAAAATAATGTATTGATGGTATGTTATTAAACCTTGAGTGATAGTTAGGTAGATAGATGAAAGATAATAGATTTGAGCCTGAATGATAGGTTCAGTATAACTCTAGGTGCTGGGGCTGCAAAAATGAGTGAGAACTGGGGTCCCTAGCCTCATGAAACTCATGACTAATGAATGGGGTCAGTTAAACATGTAAACAAACATTACAAAACAGTATGATAACCATCAACAGATAATGATCTTGCACAAAGGCATAAAATCTCCTTGGTCTTTTATGGTATTGTTTCTTGCCTTTGTTGGCTATTGTGGGGAACATAAAATTGTAAAACACAAACACACCAGATTTAGAGTCAGTAGACTTTGGGTAACATTTAGCTGTGTGTCTTTAAGCAAGGATATGGCCACTTTGGCCTCAGTTGTCATGAGTGTAAAGTGAGAGGTTTGAACTAGATGATTGTCTAGATTCATCTAGGTTGCAAAATTCTAAATATTTTAATGTATGAGATTGTAGTAATCAGTGATTACTGTAGTAATCAGGAATTCATTGGAATTGTTAGTCGGGATGTGTATAAACTAAGAAGCCACTAGATGTCGCTCTCTCATCGATTTTGTGCTATTCAGATCTTATTTTAAATTCCAGGATATCTGAGAGCTGAGTGGGACCTTAAAAATCATTTTTGTTCAATCATGTCAGTTAATTAAAAACAAAAACAGACTATTTGGACTAGATAGATAAAATGACTTAGTCAATTTCTTGACTTCTAGTCCAGGGGACTTTCCTCTCTTTAAACTGAACAATGCTTGGAAATGATGTTTTACATCAATTATCAACTTTGATAATGGTTTTTGTTTCTTTTTCTTCCTGAACTATTAATAAGAGCAATTTGGGGGCTAGATTGTACAAATTTCTATGACTTAAAATTATACCAATAACACTGGAACAAAAAAGTAACATTACTCAGAGATTACTACTTTGTCTTGTTTGAAAATAATTCACAGGAGAATGTAAGAAATTGGGTAGCTGTGAATGAAAATGGAAATCAAAATTCACAACCACCTGGCTTATCTGAAGTTTAGACTTTAGCAACCTGAGGTTTTCCTTTCTTAACATGGCCCTGAATAGAAAGTAAGTTGAAAAGGGCTTTCTTTGAAAAATGAAATCGCTTTAAGGTCTCTGCATCAAACCCATTAACATTAATTTCTATTATCATCCTTTGAACCTTATCTAACATGCAATTCTTTTCTTTTCTTTTTTTTTTTTCAACGTTTATTTATTTTTGGGACAGAGAGAGACAGAGCATGAACGGGGGAGGGGCAGAGAGAGAGGGAGACACAGAATCGGAAACAGGCTCCAGGCTCTGAGCCATCAGCCCAGAGCCTGATGCGGGGCTTGAACTCATGGACCGCGAGATCGTGACCTGGCTGAAGTCGGACGCTTAACCGACTGCGCCACCCAGGCGCCCCATAACATGCAATTCTTAATGAACATGATTCATAATGAACCATAATCTAATTCTTGGTTTAGATGAGTCTGCAGGATTTGAAACAGAAACGGAACTATATGAGGCAGGCCTATTAAAATAAGAAGCCACAGCAGATAGCCTGATTATAATAAGGGGAAAAAATGCTAGACTCAAAAAAAAATCAAAACTATATTATACATCTTTGTAAAATGATAAGATCTTTATGATGACAACCTTGTGGCTTCAAGAAAAGGTTAAATTAGGGGCAACTGGGTGGCTAGGTCGGTTAAGCGTCTGACAGGCTCAGGTCATGATCTCACTGCTCATGAGTTTGAGCCCCACATTGGGCTCTGTGCTGACAGCTCAAAGCCTGGAGCCTGCTTCAGATTCTGTCTCCCTCTCTCTGCCCCTCCCCTGCTTGTGTTCTCTCTCTCTCTCTGTGTGTCTCAAATATATATATGTAAAAATAAAACATTAAACATTTTTTAAAAAGTTAAAAAAATAAAAAAGAAAAGGTTAAATTACATTGCTATCCTTTGTGACATATAAGCTTTTTTTTTTTTTTTAAGTTGAAGTATAGTTGACACCTGTTATATTAGTTTCAGGTATACAAACAGTGATTGGAAGACTCTATAGGTTATGCTATGCTCACCATAAGTGAAGCTGCCATCTGTCACCATACAATACTATAACAATACCACTGATTGTATTCCCCATGCTGTGCCTTTTATTTCCATGACTTATTCATTCCATAACTGGAAACCTGTGTCCCCCACTCTCCTTCACCCATTTTGCCCATTCCCCTATCCTCCTCCCCTCTGGCAACCATCAGTTTGTTCTCTGTATTATGGGTCTGTTTCTACTTTGTTTTGTCTTTTAAATTCTACATATAAGCGAAACCATATAGGTTTGTCTTTCTCTCCAGACTTATTTCACTTAGCATAACACCCTCTGGGTTCTTCCATGTTGTTATAAATGACAAGATCTTATTTTTTATGGCTGAGTAATATTCCAGTGTGTGTGTGTGTGTGTGTGTGTGTATGTATCACATCTTCTTTGTCTATTCAACAATGGACACTTATGTTGCTTCCATATCTTAGCTGTTGTAAATAATGTTGCAATGAACAAAGGGTGTATATATTTTTTCAAATTAGTGTTTTAGTTTTTTTTTGTGGGGGTGGTAATACCTGGTAGTGAAATTACTAGATCTTATGATATTTCTATTTTTAATTTTTTGAAGAATGTCCATAGTGTTTTCCACAGTGGCTGCACCAGTTTACATTCCCACCAACAGTACATGAGGGTTCTCTTTTCTCTACAGCCATGCCAACATTGTTATGTGTTGTTGTTGTTGTTGTTGTTTTTTTTTTTTGATTACTAACCATTCTGACAGTTTAAGGTGATATCTCATTGTGATTTTGATTTGTATTTCCCTGATGATGAGTGATGTTGAGTGTCTTTTCATATGTCTGTTGACCATCTAAATGTCTTCTTTGGAAAAATGTCTATTTAAGTCCTCTGCCCATTTTTAATTGTGTTATTTGGTTTTTTTTTTTGTGTGTGTGTTGAGTTGTGTAAGTTCTTTATATGCTTTGGATATTAACCTCTTATTAGATGTATCATTTGCAAATATCTTCTCCATTTCAATAGGTTATCTTTTCCTCTTATTGACTGTTTACTTTGCTGTGCAAAAGCCTTTTATTTTGATGTAGTTCCAATAGTTTATTTTTGCTTTTGTTTGTCTTGCCTGAGGAAACATATCTAGAAAAGCGATGCTGTGGCCAATGCCAAAGTTATGGCCTACGTTTTCTTCTAGGAGTTTTGTGGTTTCAGGTTTCACATTTAGGTCTCTAATCCATTTTGAATGATTTTTGTGTTTGGTGTCCAAAGGAAGAAGTTTTACTTACATGGGAAAGTCATTTATGTAATGCTTATAAATGTGAAATCACAATAAATCCTTTTCTCAGGATGGGGGTGGGAATGGATCATGATATAAATAGTGAGTCTGTTAATACTGGCTTCATTTCCTGAGTAAACTGGGAATAATACTACTGCATAGGGGGCTGTGGGATGTTTGAAAGAGTGTAGAAAGTGGAAAATGCTATGTAATTGTAAGCTATCAAGATGATGACAATAAGGAGAAGTGAATGCATATACTCTCCCAAGAAAAGCTAAGAAAATTGAGGAGCACCCAATTTAAAAGACAGAAGAAACAGAAAAGAAGGCCATGGGTTAACTTCTCTGTCAGTGGTGAAGCAGCAGGACCGATCTACTTTCCAAAAGATAGAAAGCGATCATAGAGATTCTGCCTGGGATAGGAGAATGGTGACACTCTCCTATCACCATTCTATCCTATCCTGGGATAGGAGAATGGTGACATGCTCTTGTATCCTCATTTTTTTCCTGTTCAATTCCATCATGAAGGAACACCACATCAGGACCTGCATTTAGGCCATTTTGTTTTATTTTGTATCTGCCTTAGGTTGGACAAGTGGGGTGTTCTGCTGTTTTCCCTACTTTATGTGGTCAGGCTTCAATATTTTCCTTCCTCTTTTTAATCCTCTTGATGAACTTATACTTAAAAAATGAAAGTTGCTAGTTGTAGGAAGATTCCAGCTGGTTTCAATGAGGAAGCAAGACAAGTTGGCCATCACTTATGTCCAGATCTCTCATGCATGTGCTGATTGAGTTTTTATATTTCCTCAAGTCACCCTGTATTGTGCAAAGGTGTTATGATGTCAGAATCCAATAAATAACCAGAAAATGTGCTCTATTTCAATGTGGCAATTTCATATTCTCTTGTCTAAGACTGGAAAAAAATGCATTTCTTGCATATTTTGATTACATTATAGTGCTGCCAGTCATATTATTGTGTTAAGGTGGTATCAGCATTCCCATTATAAACTTTATCAGGCTTTTGTCCCTTGGCTGTAAAATTCTGCGTGAAGTCTGACAATTGCTTTCAATCCCAGAACCATTTAGGAAAGAAGAAAATAAGTTATCTTAAATTGAGTAAAAAGTTAAAGAATGTAAATAACACCAAAACCCTCCAATTGTTCAAATCTAGATGCTATTTTTCATCAACTCCAAACCATAAAGCACAATTTTTTTAACATTTTTTTTAACGTTTATTTATTTTTGAGACGGAGAGAGACAGAGCTTGAACGGGGGAGGGTCAGAGAGAGAGGGAGACACAGAATCCGAAACAGGCTCTGAGCTGTCAGCACAGAGCCCGATGCGGGGCTCGAACTCACGGACAGCAAGATCATGACCTGAGCCGAAGTAGGACGCTTAACCGACTGAGCCACCCAGGCACCCCAGGCACAATTTTTGAATTCAGTACATCTCTCCTGTATGACTTTGAGTATACTTTAGAAGTTCATTTTTAGATCAGAGAAGGACATTTTATCTCTACAAATAAACCAAGTCAACATCTGGGTGAGAAAATAATTCTATTTTTAAAAACATCCTTGTTTTTTGGGGGGCGCCTGGGTGGCTCAGACGGTAGGCCTCCGACTTCGACTCAGTTCATTATCTTGTGGCTCGTGAGTTCGAGCCCCGCATCAGGCTCTGTGCTGATGGCTCGGAGCCTGGAGCCTGCTTTGGATTCTGTGTGTCTCTCTCTCTCTGTTCCTCCCCCACTCACACTCTGTCTCTCTCTCAAAAATAAATAAACATTGAAAAAAAAATTTTTTAAAAATCCTTGTTTTTAACAAAGTTTTGTAAAGTTTACACAGTGGAAGGGCAGACAACATAAGGGCCCAAGAGGAACCATTTGTGTGTGTTCTCATGCTTTCTTCAACCTTTGAGATGAACCCACAGAAATCCTGTTTCAGTTGCCTTTTCTTTCAAGTTACTTGTGGATTTTTCCATTTTTAAAGTTTTAGTTCAAATTCTACTTTTTACTTTAATAGCAAGGGACTTCTGGGGGTAGAAGTGAACAGAACAGAGATGCACATCAAATTCACTTTATAAAAATGTCTCATTATAGCTTATCAGTAAGTGAGCCAGGATGTTGTGGAAGTAAAATGCTTTTTCAGTTGAACTGTCTTTCTGGAAAACTTTAATTTTTAGCTGCCAATTTGTCTGTACTTCTCAGTTTTTAATCTACTGGCTCAATGATAACTTGGGTGACCCTGAGGCTTTTGTTGAACTTACTTTCAGAGATTAGGGATCTAGTTGGGCACACTCCCCTGCTGGGTATATTTTCTGCTCTTACTGACTTCAAAGCAGACTGAGCACAGAGAGAGATAATAAGCATAGTGGAGACATCTGAGCCAAATTTGTGTCCAGAATATCGTGCCCAGGGTTCTTGGGATGAACTAGGCTATGTGTGACTTTTAATTACCTTCAAAGCTGTGAATAATAATAGTTGGTTTCAGTAAGTTAAATTTAAATTGAAAGCCAATCCGTTGATAAAATAGCAGATGTATTATGTGACCCTACACTAAATATGCTTCCTGAAAAAATGACTTCATTCAATATTCTACAAGCAGGGTAAGGAATATGGGATGGGAAAGGGGATGAGAAGCCATCACCACCTTGCTGGGTGAGTTTCACTAAGTTGCTACACTTCTCTGAAAGTCAGTTTATTTCTACATAAAAAAAACCAAGCTATCATAATAATAGTTGTTTTTTATAGTTTTGCAGGGATTGATTTTTTTTTTTCTGGAAAGGGCCTGATAGCAACTATTATCAGCTTTACAAACCACGTGGTCTCTGTCTCAAAAGCAGCCATTGGCACTATGTAAATGAATAGGTATAGCTGTGCTCTGACCCAACTTTATTTACAAAAAGTGGTGGCCTGCAGGCCATAGTTTGCTGACTCCTGGTTTAATGCATGCTTGTATACTTCTGTGCCAGGAAGGTATTAACTACTTTACTTATAGTAGTACACCTAATGAGCTAGATACTATTATTGTCATCAGTTTTTGGATGAAGAAGCCAAAGCTCAGAGAGGTTAATTCACTTCCCCAAGGACACAGTGCTAGTAAATAGCAGAGCTAAATTTTGGCATCAAGCCCACGTGCCTCGTCCTCACTCTTTTCTTTAGAGAGACTTGCCTTCTTACCTGAGAGATCTTCCACAAGGGAACTGCTGAGCCCCAGCAGTGTAGACTAGGGAATATGATCCAAATCTTAATAACTCCAACTGATGAGTGCCGCAAAATAGCATCAGATTAATTTGCCTCAGAACATATTTTCCAGATGATTCTTGGAATTTTGCTCAGTAATGTGGGTCAAAATAATTTTTTTTTCTGATATGCAATTATTCTTGTTTCACCCACATTTTAGCTTCAAGGGGAAGGATTCTCCTTCTCTATGCATGTATTTAATAATTTTTTCACTTGTTTTTCTCCCTTGAAAGCAAGAGAAGAACTATTAAGATGTACTATCTACTTAGTTCTGCATTTCTCTTTTTAAGTGGGAAAAACTCAAAGCATATTTTCTTTTATCCTGTAAGAGAAAAAAAATGGAAACAATGAGAAAGCCTTGGCAAGTACCATAGAGATGAATTGTAACTCAACATGAATGTCATTCCCATCCTCTTCTGTGATTTCACAACCATTGAAAGACTTGCATTTTTAACTGTATGGCATTTGTAATGTGGAAAAGTATATGCATTTTTACAATAAGGTTGTTGGATTGTTACTCAGGCAGAACAGCTCATTTGGCAAGGCTTAGAGGTATATTGAGAATCCAACTTGGTTTATCTCCATCAGGCAGGGGAGAGCTCCCCCAACATCTCATGTTTTCCAATTGGCTCTGCCTGGCTCCCAGGGCAGGCGGGGACTGAATAAGAAAACAGTAGAGTATTGACTGGAGAGTTCCCACATTTTCAGTGTGATAGAAGGAATCAGCTGTCAAATGTTTCTATAGATTGGCTGTGATCTGTGATGCCCTTCACAACTCTCCTTTTAGATTTCCCAGGAGATCTTATCAGAGGGCCTCTGAAAGGGAACATAGGCTTAAAGAAAGGTCTGTAATGTATCAAAGATTCCCAATGAACCTGACCTAAGCGGGGTGAACTTCTTCTTTTCAAAGGTTACCTCTTAACCAATCAGGGCTGGAAGGGCACAAACAGACCCTAAGGTCTGGACTTCTAAGACAAAGTACACATACATACCCATGCATGTATGTGTCCTTGCTGGGATGCCTGGGGCATCCTTTATGATGGAGCCATTCTGGCTGCCGAAGCCTCATGAGCTTGCCCTGGTGTTTGGATTGATTAGAATTATGAATGTTTTGTGGACAGTAAGGCTCTTTGGAAATTCTTTGAAGGTCTTCTTGATGAATTCTGTTGAAGGTCTGATTCAACCAAACCAGTATTTATAGTTTATTTTCTAGGAGTAGAGATGCAAGGTGCATAGTTGCCACTCACATCATCATCAGGCACTAATTAGGGACCCATTTGGGGACAACACTGTATAGCAGTGCCATCACCTCTCTTTCCAGAGTCTCTCACTGTCAGGAATTTCCACATTTTGAGGTCCCGATGATGAACCCTCACGTTTATGTCTCACTGAAGCCTGGCTTTTCCAGGCTTGCTACATATCTCTGTATCTTACTCATTTCTTGTTGCTTGTGTTGGCATAAAGTGCATTGTTTTTAGAAAAATTAATCTTCCATTTTTTTAATTGTAATTAGATCTGAAGGGGGAAAAACTAGATAAAATTTCTCATTGCTTTTTTTGTCCAACAAAGGAATACCAACTGAATCAGATACTAGGTTGAATTATGGTTCTCTAGGAGAAGCAATTAGTGTGTATAACTACTGTTACCATTGTTTCATTAGAGATAACATTAAACTTTTGAAGACTAATGTTTCAAGGAGAACTTCTTACAAATGAAGTAGAAAGTACATATTAATAATAACAGGATATAGAACACATGTAAACCACTTCATCTCTTTATAGAGATACCAGGACAAAGATGTAATATTTGAATTCTTAAATTGTCTGGAGTGTTCAATTAATTATCTACGTATTGATGTAGAATTGATCTTCTAGGAAGTTATAGGGCTGATTTTTATTATTATTCATAGAGAGGGATAATTACACACTTTTTTTTTCATTTCTGGTAAAACTTATTTTGCTGAAACAAGTGAAAGATGCATTAAGATTAATACCACTTCCTTCCTAATAAAAATATTTTTTCTGTTTATAATAATAATATATATTCACCCTATAACATTTGGAAATAGATAACACATATGAAATTATATAAAAATATTCATAATCCTATTTCCCATAATAACCACTGTTACCACTTTTGGTGTATTTTCTTCCAGTGCTTATACATGCATATGTACACCGGTATGCATATATCAGTGGGGTGCAGTAAGAATATTAACGGAAATTTAACTGGATTATGTCCTCATCTGCATAGTTCCAGCCTCCAACTACAGCCTTCTAGCTCCACTTTACGTCAATTACTTTTGGGAGTCTCTGGGGGTGTCCCATATGAACTCATCAATAGTTTCTCATGTGCTGTTTTATTTCTCTCATTGTCTTCTGCCCTTGCTTCCTGCTCACTGTGGAATCCTCAAAATCTAGAAGAATGGCTGACACAGAGATCTATTCAATAAACTTTTACGGAGGTGTTCAATACATGAAAGGACTCCTTGAAGGATATGCTCCAACAGTGTCCCGACTGCTGGCACTCTTTCTGAGTAAGTGCTGTCTGTTAAGTGTTGTCTTCTCATGCTCTTCCTAATTTTTTCACTGTACTGAAGGGATGCTTCACACAGAGGTGTGGAGAAGGCTCTGCTTCCTAGCTCTCCGCTGCACTTTGTCACCTAAAACATCAATGCCTCACTGAGCAGGTCCCCACGTCTCATGGAGTCCCTTTGAAAACATTTCCTTTGGGTTCTACCTGCCGTCCCCTCTTCACTGGACTCAGAAATAGGGTTGGGGATGATATCTGAAACAGATGCCATCATGTCTCATCCAGTTTGGTGTCCTACTTCTCTTCTCTCCCAACATTTTGATTCCAGAGAAATTCGGTTATAAGAGAGAAAATAAATTACACAGTTGGTACTCAGCAAATCTGTTTAGAAGGCTTGAACAGTTGGCAAATCACCTCAATGCCTTAGGGATGTGTTTTGCCTGAGAAATGCCTGAGGAAGTGGGAGAGGACAATACTATCTTAATTTCCACCTTGACTATCACTCTGTGATAGTGGTACTAAGTAATGTATTAGATTTGTACTTGCCTCTCTGCATTTTTTTAACCTCAAATAGATCATCTACCTTCTTCATTTTTTTTCCTTCTAGAATCAATGCCTGTCTTCCATCCCACAATTTCATTCTCCCTCTACACATATGTATGCACATACATACCTTGGAAGGATCACCTCCATTCTTAATAGACTGATAGGATAAGATATGGCTTCTCTCTTTCTCTCTTTTTTCCAGGCAATCATTCTAAGAAGCTCACAATATTAGTGAGCTGACTTCCCTCAGCTCTTTCCAGAAAATGTCTTGTCAATGGATCTTTTTTAGGTTTTGATGAAATTTTCATATATTGAGTTTATTTATTTAATTCAATTTTTTGAATTATATAATCAGATTCATTTTTCTTATGATCCATTAATTCATTCACTGATGCTAGACTCATTTCTTGATATGCAGGGAAAATGTAGCTTGTGCAAGACAAGGAATCAAGTCCATTTTAATATTCAAGGTCAAATACTAAAGGGAAAGAAGTGATGAAATTTTCAGTTTTAGTAACACAATGATTGTTTTTACTCCTAACACTGTTGTGTGTGGGGATTTTTTGAATTCATAAATTGAATCATAAAGATTATGGCTTTTGGGACTGGCAGCTCCAAGGGTGCCGGAGAGCTTGGGGATACCTTTCACCTCTAGCAAAGCTGCTCTGAAAGGCCCTGAGCCAGGAGGGTATTTTGCAGTTGCAGATTGAAAAATAAAAGTAGGGACAATATCCAGAAAAGAAGGTAATCTGGGACTCCTCAGAGTGATTTTGAAAACTATCCCAAGTCTTATTTTTATTCTTTCCCTACATGAACTCAGTTCCTGGCTCATATCAGATGCTTTCCTGCCTGTCTCCTCTCATGTCATTCCTGACTTGGCACCAAGGCCATGGGAAAGTTACCACAGCCCTTTCAATCCCTTTCTTGAAGCCACCTGTGATCTTTAAGGCCTGCCTTGAGTTCCTTTTCTTACTTGCCTACTCTGACTATTCCAGCTTCCTTCACTCTGATCACCTCCAGATTTTGTAATCTGTCTTACACTATTTATCAGTTAGCTAATATTTGGTATTGGTCCAAGTTATTGACTTAGAGTCAAGACATTTATGCTTTAGCCCAAGTTCATTTACTAGGTAGATGTCCTTAAGTCATATCACCTTTCTGAGTTTTCTGGATCTTAGTTTTCTCATTTAAAAAACCAGAGGGGTAGGTAGATCATCTCTAAGATGCCTTTAGTTCAATTCTATTACTTCTGTTGTTCAAATAGATTTTAATTGCACATAGAACCATGTCAGACCCTTCTATCTTTAATATGCTTAGCTGGCTACTGTATGCAAAGGTGAACTCAGTAAATTAATTATAAGTAGTAGATTTCAAACCCCCGTAAAGTGCAACTATTTTAATTTTTATTCTAATATAAATAGGGGAACTAACATCAAACATTTATTGTTGTGTTTTGGATGTCTACAATTAGCCCCAAGGTTTTCTTTATTTCCTGTATCTGATAGGATTGTAAAATGAGAATTGGTGGTCAGAAGATGACTCTGAAACCCTATACAATTTTAAGTATGTCTTCCTGCATGGCAAAAGTTATCTGCTGGGGCAGCTTTGTCTCTCTAGAGATACATAGCAATGACTAGATATTTTTTTATTCTCAAAGTTGAAGAAGGGCTGCTGGCATTTAGTGGGAAGAGGCAAGAGATGCCAACACACGTTCTACAATGTACAGGACAGCCTCTTACAACAAAGAATTCTTTGGTCCCATATGTCATTAGTGCCAAGGTTGAGAAACTCTGCTATATGGCATACCTATTAGGGACAGAGATTATATCTTATTCATATTTGCATATTTGTTCCCTAGAGATCAATACTCACATCCCTCCCAAGACTTACCTAATTCTGTCAGTCTGATTTTAATATTGGGTACATTTGTGAAACTACAATTGTTTCAAAGTTGACCATTTATGTGGACCTCTCATTTGGTAATTTTTAAATTATTAAAGTATAAAATTAACTAGAACAATCACCATTCTAACAAATAAGATGTGGCATCAAACCTTTAACACAATAATTCTCCAAATATTGAGCCTACATAATGCTATTCACAAATAATATCTTCTTTTTATAGTGAACTCACTGAAATCAACATTTCTCCCTGGAGTCAGTTTATGGCACCTAAATTGCATGACTACGAAGCACATTGCAAGATCTGAAGGTCAAAGAGTAATGATATCCAGTTTTTCTGTAACTGAATTAGTGAAGACAGAAAGAGAGACATTTGGTGCTATACCTCAAATGTTAATATTTTCATCCTTCCAACTTTATCTTTGGGTGTAGCATTTTTTAAAACTATTTGCGAATTTATTTAGGTTGCATTATTTGCCAATTGAAGGTGCAAACATTTCGAAGATGCTAGTTCCCAGACTGATTGATCCATTCAACCAATTATGTATAAAGTGACCACATGTACAAGGTCTTCTATGGTAGATAAAGATGGAAGAATGAGGAATCTTTTCTCTAGCTAGTGTACGGTCAATGAGGACAGGTAAGACATATCTCTATATATCTATAATATAAAAAACAAAAAGTTTATAAGACAGATGCAAATAAAGATCTAGTTCAGAGGAGGGGATATTGTTTCCCACTAGTGGGAGTTTTTTTTGGGGGGGGCAGGATAAGTCAGGAAGTTTGGAATCAGGAAATATGGACAATCTGTACAGAGAAAGTGCTCAGTAGTCTTTGCAGTTCCTGGCCAATAACAAAAGCACCATTTGTGGGAATACAAACTGGTGTAGCTACTCTGGAAAACAGTATGGAGGTTCCTTAAAAAATTAAAAATAGAACTACCCTATGACCCAGCAATTGCACTACTAGCTGTTTATCCAAAGGATACAAAAATGCTCATTTGAAAGGGCACGTGCACCCTGATGTTTAGCAGTGCTATCAACAATAGCCAAATTATGGAAAGAGCCCAAATGTCCATTGGCTGATGAATGGATAAAGAAGATGTGGTATATCTCTATAGTGGAATATTACTCAGTGATCAAAAAGAATGAAATCTTGCCATTTGCAAAAAAGTGGATGGAACTTGAGTGTATTATGTGAAGTGAAATAAGTCAGGGAAAGACAAATATATGATTTCACTCATACGTGGAATTTAAGAAACACAACTGATGAACATAGGGAAAGGGAAGGAAAAATAAGATAAAAAGAGAGAGAGAGGCAAACCATAAGAGACTCTTGAATACAGAGAATAAACTGAGAGTTGCTGAGAAGTGGGTGGGGGGTAGGCTAAATGGGTAATAGGCATTCATTATAGGGGGCACTTGTTGGGATGAGCACTGGGTGTTGTATGCAAGTGATGAATCACTGGGTTCTACTTTTGAAACCAATAGTACACTGTATGTTAATTAACTTGAATTTAAATAAGTAAATAGATAAATAGCACCATTTATTTGTGTGTGGAACTCCTTAGAGCCTTTAATATTGTAAGTGAACCTCAAGAGAAGATTATGCAGGACATCTCAAACTTATTAGTACACGTGTCACTTTATTTATTTGTCAGGATTAGAATTCCTTAAGACACATTCCAGAAAATGTCATTCTACTCTGAAAGAACTGAGTGAATGTAGAGGAAGACAGGCCTTTGGCTATCTTACAGCACATTTGGGGAAGGGGAAAGGAAGTAACAATTCTCATGTGACAGGAATTGTGCTGCATTTTGTACATTACAGATCCCGTGGGCCACTATAAAGTCTCAGCCCAAGGGAAGGGTTGATCTAGAGACCAGAATTGAGCAGAGAAAGGCCTCAAGACTTTTGGGTGCTATGTAGGATTATACATATGTTTCATGTCTTCATTGTAAACCAGAAATCTGGTTTAGTTTTCTATTAACATGCAGACTGCTACATCACTTTCCCTGTTCCTTACCTGCCACTGAACAGGAACAGTATATAAAGAGAAGGTTCTAGCCCCCCACTCCACCCCATTTTTCCATTTCCAGATCAGGGATTTAATCTTAGGGATTATACTTTGTTTTTCTTTCTTTTTTTTTAATGTTTATTTCTGAAACAGAGAGAGACAGATTATGACTGGGGGAGGCACAGAGAGAGAGGGAGACACAGAATCAGTAGCAGGCTCCAGGCTCTGAGCTGTCAGCACAGAGTCTGATGTGGGGCTTGAACTCACAAACCGTGAGATCATGACTTGAGCTGAAGTCAGTTGCTCAACTGACTGAGCCACCCAGGCGCCCCTACTTTGTTTTTCTTTTAAAAATAAAATACTGTTGCACTTTTGAAAGAGGTACACAGTGCTTCTTTAATTGTAAGTAATTGTTTCATATGTTTGGCAATAAAGGCCACTTGGAATTGAGGGGTGTCTAGGTCAAAATGTGGATCTCATTCTGATAACATCAAAGCCTCCCCTGTCCTCTCCAGAAGGCAGAGCAGACATGTCAGCTTGATCCAACATGTACTTTTCTTGCAACAAATGGGTTATTTATTGTTGTTGCACACACTGACAAGCAATGAGACAAGGCAGGGACTAGGGAAGCATCTTGCCAAATGACTGCCTCCTCTAGACATCTGTATGGGAACATTATAAAATCATAGAATGCCAGAGTTGGAAGGACCTTGTGGCCCAAATAAAAGAAACCAGCTCCCCTAGACAATAAAGGAGGATACTGAGGTTTCTCAGAAAGCTTGTGAGCTGTCTTAATCAGGCCATAAAGGCAGATTTTGGATTCAATATCTCACTCCTAGGTCTGCATTCGTTTTCCTGCACCGTAAATTAAAATCTATAATTTGGATTTTATTATACTACAGTCACTATTCACACTTGAGTTTTAAATTCTTAGTTTGTTCAAGTGTAAATTGGGATTCCCTGCTATCCTTTCCTTAGACACAAGATTTTGCAGGCTTCTAACTAGAAACACTAGATGGCAAAGTTGGGATTGAATGGAATGGAACAGAAGCAGATTTGCAACAGTATTCAGTTTTGTTGAAAACCCACAGAGTTTGAAAAATACTATACAAAACTGCCAGGTAGGAATATGTTCGGGGTTTTAGTGAATGCAATATTGAGAACGTTTTGGGGGAATTTGGACCAAACTGTTCATTGCTTGACTCGCTCGGCCCTTCTCAAGAGTACTAGGGAAGTTTGGTAGAAAACATTGGAAATCGGTTTAGTCTATTAATAGCCCACCTGGTGAATTGGAAAGCATCCTAGTGACTAGAAGAAAACCTTTCTGTCTTGGAATTAGTCCAAATATAAGAGCACAACAAGGGTGGAGACAGTGTGTAGACAATGCTTTAAACAAGAGAATTCCAGCTCTTTCAGGAAGTCCTCCTAGATAAGTCAGGGTAATAACCAGCCAAAACAATCTTGAGCTCATGCTTTTATTCTCAATATATTCAATAAACAATTAGCAAATATTACTAAGCCTCTTCTGTGTGCCAGGCACTGGGGATACCATGCCTTTTAGAGGTGCTCTTTCCCCTTAGCAGGTTGTGTTCTATTATGGAATTTCCAGAGGATCTTTGGAAATTGTCCTTGACCTGCAGTTCAAGGATACTACAGCAGGTGTCCAGGTGCATCTTTGACTTGTTGTGGAAGGAAAATTGAATGTAATCCACAACTGAAGTTCAAATATCAATACATCTGTCTGATGCATGGGGATAGGAGATAAAGTGGCAGTTAGGGATCATGGATCCCCTGAGAGAAAATGATTGTGAGTAAAGAAATTGGGCTCGTTGTTTCAGATAGAACATGGTCATGGTCTATATACTGGAGAGTGTGCAGTGGTTCCAGTGTTTGTATGAGACTATACTTGACCCAATCAATTCTCCCTCACCTTCCATGGGTGCTTATTTCATTCTATTGTGTATTATGCTATTTACGTGTCTCTTTTTCTATCTAGACCATAAAGCAGGTCTATCTAGACTTAAAAGCAGGATATATATATTAAAAATAGTAACTTTTGTTTTTTTCTCTTACTTCAAGAGAAATGCATGTGTATTAACAGACACTTAGAAAATAAATATAAGTAAAATGATGAAACAACTAGTTAGTGTGGTAGTGCATAACCTTCTAATATATATAGACAGAGACCTAAATATATGTATATATACATATTCACATGCTCATACATACATGAAACAATCACATAAATGGATAATAAAGTTGACTATAGGTATACTACCCTATCTACCTAAAAATAACCCTATATCTTTGTGTCATTAAATATCTCCAACACCATCATTTTTAAGTAACTTCATAACAATTCATGTTATAGATATACATGATTTATTTAATCAATTTCTTGCCATTGGAAACTATTCATAATTGGACATTATTCCCTTATTTTAAAAAGTGCAATAAATACCATTTTGCTAATTTTTCTACATATCAAAGATTTCTCCTTAACAAACTGAGGGTTGATGGGGGGTGGGAGGGAGGGGAGGGTGGGTGATGGGTATTGAGGAGGGCACCTTTTGGGATGAGCACTGGGTGTTGTATGGAAACCAATTTGACAATAAATTTCATATATTGAAAAAAAAAGATTTCTCCTTAGAACAGATTTTTAGAATAGAATTCATTGGATGAAATGCACAATTAGATGAAATCTGACAGATATCTGCTGTTGTGTAACAACCATTATAACCATGATCTAGAACTTTTGTATCACTTCAAAAAGTTTCCTTTTCCATTTGCAGTTCATCCCTTCTCCCCATTCCTTCATTAACTACTGACTTATTTTATTTATTTATTTTGGTCTGACTTCTGTTACTTAGCATAATGCTTTAGAGATTCATACATGCTGTGTGTTTATTGGTAGTCCTTTTCTTTCTTTCTTTTTTTTTTTTTTGTTGAGCAATATTCTATGAGTGCATCCCAAAATATTTATTCCATTTACCATTTGGTGAATATTTGTTTTTTTAATCTCCCAATTTTCAGCTATAATGAGTAAAGCTGCTCTGAATATATGAGCACACATCTTCATGAAAGCATATATCTTCATGAAGACATAAATATTTAGAATCTTAGTTGCTGGGTCACATGTATGCTTAACTTTGCAAGAAATCCAAATTTATGAGCATTTCAGTTGTCCTACATTCTTGCCATTCCTTGGGTATTGTCAGTCTTTTTGATTTTAGAAGTTCTAGGGTCCTAGAGTATGAGTGGTATATTCAATTATGGTTTTAATTGCATTTCCCTGATGACTAATGAGGTTGAGCAGTTTTTGCCATTCATATATGTACTTTGGTGAAATATCTGCAAAATCTTTGTTCCTTTTATTGTTGTCATTCTCCATGAATTGTAACCAGTTAAAAAATATAATTTGGGTAAGAGTCTTCATTAGATATAGGTTCTGCAAATATCTGCTCCAATAATTGTTTGTGGCTTCCCTTTTCATTTTCTTTATTTTTAATTTTTTTTTTCAACGTTTATTTATTTTTGGGACAGAGAGAGACAGAGCATGAACGGGGGAGGGGCAGAGAGAGAGGGAGACACAGAATCGGAAACAGGCTCCAGGCTCTGAGCCATCAGCCCAGAGCCTGACGCGGGGCTCGAACTCACGGACCGCGAGATCGTGACCTGGCTGAAGTCGGACGCTTAACCGACTGCGCCACCCAGGCGCCCCTCCTTTTCATTTTCTTAACAGAAGGGCCTTTCTTTGGAAGGACAAATGTTTTCAATTTTAATGAAATCCAATTTTTTCTATTTTTAAATATTTTATGCTTTTTGTAACCAATTTTAAAAACTTTGCTTAACAAAAGGTCACTAAGATATTCTCTTATGATTTCTTCCGGAAATTTTATAGTAGCTTTTATTAAAACTATGTTTGGTTCCATAATCCATTTCAAGTTAATTTTTGTATATTGGAGAATGTAAAGAGTTTTCTTTTTTGCATATGGATATTTAGTTATTTCAGCATCATTTGTTAAAAAGATTTCCTTTCCTTCACTGAATTGCCTTGGAACATTTGTTGAAAATCAATTGACTATATATATGAAGGTCTCTTTGTGAAATTTTAATTCTGTTACTTTGATCAGTATGTTTAACTTTATGCCAATACCATTCTCTCTTGTTTACTGTAGCATTATAGTAAGTCCTCAGATTAACTTTATCCTTTTTTTCCAAAATTATTTTGGCTACTTTACTTCTTTTGTATTTCTATATAAATTTGTGGATCAGTTTGTCAGTTTCTAAAAGGTATCTTCTTGGATTTTTTTATGGGAATTTTATTGAAGCTATAAATTAACTTAGAATTGCCATCTTAACAATATTGAGTATTCTGATCCATGGCCATAGTATATCTCTCAATTTATTTATGTCTTTTAAATTTTTTCAGCAATGTTTTATAGTTTTCTGTGTAGAGATGATGCATATATTTTGTTGTTTATACTTAAGAATTTTATGGTTTGATGTTATTATAAATGATAATTTTAAGAATTTCCATTTACGGGGCATCTGGGTGACTCAGTTGGTGATGCATCTGACTCTTGGTTTCGGCTCAGGTCATGATCTCATGGTTTTGTGGATTTGAGCCCCATGTTGGGCTCCTTCATTCTGGTGAGTGCAGAGCCTGCTTGGGATTCTCTGTCTCCTTCTCTCTCTGTCCCTTCCCTGCTTGCACTGTCTCTGTCTCTCTCAAAATAAATAAATAAACTTAAAAAAATTCCACTTACAATTGTTGCTGGTTGATAGAACACAATTGATTTTTAAAATATTGATCTCATAGGAGTGCCTGAGTGGCTCAGTCCTTTGAGCATCCAACTCTTGATTTAGGCTTAGGTCATGATAGCACGATTTGTGAGATCGAGCCCATGGTTTGTGAGATTCTCTCTCTCCCTCTCTCTGTCCCTCCCCTGCTCACACACGTGTGCTCCCTCTCTCTAAAAATAAATAAAAATAAAACTTAAAAAAAATATTGACCTCATAAACTGCAAACTTGCTAAATTCACATATTAGTTCTAGTTTCTTTTAGGTAGATTCCTTAGGATTTTCTTTAGTCATGCTTTATTCAAATAAAGACAGTTTTATGTTTTCTTTCCAATCTGTATGCCTTTTATTTCTCCTTGAGGGAGAATAGGGCAGATACTTAAGCCATCTGGAATGGCTTGAGTGACAGGAGAGACAAGTGACCTTGGGATCAAGGGATGGGGCCAGAATAAGTATTACCTCTGGCCATTATTTGCGTGCTTTGAATATTCTGCTGGTGCCAAGGGAAAAAAATATGTGGGCCTTATGGCTTGTTCAGCTGCGGGGTAAAAGGGTAAACAAGAGAGGTAAGGCTTAGAAATTGTTAAAGATTCAACATCAAAACTGGAATCATTCTATTATAGTTTGATTTGCTAAAATAATTTTTAAAAATTGGAACATCAGCAACAGGAACTTCAAAGTTGGTGGTTTAGGAACAAGATGACTCCATTGGTTTGTGGCTTTAATTTCATCTAGATGGCCTTTAGGAACTTTAAGGAATTTAATAACATGGACAATAAGAAAATAATATTACCAGCAGTATGCTGTCAACTGTAAGCTCCACCCGACAACCTAAAGACCCTTTCCCTACTTCTTCATCTTTTCATCTGGCTTTATTTTATTTTATTTTATTTTATTTTATTTATTTTATTTTATTTTATTTATTATTATTATTGTCTTATTTTAGAGAGAGAGCACATGAGTGGGGGAGAGGGGCAGAGGGAAAGAGAGAGAAAATTTTAAGCAGGCTCCATGCTCAGCACAGAGCCTGATGCAGAACTCGATCCCATGACCCTGGTATCATGACCTGAGCTGAAATCAAGAGTCAGATGCTCAGCAGACTGAGCCACCCAGGCTCCCTTCATCTGGCTTTATTTTAAAAGGTGGGTGTAATCCCAGACAATTATTCTTTTGGCCATCAATTTTCATCTTTTTATCTGGCCAACCCCATCACTAATTGCTCAGTTGGGGAATCCAATAATTTTTTTTTCATTGTTTCATGCAGACTAGAAATACTAGTATCAGAGATGATTTTACCTATTACTAAATGAGTCTTCAATAACTTGATTTCCTGCTGTTGTTAGTAATAACTTCTCTCTCCTTTCCTTTCTCTCTTAAATTCAGAAAGCTCAGCACTGAGGCCAGCTCTGATCTCTTCACATTTGAAATCAACTCAGTACTTGCATTCTTGAACTTCCTCCAACCAAATTACTAGACGAATGTATTCCTGAGGCAACTGCTCTGGTGATTACACTGATTTTGCCTTTTTTCTGGTGACAGGTGTTAGGACCATGACAACTATGACTCACTGGGAAAAAAGAAATCCTAAATCAAATTCTGCCCAGGACGTAGGCATCCAGGCTGTCTGGTGTTTGCCATGTTTACTAGTGCTGCGGAAAGGAGATCTTGTTTTCCCAGTCATCACTTAAGGACACCCTCACCAGGCTGTCTGTCTGGCCTGCCTGGAGAATGCTGGAGATCTGATTTAATTCTTCCTGATTGCTAAGGGTAAAAGAGACCATGTCCCCCCGCCCCCAACCCCAACCCTGAGTGCAGTTAGCTTGCAGAGCAGCACCGCTGGACTTGCATTCAAGGGTAGAATTTCTGTCATTAGTAGAGAGGTTAGCAGTTTCTGACCGGAGAGTGAGTAACACTAAAACTGTAAATACCTCAAATTTCTCTACCCTCCACAGATAAGATGTTTGGGAACAATGTGTCCTCAAGAACTTGGAATCTCACTAGGGGTATAAGATGGGTAAATGACTCATCTCAAAAGGATCTCTTAGTGTGAATTAAGAATCCTTATAGGAAAAGTAAAAACTATGGAATATAAAGTGATTGCTAATAAATAATAATAAAATAATATTTCACTACTATGTGGCAGATATCATAGTAGTATTATCACATACTGCAAAATAATTACTTTAATATAATAATATCATCTAACATTTCTTGAACACCTACCATATGCCAGGCAGTACTAAGTGTTTTTATAGACTACTTCATCATTATTCAAAGTAGGTGCTATTACCATCTCTATTTTTAGATAAGGAAACTGAGGCTCAGATGTATGAAGCAACTTGACCACGATTCCACTAATGATGAGTGGCATATCTGGGATTCTGAAAGTCAAAGTTATATTTCCCCCTCTTCTGTGTGATTACTCTGTAGACAAATGCCTACAGGATTTGAAATGGGATGGTGATCAGAGAAAACTTCAGAGAAGAGGTCAAATGGGATGGCTTTGAAGAATTAGTTGGAATTGGGACAATGGAAATAGTTAGGAGAGAGGGGACCTAGCATTGCAGGTAGAAGACATAATGGATAAAGGCTCCGTGAGCATTGTTTTGTCTTTATTCTGTGAGCTCATCTCCCCAATGTCCCCTGCCTGTTCATACATCTTGGACAGGTATATGAACTACCGTATTGGGTTCTGACACGGTTGTTTTGTTAAGACCACTCTATCATGACTAGGTAATGGGATCCCTTCTAAAGGGGGATGGATTTCTGAGTACCTCATTTATGGAAGAGAACATTCTTCTGATGGAACGTTGATTCTCCCAGTTTTGGGGAGGGAACATCAGCTTCTTTCAAGTCTACATCTTTGTGAGTCTGGACTTTGAGATGGGTTCAAGGGCCTTACTGAGCGGTAAGGAAAGATTCTTACTTCTATCTTGAGGCAGAGGGTTCATAGTAAGCGGTCTTCCCATAGAAGATATTTTGGAAGACACAGCTGAAGATATTCTAGAAGACAGATTATCTCGCTTCATTTACTCTACTTCCTTTTTGTAATGTGAGGACTTCAGCAAAGTTTTATTTAAATGCTTAAAATTGATCTTGGCAATGTTATGCCATTTGAGCCAAAACCAGTAAGGCCCCCTGAAGTCAGGGTGATGAGGGTAGCAGTAATCCATTCTCTCTCCCCAACAGTATCTATATTATTACTAATCCCAACAATATCTGTATCAACATACATTTTGAAAATACTGGCACTTGTATATATGAGCTATTTTTTATGTATTTCACAGAAAGTGTAGTTTGTGCTTATGGATTTTCTGATATTTTTGCAGTAACTCTGAAGCTTCCCTCCCAGGTAAAGACACACACACAAACACATACCTATCTGCCTCCTAGCCTTAGTGACAGAGTTGTCTTATTATATATTTTACCAAATGCCTCATAGGAAATGGAGGGCTGAGGTTGCAGTAGGAAGGCCATCACAGCAATGACAGTCTTTTACAAGGTGCAGAGGCAGTGGCCACCTCCCTGCTTTCTACAAGTACATATCCCTGCTTTCTCTTCAGTACGTATTGGAGAAAGACCAAACTTCTTACCCAGGGATTTGAAAACTTCCCGGACAGAGCCTAAACGTCCATTTCTAGATATTTTTTATTAGAATTTCCTTTACCAAATGCTTTCTTTTTCTGCCAAAACTCATTTTTTCTCATTTCTACTTCTTGCTTTATATAAAATACCCTCCTCGTGAAAATACCTGCCAGTCCCTCAAAGCCAGGTTCACCTCTTCCCTGAAGCCTTACCTGACTTGGTCCTCAGCCTGTCTCTTACTTCCTGGTACCATTCATCTTGTTACTTAACTATACTCTTATTTTTCACTTACTTAGATTTACTTCGATTCAGTTCAGTTCATACTTGTTAGCACTTTCAGAGTACCACACAGGAGGCCAGTTTCCAGGATTATAAACAAAGTGAAAATTCTGTCTCTGCTACTAAGAAACTAAGTAGTTTCCTCTTATACATTTTAGATCCCCAACTTTACTGTGAACATTTTATTTTTATATACCCTATTGCATCAAGCAGATAGAAATAGTTTAAAAATACATTTGAATCGAGATAATAGGAAGTCACTGATGAGATCTCTCAGGGGTTATGTACTGAAAGTCTTAAATCTTAAAAATGATTGAATTCTGTGGCTGTAGATTTCCCTTTGACCATGGCGAGGGGGCTGATTAGAAGATAGTCAGGTATTGGCTCAACACTGAACCTGTTTAGGGAATCCACCCTAAGCTCAGGTGGAGGGTAGAAAGGCAAGCGATCTTTCCTTAGAGGTTCAAAGAGGGAGAGACTGATCAAAGAACACTGCAGAGCTAGACTATGAAGGGTCTGGGTGCCTAGCACCAGTTCACTGTGTTGTTTGTAATGTATGAATGCTGACAGAATCAGAAATGACTGGATTTGGGGTTTAAAGAAATGGATACCTCAATTTCTTCTTGGCTGCGTCATCTATATGTCCACTTTGGACTGCCTCTCTTCCATATCCTCTGTTGGGCGGAAGCAGGGCACACCAGACTCTCCCAGCAATTCCCCGTAGGCTGGCAGAAGGGACTGCCCATGAGAAATGCCCAATAAAATATGTCACTTGACTTTAAGTTTTCCAATCGAATGACCCCAGTAGGATCAAGCGACTTTTCTCCCAAAGCACAGATGGCAATGGAGGAAGCAAGAAAAGCAGAGGGCCCTTGGCACACAAGCATTTCATTTATATCTTATCTTTGAGCAGTAAATCCCACCAACGCTCCGGTGTTCCACATGTAGGAATACTCACACATACCCACTGAGAGGACCTGCCTTACCTTCCAAACTCATGTGTGACAGCCGCAGAGGAATCAGGGGGGAAGAAGTGAACATTTCCATATCTCACTAGTGCAATAGTTAAAACTGGAGCAAAGCCATTCCGAATCAATAGCCCTTCTTGGCTGTCTGCCTTAGGGAAATTGCTTCAACTCCTTGAATTTCAGTTTCCTCACCTCACTTCTAAAATGTGGATAATAGTAACTATGCCACTAGAAGTTTTACTCAGGTGTTCAGTGTCATCTTGTTTGGTTTTAATGTTATAGAAAGATGGGAAGTTCAAAAGGTAATGTTCCTGTTCTCTGGCACATTCCGCATGTCCTGTATTCAGGAGTTTTGTGCTCTCTGGTTCCTAAAGGAATTACGTTTCTTTGTATATTAGGCATTCCCCTCTGCCAAGGCCATCACCACCCAGAGCTTTGTTTGGAAATCAGACATAGCTGTGGACAGGAAAGAGGAAATTAAGTGGCGGCTGATTTTTAGTTATCTCAGGTGGGTTAAGCAAAATTTGATTTGAATTAAAAAATTAAAAGCATGTGATAGTATTGGTACATCAGTGTTATGGAAGAAGTTCATATCGGAGTTAATGTAAGGGCTGAAATCAGCATATGTGAAAGTACCTAGCCCAGTGCCTGACTCAAAGCCTGGTCTCAAAAAGTGCTTATTTCTCTTTTCTGCCTGTTTATTTGTACTTTGTTATTCAGGAAATGCCTGTCAGTTGAGCCATTTGAAATCCAAATATCTACCCTCTATTTAGACCAGCTATCAACAAACTGGATCACTAGTGTGCACAGAAACTCCTAGAGGGGTAGAGTGGGTTGAGAGAGATTTAGGGAATATGTTTCTAGATCCTCAAGCTCTACATTTACTTTTTCCTATAATTGATTAGCCTGAATTAGAGGTCATTCTAGGTCTCTTTCCCCATTTTCCTTTCATAATCACCTTTCTACCACTTGACAGAAGAGAGGCATACCTCTCACCATTTGTGAATCTTACTGAGTCGGAATACTGTGTTGCCTGGGGAGAGGTTCTCAAATAAAGCAAAAAACAGAAATGGGAAAAATATGTGTTGGCAGAAAAGGAGAACATTTGGTAAAGGAAGGTGCAATGAAAAAAAATCTAGAAAGAGAAATGTAGGCTCAATTTGTGAGGTTTTCAAATCCTTGGCTGAAGGATTTCTCCCATATGCACTGAAGAGTCTTTGTAGAAAGCAAGGAAGTTGCCAATGCCTCTGCATCTTGTAAAAGACTGTCATTGCTCTGATGGCCTTCCTATTGCAACGGAGCCCCACATTTCCCATGAGATATTTTGTAAAATATGTAATATATATTTTGTAACAAATATATATGTTATATGATATGTAGTATATATTGTGTTTATATATTATTACAAGATATATGTCTAGTAAAATTTTACTTTTTTATTCAATAATTATCAAATTTTGTAATATATTTATGTTGTTTAGCACAGTTTTGTGCTACTAATAATCTTAATGTGTAATTCAATCTAGAAGAAATTATAAACATAAGAGTATTATGGAAATAGGAAATTAAAAATATAAATACATATTTGAATAACATGTATACTTTTGTCGTAGAGAACTATGATAGGGTGATCAACAAAGCATGGAGATGTATTTCTTTTTTTTTTCTTTCTTTTTTAAATATTTACTCTGAGAGAGAGAGAGAGAGAGAGAGAGAGAGGGAGGAGTGGGGGAGGGGCAGAGAGAGAGAGAGAGAGACACACACAGAATCCGAAGCAGGCTCCAGGCTCTGAGCTGTGAGCACAGAGCCTGAAGTGGGGCTCGAACCCCTGGACCGCTAGGTCATGACCTGAGGGGAAGTCAAACGCATAACCGACTGAGCCACCCAGGCGCTCGGAGATACATTTCTTTGAACAAATTCTATGAGGGCATTCTCTTTAGTGACTAAAAAGTAACAGTGTGAAATATATGTTAAAAGCAGTGTTCATTTACCTACTTTCAAGTGGATGGATATCAAATCATTGTAGTATTTAGATTTCATTGGACAGATGTATAAAGAGAGTTTTGTTTTTATATGTTACTATTTACAATACACTGGAAATATCACCCTTTGCAATGATTTAAATTTATGATGAGAAATTTTAAAGGACAGAAGTTAAAAATGTGTGAATGGGTACTTAACTTTCAAACTTTGGAAGTAAATAATCCAAAAAATTTGAAGATTACTATTACAGGTAGCGTGCAAAATGCAGTTTGGTTAAGGCTGGTGCTCTCCTTACAGTGGGTAGCCAGAAGTAGGTGGGGAGAAGTGGGGAGAAATGAGGAGCAGTGAAGCAGGTGCAATTGTACTACTATATGTAGTACAGTGGACGTACCATAGAGGGGCGCTGGAGGACTGGAAGACAGAGAGGCGTCGGCTGGGATGGGCGGGACACGAGTGGCTCTTGGAAAAAGCGCGGGGCAAACAAAATGGCGGCCGTTCGACTGAAAGGGGCGGCTCCGCAGAGATTTGGCCAGGTTAGTGACAGCGAATTGGTTTGGAGGAACAGCTGCTGTCAGGACAGGCTTCCAGCGAGATGGGACATGAAGGGGTTCCAGCCATGCCCCGTGGGTGAGTTGGAGTCAGTGCTAGTGGAAAGGCGTCTTTTTTTTTTTTTTTTTTTTTTCACTTGGGAGATGCGGAAAGGCCCGTTTCTGAACACTCATGGCTCAACTAACGCAGAGCAGTCTGTGTGTCTTACACATAGAAGTGAGAACACCTCAGAATTTCACACACTACTTAGGAAAAGGTGGAAGGTGTTAGTTGGTTGCCATGAATGGGTTTGCCAACCGAAGAAGCCCAGGGACCCTTGGTGATTTTGATGACATCCGTGTAAATACGAACTCGCTCTCCAAAGCCAATCGATATTTGGTTAATTCAACTTCTTAACTTTGGGAAAGAGTACTCATATCTCAGAGTTCTCTGATCTGCTGGGAAAGTAGGGGCTATTTTCCGTGAAAGTAGTGACCTGGGAGAGTTCCTGCAAGGTTTCACAGATTATGGCACTGCAGAGACAGTTTCCTAAATCTTGATTTCAGGTGTTCAGTTGCAGCTTGTTTATCAGATTTGAAACAAATCTAACTAGTCAAATACAAACATAAAAATATCCCCAAAACAAAAGTACCTGTTTAGATTATCTCTAATTTCACATTATCTAAACCCTGATTTCTATTCCACGTTCTCCCTTTCTTTTAGTAAATGAGTGATCATATGATTTTATTTATATTTTGTAAATACTCCCAAGTTTCCTAGAAGCTACTTTTGCCTATAGAGGGAAGTCTAACTTTTTAGTCTGGTATCAGAGGCCTCCATAATTTGCCTCAATCTATATTTCTTATTTTATTTTCCGTCATTTTCCCATGTGAAACAGCGGCTCAGTCTGGCTGTTTCACTGCCAACTGAATATTACATGAGGGTACAGTAAAAGCCAGATTAATATACAAACAAAGGATGGTAGAACATCATTTTCGATAAGGCGATAAAGGAAGGTTTCATAAAAGAGATGACATTTGAATTGATCTTTGACATGCTGGATTTTTTTTTTTTTTAATTTTTTTTTTTTTTAACTTTTTTCATTTTTGAGACAGAGAGAGACAGAGCATGAATGGGGGAGGGTCAGAGAGAGAGGGAGACACAGAATCTGAAACAGGCTCCATCCAGGCTCTGAGCTGTCAGCACAGAGCCCTACCTAGCAGGGCTCGAACTCACCGACCGCGAGATCATGACCTGAGCTGAAGTCGGCCGCCCAACCGGCTGAACCACCCAGGCGCCCCGACATGCTGGATTTTCAAGGCGTGGGCTTAGAGTAAAATACTGAGCTATTGGTGAGGAACTAGGTGTGGCGTAGCTTTCTAGGACGTTTACTCCAACAATAGACACCAGGAAGTCAGATACCATTTGGCCTTTTCTTATTACATACCGCACCACAATGGTAAAATCGCCTACATTAGATGTATATTTAGGTCTCTTTCCACACATGGAGTTGTGAAGTAGAACTTTCTGAGATCTGATCCATTACTAGGCAGAATTTGGTATAGGACACCTCTGTTTAGTATCCTATTTGTGTTGGTTTATTATTACTATAATCACAGAACAATTCCATTCTTATATTTCACCTACAGTACTTTCATATAGGTGTTATCCAGGAGTACCCCTGGGCAGGATGGTGATTCAAGTTTTTTTGTCAGCCTGAGATTAAAAAAAAAAAAAAAAAAAAATGACCCTGAACAAGGAACCTGAGAGTACAGATTCTAGATCTGGCACTGCCACTGATACTAATAAAAACAAGATAATTATTTTTCCCCTGCTTAATTTCTGCACCGGGGAAAATATACGATAATAACTTCCTTGCCTATTTGTAAAAGTGCAGTAAATATATGCAAAAATATTTCCAAGGAATTAAAATCGCTAAAATGTAAAGGATCAAATTCCAGGCTCTTTGTTTTCTCTGAAGTTATAATTAGGAAATTTGAAAAACAGCCATTTATTTAAATGCATTAGGTGCTATAGGTAAAGACCATGAGAGCTGGGACTTTGTTTCTCTTATATTTCCAGTGCCTAAATAGTGTCTGTCACATAGTAGGTATTCATTGTATGTTTCTAGAATGAAGGAATGAACAAGTGACTGGAGGCATTCAGGGGCCTCCTTCTAGCTGGCTGACCTGGCCGCCAAAGCTCTGTGTCCAGGTGTCTGGCTGAGTGGAGTCTATGAACTGTGTGTTTGCTTAAGGATATCCTGCTTCCACCTGCTTTTCTCCCTCACTGTTTTATAATGGTAATAGATAACATTGCTTGGGGACCAAATCTGTGCTAAAAGCTGTGAGGTGCTTTACATAAACGATCGGTAATCCTCATAATCCTGAAAAGGTGTGCATCCTTATTTTAAACATCAGAAACTCATGCTCAGAGAAACTAAGTAATATACAAAAAATCATAGCTCATGCATCAATTTGGATAGGCTAGGTTATGCTGTAGTGGTAAACAACCTACACATCTCAGTGACTTAAAATAAACAAAGGTTTATTTTTTGTTTCTGTCACATGTTCACAGTGAGTCAGCAGGAGGGCCCTGCTCAATGTAGTGGGGTCATTGATGCAGCAGAGCTGCAACCATCACAACTCTTGCTATACCACAGGAAAAGGCATCTCTGCAGAGTGTCATACCAGCCATAAAAGCTTGGCCTAGAAGTGACATACATCCCTTCTTCTCACAAAACATTTGCCGGGATTCGTCATATGACTCCACCTAACCATAGGCAAGCTAGGAAGTGTAGTCCTATCATATGCCTGGAAGACAGAGTGAGAAATTTGGGAGGCAGTGCAAATGATTACCAGATCTAGTAAGTGGAAGGCTTGGTTTCTGAATCCAAAAATTATCTGACTCCAAAGCCAGATTTCACAAAACCACATTGCTTTACTCAGTTTACCTAGAATTCTGGAATTGCGAAATATCTATATCATTTGACTTTCTGTTGCTTTTCAGTGAGGGTTGTCTTCTTGAAGCAACCTAGGCTGAATCTTCCTGGGCTGAGAATAACTCTTCCTTCTCAGTTGTCATAAGGTGAATCACGACCCCTTTGGCCTTTGGCAGATGAGGGCTTGAAAGGCAGACCCTCTGGGGTAGGCACTGTCCCCAACCATGCTCTCTTCTGCTTGTGTATCTGTAGCGGAAATGTTATTAACATCATGTTTTGCTATTCTAGTTCCACAGCTGCTGGAGTGACTTAGCAGTTGGCTAGGCATACCCTGAACTACAGAAGATGTATGCTGGGCCAGAAGCAGGCCTTCTTCCTGCAGACTTGGAAGGAGCTGATGACAAAGGCCTGCCAACAGTGCTGTGACTGTAAGTTAGGATCATTCACATTTCCATCTTTGTAGGCAGCCTGTGATGTGAATTTGGAGGCTCCCCAGCAAAGAGCCATGAATTAGAAGTCAAGAGCTTTGAAGTCATTCCTGGCTCTGTCATCACTAGTTGTGTGACCTTGGGCAAGTAATTTAATCTCTCAGAAGTCTGAGTTTTCTATCTGGAAAAAGAATATCAATTCCAACATCCAGGTTTTTAAGATGAAAACTGCCAATTTGTGCAAAATGTGAATGGCTGACACCTGAACAACACTTAATATTTTACAGAGCTTTTCTTCCGCTACCCTGCTATGCAGACATAATTACTGTGATTTCCTCAGTGAAGAAACTCAGTCTTGTAGGATCAGGTGAATTGCCCAAGGTCTCACAATTAATAAATAGCAGAGGTAGGACTTGAACATGTCTTCTGTCTCCAAATATGATATTCTTTTCCCTGATCTGAGTCATTGACTAGGATGATCCACAGGATGTGAAAAAGAACATATAAGTAAAGAGAATGGGTAACAAAGAGAAAAACAGTAGAAGATTTGGACTCTTGAAGACTAAGTTTGAATCCATTTATTGGTTTATAGTCCTGGAAAAGCCACTTCCTCTCCTCCCCTCCTCTCTTTCTTTCTTTCTTTCTTTCTTTCTTTCTTTCTTTCTTTCTTTCATGTTTGGCAAAAGTAGGTAGGGCTTATAGTTATCTGGTACACACTGGTATAGCCATCATGAATATTAAAATATTGAAATCCTTCTGTACTGTTTGGTGAATAGCTACTCTAACTGGCCCCTCCTTTAAGATCCCCACCTATCTCCTCTTTTAGTAATAAAAACATCAGTGTGGGGCTCAGCAGGAGGCATTAAGGACCCACTTCATTACAGGGCTATGGTTGGTCCCAAGCTATATTCATTGTTAAATATTTTTAATATGATTAATGAGTGGGGACAATAGTCATGCTCTTCCCAACTTCAGTGGGCTGCTCTTGAAGATCAGTTAATATAAAACAATGAAGATGACATACCAGCTGTAAACCTTAAGGGCAATGTTTTTTAAAATATCATAGCAATGGTCTCTGGAAAGAGAATTCTGTTGTATTGAAAATATCACATAGGTTTTTACCTTGGTGGGATTTGTTGCCTATTAGCCTATTCAAGATTCTGAGACATAAAGGAACTTATTTAAAATTTTTAACTTTGAATTTCCTAATAGTTGAGAATAGAGCTCATGTCCTCCACTATAATACACTTCTCACATCCTCTGCTAATTTTGTGAATCTAGGTTTTTGACCCTGAGCTTATTGTTTTCTCTATACTTACTTATTTTTGTATGGTATGTCTTTCTATGCACTGGCCCACAAGGTTCCTATCCCAGATGCTGCTTCAGTCCAGAGTCAGAGGCAGTCAATAACCTATGGCAGGTTTATCATAGAACAGAGGTTTCTGGAGTCTAATATCCTAGAAAAATAAGAACAAGGAAAATAGTACATCATCAATGACAGTTGCAGATATTTATTGAGTGCTTTTTATACGTGGAGGATGCTGCTGAGTGCTGTACATATTCTACTGGTCATGGTATTTGTCCCTCCATTTCACCCCACATGGTTAGTCTAAGCCATGGGGCAGCAAACTATGGCTCATGGGCCATCCATTCCTAGGCTTGTTTTTGGAAGAGCTAAGAATATTTTAAATATTTTTATAGGGTTGAAAAAAGAAGAATATGCTACTGAGGTTGTATGTGGCCCACAAACCCTAAAATTGTTACCATTTTACCTTTTACAGAAAAGTGCCAATACATGGTAATCCCACTTTGCTTACTAGTGGTTGGAATAGAGTTAGGCATGTGGTCCATTCAGACCACAAATGGTTATTGAGGCCTAACCACCATTTTGAATGTTGAGGAGACATCAGTAAGCAAAACAGACAAAAATTCCTGCCCTTGTGTATTTTACTTTAAGTTCTAGTTAATGAGCTATAAGTCTATTGTTGTTTGGTAAAGGCTTCTCACATTCTTGTAGGAAATAGTGAAAAAGATATTCATTTCCAGTTTAGATGTTTCCCTCTTTAAATGTGATACTTCTAACTTACGATCACAAGGGAAGCCAGTTTGAGAGTCAACAACACATCAAGGGTGACTGAAGAGAAGGTTAAAAAGAAATTAATTACACTGCTGAGTCAATACACCTTGAAATCTGTCATAAGACTTCCCAATATTAAATTTTTCTTTAAGTCCTTTTAAATGAGTTTTCTGTTACTTGAATTAGCAAACAGCATATGTATACACATACATTATCTAATTTAATCCTCATGACAATCCTATGAAATATTTATCATTCTCATTTTACAGAAGAAGAATGTGAAGATCAGAGAAATTAACTAATTGCATAGTCAACACAGTAAGTGGTAGAGCCAAGAGGAAAACTCTGATCTCTGGGTTTTGCAGTTCTCTCTAAAACTCAGTCTCTCCTTCTTAAGGAATTTCTAGGCAGTAAGGATTGTTGGAGGTCAAGACAGGAAGTCAATATGGGGACAGTTTTTATGTCCTGAGCCTGTGTATATAACTGCATTACTGAGTTTCATCCTCTTTCTTAGACCTAGAATAATCTTTCTTTACCCCTATCCCACAATGAGAAGGCAGAGTTTTTCCATTTATTGAGAAGTCATTGACCTAAGACAGTTGTATTAATGTATGTAAGGAACCAGGCACTGAAATCTCCCAGCAGGGAGCAAATGTTTCTTTGAGTCTATATATAAGATCAATCTGTTTTCTCCATTTTTCCTATCACCATTTAGATTCCTTCTCACCTTGTTTACCTGGCCTGTGCTCAAACCACTCTGACGTTCCAACCCAATTTTCACACTGTAACTAGAAGATAAAGGCAGTTTTTCAATATGGCTTTCAACAAAGCCTGTTCAGCTTTATCTTTCTTCAAGCATCTTCTGCTTTGTCTGTTTCAGCCACACCAGCCTTTGTCAGCCATCAGCTTCTGCCTGCAATGATCATTCTTTCCTTCTATGCCCAATAACACCTATTTGTCTCTGGCTCAAGTTTTATTTTTTATGCAAGCCTTTATTGATCTCCCTATTAGATTGACTCCTCTCATTAGCCCTCACTGTGCCATGGCACATGGCACAGTTATAGTGTTCTACTAGTTTGTGTGATTATCTGTTTAACCTGTGTACCATATTTTATGTAGGAGACCAGTGGTCACATTTGTTACCATTGTAAACCCATTGTCTAGTACACAATAGGTGCCCAATAAATAGTTGTGGAATGAATGTATAAATGTAAAGGCATCTTGTATTTGTTCAGTGATCTAAAGCATCAAGTAAATTCTAGAGCTCAGGTTGTATCAGTTTGAAAACCTGCAGGAAATACATGAGATCCTCAAATGGAACAATTGAGGAAAATTTAATTTAGGAACTGTTTATACAGGTGAAATAGGCTTAAGGGAAAGTAACAAAGGATGATAAAGCATCCTGGGGCTCGCAACAGTGGGGTTGGTACCCCTAAGCCTGAATGGGCAAGTGAAGGGAGAAGTTTCATCCCAAAGAGAATAGGTGTGGTTCTAGAAGAGAGCCACAGGGTAGGAATGGTGGATATTGTAGATAAACCCAGCCAATTTGAAGGACCTCTCTAGTGTCCATTGATGTTAGAATTAAAAGAAGAAGGAGAACATGATTATCATTCTCTTTTCTCCCTTAACCTCCATCTAGTGCCTCCCAGTGGGTAAACCTAACTGAAAGCCAGAGGGTAGGGAACTAAATGGTAGTCCTTAAAGGCCACTTCCTAGGGCACAAAGCTGAGTGGAAAATGGATCTGGCAGGACAAATAAAAAATATCCAGCCATTGGTCCTTGGGACAATTCCATATTTTGCTAAGATGACACTAAAGGGTAGCTTGAAAAGTTTTAATTTAATATAACAGAAAGGAATTAATAAAGTTAGAGTTTCATAGGTAATTGAGGCTACAGAAATTTTCTTATCATGGACATTCTATGATAACTGTGAATAAGTGAAAAGTACATGGGATTCTTAGTTAAACATAAGATCAAGTCATTGCTTTGCCACTACAAACTTTGGTAGTTTGGTGTTCTTGTTTGTAGAGTGAGGATTATAGTGCTCATGTCATAGGGTCATTTTTTTTTTTTTAATTTTTTTTTTTCAACGTTTATTTATTTCTGGGACAGAGAGAGACAGAGCAGGAATGGGGGAGGGGCAGAGAGAGAGGGAGACACAGAATCGGAAACAGGCTCCAGGCTCCGAGCCATCAGCCCAGAGCCTGACGCGGGGCTCGAACTCCCGGACCGCAAGATCGTGACCTGGCTGAAGTCGGACACTTAACCGACTGCGCCACCCAGGCGCCCCCATAGCGTCATTTTAAAAATCCAGTGCCTGGCACATGGTAGGTGCTCATGAAATGGTAACTCCTGTGAGAAAGATATGTAGTTATTACCTGCTAGAGCCTTGCACTATGATAAAGTCTCTCCCTCAGAACTCTTGTTGTCATTAGGCAAGCAAGACCATCAGGGATGGAGAAATTAGAAACTAAGAAGGCCAGGGAATAATCAAATATCAATTGCAAGTTAAAATCCACAAGAGAGATTCAGGTCACAAGCCCTGCAGCTCTGCCATGTAACTGGACCACTCCTCACCTTTGCCCCTTCCCCACTGCACCTCCCACCCACATCCTAGGATCTTTAAGGAACCTTCCAGTTCTAAAGACTAGTGCATTGTAGATCATGAGTATCATATACATCAGTCAACTACTGAGTCTTTCAGCTGTGTGCAGTTAAACGACAGGCTATTGAAGCCAATAATAGCAGGAGCAGTTTAGAACTCCTTAGTGGGCAGTTCTACCTTAAGACAGTAGTGACATCACACCACTTAGCTCAGATGCATTGTGTGACAGTGACAACTTTTCCCCCACTTAAGTGAACCCCTGTTTGCTTACTTGGTGCCAAATGGCTCACATATAAACACTGAAGGACAGATTAAAGACCACATTGTACTTTACTTTGCCATTTCATGAAGGGCATTATTTTCCACGTTGATAAAATCTGGAGGGAAGAATAAAGAACAATGGACTTTTATTTTAACCACTAAACATTCACTGTATCCCACGGAATGCCTCGGGCTTTGTTCTACCACTCTTGGTCTTGAGACTTTTGCCATTAGGAAAAGTAAAGGCATCTGGCTCAGAGGTTATCCCTAGGGGGATTGATCAGCGTCCTGGGAGCTCATTGGAAAGGAGCGGGGGAATGAAACAGGAGAATTAGAGGGCCTACAGGACAAGTTGAGGTGATAGTTTTTATGCCTAGAATCCACTGCCTGCAATATGATTCCTGCTCACCAATAGCCTGAGACATTCTGACAGAGAGGGGCAGATGCCACCAGAGCATTAGCGACACACTTAAATAAGCCCCATTTTACCCAAAGCCTCCCCTACTACTGCATCTGTCCTGTGTTGATCTCTGTCTTCTCCATATTTCTGTTTTCTCTATATTTTCTCCAAACAAGACTAGCAATTCTTCTATCCCCGCCTCTGTTTTCCCACTTATATTAATACCTTATGTTGTCCGCGTTCACTCTGGAGTTTGAAGACATATTGGGCAAGGAATTGAGACCTACTTCCAGGTTTAGTTTTGCTGTATATCCTTGATCATGCCCTTTTAAAACTTCCAGTTTTCTCAACTTTCAAGAAATATCTATTTGCTGTAGTTAACAGTGCTGAGAAACCAGGAAAATACATGTATGTACAGGGATTTTTTTTTTTTTTAATTTAAGGTAGGGGTGCCTGGCTGGCTTAGTCAGTTAAGCATCTGACTTCAGCTCAGGTGATCCCATGGTTTGTGGGTTTGAGCCCCGTGTCGGGCTCTGTGCTGACAGCTCAGAGCCTGGAACCTGTTTCGGATTCTGTGTCTCCCTCTCTTTCTTCCCTCCCCTGCTCATGCTCTGTCTCAAAAATAAATGAACATTAAAAAAATTTATGAAAAAATAAAATTTAAGGTAAAAATTATTTACATACACTGAAGTGCATATGTCCTAAGTATACAATTTGATGAGTTTTAAAAATGTATATATCTGTGTAACCAGCATTCTAATCGAGATATAGTATATTTCTGTCATCCCAGAAACTTCTTAACATGTCCCTTTTATATCCTCTTCCAATGAATCCCTCTCATCCAGACTCTAACCACTATTCTGACTTCTGTTACTAGAGATTTGTTTTCCTGCCCTTGAACTTATTAGAAGCACTTTGAAAAGTGCAAGTCACTGTACAAAAGCTAGTATTATTACTATTTTGTAGCTAGATGGTGTATTACTTAAAAGAAAAGATCTAATCTTTTACTTAGCACTAAGCAGAGAGGATGATAGATACTGATTCAGTTCGATATTGAATATGTGTTAAAGTAAATAAAGTATAAATGATGTTGACCTGGATTCCAGGAAAGCTGAATTCTAATCTGCTTTGCCTTTATCCAGCTTTGTGTCCTTAGGCAAGTAGTTTTTTCTTTTTTAAAAACATTTTGACCCTAAGTTTTTCTTTTATTAAACAAAGAATTAGACGAGATGATGTTGTAGAGTACCTTCCTACTTTCAGAAGTTACTTAACTAATAATGATAATGACACTAAGATTTACTGAGTGCTTATTATATCCCAGCCACTATTCTATTTTTTAAAAATTTTTTAATGTTTATTTATTTTTAAGAGAGAGAGACAGAGTGTGAGTGAGGGAGGGGCAGAGAGAGAGAGAGAGAGGCAGACACAGAATCTGAAGTAGGCTCCAGGCTCTGAGCTGTCAGCACAGAGCCCGACATGGGGCTTGAGCTCAAAGAGCACGAGATCATGACCTGAGCTGAAGTCAGACACATAACTGACTGCGCCACCCAGGCACCTGTACCAGCCACTATTCTAAATACATTTATTAACCCATTTATCTTCATAACAGTCCAAAAGGCAAATTTTATCATCTCCATTTTACAGATGAGGAGATGTAGAGGTTAGTTAACTCTCATAAGGTCAAGTGGGCAATGCTAGGACCCAAGCAATGACCTAGACAGTGTAGTTCTAGAGTCTTCAACTTAACCACTAAATTCTGTTTCCAGTCATTGGAGTGATAAATCAATATAATGGTTGGGTGGGAAAAAGGAAAAGCATGGGTGTGTGGTTAGGTAAAGGAATGGGTCACATTTCACAAGTTTCAAAATAAACTTTTTATTATGGAAGTTTCTAAACATACACAAAGATAAGGAGTTCAGCAAACCTCCATGAACTCATCACCTAGTTTCAACAACCATCAATATTATGCTGTACTCTTATTTTTACCTCTCTTTGAAACTATCATGAAAATTTTCAAACATACCCTCACAAGTAGACAGCATGGCATTTTACCCCTAAATACTCCAGGATGCATCTTAAAAAAAAAAAAACAAAAAAAACCAGATTTTGAGCCAACTACAATGCCTTGTTACACCTAACAAAATTCATAATAATTCCTGATTATTTATTATTTAATACCAACTCCATATTCAGATTTCTCTGATTGTCTTATCATTTCCTTTTTTTTGTTTTTCCATTTAGAGCCGAAAACAGGTCCAGTCATTGTATTTGGTTATGTCTTTTAAGTCTCTTTTAATCTAAAATCCTCCCTGCTTTAAAGAGGGGAGCTTTAGGTGTTTTTTTGTTTTTGTTTTTGTTTTTGTTTTTTTCCTGAAGGAGGGGGAGACCATGGAGATACGTTTCTAATTTTTTTCCTCATGTATAGAAATGAGGTGATAGTTTCAGGAGAATAAAGTAAAATCACCCCTGCTTATTCCCATTTCCCAGGCCCCTCACCCCACCCTCTTACCTTATAAATGACCATCCTGCTTCTGTAAGTCACTTTCTTATATAAGTAGTATAATGTTGCTAGGAAGAAGCTGGTTGGATTTCCTTGCTCTTACCAGAAATAGAGAGTATATCACTACTGAAGGAAATTACTATTAATAGCTCTCAGCAAAACCCTTCCATTATAACAGGGATATGGTCTCAGTGAGGAAATTAACACTTTAAGATATGTCTATGTATACTTTTTTTTTTTTTTTTTTTTTTGTACAGGAAGGGGAAACAACAACATGGGGTTGTTTTCATTGCAGGCAGGGACTCTTTAAGGTCAGAACTGGCTCCAACCTGACTGAGTCTCATGGATCTATGATTTCTTATATTTGGAGTAGGCATCCAAAGAACCAAGTCCTTCTTCTTCAGAGTCTGGATTTGATAGGCACACACCTTATTACTCATAGGAATAAAGTCTTAGGAAAGGCCTAGAGAATAGTAAATCAAGTGTTTTCAAACAATGTTCCATGGGGCTCCATCCACGAAGGTACTTTAAATATTTTGCAAAAGTTTGGCTTGAATTTCACTTAAAAAAAATGTGGTCAGTTCTTGATTCTGGTATTAGTCTTTATTTTGGCTTTCTTTTATAATGTCTCTCTTAGAATCCAGTTTTCAGTAGATCATACCAATACTAAATAATAAATTAGCTCCATCTCTTTATCAGACATCTCTGAAATAATGATTTCAAAACTGCTTTGGAGAAAGTACACAATCTTGATTTCAAAATAAATTTTTGAAAAGGTGCTTCCTTTTTGTATCCCTTGGTAAAATATCTTTTTGGAAGTCATTCTCTTTGGTGGATTCTGAAATCTAGGAAGTCCCATTTGGAAGTTAGAGAATGCCTACCTAGAGTAGAAGGTGGGCAAATTAGGGTTTTGTTTTTTTGTTTGTGTATACAGTAAAAATAATTTATTCATTAACTAAGCATGCATGAAATAGCACGTATTTTATATGGCTATATATTTCTGTATATAAATGCATTTTAAATGCCTGAAAGAGCACATACCTAATCCAGTTTTGCTTACATTGGAGGAAGTAGGGAGGGGACCTGGGTTAGATAGGTGGGCAAGAGGACTTTGTTATCTATAATGTTTGATTTCTTTTAAAGGAGGATTTACTTATAGTTGATGTTCTTAGATATTAACTGAAAAATAATGAGTTAAAGACTTATTAAATCATATGTGAAACAGTTTTGAAGGAAGAAAAAGGAAATTGAGATAATTGGCACAAGATAGCCTTCCCCATGTCATGCTATAATTGCCTGACTAGTCTCTCCCCTTGTACTTCCTCCTGCTCCTTATCACAATCCCTAGTTTACTCACCACTAAGCAAAAACTTTCCACTACTTTCCACACACTTTACTCATTCTGATCTTAGAAAGAGCTGGAAAGGGAAAGTCCAGACACTGATCTTTGTGGTGTGGGGTGGTGTTCCCAGGCCTATTGTAAGATAGGCCTGAAGGCAAATGCTACTCATGTTCTCACCTACCTCTGCATCCTGAGTAAATCACTGGGCTTTTAGGATTTAGTTTCCTCATCTCTTAAATATAATTTTATCTACTTTGTAAGTATTGTACCGAGGTTAAGTAGTATATTGAAAATGTCCTGCACAGTGCCTTGTACATATTTATATAGTTAGATACAGTAAATTTTAGATTCCTCCTTTTTCAGTGTTTTATTCTTCTACACCATGTAGGAGTTGATGATTTAAAAAAAAAAAAGTAAGAGTTGATCCTTGTCTAAGAACTCTGTAAATAGTTAAATGCAGTCAAGTGGTTTGAATTCTATGATAGGAAGTACTGAAAGATGCGAAGAAAAGAGTGATACTAATAAGATAATAGCTACAATTAATCAAATGTTTATTCTGAGTTAGGCATTATGCTAAGTACTTTTTGTACTATATTTTATTTAATTATCCCCACAACCCTTTTTTGGGATAACTATATTATCCTCGTTTTACAAGTAAGAAGATTACAATTCATTGATGTTAAATTTCTTGCCCCAAGTCACTTATCTACTCAATAACAGAATTGGGATTTGGTTTTGGGGTCTGCCTAACTCCAAAGCCCATGTTTTTAACCACTGCTTGGAAGTTGAGAATAGAGACAAGAATATTTTATAAAGAAGTTTTATTAGTTCATCTATCTATCTATCCATCCATCCAGTCATCTTTCCTTTCACATATTTCAGAAAAGATTTAAGGTAGCTTTTAGAAAATTGACACTTCAATTAAGTCTTTAAAGACGTGTGTCAATCGGGTAGGTAGGGCCAGAAAGGGCTTTCTTGACAGAGGCAATAACATGGGAAGTAGTATGAAAGTTTCCATCAACAAGTAGCTTGTGTGGCCCCAGAAGGTGAAAACAGAGGCTGGAGAGGTAGATTTGGCTGGATACCTTGATTGCAGTTTTACAAAACTGAGAATTTACTCTGTAGGCAGTAGAGAGTAAGGATAGTGGGTGTCATAAGACAACTAGTTTCATTAACGTAAAACCACACCTCATGCTTTGGCCCCTAATAGAGTCACCTTGATTGATTGTTCTCATTCATCAGACTTTATAAATAACATTTGGTAGTTTTCAGAAATCTAATCCAGTCTCCAAGGCTGAAGTTTTAATTTCATAGAGGCCTGGGGAAGGAATGTACCTCATCTTGTAAAGGCCATTTCCAAGGAGGAGTTTAAAAAAAAAATTATTTGCATATTGGAAATATCTGGAATATGTTTTCATTTTGAGGGTTAGGGTTGCCAGATTTAGCAAATAAAAATACGGGATGCTCAGTAAAATTTGAATTTTAGGTAAATAACAATGTTTTTATTTTAAGTATGTAATATTTGGGGTATACTTATGCTAAAAAATGTTTTTTATCTGAAATTCATATTTATCGGAAATCTGTTGTTTAAAATTCAAAAGCAGGGTGTTGTGTTTTTCATCAGGTGACCCTATTGAGTTGGTTACTTTGTTCTGATATATGTAAAAATCCAGATTTTTTAATCTGTAGTCACTCTTTCTATAACCCCTTTTCCCAAAAAGCTGAGTTCCTGTAGGACTCAGTGCCAGAAGAAATGTATGCTGTGTACAATGTACTGCTACTTCCCACACATAGGGACCTGAAAGAAGTTGACCCCAGGGCAGTGAGAAACAAAAGAGGAAAATCAAGGCATGGGTCTCTGTGAAGTCTTTTTTTTCCCAGCCGACCTTGGAAGTTTTGTATCCTCCCTGTGGCCTGGCAGCCTGGCCTGAGTAGTTTAATGCTTAAATTCTTTTAAGTGATTGTGTTAGTTTCCTTTTCATAAACCTTATCTCTTCCTTGGAATGTGTTTTAGTTTGCCTGGATGGAGTTGAGTATTCTGTTGGCTCCCTGAGTCCTCACGTCGGACTCTGTTTCTGTGGGATTTTTTTCTTTGCTTATTTGCTTTAGGAAGAGGCTCACTGATAAAGGAGGGCAACCATCTGGAGGCCAGAGGATTCTCTGGTGCAGCTGCCCAGAGGGACCCTGCCTCCTCCTCAGGCTGCAAGGAGTTTACTTGTAATCATGGAATGTTTAAAACGAGAACCCCCTTAATAGGATCTATTACAATGGGGCATGGGAAGGGGTCCCTTTGACCCCCACTCAAAATAGTTTCACATTTTGTCTATTACACATTGGTAGTTTCCCTGAAAGATCATTTGATGAAAAGATTCTGCAGCTAGAAATAAGTTATGAAACTTTTTATTATAGCTCCCCCCAACCCCATTACAAATAAGGAATCTGAAGCCCAGAGAGGTGAAGTGACTTAAGATAATCTAGTAGCAGAAGTGGGAAATACAGCCCAGCTGGTGGTGGGCTCCCAGATGGTGCTTTTTATTCAAGTGTACCCAGTTCCTAACACCATAACATGAGGAATCTGTCATTCACACTATGCACATTTCAGGGCCCAAGAGTTTCTTAGCTTTCCAGTACACATGCCTCCCCCTGACAACTCAAGGAAGGTTGGAGAGTGTTTTGATTGCCGCTAGGGGCGGTGGAGGCTTAAAACATAAATACCTGGGGGAGACTAGACAGTTATCCTATTCCATCATAATAGGTAAATCTATATAGGAGTTTGTTGCCTGGGAGAAGCGTTTCATGGAGAAGAGCACAGAACAATCTGGGAACCTACAATTGGAAGGATAGATGGATTGCTATTGGGGTAGAAATTGATCCCAACAGTGGAGGATGTGACCCTGGCATATACACTTCTTAATTTTTCTCTAGCTGGTCCTTTTGTTTTTTGTTTTGTTTTGTTTTGTTTTTAATCACCTCTGGATCTGTAAGAGATGTATGATTCTTTTTTTTCTTTTTTCCCTCTTAGGTGAGCCCTTGGCTGAGGTACAGAATTTCTGTTCTTGTAAGGTGTACTTGCCTTGTTGTAACCCTTTCCCTGAGGGATTCTCTACATTTCTATATTAAAAACCCCAGGCAACAATAGGGAATCACTAATTCTGGGAATACAGCCCCAAATATCCTTTATGGTTCCTTATATACAGAGGAATTTACAGTGACATAAGGGAATAGAATAACAAGATGATTAAGGACCTGGGTTTGGATTCGAGCAGACCTGAATTAAAGTCCCAGCTCTGACTTTTACTAGCATATGACTTTGGGCAGACTGTTGTTTACCTCTCTGAGCTCAGTTTCATAAAATATTAAAAGAGTAGGGGTTCGGTGCGAATAATAGCCTACATGTCTTAGGAGTGCTGTGAGGCTTAAATGAGAAATATATATAAAGTGCTTTGCATACTACCTGGCAAGTAATAAACACTCAATTGCTGCTAGTTGTTATTATTATTATTAATGCCTTTATTAATAATGTCCATAAAAATTAACTAATTTTAGTCTTCTACATCTTGATCTGGGGGTTGGTATCATTCCTATCTTTATTAAAGAAAATCTCTTTCCTAATCAATATGCTACCTATCTTGTTTTCAATTGTGTTAAATTGTATTTCTTAAGTTCTGGTTCCAGTTTCACCTCCTTGATGAAATCTCTCCCCATTCCATACCACTTATCTCTGTCTCCTTTAATTTCCTGATTGACACATTCTCTGTGCTAAATGACCTAGAGAGCCATTTCAAACATTTTCTACATAGTCTCTTTTTTATTATTTTCCCCATGAATGCTACAATTGGAACCATATTTGAAAGCTAATTTTCTTATTAAGGGAAATTTCAAACATTTTGAACATAAAAGATAGTGAAAAGAGTATAATGGGCTCCATTACCCAACTTCAACAATGATCAACATTTGTCATTCTTGTTTCACCCATCTTTCTTGCTCCTATTTAATTTTGGCCAGAGTATTTTGATGCATATCCCCAGACATCATGTAATTACATATGTAAATAGTTCATTAAGTATGTCCAAGTGATAAGGATTTTTTCTTATAATTACAATGCCATCAATGTAACAAAATTAATGATAATTCCTTTTAACATTTGACACCCAGTCAATATTTGAATTTGTCTAATTGACTCAAAAATATTTTTTAGCAGTATCTTTCTTAGCAGTATATATTATATAAAGGGATTTTCTTTCTTCCTGTATGTCTAGAGACCTACACTGTGTTCTCACGAATGCTGGTTGATGATGCTGTTCTGATCTCTGGTCTCAGTCTTTGCCTTTGGTCTCTTCATGGCTACCCCAGCCTCAGGGATTTACCTTTCCCATGAACCTGGACAATGGAGGGGTGAGGGGAAGTATCTTACCTCTCCTGGATTTTGAAGGAAGGGAGAATATGAAGTCAGTAGAGAGAGAAACATGGAAAGAGTCAGAGCTAGAAACCCTGCAAGACACAGGAACTAGAACTAGGTTAAGAAACAGATTGATTAAAAGGGATATTTAGATTTAGCCGTTGTAGAAATTTTGTTATATTCAGATTGAAAATAGAGAGTGTTTAGTCCATTTATAAACTCAAAATGAACTTAATTTTGAGTAAGAGGTGAAATGTGATAATAGCTGGGTCAAACAAACAAACAATTCCAAAATAACAAAATACCTAAAAGCAAGTTATTTTTCAATGAAACCCCAGGCAAAATGTTAAGAAACTAGTAGAATCAACTTGCTGAAGCCCTTGAAGGCACCTAGCTATACCACTTAGATATGTCCCAGCCCTTTTAATTTTCCCTAGCAGTGATTCTGAGCTATCACTGTCCATTAGAATTATTAGGAGCTTTGTAAACTATTGATACTAGGCCCTCTACCCCTATCCCTGAGGTTCTGATCTAGTCTGGGGTGGGATCCATGAGTCAGTATTTTTAAAAGCTTGTTATGTGATTCCAAATGCACCAGCATTAATGATGAATTTTATAGTTCTTATTTCACTATTTTTCTCCCAAGTTTAATATTGTAGTTTACTGGGAAGTCCTGTGTTGTTCCTCTTTAAACACTCTTCTATAGATTCTGTAAGCTCAAATATATTATTTATTTACTTATTTTATTGTTTAAAAATTTTTAAGCAGTTTTTTAACCACATTGTGCTAGTGCTTTTTGTGGATTATGTTGAGGCTCTTAAACATCATTTTATTAAGTTAGTCTTATGGGAAAATCATCCCATTTCAAGCTTAAAACTTTATCCAACTAGAACTCAACTGGTTTTTAATTGGACACTGACCTGTGCAGTTCTGTTCATAGTTTCACATAGGTTAATTTTCTTTTTTTTAAAAAAAAATTTTTTTTTTTACGTTTATTTTTGAGACAGAGAGAGACAGAGCATGAATGGGGGAGGGGAGAGAGAGAGAGGGAGACACAGAATCCGAAGCAGGCTTCAGGCTCCGAGCTGTCAGCCCAGAGCCCGACCCGGGGCTCGAACTCACGGACTGTGAGATCGTGACCTGAGCCGAAGTTGGTCGCCCAACCGACTGAGCCACCCAGGCGCCCCACATAGGTTAATTTTCATACTCAATAGCATTATAAGCTTTTTGAGGGAAGATTGGGTTTGAGTGCAAGTGATCAAAAACCCAAAATAATAGTTGCTTAAACAAACAAACAAAAAGTTTATTTCTCTCTCGTGTGTAAATTGAATGTGGGTCTAGCATGATTTTCCATGATTTTAGATGCCTAGGATCCTTCTATTGTGCTTCTCTGCCAAGTGAGTCTTCTATTTTTATGGTTATTATGTAGTCCAAGGTGAAGGCAAAAGCTATCCGTGATGTCCACATTGTAGCAACAGAAAGGAAGTAGGAAAAGGAAGGGGAAAGCTCCTTCCCTTTAAGGACATTTCTCAAAAGTAATTTAGTTCACTTGCTTATACCCAACTAGCCAAACCTTGGAACTTGGCTTCAAGGGAGGTTGGGAAACATAGTCTTTATTATGAATGCCTTAAGACCAGGCAGAAATGGAGGGTACTTCACTTAGGTAGAAAGAAAGAAAAGATATTGGGGGATAGTCAGCAATCCCTATCTAAAGAGTAATGACCAAGTCTTATATTTTTTTGTATACCTGATATGCCGACCCCAGTTGCATATGCAGTAGATACCCAACAGGTAGTTATCAATTGATTCCACTTAGAAGGGATTGTTTTCTATTATTTAAAAAAAATACGTATTTTACTCATATAACTTACTGATATAGTGGCCTATCTTGGGTTTCTAAGTGCCGTTTTATTAAATTGCTCCCATAAGGCATCATATTTTAAGTTGCAGACTTCATCCAATTAGTGATAGACTTCTAGATCTAATTGGTTTATTTGTTTTAATATTGCTCACAACTCAGTGTTACTATTCTATGTAAAATCCTTGTAAAAGTTTGTATGAGTGTGTGTATTTTCCTGAGGGTAGAGGTTGGTTCATAGTGTGTATCAGATTCCTTAGTAAATCTGAATCCCATAAAACATTAAGAATCACTGGTGTAAACTAAGAAATAATATGGACAGTTTGATTTCTAGCTAGTAATTTTGCCAAGTTTTTACTTCTTATTATCATTTGTTACTGTAGTAATCTGTTCTTTCTTAAGTAATATGATTATTCTAATAATCTGATTACCCTGGTAATCTGTTCTTTCTTTTAAATTTTTTTTTTTTCCAACGTTTATTTATTTTTGGGACAGAGAGAGACAGAGCATGAACGGGGGAGGGGCAGAGAGAGAGGGAGACACAGAACCGGAAACAGGCTCCAGGCTCTGAGCCATCAGCCCAGAGCCTGACGCGGGGCTCGAACTCACAGACAGCGAGATCGTGACCTGGCTGAAGTCGGACGCTTAACCGACTGCGCCACCCAGGCGCCCCTATTCTTTCTTAATATATAAAGTTATTTAAAATTTTTTAGAGGGGCCGAATATTCAAAGATACACTCTTGGTCTCTTTTTTTTCAAATAAATTGTAATACTCTAATTGCTTTTTTAAAAAATTTTTTAAATGCTTTTATTTATTTTTCAGACAGAGACAGAGCATGAGCAGGGGAGGGGCAGAGAGAGAGAGGGAGACACAGAATCTGAAGATGGCTCCAGGCTCTGAGCTGTCAGCACAGAGCCCGACGCGGGGCTCAAACTCACAGACTGTGAGATCGTGACCTGAGCTGAAGTCGGACACTTAACCGACTGAGCCACTCAGGTGCCCCAACTCTAATTGCTTATTTTAGGGGCACCTGGGTGGTGCAGTCGGTTAAGCGTCCGACTTCAGCCAGGTCACGATCTCGCGGTCCGTGAGTTCGAGCCCCGCGTCAGGCTCTGGGCTGATGGCTCAGAGCCTGGAGCCTGTTTCCGATTCTGTGTCTCCCTCTCTCTCTGCCCCTCCCCCGTTCATGCTCTGTCTCTCTCTGTCCCCCCCCCCCCAAAATAAATAAACGTTGAAAAAAAATTTTTTTTAAGTTTGGGTTTTGCTATTGGGATTACATCAAAATAAAAAGCTTTTTCACAGTTAAGGAAACCATCAACAAAACAAGAAGACAGCCCACTGAATGAGAAAAGATATTTGCAAATGATACATATGTTAAGGGGTTAATATCCAAAATATGTAAAGAACTTACACAAACAACACCAAAAAAAAAAAAAAAAAAGAAATACAATTAAAAAATGGACAGAAGCTATGAGCAGGACATTTTTCCAAAGAAGACATACAGATGGCCAACAGACACATGTAGAGATACTCAACATCACCAATCACCAGGGAAATGCAAATCAAAACCACAGTGAGATATCACCTTGTATCTCTCATAATGGCTAGAATCAACAAGAAAGAACAAGTGTTTGGCAAAGACGTGGAGAAAAAGGAACCCTCATGCACTGTTGGTGGGAATGCAAACTGGTGTATCCACTGTGAAAACAGTAAGGAGGTTCCTCAAAAAAATAAAAATAGAATTACCACATGCTCCAGTAAACTCCACTATTATTTACCCAAAGAAAATAAAAACATTAATTTGAAAAGATATATGCCCCCCTGTGTTTATTGCAGCATTATTCACAATGGCCAGATAGCTATGGAAGCAACCCAAGTGTCTATGCATAGATGAATAGATAAAGACTGTATGGTGAAATATATATGTGATGGAATATTACTCATCCATAGAACAGAATGAGTCTTGCCATTTGCAACAACATGGATGGATCTATATATGGTATAGATCAAATATAGAATTTAAGAAACAAAAGAAATGAACAAAGAAAAAAAAGAGACAAACAACACAGACTCTTAAATATAGAAAACAAACTGGTGTTTGCCAGGGGGGATGGGCGAATGGGTGAAATTGTTGTAGGGGATTAAGAGAACACTTACTGTGATGAGCACTGAGCAATGCATAGAATTATTGAATCACTGTACTGTATACTTGAAACTAATATAGCACTGTATATTAATTATACTGGAATTAAAAAATAATAAATAAAGATTTAAAAAAAAGTTTGGATTTTGGTCAGAGTGATGTTACCAAGATGGTGACATAGGTTGTTCTTGACTTTGCACCCCTCACAAGAACAACTAGCCACTGTTGAAGAACAAGACACCACTAAGAGAATCCTAGAACATGAGAGTAAGGCTGAAGCACTTCCTGCACTACAGAGACCATGAGAGATTGTAGCAGATTGCATTAGGGAGTAAGAGAAATAGCTACATGTTGACTACATTGCTTCTCTTCTAGGCCAGCGCAGTACCATACAGAGTGGTCTCTGCTGAGCATCTCGTTCCTCCAGTGGGAAAAGAGAACCCAAAGGGGACAACCACTCCACCTGTCAGCATTGTGAGTTTCTTTATAGGAGCCCCTACTCTGATCTCTCACCATGGGGAGTGCATGGGAATCTTCAGGACTCAACCACTGGGAATCTGACTGTGATGGAGAGTGGGGGAGGTTATAACAACCAGCACATGAATCTTAGCAGACCAAGTTCATCCCTGCAGTGCCCAAGTAGTAATCCCAAACTGTGGTTTTGTTCATCTGCAGAATCAAGTCAGGGGTGCTTCATGACCAAGGAAGTCAGCAGGGTTCAAATCTGCCTGATTCTGATCCTCAAGTGAGTTTTGCCTGCCCTAGAGCTTGGTTTGCCTGTGCCCAGGGAAGGAGCTGAATCACAGCCCCAACTGCTGTGGAGTGTCTTCTGCCCCATCTGATCAGAAGGACTGGCAACAATTCCTGGAAGCAGTGTGGCTCATTGGCACTCCAGCTGACAGGTGGGCAGGCAGAGTTGGTCATCCCTAGAACAAAGCCACTATCAGGCATGTAGTGTTCTTGTACTATACATAGGCAGGGGGATTAATTCATAGCAAAGGCTCCAGCTACTAGCAACTGGAGAACCTGTTTTGAAAATTGAGAGTAGCCTGGAGTAGCTCTTCCACCTCCCACCCAGGCAAAGTTGCTGACACATAGACCCACCTGCTGTGAAGAGAAACATCTTCTGGCCCCATCTCATTAGAAGGACTGTAGACAACTCCTGGAAGCTGTGTGGCCCAGCAACACTTGAGCCAAGAGGTGGTCAGACAAAGTCAGTAGTTTGCAGAACAAAGCCACTGGTCCTATTCAGTCAGGGAACTTGGTGTCTGGATCAGTTTGAGATAAGACAACTAGGGATTTTACCAGCCATAGAGCTGCTTCTCCCACTGTACCCAGGCAGGGAATCTAATTTGTAGCTCTACTCATCACTGAATACAGCCTATCTATCTGACCAGGGAACCTAACCACAGCAGCAAAGCTGCAAAGCCTATTCAACAACCCTACATGCAGTGGCACTTGAATAGGCAGCATAGTCCATGGCTTTCCCATCTGTAGAGCAAAACCAGTGGCCTCACTAGAGTAGGAAATTTAACTCACACTTTGGCTTGGTTCAGATTCCAAAACAACAAGCTATACGGGCTCTGGGTCCCATCCTGCAGCTCTCCCAGGGCAGGGAAGTTAATTCATGGCCCCATCCACTACTGAATATTGTAGCCAGTCTCTATCATCTGGTAATCCTGACAAGAGAATCTAGGCAAGTGTGGAACCCATCCTACAGCTGCACTTTGGTTGGGGTCCAAGCCAGCAGTTTTATTCAACTATTCTCAGCCCATGGCGTATCCTTTGTCCCTATCCTCAGAGCTTGAACAGTTGTTTCACCCAAAAGTGGATCATAAAAGCAGGCTTCACCTATCTAAGTACATTAAAAATAAATATGACCAGAAACCCAAACTAAAGTGACTGGTGAAGAACTGTCTCTGCCAAAGCAAACCAGTAACATCTGGTAGAGTCTGATTACTCAAATATGCAGATGCCAATGGAAGGAACCAAGGATCATGAAAAGTCACGTATATATGACACACCAAAGAAATCTAGTAAAGCTGCAATAACTGTAAAGAAATGGAGATCTGTGAACTGTCAGACAAAGAATTCAGAATGAACTTCTTAGGAAGTTTGGTGAACTACAAGTGGACAACAAAATGAGATTAGCAAAACAATGCATGAATGAAATGACAAGTTTGACAAGGAAATAGCAGCCATCAAAAACAAAAATGAAATCCTAGAGTTGAAAAATACAGTTACCCACCTGAAGAATTCAATAGAGAGTTTCAAAAGTGGACTTGACCATGCAGAAGAATGAGTGATTTGAAGGATAGGACATTGGAAAGTATCCAGAGGGGAAAAAAGAATGAGCAAGAGTGAAGAAAGCTGACAGCAATAAGACAATGAAAAAATGATACTTGCATTATGGGAATTCCAGAAAGATAAGAGAAAGAGAATGTGACATAAAGTATATTTAAAGCAATAATGGCTGAAAACTTCCTGAACCTAGGGAGAGAAATAGATATCTAGATCCATGAGGCCCAAAGGACTCCAAATAGGTTGAACTTGAATAGGGCTACACCAAGACACATTATAATTAAATTGTCAAAAGTCAAAGACAAAGAATTTCAAGAGCAGTAAGAGAAAAGAGACATTACATACATGGAAACCTCTCATAAGACTATAGACAGATTTCTCAACAGAAACATTTTAGGCCAGGAAAGAATGGGATGACATTTTCAAAATATTGAAAGAAAGAATAATTGTCAGCCAAGAATTCTATATCCAATGAAACTATTCTTCAGAAGTGAACAAGGTACAAAGTCCTGAACAAACAAAAATTGAGGGAGTTCATTACTATCAGACCTGCCTTATAAGAAATGCTAAAGTGAGTTTTTTGGTGAAAATAAAAGAACACTAACATCATAAAAACAGAAGTACAGTGTAAATCTCATAGGTAATGGTAAATATATAGTCATAGTTAGAGTCTGCAATATTGTAGTAGTAGTGAATAATTCATTTAAAACTCCAGTTTAAAAATTAAAAAATGAATACAGTAAAAATAACCATAACTATAATAACCTGTTGTTAGTTAGACAATATAAAAATATGGATATTGTAACATAATAACCTAAAATGTGAGAAGTAAAAGTATAAAGTTTATAAATTCTATTGACACTGTTATCAGTTTAAAATAAGGTGTTACAAGTTTAAGATATTTCACATAATCTTTATGGTTACCACAAAGGAAAATCCTGTAGTAATTACACAAAAGAACATGATAAAGAAGTCAAAGCATATTGATATCAAAAGATATCAACACACCAAAAAAGATAGCAAGATAAACAAGGAATAGTGGATCTACAAAACAACTAGGAAACAACGTACAAAATGATAATAGGAAGTTCTTACCTAGCAATAATTTTTTAAACAAAAATGGGTAAAATTCTCCAGTTAAAATACATTGAATGGTGCAATGGATTAAAAAATAAAAACAAGATCCAGCAATATACTGCTTACTAGAGACTCACTTAAGCCTTAAAGACACACAGAGACTGAGTGAAGAGATAGAAAAAAACATTTCAAGCAAAAGGTAACCAAAAAAAAAAAAAAAAAAAAAAAAGCCAGGGTAGTTATACTTCTATCAGACAAACCAGACTTTAAACTAAAATTGGTAAAAAGAGACAAAGAAGGTCATTATATAATGATAAAGGAGTCAGAAATTAAGAAGATATAACAGTTGTAGATATTTATGCACCCAGCATTGGATCACATAAATATATAAAATAAAAACTAACGGAGATAAAAGGAGAAATAAATGGTAATATAATAATAGTTGGGGGCTTTAATACTCTATTGTCAACAACGGATAGATCATCCAAGAGAGGATCAGTAAGGAAACAGTATTTGAACAACAGTGTAGACAAAATGGACCTAACAGACACAGAACATTCTATTCAACCACAGCAGGATGCACATTATTCTCAACTGCACAGGGAACGTTTTCTAGGATGGACCATGTTTTAAGCTCAAAAAAGTCTTAACAAATTCAAGAAGATTGGAATCATACCAAGTATCTTTTCTGACTATAACAGCATGAAGCCAGGAAAAAATAAGAGGAAACCTGGAAAATTCATGAACACATGGAAATTATATAAAACTTTTCTGAACAATCAGTGGATCAAAGAACAAATTAAAGGGGGAATACCAAAAGTTTTTTTGAGACAAATGAAAATAAAAACATAACATACCAGAACTTGTGGGATGCAGCAAAAGCAGGTCTAAGAGGGAAGATCATAGCAATAAATGCTTATGTTAAGAAGCAAGGAAGATCACACATAAACAATCTAACTCTACACCTAAAGGAACTAGAAAAAGAAGAACTGAGCCCAAAGTTAGAAGAAAGAAGATAATAAAGATTAGAGCAAATATAAATGAAACAGAGAACAGAAAAACATTAGAAAAGATTAACCAAACTACGAGTTGATTCTTTGAAAAGATAAAAAAAAAAAAAAAAAAAAAAAAACTGACAAAAGCTTGGCTAGACTAACCAAGGAAGAAAGAGAAAGGACTCAAATCTATAAAATTATAAATGAAAAAAGAGACATTACAACTAATATCACACAAAAATTCAAAGGATCACAAGAGGCTACTATAAACAACTATATGCCAACAAACTGGAGAACCTAGAAGAAATGGAAAAATTCTAGAAACATACAACTCACTAAAACTGAATCAAAAAGAAATAGAAAATCTGAAGAGACCAATAATTAGTAAGAAGATTGAGTCAATAATAAAAAAACTCTCAATGAAGAAAAGCTCAGGACCAGATGGCTTCACCGCTAAATCTCACCAAACATTTAAAGAACACTCCCAAACTCATTTTGTGAGGCCAGCATTATCCTGAAATGAAAACCAGAAAAGGACACTATTAGAAAAGAACACTATAGGCCAATATTGCTGATAAATATAGTTGCAAAAATTCTCAGTAAAATACTAGCAAACCAAATTTAGCAGCACATGAAAAGGATCGTGATCAAACACATTAAAAAGCATCATGATCAAGTGGGATTCATCCCTGGAATACAACGATGGTTCAACATATGGAAATTAATAGAATTTATATCACATTAATAGAATGAAAGAAAAGAAACATATGATCCTCTCAATAGATGCAGAAAAAGCATTTGACAATATTCAACATCCATTCATGATAAGAACTCTTAACAAATTACACATGAAAGGGACATATCTCAACATGATAAAAGGCCATATATGACGAACACAGCTAACATTATAATCAGTGTTGAAAGGTTGAATGCTTTTCCTCTAAGATCAAGAAGGAGACAAAGGTACCCATTCTCCCTTCTCCTATTCAAGATAGTTAACTTGGAGATCCTAGCTAGAGCAATTAGGCAAGAAAGAGAAATAAAATATCAGAATTAGAAAGGAAGGGGTGCCTGGCTGGCTCATTTGGTAGAGCATGTGACTCTTGACCTTTGGGTTGTGAGTTCAAGCCCCACATTGGGCATAGAGCTTACTAAAAACAAAACAAAAAAGATTTGGGAAGAAGTAAAATTGTCTCTATTTGCAGATGACATGATTTTATATACAGAAAATCCTAAAGACTCAACCAAAAACTGTTAGATCTAATCACTGAAGTCAGTAAAGTTGTGGGATACAGAATTAACATGTGAAAGTCAGTCATGTTTCTATACACTAACAATGAACTTTATGAAAAAAAAAATCAATCCCATTTATAGTAACATCAAAAACATAAAATACTTGGGAATAAATTTTGCAAAGGAGATGAAAAACTTTGCTTTGAAAGCTATAAGACATTGATGAAAGAAAAGAAAGAGGACAAAATAAATGGAAAACTATCACATATTCCATGGATTGGAAGAATTAATATTGTTAAAATGTGATTACTACCAAAAGCCATCTGTGGATTTAATGCAATCCCTATCATGATTCTCGTGGCATTTTTTTTACAGACATAGAGAAAACATTCCTAAAATTTATATGGAACTACAAAAGACTCCAAATACCCAAAGAAATCTTGAGAAAGGAGAACAAAGCAGAAGGCATCACATTTCCTGATTTTGAGAAATACTGTAAAGCTATAGTCATCAAAAACAGTATGGTATTGGCATAAGAACAGTCTATATGGACTCAGTATGGCTGGGAAATGTAGTTGGGTTAAATGAAATTTAGGATATTTTTGCTATTTATTTACAATCTAATTAGGAAAATAAAAAAAGAGATTCTGAGAAAACAGTGAGTAGTTATTAAGTTACATACTATGTCATACAATCACTGGTTGTACAGGGTACAATCTGTGCAATCGAATCTGTATGAGTACAGAATCGATTAATATGAGCTGAAGTAGTACATCTGTGGTTCCTGAGATAAATAATAAATTACTATTCCAGTATCTTCCCAGACTGGCTATTTTATTGAAGGTCATATTCCTCTTGTCACATATTGGAAATTCCATCTATAATTTTTATTTTAACTTTTTCCTCCCTTTTCCAATGACTTTTCCAATGACATAATCTTACCCTAACCACCCACCAAAGAAAACAACACAGGATTCTTTGTAGTGTGCTGATGGCATTTTGAAAACAAAAGGACATGGCACATACAACTAAGCTGAATATCTGGATATCTGCATGATGCTGTATCTGTGGTCCTTTGGACAAGAATTGCAGCCTCCATCTTGGGAGTCAGTGTACCAGTCCTAGAGTGAAGGAGTCTTTGGACTTTGTAACTGGTCTCCTTGGCAGAATTTTGTTTTTGAATGGAAAAAAAAGAACCTGAGAAAGATGTGTGTGTGTGTGTGTGTGTGTGTGTGTGTGTGTGTGTGTGTGTGTGTGTGTATACAGTGGTGGTAATGGTGAATTTCACAGATGGGGAAGAATTCTGAAGAGCTCTTTCCTGGTAACATTGAGTAAGCAAGGAAATCTTTGTCTTTTAGCTTTTTGAATGATAATCAGAGATAGGCTGCTGGAACTACCATCTGGTACCTAGGTAGTCAGATGCTATGTTGCAAAACTCTTTTATTCACCAGGCTGGACCAGATTGTAGTAACAAGCCACTCCAAAATCTGAATGGTTTAAATAACAAAGGAATATTTCTTGCTCCCACTGCATGTCCACCATGGGTCACCAGAGGGCTTTGACAACACTGTTGTCCTCACTCTGGGACCTAGGTTGACAAAGTACCTATCATTTAGAATACTGCTGGTCAAAATGGTAGTGGGGGAAAAACAACTCTGTAGGGTCTAGCATCTGTATCACTCTTTGGCTTAGAATAACTCAAATCAATCCTGACAGTTTAGGATTTAATGAAGTTTTATAAGGAAAAAAAAATCCATTGAGATAACTACAGGATTTTATATTTAGAACCTCAAATTTGCTTGCCTAGAATGAGGGTGTGTGCAAGAAGAACTGAAGGCTCAATATGAATGAGCCAGTAGTGTTATATGACAGCCAAAAAGCTACAGTGATTTCAGGTTAGAGTAATAACATCCACAGCAAAATTGGTCCATAGTTGTTCCACTATACTTCCTGTTAAACCATTCCAGAGGTATCTGTTCAGATTTGGTACCATACTTGGAATGATACTCATAAAGAAAAATGAGTTTAGGGGTGCCTGGGTGGCTCAGTCGGTTAAGCATCCGACTGAGCTCAGCTCAGGTCACGATCTCGTGGTCTGTGAGTTCGAGCCCCGCGTTGGGCTCTGGGCTGATGGCTCAGAGCCTGGAGCCTGCTTCCGATTCTGTGTCTCCCTCTCTCTCTGCCCTTCCCCCAGCCATGCTGTCTCTCTGTCTCAAAAATAAATAAACGTTAAAAAAAATTAAAAAAAAAAAAACAGAAAAATGAGTTTAGATGGAAACAGGAGGGTCAAGGGTCATTAAGCGTCTGATATTATGAGGCATGATTGAAGAAATTGAGGCTGTTTTACCTAAAGAGAAGATAGAGAAGTAACATGATAGCTGTCTCTAAGAATGTGGAAAAGGGATTCAGCTTATTTCCATGTATGACAGAAGAGTCCAGTGGTATCTATGAATGGAAACTGAAGGGAGGGTTTCAACTCAGTCTTGAGAAGTTAGTAGTAATTTGAACTGTTCAACAATAGCACAGACTGGAGGGTGCCATTCCTTTCTTGGTGAGAGAGGCTAACTGAGCATGTTTTGTTACAGAATATGATCCCATGTTGTCTCTGATTGAATTTATTCTTGTATTGTTGTCCATATTTGTTTCATGCAATTGGATGGCTATCTGAATCTTATTTGGAACTTTTTAGAATGAGAATTGATCTTTGAAAAAAGTTGGTAAATGAAATAATGAATTTTTGAAACTCTCAGGGATCATTTTAAAAAAAAAATTTTTTTTTTAACGTTTATTTATTTTTGAGACAGAGAGAGACAGAGCATGAACGGGGGAGGATCAGAGAGAGAGGGAGACACAGAATCTGAAACAGGCTCCGGGCTCTGAGCGGTCAGCACAGAGCCCGACGCGGGGCTTGAGCTCACGGACTGCAAGATCATGACCTGAGCCGAAGTCGGCCGCTTAACCAACTGAGCCACCCAGGCGCCCCACTCTCAGGGATCATTAAATGACATGCATTGGAGTCACACTGGTCTATGTTCATATCCTAGCTCCTCCCTTACAAGCCTTGTGACCTTGGCAATTTAGTTCATCTCTCTGAGCCTAAATAGGTGCCTCTGTAAAATGGAATTAATAATGTTGTGGATAGGATTAAGTTAAATAAGCTAAAAATGCCCAGAAAGAACTTCTCAATGCACTTGGCACAGAGTATTCACCCAGAACATGGAGGCTACATTGTTATTAATCCTTTCTTTGGCTTTTGTTTTACTAAGGCTAAGATGGTGCTTTTAGATTCTTAGTTCCAGCTTCTTTTCACTGTTTCTCTTGAGTTAGTTCAGGTTTCAGGGTCAAGTCAAGAATATCATTGATTTTAATAATCCTCCATTCATTTATTTTCCTCCCACTCAAAATGTTCTAGAGTAAGGTTTTTCAATGACCTCTGCAGCTGTCATTACTGGTAAAACCCATTAAATAGCATCTAACTGTCCAACTTGTCTGAACAACTGCACCTCTTGTTCCATGCACACTTCAGATCTGCGGGCCATAGATGTACTCATGTGTACGTGCCCCCTCTTAAGTTTCTCCTCACATTTGAAAACTGTTTAGTTTTTCTTTGACAGTTATCTAGAATGAGTCTCAGATAATTCCACTAACTTGACCTTTCCATTAAGCTACAGAAAATTCAGAGAAAGCTCACCTAAACTTCTGAAGGAGACAAACTTTAGAAACAATGATGTTTGCCAGCATTGAAATTTGTGCTTTTTATTGGCTCGTTTTACCCTTGGCGTTGATGAAAAGAATTGTTATAGTGTGGAGTCCATTGGAAGCAGTTAGCTTTATAAGTCCTGCATTAGGTAAAAATGTGAATAATCATACTGTATGCATGTTCTGTTTTGCAATGCTCTGCCACAAAAATGACTTCATACAGGCGTATTTCTGCACATAGATGGCAGGCTTGCATCCAACCTGTTCTGCTTTCTTACCTGTTCTGCTTAGGTGCCAGCTTGTCTTTATTTCTTACTGGGTCCAAACTGATGGCTTTATTGCTAAGGTTTGTAAGCAATTAATTCTCTATCTCTCTTCACAGGGACTAGTGAAGCCTAACTACATTGTGATATGGAGAAGCATGAGGCCTTTGGAATTTATGAATCATAGCAATCAAATCTGGAAATAGTCATGTAGCTCTTTGCCTGAAAACATATTGTTGAGAATTCAGTTTATGGTTATTGCTCTTCCCTGGTGCCAGTTTGATTGTAACTCAGTTAAAAAACTGCTCACACAGTCATTGTGTGAGGAGAGTTATGTTGGCAAACACTCTAGTGTTACAGACATTTTATTACCAAACTGAGCAAACATTTCCATAAAGGTTCAGGTTTTTTCCCCTCTTTAGAACAGTCCTCAAAGGGCATTTTTGCACTTGGCCTCTCCACTCGTTGAGCAGCACCCCTTTAACTAACTGGTATGAAAGTGAGGACGAGGGCATGTTTCCAAGATTTTTTTTTTTTTTTTTTAGGAGAGATTCACATTTTTTGCAGATTGATTTCTTCAGGCTAATAATAATTTTCCTTAGAAAATGTGAGCTTACTGAACTAATTTTTGTAACAGGGTTACTGTAATTTTCTAGAATGGAGGAAATTATTAAGATAATTAAATTCCTTACTCTGTATAGGCACTAATATACAAGAGTGAATTACTGGAGAAATAAATTCAGGTAACTTAATACTAATAACTTTCACATGCAAGTTCTTGAAAGCATTAGGCCTCTCTACTTCATTTATAAAATGAGGCTGATAATATAGTTGTATGTCATAAAACTGTTGTGAAGTTTCAAGAAGACTGTGCATTAAGCATTTAACCCATTGCCTGTGTCATTACATGTGAGTATTTATTTAAAAAAAATTTTTTTTTAACGTTTATTTATTTTTGAGACAGAGAGAGACAGAGCATGAGTGCTGGAAGGGCAAGGAAAGAGGGAGACACAGAATCGGAAGCAGGCTCCAGGCTCTGAGCCATCAGCCCAGAGCCTGACGCGGGACTCAAACTCACGGACCGTGAGATCGTGACCCGGGTGAAGTCGGACGCTTAACCGACTGAGCCACCCAGGCGCCCCTACATGTGAGTATTTAATCATCCCAAGCTTGTGAGATTGGAGGTGTGTTGGTTCCTACACTTTACTGTGAGGAAACTAAAGTTTCCAGAAGATTAACAGGGACTTGTTCAAGGTCATATGGCTCATTTGTGGTCCAGGGTGGGATTCCAATCTGATATTCTTAACTCCTAGTCCAGTGTTCTTTCACTAATTAAGGTCCAGGGGGAATAAATTAGGTGGATTGTTCAACATGATTTCAAGCAGTATTTCTTAATCTTTATTGCTCACTAGAATTATCTGTAAAACTGTAGAATGATGTAGATGCTTTGGTTCCAACAATAGATTTTCTGATACAGTAGATCTGCAGTTTGTAGTTATAAACTCTCTTGGTGCTGTTGATGTGCTGCTTCTCTTCCATTCTCAATTTTTTATATTTCTGGAACTCCTTTTGGATGTATGTTGGAACTTTTCCTTCTACCCTTCATATATATTCACTTTCACCTTTTTCCTTCTTCAAATCTCGGTGCTGCATCCTGGGAAATTTCTTTATTTTATTTTTCTATACCCTAAATCTCTTTGCAGTTATACTTAGTCTACTAATTCACCCATATATTGACTTTTTATTTCATGATTACATTTTGTGTAATCTATTTGTGCCTAATTCTCTGTCCTGTTTCATGAATGCTAATCTTGCCTTTGTTTTTATATTTTAAATTAATTTTTATCAAACACATATGAAATAATGGATCAAATGAATAATTTTAAAAGTGAAATAATTCTATAAGGCTTATCATAAAGATCAGTAGCCATCTATTACACCCCTCTCCACTTCTGGTTCCTTTTTCCTAGTGGCAACTATTTTCCAATATTCTAGATGTTTCTATTATTTACTTCTGTGTTTCTAAATAACATGTTTATATTGCTCTCTCTTAATTTTACATATTCTTTGTAGTCTCTCTTCTATGGAACATGAAAAAGGTGAGGGTTCCGCTTTCCTATTCCTTTCAATAACACAAAATTTAGTGTTTACTAAGAGTATATAAATATTATTCATTCCTGAATCATGTAGTGTGTATGTTTCCTTCATTTAAAATTTTTTTGTTTTCTCCATACATGCTTTTTTTGGGGGGGGGGAGGGGAGTGTTATTTTTTTACCTTCTTGTCTTGAATTCCTCACTGAATTCATCATTATCCAAGTTTATTCCTGAACTCGTAGTAATTCAGATACTTAGTAACAGATCAAGAATCTGTATTTCTTGGAGATATTCCTCCTAGATCCACCTGTTCCAATCTGGATTTAATTGCCCTCTAGCATTGTTACACAAACTGTCTTCCCAGGACTTCTGTGTTGATTTTCTTACTTCCTGGATCCCATGTGTTCCTTTTTTGTTTGTTTGTTTCCTTTTTTGTTTTGCTGAATTACATAACCCAGTAGCCTCAGAGGGCAGGTGCAAAGTAAAATTTTTGAAAACAATATATGTCTGGAAATAAATTCTAGGCTTACATTCAGATGTAGAATTCTAGATTTGAAATAATTTCCCTCTTAGTTTGAAGTACTAACTTAAGTTTTTCAAGTTTTTAGTCTTGAAGTAGGAAGTTGGAAACCATTATTATTTCTGATTTTTTAAATATGATATCTGTTTTTCTCTTCCCAAGCTTTTAGTACTTTTCTTAATCCATAGTACGCAGACACCAAGTTTGATATATTTTCTATGAACCTATTTTTAGTCATTGTGTTGTATACAAAGTGGGTTCATTCCATGTGAAAACTAATGTCCTTTTGAGAAAGTTTCTTATATTATTTCTTTGACAACCACTTTATCTCCACTCTCTCTGTTCTCTTTTTTTCTGGACCATCTGGTCTGATCCCTTAGATAAAATTTGTATTTTTCTTCTTTTTGGGGGGAGAGTTCCTAACTTTATCTTCTAACCCTTCTAAAATCCTGTTTCTATGATGTTTGAAAGAGGTCTTTTAAAAAATTCTCTGAAAGTTTCTTGTTACAACATTTTATTCTTATTTCATATATGCAATATTTTTTCTTATATATCTGAGGAAGTTAACCATAGAATATTTTTTTAAGTCTCCTGCCCTCTATATTGTCTGTTTTTCATATACAGTAAAACCTTGGATTGTGAGTAACTTGTTCTGAGAGTGTTCTGCAAGACGAGCGAACATTTCTAAATTTTACCTTGATAAATGAGTAATGTCTTGAAATATGAGTAGTGCTTGATGCTGAACATCACATGATCACAACTGAGCCAATGGTTCTTCTCTCTCTCTCTCTTCTGCAAGATTGGGCATGATTGTTTCCCATGCTTGGATGCTGAGTCGCAGACTGTGGTATTTGGCAGAAATCAGTGATTTTTCAGACTGTTGGAAGGTGCCCACAACTGGCACTAGTGTATTTTTTGTCACTTCAAAGCACCTATGAACAATCCTTTGCTTTTCCATATAAGAGTGAACTTAGGAATGCTTTGCTTCATTCTAGGTCAGGCTGCCTGTAGATATAAACCCTTTCCTTTGCTGCCTTATTGCCAGTTACATTAAATACAGTATATGACAAGAGTTTATTAATACTGTAAGGTAGTCAGCATCCCTGTGAACATATACAATGGCTCCCATGCAGAAAAAGATTCCATTGAGCCAATACATAGCAGTGATCCTGTTAGTGATAGTGAAAGTCATCCTACACAAAAACCCTCCTCTCTTGTCTTCCTCACTCCAGCCACAAAGGTTTTCAAAGGTAAGTGCAGGTTCATTTGTTTAGTTTTCTTTATATTATGTATTTTCTTTATTATTTTGTATTATATTACAGTATTATAATCATTTTTATACGAATATTTCTGGGTTGTGCAACGAATCATCTCAGTTTCCATTATTTCTTACGGGGAAATTCGCTTTGGAATTTCCAATTCCAAATTTTGTATTCCACAAAATACAAGTGCTTTGGAATACAAGCATGTTTCTGGAATGAATTATGCATGCAAACTAAGGTTTTACTGTATTTCTTTTTTTTCCCATTTGTTTTTGTTGGTGTTTCATTTGATAAATTTTATTCAGTGTCACATGATATTTGGCTGTTCATTGATATTTTACTGAAAGACACTAAAAGTTTCCATAGATATGGAGTGGGCTTGTCAAAATGTGCTTCATTATAGAATTACCAGGCAAGAAAGAGGCTGGTCATTTTTTGCAAATACTTTTTCTTTGGTTATTAATATTAAGAGGAACTTAGGCATTTCCTTTGGAGTGGTTTGTTATTCCAAAGAAGAATTGTCTAATTTCCTGCCCTAGAAGTATAACCTAGTTTTTAATGGTTTAAGCAAGAACCTGGGAATAGTAGTTTTTTACTTAACCTATTTTCAGTATGGAACTGCTGCCTTTATGTATGCTGGATGTCTCTGAGTCTATACTAAAGTTTTTCAGTTTCAATCTGCTTATAAAATCAGTCTTCAGACGTCTGTGTGGAAGTAGAGACTGTCTCCTAGCTTTCCAGCTCCATATCAACCTACCTTTTCCTTTCTTTCTTTCTTTCTTTCTTTCTTTCTTTCTTTCTTTCTTCCCCTTTCTTTCTTTCTTCCCCTTTCTTTCTTTCTTTCTTCCTTTCTTTCTCTTTCTTTCTGTAAATATATATATTATATATAAAGATATAAATATATATTATATAATATATATATGATATATATTATGTAATATATATCATATATATATATATATATATATATATATATATATGTTATTGATTCCTTTACCACTACTTTCCCATGTTTAGATACACATGGTGCATCCAGTTCCTGATTCTCTCTGGGGCTCCATGGTGTGACTCTGCTTCATTATTACCCCCACTCCCAGCCTACCACTTGTGGGTGGTTAGCTTCCTGCCTCATTCAGTATGTTTTCAGTGTTCATGCTTTATCTGTTTTCCAGCTTCCAAAAATCTTAATGTGGATCGTTTGCTGTGCTCTCCTCTTCTTTTTTTCTTATTCTTGTGGGTTTATATCTTTTTAAAAAATGAAATTTTTATTTTTTAGAAGAATTTTTTAGAGGAATTTTTTTTAAAGAGATGGAGGAAAGCTAAAATTATGTGTTTAATTCACTATGTTTAACCAGAAACATTTTATTTATTCTTTTGAAAAAATGTATATTTATTTTCAAGTAACTCTACCTCTTTGGGTGTGAATTGTCCACTTTAGTTTGTTGGCTGCCTTTGTGGTCATTAACTTTCTCATATTTGCAATTTTTGTTAAATATATGTATTGTTTTTTGTGGTTTTATTCTGTCCATTGCTCCCCATGGTCATCTTTCCTTTTTTCCCTTCTCTTTGCTATCCACTGTAATGAATATGTTATTTGCCAGGCTCTTCTTCCTTATTCAGATACTCGTTACGTTTACCGTAACTGCAGTTGTCTAGGTTAGGACTGCAAGTGTCAGGACTTGATAACTACAAGAGAAAAGGGCATGGATCTTTCTTCCTCTTTTCCCCCCTCCAGTTCTGCTTCCTCTGATCTTCATCTCAAATCTTTGCTCTTCTGCTGGCCTCAATGCTAATTCAGAGCATAGCTGCAAGGAACAGGGATTGCAAATGCAAAGGGTGACCTAAGAAACTGAAAATGTATTCCACTAGGCGCAGTGCTATAGCCACATTCCTACCTGATCCACCAATCACACCTCAATCCCAAAAGTTCAAAGCCCTTAGAAAGATTTTAAGGAACTTTTGTGTAAGAGGAGTAGTCTTCCTTTTGTGGATTCAAAGGGATCTTAACATTCTTGGTCTTTCCCTTCAGAGTCTAAATAAGACAAAAGGGAAGAGGACCCAGGAAAGGTTTTTTGTATTGTTTTGTTTTTTTGTTTTTTAAACCTGATTTTGTGCTTATTAGCAGCTAAAAAAATTCTGAAAACTAAAATTAGTGCTAAAACTGACAATTTTGTATTCCTCAGATAGCCAAAGTAGGAAGAAATTGGTCAAAAGTTACAAGTGATAGCTATAGAAGAGAAGGAGGCAGGGCTGATCAATCCTAGGATTTCTTGACAGAAACAGTATCTGCTTATAAGGCCTTCTCTTTTTTCCTTTATCTTTTCATATTCTTCCTTTCCTCAAATTCCAAATAATAAACTGATTCAGAAGAGGAGATTCTAGAGCCTATCTTTTTCTGGATCCTGGTTTTTATGTTTTTTAGGTATATAAACTTGAACAAAGTTATAATAATTACATTAGTGTGACACTGGCACAAGCATAGACAAATGGATGAATAGAGGATATTCCAAAACACACGCAACTTAAATGATTTGTGACAATTCAGTATGTAACCTCTATGTATCTCAGTTTCTTCATGTACAGAATAGGATAACTGTCCTTGTGAGTGCTGTGAGGATTAAATGAAATAATACAAATGTGGTGCTCAGAATAGGGCCTGGCATCTAATAAATGCTTAATAAGTTGTAGCTATTATTTTTATCTTTACTTCAACAAAATTTTCCCTAGTCCCAGGCCTTAATCAGCTTCCTGTGGAATTTCATATCCTTCTTCTGCGCCAGTTCTTCTGAGACTTAATCATTCACTATTTTGCTTTGTAACCAATTATTTTGCATGTGTTAATTGTATATTTCCAGCTACTGTAAAGCTGTTTGAGGACAGAGACCACAAAGTGCATGTAGTTGCTTCTCTACTTCTCATGGTGCTCAGCCCAGTGTTGTGAAGAAGGTGGAATTTAGTTTGTGCTCATCAGTGGACTGGGCAATCTCTCATTTTAGGGCTTAGGTGATGCTTACAGGTGATCTGTTAACTTTCAAAGACATTAGGTAATAGCAGTTCTGTGTTTTGCAATCCCAAAAGGTATCAGAAACGTTTGCTATTTTTACCTTTTCAGTAACTAGCCCTGGGTTTTATGAGTTCTTAGGATTATACCTGGTAGAATCCACACAGAAGTAAATACACTGCAAGGAAATGTAAAAATTTGTGGTTCTTGACCTCCCTTTCACCTCCAGGGACTCTAAAGAAGACAGGAAAGAGTTTATGATTTTTCTGATTTATGAGTGAGTAAAATTTTCTCATCCATTTTGTTCTTTTGGGCCTGTTTGGTTTATGTATTTTATGTGACACCCGAAAACTTGTAGTTCCTCTTCCATTTTCACACTGCTTTTGTACACTCTTAGAAAATCTGTTTTTTTCAGGGTCCTTTTGCTTTCCCAAGAAAGGGCTCCATGTTTGTTACCTGCAAGGTGGCATATTGCCTTTATTCCTGTTTCAGACTAGTCTCATGGTGCTTTCATTCCTGAAAGGTGGCCAAAAATTGCTGTGCTGAAATGATCATTTGTGAATACAGTAATCCTCAGGAGGCATAAATTAATATCCTGTTCTCACTGTGTTTTTTATTGACTGTTAGAGTTATTCTACTGCCAGGTCCTGACTTGGTGCCCAGTGCTAACAACTGTCTTTAAAGGCTTATGAATAGGGTCATAAACACTATTTACTTTAGTAGCAACATGTACTTTTAGCATTTCCACCACTCCCTCTCCCTGCTGCTCACTGTCACATGCACAGGCATTTTATAATGAGTGCATGTTTATTCTGTACTTTTTCCCACTTTTTGGGTTCACATGTGCATAAATTCATTTGTTTAAACTTTATTTTCATAATCAAGTTACTCTTGTATCCTGGCCTCCAATCTTCAAATAACATGAACCTTCCCAGATTATACGTTCTAAGGTTTTTTCCTTCTTTTTAACTAAGGCCAAAAATAATAAACCTTGGTTATGATGCAAACAACCAGACAGTTAAACCATTGGTTAATGTGCATTAGCAGAAGTTTAACTGCAGCAGGGCCCTGTCATAGACATAAGAAAACCATGGAACACTCCTTAGTTCAATAACAAACTTGATATTCACTTCCTGGGTGGCTGAGGATATTCAATCCCAATTTCACATCAAAGAAATGTCAAAATAAAAGTTACAAAGGCAACTCATTTTTGTTTTTCCCCAATTTTGCTTATGATAGAGACTGGGTAGTTGAAAAAGAGATTATTCTTCCTGTTTCAAGATGCAAACACTATCATGTTATAATGTATATTAGATGAGAAATCTAGGAAAGAAGCAATATGGTGCAAAGGTTGATTTGATGGTGACTGGCTTTTCACTAAAAATACATGGTAATAAGTAGTGGATATCATTCATATAGTTTTCAAGTTTATCTTTAGGACAGGGCTTGAATTCAGTTCAAGCAGATGGATGAAAATATTCACTCATTCAACATGCCAGACACTGTTAAGTGATGAAGTCAAAATAATGGCAAGGATTATAGCTGCAAGAGTCTGTCTACAAAAGACATATGGCAAAGAACTATAAAACTTGTGTTTTTTGATCTTCATGTAGGGATAAATGGCACCAATGGAAGATTGTTGATTATGTACTTAATTTTTTTCTCAGCCTTATTTTACATATTGTTTAGCTATATGCATTTTATGTTCTGTTCCCTTAAAACTGATCACAATATTAAGTTGGGGCTAAGAATGCTTTTTATGTGTATATAATAACAAGCCTAGTTTACAGCAAAAGACAGTTCCTAGTTACTACAGGAATGAAAATTAACCAGTGGATACTAATCTCTTTTTTTTAACATGATGGCTTCTGTCTCTAACCACAGAGGGCTGGGCTCAGACCTCACTATAATAAGAGTAAGAGACTGAGTTTGGGGGGTAGTATTAACTATAGTACATGCTGAATGATGGGCTTTTCTGGGGCCTTTTAAATGAGAAAGGATTGATGGAGTGAAAGATATGGATTCAAATAGGAAAACCTGGGGCATTTTCTTCTGGGTCTAATACCTTTTCCACATGCCAGCATTTGTAGATCTTTCTATGTGCACAAGGTGTAAGGAGTGCATAAGGAGAATCCATTTTTCATTTTGTTTTGTTACTGCTTTTTAACTACTACAGACTCTTCCCCATGAGAATTTGGTGTCCCTGAAATAAATTTTACTTCATCAAAATTGAACCCTCTCTTCAGAACGTCTCTGATGGCTCTTCTTCCTTTGAATACTCAGTGGCAAGAAGCCCTTAAAATTGCTTTGCCAATATTTTCTGCATTCTGGAACTACTCGAGTGAACATAACACTTCATTTTTTTCCCCCAGAAATCTCATTAAAATCCTTACTTGAAATTCGGATACAGTTTAATAAAGTTTCTGAATTCAGTATGAAACTAATAGTCCATTAAGAATAAGGAATGATCGATGTGTTTTCATTGACCTTTGTTGGTGACTTTAAAACACCCTTTAGCACATTTAAAATCACCAGGCATGACCGTCCAGTGCTCCGCCTAACCTAGCCTCTCATTTCTTCTCTTATTAAATCTCTTAAAATGTCGAGTGGAAGAGATTGTGTCAGTCTCCTTTACTATTCTATTCTAGCATCTTACAATTCATGCAATACTACAAAGAGAGCAGCACTCTTATGAATGTAAATGTATGTTTTGGTATTTGCTCAGGTTGAAGCTTTTTCATATTCTGTTGACTGTCTTATTCATGTGCTAGTTGTTAATCATGATGCAGATAGTTGACACCATACATGGTATCACTGTACACAACAGAAGTTGTGGCCAAAGAAGTTGTGCCACAAATCACATAGCAATGGTTTGAATCTTTTTGAGTGCGAGGACCATTTTTTTAATTCCCCGCTGGACACATGCATACACACATACACTTTTACTCTTTGTTATTTAAAAAAAATCCATAGTGGAAAACAGTTATTATGACTGTAGTAAAGCTCTTTAGCAACTATTTTATTATTTTATTAAATACAATAGCATCTTCATACATCTCTGGCAAGTAGTTATGCATATATGAGAGACATTGTTTTCTGTCTAGAAAATGAAGGAATGTGTTCTGTTTATCATTCTAAGTCACTCAGAATACTGGTGGTTTTTTTCCCATAAAAGTCCTTCATTTGTTATGCATATTTTTGGGTCTAATTAAAGATAAAAATAACAAAGATTGGTACACATTTATTTATTTATTTATTTATTTAGTTAGTTAGTTAGTTCTTCTTGTCTGTAGGCTACAAGAAGGGCCTATGAGAACAAAATAATCACCCAAGATGATAAAGCATAATAAATTTGGATGTTTCATACTGGTTCTGAGCCTCAAACCATGCTGCTTATGATTAAATCAGAAAATGTTTGTAAATAACAGAAAAAAATTTTTCTTCTCTGCAAACATCTTTAGGGTGTACCAAAATTTTCTGGTTCATGGGTCTTATATAACTTAAAAGAAAAAAAAAATGAATCCTTAGCATATATCACTTCATGGAGGAAATGCTTAAAGTATAACAATCCACTAATAAAAAAGTATTTATGAGTGTCTACCATGTGGCTGGCAAGAAATCATTGGTTTCTTTCATGCATTTACCACATGTTATCTATTGGCTTTTGGTGAGTAATGAATATCAATTTCTATGGATGTAGAAAAGAATTTTATATTACTGAGATGCATTTAGACTTAGAAAGTTGACCCAGGTTCTATAGAAATAGATTTCTCTTTGACAGGTATTTTTCTTTGGCTAGCCATAAAAGCACTGTTGGTTTCAATCATTTTTATATTTATAAAGGACAAGCTGATTTGTATCTTTTGGCGGCCAGTGAGTATTCTTCTGCCTATATGAAGAACTGATCAAATAGTTATGCACTGTCCCTGTTAGATTATGGGGAATAAGAATGTGGGGTTAGAGCATTGGAAACAGATATGCTAAAGGTACCAAAAGATTGCTTGTCTTGATGTGGCACTGATAGAGGGTGAGAATTTCCCCTTCAGACCTTAGGAGGCTTGATTGTTTCTGCATACAGAGATGGATACATGGAGATTCACTTGGAAACAGAATATACTAAGCTAGGTTGCTCAATAGAATATCTACTTTGGGCTACTGATGTTTCTGGTTATCATAAAAGTCAAACTGGGGTATATACACACTGTTTAAATAAAATACAAGTCTTTAAAAGACAGCTTCCCTTGCTGTGGAAACTTTCCATGTACTGCTGATGTTAGCAGTTAGATGTTAGAAACTTTGTTGGGAAAGATTGATATCACAACTCTCTAGTATGAACTTTAAAATAAAATATGTCTAAAATAGTTTCATTAATTATAAATCACAGGCCTTTCTTGGGCTTTTACCGTGTTCAAGGCATTGAAGTTGACAGTCAATATACAATTATCTGTGGTGTGATAAAATGTGAAGTTTAATTAATGAGCTGTTTTCATCTTCCTAGTTTAGTGGTCAGTTGTACCCCATTTGGCAGTTATAGCTTGGTTATTTCTTACTTTAGTGTTATAAACAGCACATGCCAAATTTGTAGCTTCTAACTTAAAAAGGTCCCATGTGGAGCAAGAATGAGACTATTTGAGCAGAAGATGCCAACAGAATAAACTGGATTCTCAGCCTATTTCCAGACTGGATAAAAGACCTATTGAATTGGCAGAGGTGAAGGAGCATTTGGACAGGAAGAGGAAAATTAGACATAGCACGGTAGCCTTGTGCTCTGCTCTCAGCATCCCAGTGGGAGTGAGGCTTTTAACATTTCCCTTGAGATTTTCAGGCATTCAAGAGCAAAGGAAACGTGTGTTTTCCTTTTCCCTTCTGAAACTTTGGAGGTGGCAGTCTCACTGATGTGTCTTGTGCTTTCTTTGTACAGGTGAGTCGGACAGAGATGGTGGCCTTTATATGTGCCGAATGACAGCTGTAGTATGGTAGATATTACAGAAGTTAGGAAGAAAGTTACCTCGGCCTGGGTTTGGTGAGGAAAGTGTTTTACTGCCTTACCAAGTTCAGCATGGGGAACACACTATTATGTTGGCTGGTTAAAATTAATAAAAGCTTAATTATTCCAAGAATATGAACAGTAATAATCTTGGCTTCTACCTTTTTTGCCAACATAGATAGTAAAATATCTATTTCTTATTAATTGGAGAATAGATAGAACAAACTTTTTTCTTCACCCTTTGGGTACTTTTTATTTCTTCAGTTATTAGACTGCTCCAGACCTGATGGTTAATAATTTTCTTTTTTCTTCCTCCCCCCAAAATCCTGAGGTAGCAGGAGTCTTGATCAAGTTCTATCTATATAATACACAGTATAGAGAAGAGCAACAATAGCCTCTAACAGAACAAATTCTAGTCATACATCTTGGAAATAAACCTAGATCCTAATAATCACTTAGATCATAGGGCATGCATATCCCTTGCAGAGTTTTTCCTCCCATAAGTCACATTTTTTCCAGATGTTCTTCAGTCTCAAAAAACACAGAATATTCATAGAAAAGGTACCACTACCATAAACTTTCCCTGCCCCAGAAAATCTCCAGGTAAGAGCCTCCTTATATTCAATTTCCATTCTAACAGTAAAGTAATAAATTGAATTACAGCAAGCCAATACAACTCCTTCCTTACTTTTTATCCCATGCAGTTTGACTTTACAGGGACTCAACGTTTATTTATTTTTGGGACAGAGAGAGACAGAGCATGAACGGGGGAGGGGCAGAGAGAGAGGGAGACACAGAATCGGAAACAGGCTCCAGGCTCTGAGCCATCAGCCCAGAGCCTGACGCGGGGCTCGAACTCCTGGACCGCGAGATCGTGACCTGGCTGAAGTCGGACGCTCAACCGACTGCGCCACCCAGGCACCCCTACAGGGACTCAGAAAAACAGTAAAATATTACCATAACCATGAATTGTACCGTGTGAACTGGAAATAATGACGATGATGTTTATAAAAGCCCTTGAGAGATGTTGCTTAGATTTAGTTACAGATCTTTTATATTGGACTTAAGTCCTTCAGAAACTTATCAGTTATTTAGTGGATTTGCAGGATAATACAGAGTTGCATAATGTAAAATCTGAGTATAGAATTTACATTATAAAACTATTTATAATTACATCTGGCTCTTTTGCCTTTTCTATAAGAAATTGCATTTTCTGACAATTCTGTTCCTGGCAAAGTTACAGGTGGAGGTGTGACCTTTAACCCTAAGTAAGCAATTATATAACTAGTTAATAATAATCACTTTACCATCTGCAGTCCACACTAAATTAAAAGACACCTGATCCTCAATTTTGGCATGTGGCTCCAATGTCTGCCTTTCTTTTCCTAGTTCAGTAATGAATGATCATTTCTATCTTGGTGATTCTGACTGTCAGTTTGATGGATGGAAAAATAGAACGCTAAGTACAGCCCCATTTATTCTGAACTGATTAGTTCCACCCAGCTTTGTTCCCATCCTACAGAGCTCAGTTCTAAGATAATCCAGGCTTTCATGTTTCTTCATCCCATTTTGGTCCAGTAAATAGATAGACCATTTGTATTAATTTTCCATTGTGAGGTTTTCTAGTCTTGAGTGAAATTCCATTGGGTTCTGGAGGGAAAGGGGGACAATGGAAGGCCAAAAAGCTTTTTGTGGACATGGATTGCTTTCCCTGTCTCCATGGAGAGACAAAGCTATCCCTTGATGGGTGTTAAAATAATGTAAAAGTTCCACCCAGACCTGGATATGAGGAAAGCATTTGCTTTTTGTTCCACCATGTAGCAGGCTTTTAGCAGAATAGAAAAAAAATCAATCACATTTACTGACAGTCTAAACACCTTTTTAATGTATTGCTCATTGCTGGTGCTGAACAGGGAGGGAAGCAGAATGGAGATGTTGGCAATCATAAGGGCTTTTCTTTTTCTTTTTTTTTTTCAATTCCACAGATGTTTTGGCCTGAGTGTCTCCACTTTAAGGCTTTTAAAAAATACCCTCTGTCATCTTGTTATAATAGTTATACATGAAGTATTTGAATTCCACCTTCCCCCCCGCCCCCAGTCTTCTAAATGCCTGGTTTACTTTCCTCTTCATATTCTGTTTTTTTAATTTAATTCTTCCCAATTCTCCATATGATCCCATATCTTTCTATACCAAGGCAACTCCTTTTCTGGATTTAAATGATTTGAACTTGTCAATGTTGCATTCATCCCTTGGGTATTTAGCCTGTGTATGTACCTTGTGAGGTATCCTATACTCTTCAGGATAAAGAAAAGGGTGGATGGAGGTCATGGAATCTGTGACTTGCTGTTTCTGGCAGCTCAGCCTCATGAACTATATTCATGGGAATTTAAGAACCTGCTTTCTGGAGGTCACCTGGCTGCCTAACTACATTACTGTGGAAGATTCTTATTGGAAATGAGCTGTTAGTCCAAAAACCTTCTTAATTAATAATGCTGAGTGACTCTGCAGCCAGCCAAGATACAATTATGGAAACATTTGTAAAGATTGTGTGACCTGCAAAATAAGCTTCATAAATATTTTTAAAAAACTCACAGGGCTTGGATTCATTTGTAGTTCATAAGCATGATGATTGGATGTTCACGCTGTTTTGTGACATGTGTCTCCCTCAAACCTTGCTACAACCTTGGCACATTATCTGTCTATCATGAAGAAGAAAAAGAAGAAAAAAAGAAAAAAAAACTTAGGAGGCTTGGGGTGCATTAATTTATATATATATATATATATATATATATACACTCTAATTTATCAATCATATATATGTATATAGTATACACATGGTATATACTCTATATGTGTGTGTACTATATATGCTATCAATATATGTTGCCTATTATATATAGTATGTACTATATATGTCTATATATACTGTATATGTGTAAATAAATACATCACCCTAAATATACTATGTATTTACACAACACACATAGTATTTACTATCCATAGTATCAATATATAGTATATATTACATGTATATCTATATATCTGTATCTATCCATCTGTCTATCTATCTGTCTATCTGTCATCTATCTATTATAATTTCCTTCTCCTAGGTATCTCTAGGGGGATGACTATTTCTTTCCAGGTCAGCCTTGAATATAAGGGTAGTGGATGGTCACCAATGGGGTAATTAACTTGTGTGACCTTATAAACATTTCCCTCAGACCCACCATGGAACCTCAAATTCTGTCGGTTGGGTTTTATTCTTTTAAGTTCTGAAGACTTTCGACAATATTCTTCAAATACCAATTAAAATTTAAATGTTCCTGTGAACACTTAGCAGCTATAACCTGCTTGAAAAGATAAGGGAAAAGGAAAAGGGGTGTCAGATGACAATTAGATAATAGCAAAATCCTGGCAAAAAGTTCAGCTAGATACCTGGATTTAGTACTGGGACATCTGAGGGTAGATGGGGCTCACAGACAAAAAAGGTGGAAAGAAAGTGTTAGAAGTTCACCTATTTAGTTTTGCGGAAGTCTGGCTCAGCCCCACTTTTGTGTGTAATAGGTATTCACCCTGTCAGACAAGTGTTTGGATGGTCTCTGAAGGGAGGTAGAGTAATAACTTTTCTCTCCAAGTTAACAGCCAGAACTTTCGCACATCCAAATAAACAATCTTCCGTGCCAAACATCATATTAGTTTATAGGTAGATGTCAGTGGTAGAGCTAAAACATAACTTTAAAAGATTTCCTGTTGTAGGGGTCTGATAGAGGATCTGGAGGACAGTTTTGCCGGGCTGGGCCAACAAATGCTCTTCAATGTTTTCCCCAATGGCTCTGTTGAGTTTTAATTCTTCACATACAAGCAATTTAATGTGTTTCCTTGAAAGTAAAATGGCTGGGATAGAACAAGGCTCAAGAAAGTAAAAACTTTCCCTTATCTATTGGGTTTGATGGTGATGGGGTAGGTGACAAAATCTTTAAGTACTACTCTAAGTCTGCCTCATTTTCAGCCTTTTATGATGACCTAGTTTCTTTTGTTAGCAAAATTTGACAATTACACTTTTCCCTCAACATTATTAATGAATACTAGGCTAATAACTTTCTCTTGGTCAGTCTTATCCTGCACTTGTTTTCCAGTAATCTATGTTATCCCTGTGGCTTCCAGGTTCCAGACTTAGTATCTCCTACCCTGTCCCTCCCCAGCCTTTTAAAAAAATTCCTATTGGCATAACATATTGACCAGACCAAAGGGATAGGAGTCAAAAAATAATGAAGATAATAATAAGTACCTATTATGTAGTCAGGTATTGTGTAGAGTTATTTACACACTTTATTTCATTTAATTCTCAAAACAAGGTTGTAAGATATTATTGTAACCATTTTTATATATGTGTAAATTTTAGCTAAGATGGATTAAATAACTCTTAACCTTACACGGTGAAAAGCTGAGGTTTAAACCTAGGAATTGCTCGAGTCTAAAGTCAGTTTTGGGTTATAATCTCAGCTCCACCCATTGGCTACCTGTAGTTAATGTTAACATTATATATAGTTATAGTTAACATTGCCATTTTCTCATGTGTAAGCATATATGGGAATACACACAGTTTTCATGTGCCTAATACTGAAACATTTTCATGGGGTTTATAATAAAAATGCATGAAACAAGACAGCTAAAATAATTTAAAATATTATAGAGCAGTAGTTTTCAAATGATGACCATTGGGATCTAGGGTCACCTGTGGGTAGAGGGTTTTTGAAGGAGGCTTAGTTGGAAGGGCTCTAAGCTCTGTTCTTAATAGCTGTACTTTTATCTGTTTTATGTATCAAAATTCCAAGTAATATTTTCAAACCAAAAATTCCATTGCTTTAAAAACAAAAAAGTTTCTATGTCCTGATTTGTTATAATGTTGGAGAGATTTATGTTAGGAATTTGGGACGTCAAAGTTAGAGCCACAAGGTTGACTGAACTTTCTGGCAACTTCTGAGGAAAAAGAACCATGTTTGTTTATAGAGTCCCCATTATCTTATTTAGAAAAGAAAAAAAGGAAAAAAAAAAAAAAAAAGGAAAGGAGGAAGGGAGGGAGGGCAGAACAGACAAACCAGTATGGCAAGGCAAACTTTCTTGTCATTAATTGCAGAAGGAATTTATAATTTTGTTTCTTATATGACGGGTATGATGGACAGTGATAGTTTCAATCATGATTTTGCACAAGATGTTCTTGTGATGGGTTTTTCTTTTAACAATTTTGATGAAACCTAAAAACATAATGTTAACTGAAGAGCATTCTTGGGGGAGGGCAATAAGATAAGATGTATAAAATGGGCATACTAACCTGCCTACCCTGCCTTATCAGGTTGTTGCTGAAGCTCAGAGAGCTAACTTGTGTTGAAAATGTTTGGAAACCTGTCAGAATTACCTGACTTTTGGATAGTTACATTATTCATTAAATCATAAATATTATTGAGCTCCTACTTTGTGCCTGGTATTGTTCTAGGTTCTAGGGATGATCATCTAGGGTTAATCAATGCCAATCCCTGTAGGTTAGATTTTAGTTGTTTACCCACATGTTTTGCAAATTATATATTTCGTTACCTCACTACTTTGAAAGATAAGTTGGTTACACAAATAAATTGAGTGGGGCTGCTATCAGAACATGCAATCCTTGAGTCTTTAAGTTGGAAGGGTTTATGGAAGTTAGTTATTTGGCTCATCCTGCCAATATAAGAATCTCTCTTACATAATTCCTGAGGAAGGGTATCAGAAACTCTTCAGGTGTTTCTAATTCGCAGGTAGTCCAGTCTATTACTAGACAAATTTAGATTTTAGAAGATTTCATCTTTGTGTTGAATAGCCTGGAAGATTGGAGAACAGTGGAAGAGATGGATGTTAGAAAATCCTCTATGTTCTTATGTTGATCACTTTGCCTTTTTAACTTCTGCTCATTGACACTAGTTCTACTGTGAGAACCATGAGGGGAAGAAACTTGCCACTTTTTTCTTGATAACCTTTGAATTTAAAGATGTCTATGATGTCTTCTCTGAAATTTTTTCTTTTATAGGCTAAACATTTCCAGTTCTTACATTTTTCATTTAAGATAATTTCCAGATATCATCTTGTTGCCTTTGTCTGGATACATTATTTTGACAATGTCCCTTTTAAAATACAACATGCAGAAGTAAGTATAGTGTCCTACATCTGGCCTGCCTAATATATTAGACTCCATTCTGGAGAATTTATTTTTCATTTTCATTTTTTTCCTTTTTTTGTTTTCAAAGCTTCAAATCCACTTAATTGAAATATGTGTTTGTGAGTGAACTCTGATCATATGGTGTCTCTCAAATTGTGTACCAATATCATTGTACGAACTTGTTATACCTAAAAGTGATATATCACATAGAGAATGCTCAGATGAGGTAATAGATATAGGCTGTTTGTAACTCACGAAGCACTAAACAAATATGAGATGTTGTAACTAAGGTCTTCGTATTATCAACATGTCAGTTCTGAAATCGTTGTTGAAATACCCTTGCATCAATAGAACTTATTTCTATCATTTTATTTAGGCAGCTCATTTCAGGTAACCTATTGTCTTTTCCTGACCTTTTTTTTTCCTTTGGAATAAATTAATTGAGCCTACTTTTTTGTAAATTAATAAAAAATAGTTTTTGAACACTAATATAAATGTACTGCTAAGCAATTCAGTGATAAAAAGAGATCTAAGAGTCTTATGGAAGTAGGGTGGCCTTCAGTAAAACTGTAGATCTGTCATTGTTGCCTTCATTAAAATACTCTTTCCAAAAGGCACTGATATGTGGGAAGAGGGGAAAGAACTCCAGCCTAAGAGGTTGGAGTAGTGGTGGATGTTGGTATATGTAGCAAATTTGTGACCTTAAGTGTTTAAACATTTGCATTGAGGTGACAATGAAGACATTTGGAAAACTATTGGTTTCTAGAAGTGAAGGCAGACACAGAAAGAAGGTAGGGAGAGATTGATTCAGGGTGCATGCTTTGGAGGATTGTAAGGAAAAGAGAAGAAAAAACAGGAAGCACTGTGTGAAGGGAGAACACCTGCCTTTCCTGAGAACCTCCTGTTCTGCCAACCTCACCATACTAGCTTTTATTCTTAGGCTTATTCATTATGGTGTCAAGATGGTTTCAGTGGTTCCAGACATCACTTCCTCATTACAGGAATATAGGAAGGTATGAGAAGTGGTCCTAACCCACCCCAGGGGCAAAAGTCTTCTCCAGAAAGCCCAGTATACTTTCCTTAAATATTGGTTATATTCTCACTATTCATCCACTGACAAATGCAGTGAGAATGATCAGTGTTGGCATAGACAAATCATGGATTATCTTTTGGAAATGGGGGAAGAACTCACCTTTCCTGAATACATGGCTTGCACTCTGACCAAATCAGGAAGGAAAAATGAAAGGGGAAGGTACTGAATAGGCAATCAATAGTACCTGCTACAAATGATAGGTCCAGCTGAGATCTCTTTAGACAAAAATATGCTTTTGCTTTTGTTTTTGTTTTGTTTTTGTTTTTGTATTTGTTCTGATATGGGAACAAATACTGTATAGTGGATCCTGGAAGAGATTACATATTTATTTATTTTCTGTTTGTCCCTACTTGTATAATATACTAAATTTATTTTTCTTAACCACCTTGTCCATAGGGTATCCCAGAACTTTAGATTTCTATAAATTCAACTTGGTAATATGAATTCTAATCCATAGAGACTATACAGCTTCCTGATTAATTTCTTTTTGTATGAGTATAGAGATTCTTTATTGGATTAAAATGTGGCTTTATTTTGTGCCTATAATATATTCCTCCCAAAGCAAATTACTGCTCAAATGATTTCAATGTCTAAGACATTTAGTAGGTACAAAATAAAAATCCTAAGCATACAATTTCATGATATAATATGATTTGATACTAGTAATATAGTGAGGGAGCATTGGTTTGTTTGGAAGATGAGACTTGGGAATGTGCTACTGACTCTTCTACAAACTCACTTGTGGTCTTTTCAGTTACTTCACTTCTCTGGAGCTTAATTTCATCATCTCTTGCCTTGAGAAGGTTGTATTAGATCAATGTTTTCCTAGACTATGTTCCATGGAAAACTAACATTCTAAGAAAATTTTATTGATATATGTGAAATCTGGAGAATCTGGTCACATATACATGGGAAATACTGGGTTAAACCAAGTTAATCACATTTCATCACTGCAGGATTCTCAGAGCCTTTGATATGCTAATATTCACTGCGAATCTCCAAAAGAAATGGAAAAACATTCCATACTCATGGACTGGAAGAACAAATATTGTTAAAATGTCAATACTACCGAAAGCAATCTACATATTCAATGCAATACCTATCAAAATAACACCAGAATTCTTCACAGAGCTAGAACAAATAATCCTAAAATTTTATGGAACCACAAAAGATCCCATATAGCAAAGAAAACCAAAGTTGGAGGCATCATAATTCTGGACTTTAAGCTGTATTACAAAGCTGTAATCATTAAGACAGTATGGTATTGGCACCAAAACAGACACATAGATCAATGGAATAGAATAGAGAACCCAGAAATGGACCCACAAATATTTGGCCAACTAATCTTTGACAAAGTAGGAAAGAGTATCCAATGGAAAAAAAAAGAGTCTCTTCCGCAAATGTTCAGGGAAAACGACAGTGACATGCAGAAGAATGAACCATATCACTTTCTTACACCATACACAAAAATAAGTTCAAAATGGATGAAAGACCTAGCTGTGAGACAGGAAACCATCAAAATCCCACAGGAGAAAATAGGCAGCAATCTTTTTGACTTTGGCCGCAGCAACTTCTTAATTGACATGTCTCCGGAGGCAAGGGAAATAAAAGCAAAAATGAACTATTGGGATTGCATCAAGATAAAAAGCTTCTGCACAGCTAAGGAAACAATCAACAAAACTAAAAGGCAACCAACAGAATGGGAGAAGATATTTGCAAATGACATATTGGATAAAGGCTTAGTATCCAAAATCTGTAAAGAACTTATGAAACTTAAGACAGAAAAAACAAAAATCCAGTGAGGAAATGGGCACAAGACATGAATAGACACTTTTCCAAAGAAGACATCCAGATGGCTAACAGACACATGAAAAGATGTTCAAATCACTCATCATCAGGAAAACACAAATCAAAACCACAATGAGAGACTACCTCGCACCTGTCAGAATGGCTAAAATTAACAACTTAGGAAACAACAGATGTTGGCAAGGATGTTGAGAAAGAGGAATCCTCTTGCACTGTTGGTGGGAATGCAAACTGGTGCAGCCACTTTGGAAAACAGTATAGATGTTCCTCAAAAAATTAAAAATAGGACTAGCCTATGACCTAGCAATTGCACTACTAGGTTATTTATCCAGAGGATACAAAAATGCTGATTTGAAGGGGCTGCTGATTTCTATCAGCACTATTGACAATAGCCAGATTATGGAAAGAGCCCAAACTGTCCACTGGCTGATGAATGGATAAAGAAGATGTGGTATATATATACAATGGAGTACTTACTACTCGGTGATGACAAAGAATGAAATCTTGCTATTTCAACAACGTGGATGGAATTAAAGGGTATTATGCTAAGCGAAATAGGTCAGTCAGAGAAAGACAGGTATATTATTTCACTCACATGTGGAATTTGAGAAACAACAGATAACATAGGGGAAGAGAAGGAAGAATGGGATAAGAACAGAGGGAGGCAAACCATGGGAGACTCTTAAATGCAGAGAACAGACTGGGGGTTGCTGGAGAGGAGGTGGGTGGAGGGATGGGCTAAATGGGTGATGGGGCATTAAAAAGCTATGTGACCAGAAACGTATTTTTTTTGTTTTTGTTTTGAAACCAAGTTATGGTTTCAAATTATGAATTATGAAACACTTTGAAGCACAGTTAGTGAAACATTGAACTGCATAATATTTGACTCTGCAGTTATGCAAAATTGATGTACTTTTTGATCTCAGAATCTTTAAGGATAACAGGATGGAGGGTCTCTGTGACTAAGTCAATCATGGAATACATGTTGAAGGAGGAAAATCAGAACTAGAATCTGAAAAATGGATCAAATTTTCATAGCTGAAGCCGAGTGAAGATATTTATGAGTAAAAGGAATGGCATGAATAAAGACATGAGCAGAAGGAAAGTGTAGTAGGTTTTGGGAAATTGTGACTGTCAGGAGTGCCTGGATTTAAAGTATATGCTGAGAAGTGGAAGGAGATAAAAGAGGAAATGTGAGTAGGTGTCAGATTGTTGAAAGTTTTGCATGTCAGAACAGAGAGGCTTTCCTCTCTATTTGAAAGCAATTTGAGGAGTTATAATGTAAGCAAAGTGATATAAAAGGCAGCTTAATCTGGGGTAATGTGGAAGATGGATTGGAGTGTAGGCTGAAAGTGGATGACTTTGTGATATGGACTTGAATTTGAATGAGTTTGGTGGCAATGGGAACAGAATGGAAGGGATGACTGGCTATTTCTGAACATCAGAGGAATCTGCAGTGTCTATTTCTATCCAGAAAACACTGGAGAGTTTGCTGGATATGGAGAGAGACAGATCCAGCAAGAGAAATTACTCAAGAGGAATAAAGACTCTTATGTTTTTTTTAGGGAACTAAGAATTCAAAGAGGAGTGCTGGTTGCTTGGTTTGTTTGTTCACTCACTTGTTTTTTGTTCACTCATTTATTCATTCATCAGGAACTGATTGATGACTACACTGTGTAGGTAAATGTGTCTGGGGACATTGTAGCCTTTTTCCTAATTCACTGCTAACAATTTGCAGTGAGGTCCTTGTATATTCTTACAGCTTATTCTCACTGATATACAAGGAAGGTGTATTACTTCATTAAAATAATAAAAAAATTGTAATTGCATTAAAATATTTCTTTTTATATATATTTTTTTTTCCTCTAATTTGCTAAATTGTTAGAGCACATGATTTAAAACTACACTGGACAATGGTTTCTTATGAGATAAATATTTTGAGTCCCATAATCTACGTTAAGGGAATGTGAGGATTCAAGTGACACAATGAATTAGAACCACTTATCTGCATTTAATGCTCAAGAGGGATAATTATCGCTATTATCTCTCCTCTTCCTATTGTTTGTTATTATTATTACTACTGCTACTACTACTGTCACTACTATTGTTGTATGATAGTTGTGACTTCCTCTGGCTTTGGGTAAACCTCCAGCATATTCATTTGTAACTTCGATTTCTACTGTCCTATCTGTGCAGAAATGGGTTGAAGTGGGGGTCCATAATAGATTGAATGAATTCCTGTGTAAAGTAGGCCTTGACATTTGGGAGAGTCTGAGAGGTTGAAGGCTGTGGTTCCTTGTGACCTGTTGGCATGAAGGGCCCTCAGAATATACTTGTGTGTGTGCTTGTGAGCATGTGCACATGTGTGTTCATGTTTGGCATGAGTGGTCATGAGTGTTTATATTTTAAGCAGTTTATTTGGATCTGAGATATTATTTAGCTAATTTTAATATTCTTTGCTTCTTTTTCCTTAACACTTTGGGGGTTTTCTTGGTTATTTTAAAGAAACTGTGGGGAAAGTCATGCTGAAGGAGAGGTAAGAAGGCCACTTTAATGTTGCTAGTCTCCCTGCTCTTCGCTCCTCTGCCGCCTCTTAACTTTGCCTCCTTTAACACTTGAACTCTGGACTCAGGATTTTTAAAGATAGGAACACATTTTTAGAAATTTTTGGAGTAAAAGAAAAATATGTATTCTCAACTCCACTTAGAAATCATGATAGTTATCATATTTAACATTAGGAAAATTGCAGTCCCCCATGATTCATGCCCTAGATTTTTCCCTTTGCTTTCATGTCTGTGCAAACATTTCCTGGCTTGTTTGAGTTCTCATCCATCCCAAGAGGGGAAAATCACAGATCATAACCACTGCTGACTGAAATCTATGCACTGGGCATGTGAAAGAGGAAGGAACAAAAGCTCAAACCTACTGCTTCCAGCAAATTGAATGTGGATTTGGTGACTTCCTCCTCTGGGATTTTTTGTTTTGTTTTGTTTTGCTTTGCTTTGCTTTTTTCCCTTTTGGCCTCTTCTTGGAACAACAACCTAGGAAATATTTTCATTCCCCCAAATTATTAATGCATTCATTCAGTCAACATATATTTAGTAAGCAGCTGTTTTGTGCCAGGTACTGTTTCAAGCCCTGGTACATAACAGTGATATATAACAATGAACAAAACAGACAAAAATACCCGCCTTTATGGAAATTGTGGTTCTTATGGGGACATAATTTTATACACACACACATACACACACACATAAATATAATTATACTACAGGTATTATTTCATATATATATAGTATATATGTACACATCTATGCATAATATATGCATGACATAACATATATATATAATATGCATACATAGTATACATATATAAAAATATACATCTATACATAAGATATATAAACATACCCATAGTAAATTAGGCAGTGATGAGAGGTAAAATGGGGAAAGGGAAATAGCATTAGGAAGGGGAAGCATTGAAATTTTAAATGAGGGGTCTTAGGGAAGATTTGTGAAGAAGGTAAGGTCTCCAATGCATGGAGACATTCCAGGCAGAGGGCCTATTTTGCAGAGACCTGAGGAAAGGGGAGGAAATAAGGGCATGGGCCACGGAGTCTGATTATATAGAACCTTGGAGATCTAATGAGGGCTTGGGCTTCTACTTCATGTGACATGGAAATCATTGGAGGATTTTGAGCAGAAGGTGACATGATCTGACTTCCGTGGTAAAATGCACTGACAAGGGCAAGGACAGAATCAGGGGGATGAACTAACAAACTACTTGGGAATCTGAGGGTTGGTTTTCAGTTTCTTCCAGGTAGTTCTTTCCGTCAGACCTACATTTCTGATTTGTAACTTGTGTATGTCCCATATCTAGTTCATGGGAATCCCTTCATCATCTTTGCCTCAGTAAACAGTAAATGCATCAGCAACTTTTTCCTTTGATGAAACTGCAAGCCTACGTATCTCTTGTTCTTTAGAATTTTCAGGTAGGAGTCAGACACCAGTTCACTAGGTTCCTCTCTAACAGAAAGAGATTGATGATAAATTTTCTGAGTCCTCTCTTTGTCCTCTATCTCTCTTGACTGGAGTCAAGAAGGCAGAATTCATTTTACCCTTAGAAAGGGATGGATTCATATAATGCCAAGAATTTTCTCTACAGAAATCTTCTTAAGAAATCCTCCCTGAGTAATAAATATCATTGAAGCCCCTCTCATTAGACTTTGTTTTAGGAGCTAGGACTTCTCCCACATACCTTTCATGGAAGAAAAGAGGGAGGGTATCCTTTGAGGAAATCTTTCTCCCCAAGCTCTATTCTTCCCTCATCTTTTATTCCTTAGATGCAAGTGAGGGACTCCAAAGTTTTATAAACATTTTTTAAAAATTCCACCTTTTAAAATTTGCATCTTGGTCTGGCACTTCACCCTGAAATGTCATAGCTATTATATCTTGATGCCTTGCTTGCAATATCATGTTACAAAGAAAAGAATTATTTGCTAACTTATGCCTTGGTAATGACTATCAATAAATAAGAATGTGTTTGGCAGGGGGAGAAAAGAACATTCAGGATGTCATATCATTATGTCTTGGCATGGTGACATGCATGTAGTAGATACTTAAATATTTGTTGAAAGAATGAGCTTCGTGCTTTCAGTGGAAACTGAAAAGTAAATTCATATTTGGAAAACAGTTCATGATCAGAATTAAGTCCACCCCTCATAAGGATAGTGCAAATAAAGTAATTGTGTGCTCACTCTACATCAGACTCCAAAATATTGTGTTTTTTTTTCCCCTGCATAGAAGTTGGTCATCAATTTTTAAGCCTCAAAGTCCTTAATGAGTCTGTAGAGGAGCTGTCACATAATTGGATAACAAGTGCTTTCATGTGGCCACCAGTCTTTGGGGTTGTAGAAGGAGTAGGAGAGCTTTCTGACTGATGGAAGAAGGGTTGTACCTTCATTTCCAGCACTCAGAGTTGAATTCAAGAAAAATGTTTTAGAAATGATGATGATAAATACTGGAACACTGCTTTAACATGCTCTGTTCTGATATGGGATTCACACTTAGACTCTGTATTGCTTCTTATAAATAAATGTATGTCAAGAGGATACTATGCCCCAAGTCATAAACTAGAAGACAGCGTATAGTGTGAAAGGCTAAATAACAGTATAGGAATGGTTGTGAGACATTTCATAGTTAATTGCCAGTGAGATGTCTAAACAATGAGTTCTGTGAGAACAGATGACGAAAACAATCACTATGGAATGGGGAGGAATGTGAAGGCTTTTTAGAAGATTAGAGAAGGCAGCTTTATGCTAAGTCTCTATCATATAAAGTTTGGTATTCATGTAACATATTTCATGTGAGTGTGAAATATACAAATCACTTAATCACTCTGTGACTCAGATTTTCATCTACCCTTTATTTTATCACCTTCTTTGAAATTGAGATATATAATACATATTTAGAAAAGTACCCCAAATGGTTTAATGAATAACAGTTCAATGAAAAACAATTTAATGAACAAATAAAATAAAATAAAATAAAATAAAATAAAATAGCCATACACATAATTGCAGTTACACAAGAGAACATGAACAGTGTTCTAGATGTCTTGTGTCTCTTCTCAAGCACCACTCCCTTGCTCTTGGCTTGAGGTAACTGCTGTCCTGCATTTTGTGGCAATGATTTCTTTACTTTTCTTTTAATTTTGTATGTTGTGTGCTGTAAAAGAAAAATTTCCCAACTCTGGTCTGGAATAGAACCTTTCTGTGTGATGTAATTTATAACAAATTTCTTGGTAAAGATTAGTGTTTCTGAGAGAGCCCCTGAACACTTTTCCAATGGACTTTAATGAGATTAAGGTTTGTTTCAGAAATTAATTACCCATTAGTTTGGTTCTCATTTGACTATCAGTCAAAAATCTACTACCTTTATGGGGCACCTGGGTGACTCAGTCGGTTAAGTGCTGGACACTTGATTTCAGCTCAGGTCATGATCTCACGGTTCATGGGTTGGGGTCCTGCATCGCTCCATGCTGGCAGTGCAGAGCCTGCTTGAGATTCTCTCTCTCTCTCTCTCTCTACACCTCTCCCACTCTCTCTCTCTCTCTCTCTCTCTCTCAAAAGTAAATAAACTTTAAAAAATGGATTTTCTATTTTAAAAAAAATCTACTACCTTTAACAAGACTCTCATCTTTATATGTCTAGACTAGGATGACTACCTAATCATTTTCTTTTTCTACAAAATATACCTACAAAGAATAAATATTTGAATAAGTCTCTAGGTATCTTTTCCCTTGTGTGCAAAATGTAAAACAAAACAAAACAAAACCCCCCCTAACTTTGATATCTTCTTATAACTAAATAGTCTGAAAAGTTTATTGGAATGGTATACATTGCTAAATAATAATAATAATTTTAGTGTTGCACATTTTTGAACTTCATAAAAATAGATTCATATTTTATCTTATTGTCATCTTTGCTTCTTTTGCTTAGTATTTTGTTTTTAAGAGCCAACCATATTATTATATATAGTTTTTATTCATCTTTATTGCTGTGTGTAGTATTGCATTGTTGATACATATTAAAATTTATTCATTCTACTGTTGATGGATACCTTGTTTCCAGTTTTGGACTGTTAAGGATAAGACTGCTACCAATGTTCTTATATATGTATTTTAATGCAAATATGCAAGAGTTTTTCTAGGGAATGTACCCAGGGGTAGAATTGCTGGGTCACAGGATATGTATATATTAAATTTTAGTAGATAATATAGATTTGTTTTCCCAGGGTAGTTGTACCAATTTGTATTCTCAGCAGTATAGTGTGAGAGTTTCCATTTGCCCCCATTTCCTCACTTAACATATGCTGGTTTTAGACTCAAAATTTTCTTAATTGGTTCAGAGTACAGTGGAATCTCATTTTGGTTTTGACTTGTATTTGTCTGATTAGGCATGAGGTTGAACACATTAACATATATTTATTGATTGATTGGATTTTTTTTCTTTCATGATGTGCCTACTCAAGCTATTGGGCAGTCTAAAGCCCTCTGTTGCAATTATCTTCTCACACATTATGCTGCTTTTATACCATTTCCAATAAAATCAAATTTAACAATCTTTTCCTTTATACTGTGTGGTGTGTGTGCATACATGCACATACAAATACATTTTGATGTTAAAATATTTTCATAAGTTACTTAATTCATTTATTCTAACAGGTTTTTTGGTGGAGTCTTAAGGCAATTTTACATATAAAATTATGTCATCTGTAAACAGAAATAATTTTTCTGTTTCCTTTTTAATTTAGCTGCCTTTTATTTCTATTTCTTGTCTGACTGCTCTTACTAGTACTTCCAGTACTATGTGGAATGAAAGTGGTGAGAGTGGGGACCCCTAGGTGGTTCAGTCAGTTAAGGTTCTGACTCTAAATTTTGGCTCAGGTCATGATCTCATGGTTTGTGAGATCCAGCCCCACAGTGGGCTGTATGCTGACAGTGTGGAACCTGCTTGGGAGTCTCTCTCTCCCTCTCTCTCTGCCCCCATTACCATATGCTGTCTCTCCCTTTCAAAAAATAAAAAATAAACATTAAAAAAGTAGTGAGAGTGGACATCCTTGTCTTATATTGGATCTTAGAGGAAAAGCTTTCTTTTGTTTTCCTACTGATTATAATTTTAGCTGTCGGATTTTCACAAATGGCCTTTATTGTGTTGAGGAAATTTACTTTTATACCTATTTTGTTGAGAATTTTCTTATCATGAATGGATGTTGAATTTTGTTAAATGCTTATTTTGCTTCTATTGAGATGATCATGTAGTTTTTATTTTTCAGTTTGTTAATGTGGTGTATCACATTGATTGATTTGCATATGTAAACCAACCTTGCATCCCAGGGATAAATCTCACTTGGTCATATTGTAACAGTTCTTTATACAATTTGTATATCAGTCCTTTGTCATATATATATTCTGCAAATGTTTTCTCCAGGTCTGTGGTCTCTCTACTCATTTTCTTGATCCCTCAGCTTATTAACCATAGCTATTTTATTATTTTTTAATTTTTATTATTTTTAATTTTTTTAACGTTTATTTATTTTTGAGACAGAGAGAGACAGAGCATGAACGGGGGAGGGGCAGAGAGAGAGGGAGACACAGAATCAGAAGCAGGCTCCAGGCTCTGAGCCATCAGCCCAGAACCTGACACGGGGCTCGAACTCACAGACCGCGAGATCGTGACCTGAGCTGAAGTCAGATGCTCAACCGACTGAGCCACCCAGGCGCCCCAACCATAGCTATTTTAAATTCCCAGTCTTTGATGATAATTCTAACATCCCTGGTATATCTGAGTGTGGTTCTTATGCTTGCCCTGTGTTTTTTTGCCTTTTAGTATGCCATGTAAGTTGGTTGAAAGTGGGATGTAATATATGGGATAAAAGTAACTTAAGTATATAGGTCTTATTGATGTGGTGGTAAGGTATTGTGGGAGGGGAAGCATTCTATAGAATGCTCTATGATTATGTCTTAGGTTTTTGGTGAGCCTGTGGCCTGAGCTGTGACCTTCAAAAGTGTTTCTCCCCCTGCTTCTACACACACACACACACACACACACACACACACACACACTCAGGTGGGACAGGAAGACTAGAAGAGACTGCATTTATTATTATTTTGTTATATTCAATATTTTATTTAATCTTCAGAACAGTTGTATAATACCCTCTTATAGAGGAGTAAACAGACACAGAGTGGTTAAGCTCCTCACTAAATATCACTCATTGAGTAAGTGGCAGAGCCAGAATTCAAACCTAGGCTTTCTGATCACTAATCATGCTCAATCACTACTGTTTACCTTCTGTTAAAGAAAGGTAAATTACCTTCTGTAATTATATATTTCCCTTCCTCCGCATCAAATGCTACAGAGTATTGGAGCTGGGTATTTCCCTTCCTACAGGTCTCTTACATTCTAGTGAAATAGTTTATTTTGTTAAGAAGAACACAATGCTTGGGCTTGTTTCAAAATGAATACTTTTCTTCTCCCCCTGATGTAAACATGAAAGGATTTTTTTCTCTAATCATCTCTGGGAAAACCTCATGGGGGAATACCCACAAAAGTGAAAGAGCCCCCACTTTCCCCAAGACTGTCCCTCCCTGGAAATTTTAACTCTCAAATTTGTTCACACTGAGTTTCTAGTAATTCATCAAGTATATTCTAGATTTTTCTACCCTGGTACTGGTTTCCACGGAGGTTTTTGCTCCTGGGTTTTTGGTTTAGTAAGTTATGATTCTCTCTATCTTCCTGTCTCCTCTCAGAATTTGGAGGCAGTGGTTTGTTTGTGATCTTGATTTGGTGATAGATCTAAGAAAAGTTGTTGATTCCCAGTTTGTTGTGGAGAAATAGTGAGTGACTAGTGGATATGTTTCTTTTGAGGTGATGACAGTGTTCTAAAATTGATTGTGGTGATGGCTGTGTAATTCTGTGAATATCTAAAAACCACTGACTTGTATACTTTATGGATGAATTGTATGCTTTGTGAGTTCTATCTAAATAAAGCTATTTCCCAGGTCTCCTATAAAAAATTAGCACAGAGATTTATTCTCTTGCAGTTTTGGAGGCCAGAAGTACAAAATTAGTTTCACTGGGCTGAAATTTAAGGTGTTGGCAGAGGCTATTCTCCCTCCAGAGGCTCTGGGAGAAAATTCCTTTTTTGTCCTATCCACCTTTTGGTGGCTGCTGACATTCGTTGGCTTGTGGCTGTATCACTCCCATGTCTGCTTCTGTGGTCACATTGCTTCTCTTCTGTGTGTCTGTGTGTATGCATTTGATGTTTCTTGTAATGATACATGTGATTGCATTTAGGACTTACCAGAATATCCAAGATAAACTCTACGTCTCAAAGGTGCCTGGGTAGCTCAATTGGTTAAGTGTCCAACTCTTGATTTCAGCTCAGGTCATGACCTCAGGGTTTGTGGGCTCAAGCCCCGCATCTGCGTTGACAACTCAGAATCTCTTTGGGATTCTCTCTTTCACTCTTTCTCTCTCTGCCCCTCCCTGGCTCTCTCTCTCTCTCTCTCTCTCTCTCTCTCTCTCTCTCAAAGTAAATAAATAAATTTAAAACAACTCCTCATCTCAAGATCCTACATCTATAAAAAACCTTTTTCCTTATAAGGTAGCATTTACAGGTTCCACAGATTAAAGGCTGATATCTCTGGGGGGGGGGGGAGCATTATTTGATTTACCACAAATCCAAAAGGCCTATTTTTATTTTTCTTAATTTTTATTTATTTTTTAATGTTTATTTTTGAGAGAGAGAGAGAGAGAGAGCACACGAGTGCATGTGAGCGAGGGAGGGGCAGAGAGAGAGAGACAGAGAGTCCCAAGCAAGCTCCGGGCTGTCAGTGCAGAGCCAGATGCGGGGCTCGAATTCACAAATGGAACCATGAGATCATGACCTGAGCCGAAATCAAGAATTGGACGCTTAACCAACTGAGCCACCCAGGCACCCCATTAAAAGGGCTGTTTTTTTTTTTTTAAATTTTTTTTCAACGTTTATTTATTTTTGGCACAGAGAGAGACAGAGCATGAACAGGGGAGGGGCAGAGAGAGAGGGAGACACAGAATCGGAAACAGGCTCCAGGCTCTGAGCCATCAGCCCAGAGCCCGAGGCGGGGCTCGAACTCACGGACCGCGAGATCGTGACCTGGCTGAAGTTGGACGCTCAACCGAATGCGCCACCCAGGCGCCCCAAAAGGACTGTTTTTTAAAAACATTTCCTGATGTCTGTAGGGGCCACACATACCATAAATTGTTTATATTTGATAGTAGGATTTAGGAAAAAAGACCAAATGATCACTTAATCTCATGGGTCTACTAGCTGGAAACTATTTGGATATCCATGCTGTATTTAATAACCAAGCCAAGAATTTTGGATATCATTAGCTTATGGACTTTTCAAGTTTTGGGCTATCTAAGGCTTTGTCTTGGCTTTGTGATAAACATGGTGTGTGTTTGTGACTAGCTGGGATGTCCCGGTTTTGCTTGGTTCATATCAAGTGCTAATACTTCCCAGAAACCTCACAGGGTCAGGAACCGTTTTTGTGGGTTTGTGTGTGTGTGTGTGTGTGTGTGTGTGTGTGTGTGTGTTCATTTTACAAGTTCTGGTGTAAATTGTGAATATCTATAAATGCAAGAGATCATTTTATTGGAGTTACTTTCCACTGATAGTTCTCATTGCACAACCTAATCATGAGTCCCCTGACACAACTTTACATTTCTAGGGAGAAGGAAAATAATGTCCCATAAGTTGAAAACGCAGTGTAAGGATGTGCACTTTACAATTGTCTTCTAAGAGTTCTAGAGGAGTGAAATTCATGGAAACTGTTCATTTTAAACTCCCATTTAACTCTTTAGGGAAGAAAATCTGAGACTCATCTATGAGGGAGGGGACAATGAGATCATTTTTGAAATTTCAGTTAGAATATTTGCATTGAAGTGGCAATTTTCCCTCAGAGTTGTTACTCTGAAGGATAGTGCACTGATTCTGATGATATGACCACTGTATAAAAATGTTTGTAGCTCCTTTTATGAGGTAATTGTCCTCAGATCCAACTTCTGAAAGATTGAGCTCTTATTACTTCATAATCATCCTTAATGTTTAATGTAATCCTTAATGTCCACAGTCAGTATCATGCAACCTGCTGATGCACTTTACTTGCCATCTCTTACTTTGAGTCATTTTGGATTATGTAAGAAAATAAAATTCACTTTTAGAGGATGAAGTTTCGCTAAAACTGACACTATTCAAAAGACCTGATGTCTGTAATAAAATGGAACTCTGACAAATTTTAAGTAATGGCAACTTAATGAGAATATGTGTATAGCTACCAAAGTGGGAGACCTTAAATAGGACAATACACATTTGTATGTGTAGGTTTTGATGTAGGTGTGTGTGACTGTGTGTATATGTTTAAAATAAATCACATTTCTTGTAGTCATATTTTGTATACTGCAACCAAAAGCACAGAATCCTTTTTCATTGATATACTTTGCCTATCTACAGCCAAGAACAAATACTTTTTGATTATTCATTATTTACTGGGATAGTTATAGGCTCTGGGAAAAAACAGACACAGTCCCTGATTTTATGGAAGTTAAGTAAGTAGAGACAGACAAATAAAATATATTTTGTGGCAATAAGTAATGTAAAGAAAAATTAAGGTCAGAGAGAAAGTGATAGGGTGGACCTGCTATTTGGATAAGGTGGTTGGGAAAGACCTATCCGATAAGGTGATGTTTGAGCAGACATGTAAAAACTTGAGGAAGCTAGACTTGTGGATATTTTGGGGAGTGTCAGGGTGGGCTGTTGAAGAGAGCATTCCCTAGAGGGAACAGCAATTGCAAAGGGGGTATGCTTGCTTGACATAGTAAACTGTGAGAACAAATATCCTGTTTCAAGAGACAATGCAAAACAGCTTCAGATTCAGAACTAAGTACAAATATACAGAGGAGGGAAAAACTGGTTTATACTGGGGTAAAATCTCGCCTGATCAAAGCTCAGGATAAGACCTACTTCTCTTCTCTTTGTGTCTTCTGCTCTCCATTCTACCCAAGAACATTTGGACTTGCTTTCCCTTTTAATTTTCTGGTCTCAAATTACTTGAATCGGATAAATCCAATCATGGTATTCTAGATACATGTCCATGCAATTAGGATGCATCATTGTGGTTCAGTCATTGTGTTACTCAGCTTATGTTGAGGCATTAGAGTCAAAAAGCATATTGCTAAGGGAGAAGCAGACTTTGATGAAATAGGGAAAATATTTTATGAGTAATTTTAGCTGAGATGACTTTGCTAAATTGTCTTTCTATCTACCACAATATTTCTGTTGGTTATAGAAGGCTCCTTTGCAGGATGGTGTCTCAAGTACTGTTAAACAGCCAAGTTTAGCCCATGGAAGAAGTTGCCTGAAATGAGGGTTCTGTTTTACGAAAGTAAGAGGCATGGGGGCTTAGTTGTAGCAATTAGAGTTTGAAGGAGCCATGGAGTTCTCTGTGATTACAACTTCTAAAGTTTACTTTTGGTGACATGAAGGCCCTGCTCAATTATGGTGGAATGGGAATTCACATTAGCTGAGTGCTTTCTGTGTGGCTGACATTGTACTGGACACCTTCATGCATAGTATCTTATTTCATTAGCTCCTCAATTCTGTGAAATATTGGCAGGGACTTGTGCTAGGTCTTCTCTGTTTGCCCTTTAAGTCTGCTCTTCAGAGCTCTTTTTTGCCTTCTGCGTACTAAGACGCTTCCCTCTGTGTATTTCATTAACTAGACTCCTTTGCCAATGGGACAGATAGGCCAGAGATCAGAGAGTGGTAGGTGAGAGAGGGAGTGGTCTTTATCCTCCTTGCTCCTTACTTGCCAGGCTGCATGTTGGTCATGGCTGTGTTGCTCTTTGGAAGGCCCTCTGCTATAGCTACAGCATTACTTATATGTCTAACTTTTTCCTTCTTCCAGCTGATTTGGGGTCAGGAGGGAGGAGGGAAGAGGAAGTTCTGACTCTCTGCTTTGGTAGATCTGGAATGCTCCACCAATGCTTATGCACGTCCTTTACCTTGTCCACACCTTTGTTAATAATCCCTTCATTTGGGGCGCCTGGGTGGCGCAGTCGGTTAAGCGTCCGACTTCAGCCAGGTCACGATCTCGCGGTCCGTGAGTTCGAGCCCCGTGTCAGGCTCTGGGCTGATGGCTCAGAGCCTGGAGCCTGTTTCCGATTCTGTGTCTCCCTCTCTCTCTGCCCCTCACCCGTTCATGCTCTGTCTCTCTCTGTCCCAAAAATAAATAAACGTTGAAAAAAAAAAATTTAAAAAAAAAAAATAATCCCTTCATTAAGTTCTCCTTATTTACCCCATTTGGATGTTCTTTCCTTTCTTGCTATGACTGTAACTGTTCCCTTTTTACTTGCCCCACTTATAGAGAAGAAATCTGAGTCTCAAAGAGGTTGAGGGATTTGTTCAAAGTTACCCAACTAATTTGTCAGAGTCAGGATTTAAAACTAGTTCTATCTGACTCTAAAGCCTTACAGTTTTCAACACTTACCCATAAAGCTAGTTAATGGTGGAACTGCAACCTGAACCCAAGTTTGTAATCCCTCTCTAACTCCAATAAAGCTCCAATAAAGATGTATATGAGTGTCACTCCATCATTGTTAGCTCTGTTTTTTGTTTGTTGCTTTGAGAGAAAAACAATAAAATTTTTCTTAATGTGGAATGAGTTAAACGTTATTTTAAAGATTGAAGATTTTAAGATTTTAAACTTAATTATAACTGGTAATAAGATGGTTAAAAAAAAGATAGGCACAGGGGTGCCTGGGTGGCTCAGTCAGTTAAGTGTCCGAGTTTGGCTCAGATCATGATCTCCCAGTCCAGTCTGTGAGTTTGAGCCCCGTGTTGGGCTCTGTGGTGATAGCCGAGAGCCTAGAGCCTGCTTCGGATTCTGTGTCTCCCTCTCTCTCTGCCCCTCCCCCGCTCACATGCATGTGTGTGCACTCTCTCTCTCTCAAAAATAAATGAACATTAAAAAAATGTAAAAAAGTAGGCACAATATGTGTTTTCATAGAATTTAGAGCTTACAGGAAGAATGATTGAAGAGTTCTGCAATTGTAAAATTGTGACTGTGATCGATAAATACTATGTAGAAGAGGTACCAAACCATGAAAACTTAAATGTAAGAGCGATTTAACCTCCTCATGGAGGACTGAGGATACTTCTTTTAAAAAATGATGTTCCAGCTAAGATTTGAAGGATAAGTAGGCATAGAGTATAGTCTTCCCAAATAGAAGCTAAGATAAGTTAGTGGACAAAACTGCTTATTTCCCAACATAAGAAAATTTTGTTCCATGTAGTGGCCTGATTTTATTGCTTTGCTTCACTCACTGAGATGAGTTATCCTGGCCCGAAAGGAGATTGCTTAAGATGACCTCTAGCTCTGAGAACATGAGATAGGTGAAGCCAAGAGTCCTGGAAACCTTGGACTCTGACAGAGAGAGCGCAGGGTACACAGGCATTGCCATAGGTTGTTGTTGCATCCAGGGACCTTAGAGATAATCTGATGCAACCCCTGTATTTAATAGGGAAGGAGACTAGAGAGCTACCACCGTGGTCTGGGGAATTAGTGTGGTATTAACTAAACACTAGAAGGGGGGACATCTACCTTCTATCAGCTTCTCATGCTTGCAGGTTGGGTAGCTGTGTCTGTGTAGATGGAATATAAGTAGTTTGGTAGTAGAAATATTAATTCTAGTGTTTATTAGGATACAAAGATTTTTTTTTTCAATAAAATTATTTGTCAGTACTTGTTGCTCTGGTTTTGATGAGGGTCTGGACAGATTAGTCAAGACCACTAAATATACTCTCATACCATATTTTAGTACTGTGTATACTTTACATTATTATGTAATAATATTTCCTTGGATTTCAAAAACTATTAATTAATACATGCTTGTAATAAATATATTATTGCAAATTGTTTCATAACAAAGAAAAGGCAATGTTTAATAATTCCTTTTATGAGACTGGTATTCCTTGATGTCAAAACAAGATAAAAATAGTTAAAATAAAAGTAATCTACCTCTTGTCACAGCCTGGTAAAATGCTGGACCAGCATTTGATTCCATGTCTGCTTGCCTGAGGTCTCCTTCTCTCAAATATCCTTTTTATTTTGGAATAGTTTTAAACTTACATAGAAGTTGCAAAGATAATACAGTGAGTTCTCATATACTGCTTGCCCAGCTTCCCTCATTATTAACATCTTACTCAAGTTCTTTTAAAATAAAAAATTTTAAATCAATTCTAACTCAGATGTGAGGTGCTGAATAAACACATGGTCCACAAAACAAAATTCTCTAAGAGAAAACATCTGAAAACTTTGTAGCATAAACTTGGAACCATATGATAATTGCTTCCTAGAAGAGGGTTTAATGGTGATAGGCAAAAAGTAATGAATGGAAGGAAAGAATAGGATGAGGAATTCAGGTAATAATCTAGATATCTCTGTCAGGTATCTGGGGTTTTTAGTCCTCACTATTCTTTAAGCATAATTATATATTTGGAGAGTCATTTCTATTGCTGTATAAGATTGTATCCATATCTTTCTATTAAGAGGAAAACACTCTAATATTTCCCAGCATATTACAACTTGTGTTTAGCTGTGACTGAGGATAAGTCAATAATATACTTAATTGACATACTCGATCATAGAGATTTCTCTGTCTTAACAAACATGGTGCAAGGTAGTATGTCATTTGCCTCTGGAATCTCTTCAAATGTGTTTGAAATATATATACACATATATACTGTACATACCTTGCATTTCATCACCATATTGTGGTTTCTGAATGTGTGGAATTAGGGTTCTAAATGAAGGAATAAAGGGAGACATGGAGTCATTTTAAAATACGATTTTTTACAATTTTGAGAGCAAGGACGGAAAAGAACTACAAAAATGACATACGAATGTAATCACTGTCTTTTGTAGCCTTTGTCTTATGTTATTTTTTTTTTTTTGACCTTGAGTCAGTTTACCTTCTGTTGTATTCAAGTCTTTCCAGTAGACTGGCTTTACATTGCTTGCAGCCTGGACTTGGCCCCTGAAGAGGTATTAAGAGGAACAGTTTAATGGTTAGCAAGTTATGCTGGGAGCTGAGGTTGCTGAGGCAGAACAGGACACAATTGTCCAGACTGGTTGCTTGGGGAACAAGGTTGTCTGGATGGTGTAAGTTTAACTTAATAGCTTTGGCAGTGGCCAAAGGCAGTGGTTAAAGAATGTCCTAAAGAGAGAGGGAGTAAAGGGGCTGTTGCCCTGGAGTTCACTTGTAGTTTGTTGTTCATAATTTCTATCTTATCCTCAACTAATGTGGGATCCTAGTGTAGTTTAGGGGCTTATAGAGCTTTGAAAAAGGTAAGATAGGAAGATTATTAGCAAACTGCTGGTGGGGAATTAAGTGTCCCTGAGCAGCAATGCTAGTGACTGCGAATATAATATAGAGCTGGGCTATTTATCCTTCGGTATTTTAGTGATATATACCTCATGCCCTTGCCTCTTTGCTCACCTTGGGGAGAACTCTGTTTGCAATAAATAAGCTTATGATGTCCAGAGAGGAGTTTTGACAGTAAAACTGTATGACTTTGTTTTCCTTCACCACAAATATTTGTATTTTAAGACACTCTCCAAGCCCCATAGCAAAAGATTTTAAAGCAGCCAGGCTGTAAAAGAAATCTCTGTGAAGATAATGGAAAACACGCTTGTAAGCCTAAAAAGAATTTCTTGTGTTCTGTCTTGCTCATCTTCTTTTGTAGCCTTGGTTTTGATGGAAGTTTATTAAGGTGTACATGTGATTGGGATAGGAGAGGGAAACTCAGGATATGTAAGGAGAATCATTCTATCTAATGGTATGCTGCAACTATAGGAGGGACTGAGTTTGGGAATCTATTTGTCCATTTACTAAAAATACTAGGCACTCTGTAAAGGTCAGTTATATCGGTTAGAGGAAAAGTACATTCATGGCCATGACTACAGCCTTAATTAAGGGCCAGATAAATTAAAAAGTACTGTCATTGATCCCAAGAGAAGTCCAGATTGCAGAAAATGTTCAGATGGGTTAGTGAAAATTCATCACGTCTACAAGAGGACAAATAACTTGAAAAAACAGGCACATGCAGATTTTACAGGTTCACTAGCATTGTTAATCTTAAGTTATAGGAGGATGAGAAACAAAATTCGGGAATAATTTTAAAGATATAGTAGAATTTCTGTATTGGAATAATTTCTATTTTGAATGATTTCAGAAGGTAATTTTCAAGAATGTGCTAATGGAGATATTCTAGGGATTGTGTTATAGTTGTTCTGTGCTAGAGGATACTAATTTGAATTCTAAAATAATTGTATCTAGAAGTTTTAAATGTGCATAAAAGGAGAGGGCACTGGGGCCTTATTACATCCATTTACTTCAGTTGATTTTTTTCATTCATTCATTCTTCAAGCTTTTATTGAAAACAGATTATGTGCTAGGCACTTTTTGGTGAATGTGCAAGAATGCTACACTTCTCAGTGGCAGTTTTCACCTTTAGAGGACAAGCTTTCCTAGAAGAGAGCTTCTGGGCTTGATAACAAGCCCAAATAAGTGAAGGCAAGTAAAGCCACCATGTGGAGAGATACAGGCTCATCTAGAAGCTTCTGACAAATGTCCCATGGTCCTTTGGAGATGTTTTCACAATTTGCTTATTTGAAATGTCCTTTTTGAGTTTTAGGGAGGAACTAAGCACAAATTTCTTTTAGGGCCTGGCTGTTTTAAAATCTTGTGTTGTCTGTCTCACCATACAGATATTTATGGTGAAGCAAAGCATTGTTCTTGCTTTATTTGCTAGGAAAGTTCTTTAATTTTTATGCAAAGTGTAGAACTTTATAGGTCAGAAAAAGTGAACTGCAGTTTTCTCTAACAAAACTGCCCTCTCTACTCCCTACTTTCAGTTTCTCAGTATCTACATCAACATTTTCTAAGGGTTTTCTTTTCTGTATTTCTTACTTGCTAATCTTGTATCTGATTTATCTTTTTTCCCCATGTCTTCAATGTTTGGGAAGATTTGGTTATGGCTTTAACCCAGATGGAAACTATTTGAGTTTTTAAATATTCAAGGTCTTTGCTGTGGTTTCTAATATGCCTTTCCCAAGTTTCTAATAATAGCTTCCTCTGATCATTTTGGTGGCAGCCAAGATCTGCTTGGGTGATTGAGTTGCTCTTTCTAAATGTAATTTATTGGTTTTTTTTTTTTTTTTTATTGGAAGAGATGGCTATTCTTGGAGAGTAAAAGAGTTAGAATGTAGATGATTTGATTTTATATTTTAATTCTCATAATTAGCCATTGTCAATGCATAATGCTTTTAGGGTTTAGAGTAGGATGTTGGTATAAATATTGGTTATTTGTTTTCTCTGACCCACTTGCTCTCAGAATTTTACCAGATTTATGGAATTTAAGTAACAGCTTGGAGTAGCAGTGGAACTTATTTCTAAGTATGTTTAGTGCCCTTATCTTAATGCTAGATATATAATAAAGGATGCTTTTTTTAATGACCAACTTTTTTCTACTTTAGCCTTCATTCATCTTGGACAGTAGTTTCTCTGACTAAAAGATCTTCAATGATTTGTTTGCCAAATTCTCACTTAAAAAAAAATCTTAGAATTGAAGAAATCTTAGAAACTCTGTCTTTCATTTGGTGAAAAATATATTCACACTCTGCTTGAACAGTTTTATTGAAAGTGAACATTTTATTGAAAGTGAATCATCCCATTTGTAAAATATCTAACCGTACATTTAACAGAAATATGCTTTCTGTAACTTGTACTCACTGATTCTAGAGTCTTCTGTAAACAAATGGAACAGCTTTTTCCCTTACACATTTAAAATTGGTTACTATGTCCCACAAAGCTTTTTTTTCTTACAGAGAAAACATCCATAATCAATTTATACAATGTGGTTTTGGGGACTATCATTATTCATTCATTCATTCATTCAATCCATGTAAGTTTTTTGAGGTATTACGTGTTGGGTATTGTATGTTGAAGTTTCCCAGGAAGATAAGAATTAAACACTAAACTCAAAAAGTTTAGACTTTAATGGAAAAGATGTTTTAGCATCATTAGCATTAAATAAAAGTATATACTACATGGTATAGAATGTATAGCAGATGCATCAAAGACATTTTGTTTTCTCAAAGTGTCATCTAAATTGGGACTTGAAGGGAGAGAGATATTTGGATTGAACAATAGCAAAAGCATAGAGATATAAAAACAATGTGACACATTCTGGTGAAATATGGCAGGAATGAAAACAGCATGTGGTGTAGTGTTGGGAGAGAAGAAGACTAGAGAAGGATCTATAGATTATAGACCAAGTCCAGACCACAAAGAATCTCGTGTATTTAATGGAGTTTGAATTTTATACTGAGCACCGTGGGTAGTTATTGAAGTATTTTAAGCAGGGAAGCAACTTGATTACATCTGGTTTTTAGTCAGATCACCCTGGCATTGGGTAAAGGGAGAATAGGTTAAACTAAAGTAAACCTAGAATCTAGGAACCTATTTAGGCTATTAATAAGTAATTCAGGAAAAACTTTGGGGGGTCTGAACTTAACAAAGAAAAAGGAGGGAGGGCGAGGAGTGAGAAAGAAAAAAGAAAAAGAAGGAAAGAAAAGAAAGATAGGAAAACAGAAGGAAAGACAGAAGGGAAGACCGAGAAAGAAAGAGAAAGGGAGATGGTTGGTGGATAGAAGAGAGTGATATCTAGTGTCCTTGTTTTCAAACTTTACATTAGAATCACCTGGGGAGTTTTAGAAAAACCATTGTTGCCTCAGTCCACCCCTTGAAATGGATTACTTGGTGCAGGATGCAGCCTGAGCATCAGGATTTTTAAAAGCTAAGCAAGGGATTCTAATTGTGCAACAAAGTTTGAGAACCACCGATCTATATGTGTCAGTAACTGAGTAGGTTTTAAACATCTTGTTTATATGGTACCAAAAATAGACAAAATGCTATAAATGTGCTCTGATCAGGGAAAAATGGGAAAATTACTTCCTTGGATCAGGATACTATTCTTCTTTATTAATGAAGCCTAAGAATTTATTTACCATTTTGAATCACATCATATCGTTTCGTAGAGCAAGTCCATAATTAACTAAAACCTACATGCCTCTTTCATAAGAACTGAGTTGTCTTCATTGAGCTCCCAGAAATTCATCACAGTTCAGATTTTCCCACCCTGGTGCTGTTTTTCCATTGTAGGAACGTCAGAGTGCCATGGCTTCCTGTAATTTTCCTGTTAGTCTCTCCACTACTGGGGACAATGGTTTGCTCTTTTTCCTCCTCTCTCCTACAGATCCAAGAAGAGTTGTTGATTTTTCAGCTTGTTCATCTTATTACTTATTATTAGGATGAAATGGCAACTTCCAAGTTCCTTACAAACAGAACTGGAAACTGGAAGTTGCAGTTGATTTTCTAGATGTAAATATAGGTTTTATATTCAGCCATATTTAATGTTACCTTATTAGGTTTAGCTCATGGTTCACCAAATCTTATATAAATCCTATAATCAAACTCTTTTAGCTTTGTCATCCATAGATATAAATATGCCTTCTAAGTCTTTAATCAGATTATTGACAAAAGACAGTAAATAGGACAAAGACAATGATCACTGAATTTTCAACAAAGTATAGAGTGCTCTGCTAGAAAAATATGTGAATGCATGTGTGTGCACATGCTTGCAGGGTGGGGAATGGGGGTTACAAATACATATTTTCCCAGCTCTAAAGCTTATAGGCTCACATTTAGAGGTCAGTTGGAATAAAAATATCTTATTGAAAGATCCTGGGAGGTCTAGTTGAGTGAATTCTGCTTATGTGAGTGCCTATAATATTCCTAGGAAGTGGACTTCTCTTTAGGAAAATCTGATGCATTTTTTTACTTCTTTATGACTAATAAAGACAGTGTGAGAGTTCTTAAGCTTTTCATTTACAAAATTTTTCAAAGAAGTTCCTGAAAAAGGCCTGATAGAAAAGTCCATTTAAAGATATTTAGCCAAGGGGCACCTTGGTGACTCAGTTGGTTAAGCGTCTGACTCTTGATTTCAACTGAAGTCATGATCTCAAGGTTCCCTTCATGAGTGCAAGCCCCATGTTGGGCTCTGTGCTGACAGTGCAGAGTCTGCTTTGGATTCTCCCCCTCTCTCTCTGCCCCTTCCCCACGTACCTCTGTGCTTTTGCTCTATATCTCTGTTTCTCTCACAATAAATAATTAAACAAACAAACAAAAAAAGATATTTAGCCAGCAGGTCTTCTGCAAGCTGTGATTTACAATATACTAAGGACAGAGGTGGGGAAATGACCAGTAATATCCCTTTAGGATAAAAAGGCCATTTAAGTCTCTTCATGAGTTGAATTAATGATATTTTGTTCAAAGCATTGGACTTCAACATCAGGGATCTGAGGATGTCAGAAGTTCAAATATTACCAAACAGCAAAGTATCATTAAACCAGTTAAAGGATGTGAATGCTATTTTCCTCAAACCTGATGGAAAGCTACAGATAAACTGTGAAACTCACTAATATAATTTCATTGGATTTCATATAGAAGAACTCTACTAGACAAAAGCTTTTGACCCAAGACATTTAATTGTAGACTTTTTTCCAAAGTAAATATTTTCTGTTATAGACTTTAGCAAAAAAGGATTTGCTGTATAAAACCCAAAGACATTTTTAAACATAGCATGAGGAAAAGGATTTTTACATGAGTAAAGAAAGCATCTGGGAGTTCTGAATACTTCCTTTGGAAAATAATTGCAGAATTATGAAACTAATTAAAACAGTCACTTTCAACTTTCAAAGTTAAAGTTTCCATTAAGGTTGATCCTAATAAAAATTTTGGAAGCAGATGAAGTTTGTCTTTGCTGGGCCTGGTAGTCCTATTCAGTTCTATGTCTCTGTCTACCTTCTGCTATGTCTTACTCCAGGATATCTACTGCTCTTATGTACCATGTCCAGGGCTGCCTTCCTATCTTCCACCTCCCTATCACTAGCATTTTGGACATCATACTTCAGGCTTTCTTTCTTTCTTTCTTTCTTTCTTTTTTTTTCTTTCTTCATTCATTTGGGTTTTATTTTTATTATTTATTTATTTATTTATTTATTTATTTATTTATTTATTTTTAAATATGAAATTTATTGTCAAATTGATTTCCATACAACACCCAGTGCTCATCCCAACAGGTGCCCTCCTCAATACCCGTCACCCACCCACCCCTCCACCTGGGTGGCTCAGTTGGTTAAGCATCTAACTTCAGCTCAGGTCATGATCTCACAGTTTGTGAGTTTGAGCCCTGCATCAGGCTCTGTGTTGACAGTGTGGAGCCTGGAGCCTGCCTCAGATTCTGTGTCTCCCTCTCTTTCTGCCTCTGCCTGGCTTGTGTTCTATCTCTCTCTCTCAAAAATAAATAAAAGCATTAAAAAAATAAATAAATAAAATTTTACCCTCTCTTTCCAGTTACTTCCTAGTTCCTTTCTCTGCTTTATTTTTTTCATGGCATTTATCACCACCTGATATACTGTTGATTGACTGATTGGTTGATTCTCTATCTACCACTAAAATTGAGCTCTATGAGGACAGTTTTCTTTCCTGCTTTGATCACTTATTTATTCCATATCAAGTACAGTTCCTGCCAAGTAATATCTCTCAAGTATTTGCTGAATGCATGAATGAACTCCTTTGGAAAAGAATCTAGCAGTATTTATTCATACTAAAAATGCACATATTGTTTCTCTTAGCAGTCTTACTTGTAAATTAATGTTTGTTGCATATATTTTGCTCCTCCTCGCATTGAGAGGTGAGGTTTATATTCCCTTCCCTTGAATCTAGATGTAGACTCTATGACTGACTGACCAACAGAATATGGTTGAAGGGACACTGACAGTTTCCAGAACCAAGCCTTAAGAGATTAGCAGTTCCTGTTTCCTGTCTGTGGGAAACTTGCTCTTAGAACCAGTCACCATGCTGTGAGGAAGCCTGAGCAGTCCACAGAGAGTCCAGGTAGAAAGGAATCAAAGTCTTTGATTAATAGTCCCATCTGAGCCCCCAGCTAATATCCAGCAAGAACTTGCCAACTAATAGCTGTTTGAAATGAGTCCTTTAGCCCCATTTGAGCTACCCCAGCTGAAGCTGCTGAATTGTTCTGCTGAGCCCTGCTCAAATTTTAAATCCATGAGTAGTTTTGGGGTGGTTTATTATGTAAAAATTGGTGACTGAAACACCACTTTTTAGGAATCTATTTTATAGAAATAAGAACAACAGAACATAAAAATAGATGAATACAGGGATGTTTCTAGCAATTTTCTTTATGATAGTCCAAAAAAAAAAAAAAAGCAGGAAAGAAAGAAAATAACCTAGAAACAAAATGAATGCTGATCATCAATCCATTATGGTTAAAAACAGCTTTATTGTATGACACACAATAATCAATTGCATTTTTATACACTAATAATCTGAAAAGGAAATTACAAAAACAATTCCATTAACAATAGTATCAAGAAGAATAAAATACTTAGGAATTAACCAAGGAGGGGGAAGTCTTATATAATGAAATTTATATAACATTGCTAAAATAAATTAAAGACATAATAAATGGAAACACATATGTTCATGGGTTGAAAGACTTATGTTGTTCAAATGTCAATTCTACCCAAAGTGATCTACACATTCAATGCAATCCCTATCAAAATCCCAATGACATTTTTTTGCAGAAATAGAAAAACCTATCCTTTTTTTTAATATGAAATTTATTGTGAGATTGGTTTCCATACAAGAAAAACCTATCCTAAAATTCATATGGGATTTCAAGGAACCCCAGATAGTCCAAAAACTCTTGAAAAAAACATAGCTGGAGCACTCCTGATTTATAAACTTACTATAAACCTTACAGTAAGTAAAATAGTGGGGGACTGGCATAAAGATAGACATATAGACTAGTGGGATAGAATAGATAGCTCAGAAATTAATCCTTGTGTATATGGTTGAATGATTTTTGATAAGGTCCCATGACTATTCACTGGGGGAAAGGACAATCTTTTCAACAAATGGTGCTGGGAAAACTGGATATCCACATGTAAAACAATGAAGTTGGACACTTATCTAACATATACAAAAATTAACCTGCAATGGATTAAAGACTTAAATATAAGGCCTAAAACTATAAATCTCTTAAAATAAAGCATGGGATAAAAGATGTATGACATTGGACTTGGCAGGGATTTCTTGGGTATGACAATAAAGGCACAGCAATAAAAGAAAAACAAGATAGACAAATTGGGCTTCCTGAAAATTTTAAGAATTTTGTGCACCAAAAAACACTCTCAACAAAATAAGAAGGCATTCTTTAGAATGGGAGAAAATATAAATCATGTATTTGATGAGTGATTAATATCCATAGTATATGGAAAACTCCCAAAACTCAACAACAACAGAACAAGCAACTCAATTCAAAAATGGCCAAAAAATTTGAATGGACATTTCCCCAGATAATATGTACAAATGGCCAATAGCACATGGAAAGATGCCCAGCATCACTAATCATTAGGAAAGTGCAAGTGAAAACTATAATGAGATACTACTGCCTATCCTTTCAGATGGCTATTATCCCAAAACAAACAAACAAGCAAACAAAACAAAAACAAACAAAAACCCAGAGAACAATAAATGTTGGTGAGGATATGGAGAAATTGAAACCCTGTGCACTGTTGGTGGGAGTATAAAATGGTATAGCTGCTGCAGAAAACAGTATGGAGGTTTATCAAAAAGTTAAAAATAGAATAACCATATGATCCAGCAGTTACACTTCTGGATATATACCCTGGAGAGTGAAATCAGGATCTCAAAGAGATATTTGTACACCCATGTTCAAGCAACACTATTCACAGGAGCTAAAACATGGAAACAACCTGTGTCCATCAATAGATGAATGAATAAGCCAAATATCATGTATACATACAAGTGAATATTATTCAGTCTTAAAAAAGTAAAGAAATTCAGACACAGGCTATAATATGGATGAAACTTGAGGATGTTATAGTAAATGAAATAAGTCACAAAAAGACATTTTATATGATTCCACTTCTATAACATACAGTACTTAGTGTAGTGAAAACAATAGAGACAGAAAGGAGAACTGTGGTTGCCAGAGGCTGGAAGGGAATGGGGAGTTATTGTTTAAGGGGTAAAGTTTCAGTTTTACAAGATGAAGAGTCACAGAGATGGATGATGGTGACATAATGGTTGCACATTATGCGTGTATTTCTTACCACTAAACTGTATACTTAAAAATGGTTAAGATGGTAAATTTTATATGTATTTTACTGAGATAAAAAAAAATTAAAGCTCTATTATGGACTTACTTTGCTATTAATTATTATAAATGAGTTAAAACTATATGTATCAACATGGAAAGATATCTAGAGTGTGTTGATAAATGTGAAAAAGCAAGGTTTAGAGTAAAATGGTCAGTATAATTTCATGGGCATAAAAAAGAAAACACTATAAATATATATATTTTATATATACTCATACAAGCATAAAAAGCATAAAGAATCTATACACCAAACTATTAACATTGATTTTGTCAAGAGAATGGGATTGGATAAGGTAGCTAGAAAATATTTTATTTTTTAAACACTTCTATATTGTTTGAATAGTTACAAAAAACAAATATTGCTCTAGTATTTAAAAAAAATATATATGTTTAGGCCTCAGGGAAAATAGTAGTGATACATGTATATGAATGCAGGTGTTTGTTAGGGAACTTTGTTAAAACTATTGCTCTGTTCCAAGAGAATGGCTTTTCCATGGATGTGAGGCTGGCCAAGGATGTCAGGAGCTGTGACAGTGAACAAGATTTTCTTCCATTTCTCCTGCCAATGGCTTTCATGGCAACAATGCTGGGGTGACTAGCAAAAAAAGGGAAAGGAATGCTCCTACATTAGTGCAAATGACCTTCTTGAGTGTTAGAAGAGGGGTGCCTGGGCGGCTCAGTTGGTTAAACATCTGACTCTTGATTTGGGCTCAGGTCATGATCTCATGGTTCGTGGGATGGAGCCCTGTGTCAGGCTCTGCACTGACAGCACGGAGCCTGCTTGAGATTCTCTCTCTGCCCCTCTTCCACTCACCCTCTCTCTCTCAGAATAAATACATAAACTTAAAAAACAAAAGAGGGGAACTCTACAATACTAATTTGGCAAGGCAAAGATTTTTGGTGATTTTGGAACCTGATTCTAGGGATTTTCAAGATCAAGGGGTGCCTGGGTAGCTCAGTCGGTTAAGTATCTGAGTTTGGCCCAGGTCATGATCTCACGGCTCATTGGTTTGAGCCCTGCATCAGAGCCTGGAGCCTGCTTCAGATTCTGTGTCTCCCTCTCTCTTTCTGCCCCTCCCCTGCTTACACTCTGTCTCTGTCTCTCTTAAAAATAAATAAACATTAAAAAAAATTAACAAAAAGTGGAAAACAAGATCTGTCTGATCACTCATTTTAGTTGCTCTGACCTGTTTTCTGTAGAATCTTCATAGAATTAGGTTCTCAGAGAGTTGATTAGTGGGCAGTTTTCCCAAATGTGTAATAAAGGGAGAATACTTTTGTAACTAATGAGTTATTTGATGTGGGAGAGGTGCCTGGTAAAAGGGGACTTGCTTTGAAGCCTAGGGACCTCTCTTTCATTAGCAGTGAGGCTGTGGAAAGAGCTAAAGTCTAGGAATCAAAAGAACCATGCTCTGATTCTAGTTCTGCTAGTGATTAGCTGACTCACTTTAGGTGAAACCATTTGCCCTTTCTGTGCCTGTTTCCTTACTGTATACCATACAACATAAAGAAAGATTATGTCTTTCACTGATTACATAAAATGATCATGATATTGGCTTTCTTACAGGAGTTTATAAAAATAAATCACGTCTTGCTATTTTAACAGCTAGATGGCACTATCACCTCTAACATTTGTTTTAATTTGAATTTAATTGCAGCTGGTGCTGAAAGTGCTATACTTCTTTCCTTCCATGATGGCTCTTGTCAAAATGTATGGCTTACAAATTAAAGGGAATGTAGCTTTGTTGTTTTGAGACACTACATATCTCTTCATAGGAGATTCATCATAGATGAACCCGAAGTCTTTGAGAAAACCAAAAGCCATCCTTTTGTAGAGGACAGAATCAATTGTATTATAATCATTCCTTGGGTCTTAGTTGCCCTCGTTTCATCAGAGTTCTTTCTTTGTACCCCAGGTGACATGCTGACAGGCCTAGCCTGAGACAGTGCAGTTATGTGAGGAGAGTTGGATTTATTTAGGAAGAATCTGTCTTTATCTCATCTCCAGATCCAGGGGAAGAGACCTGCAGAGTTACAAGCTATGCTTTGTTGATTGTTGAGTCATCGATTTTAGCGATCCCTGAGCAAGCCAAATTCTGCATTTTAGAATCTAGTACATAAGACCTGGGGAGGTTAAGTGATTTGTTCAAGTTTACTTTAAAAATAGTCTTCAGACTCCCATCCTTTGTTTTTCTATCCTTTGTTTTGTTTTAATAAACTTACATGGTCTACGTTAGATATCAAAACTAAATGAGAGTTTGCAGGATCACTTTGCATTTACCTACCAACCAACCAACCAAACAAACAAACAAACAAATAAAATAAAATTCCATAAGCAGGATGGAATATTTAAACTAGCACAAATCCCTTATCACCATTTGTGCAACTGTACAGTCATGTGTAATCAAAGTCTCTGTAATTAAAGTTCCCCATTTCTTAAAAATGGACTTAAGTGATAGTTTGCCTGTCTTACAATATTTCACTGAAAAAAAATGTGAAAATTAAGTAGAAAATGGAGAATAACTGGTTTTCTAAAACAATTTTATAGAACTCCAGCTTATTTTGCCATTTTTTTCCAAGGAAGTTAATTTATCTTCTTTTAAGTTTATGTATTATTTATAATTTTTTTCCACTTGCAAGTTGCCAGAAGAACATACTTAAAAGGGAGCTCTGTGCCTCCTCAACTTTCCCTTTGTTCATTTACACAGGAAAGAGTTGTGCATGTAGCCTCATCTACTTCCTGATGTGCCTGCACAAAAATCATGGAAGTAGTGATAGGCCAACATAATGCTAATTTCTTTGGATTTTCTTTCTTCAGGTGTTTAGTTACCAAATTGTAAATTCTAAAGAGTCACTAAAATTGTAGAAATCTGCTTGAAAGACTGTAACTGTTTTATTGGAGGGCATATTATGCATTAGTCATATTTTTTTCCTTTCTTCAAATCTGTCTCATTCAAAATAAAAATTAAATATTTAGCAGTTTATATTTTTTCTTTTATTGGCAAACCTTTTCTTCCCCTTGTGTACCATGTTGTGACTACAAGTCACTTTACCTAGAACTGTGAGACAGAATGGTGGATAGTTTTAGGAAATGATGCTGATAGTAATTTGATATTCTGTGAGTAGTGTTTCCTGGTCTGTTTGAAACCTTTAAAATGAAGAAAATAAATTGAAGGAAATTTGCATGATAATAGTTGTATTTATAACATGTGTTGACTATGAAAATACATGACAAGAAACAACTCTAAATTCAGTAACAGCGTTTACTTGAGTTTGTATTTTATTAGTCATAAAACATACACTTATATTTGAAAAGTAGAAGTAATTTTATGAACAAAATATATTACGTATTCAATTAAAAGATAGTACTGAATGCATTTAGGGATTTAGATGCAGTTTCTCTGGAACTTCCCCCACACTATAAGTTGGGAACCATTGTTATAGGATGTCTGCAAGTGAATGGGTTTGTAAAGATTTATATTCAGCTGCAGTTAAAGTGCATTGGGAGCTTAATGTGTTCCAGACATTAAACAAAATTGCCTAACATGTATTAATTAACTTAGTCCTCATAGTAGCCCTGTAAGGTAGGTACTAGCATTGTCCCCATTTTATATAAATGTAGAGGGGTGCCTGGATGGCCCAGTGGATTAAGCGTCCGACTTCAGCTCAGGTCATGATCTCGAGGTCTGTGAGTTCAAGCCCCACATTGAGCTCTTTGCTGACAGCTCAGAACCTGGAGATGCTTCAGATTCTGTGTCTCCCTCTCTCTCTGCCCCTCCCCAGCTTGTGCTGTCTCTTTCTCTCTCAAAAATAAACAAGAAAAAAAAAAATAAATGTAGAGAGAAGCTTAGAGGGTTTAAGTCACTTTTCAGAGTCATATAGCTAATAAGTGGCAGATCTGAGATCTGAGCCCTGGTCTAAGAAACTCTAGAACTGGACACTAACCACAATACTGCCTTTTCCTTCACTGAATTACACTGTTTTTCAGTTGAGAGTTTAATATGTTTTATACGTATAGATAATTCTGATTCTCATGCCTATGTCAAACACACAATCAGGAAAACTGAGATAGACTACCAATTTAAAGCTACTGGGACAAAAATACATTTTAATTAAAACACAGAGTCAACATAATATACCTAGAAGATATATATGTATATATCATCCAATATGGTGGTTCTCAAGTAGAGTAGGAAGCTACTTGGGTGAATATTAAAATTCAGAATCCAAGACTCTACCACAGCTATACTAAACCCAAATCTCTGGGAGGCAGGTGGCCTTAGACATGTGTATTTTCAAATATAGTTCCAGATGAGTTTAATGTATATCCCTGATTAAGAACTCCTGGTCTAATTCACCTTCCTCATTTTGTTTTTGAAGAATTGAAGTCCAGAAGGAGAGCAAGTTATTTCCACACAAGATATAATATTAAAATCTTTGCCATCATCAACATAAACATATATATTTCTTTTTTCAGAGATCTATAGAGATAAAAGACCATTTGAGTGTCTTGAAATCTGAATAGGGATACAGGACTTTGGCAAAACAAACAAACAAACAAATAAACAAAAACCCCCCAAACAAAACCATAAATAACAAAAATAACATATGTTGGAAAATAACATATGTGAAAAATGACTTACAGCAGAAAGAAAAGAGATTTTAGAGACATCTCTAAGGTAGGCTTCAGAATGGAGGTAGGTCTTAAAAGAATAGAACTCAGTGGAGTAGAGAGGAGGAATGGGAAGCTTTCCAGGTAGGAGAAGTATTGTGATAAAAAGACAGGGAGGCAGGAAAGTGGACAGAAATTTGGGACAAATGAACAGACCATTCTAGTGGTCTGTCCAAGTGGTCTCAGTCAAGTCCAGTGGCTGAGTTTAAGGGTGGGGATTCACCTGATAACTTTGGTTCTACCCTATGGAGGTAGAACTGGTTTGCAATTAAGAGTTAGAATGGCAGGTGTAGCTTATCTGGTAGAATTCTGTCACTATTATTCTTTTCAGACATAAATGATGATAACACATAAGCAAGGAGAATCCTGCTTAGCAATCTCAAAACAGTGCTCTAAACTGCTTTCCATAGTGTAACTTTAAGTATCTGTTTTTTAATAGGTTAGTATTCTTAAATTTCAGTGAGGGTTGAAGAGATGGACTTTAGTCTGAGTTTTTAAAATTTGCTCACCACTGTGTTGTTCTCACTTTAGCCAAGTATGCCTGTTTTTATATGGACCTCAAGAATTTTCCACAAAATTTTCATCAGTGATACTGATTTTGGCTTAGAAAAAGAAGTGAACTAAAAGACCATTGTAACTCTTCGAGAAGAATTTATCTATTTATTTTTGTTTACTTTTGTGGAATTTTTAATTTTTAAAATTAAACTTTTTATTCTGAAATATTTGTAGATCCACACGTGATAGTTGCAAATAATACAGGGAGATCCTGTGCACCTCTGCTGTCAGTGTTGAACCTGCTTTGGATGCTCTCCCCACCCCCCCCCCCCCGTACCTCCCCAACTCCTGCTCTCTCTCAAAAATAAATAAACATTAACAAAAATTACCATCACCACAAAGATTTCTGATGTTATCCTTTTATCCACCTGTCCTTTACCCCTCCTTAACCTCTGGCAAACACTAATCTTTTCCCCATTTTTATAATTCTGTTCTATATATCTAATGTTATATTAATGGAATAATACAATATATAACATTTAGGGATCAGCTTTTTTTTTTTTTCACTTAGCATAGTTCTCTGGAGATATGACCAGGTTGTTGCCAGTATCAATAATTTGTTCCTTTTTATTGTAGTCTATAATGGTTTGAGTGTATCATTTCATTTAGCTTTTTAAATAATTTAGGTATTATTATACATTGGTCATCACAGTCTACTGGTGCCATCATTTTACCAATTTGAGTGAAGTATAGAAACCTTACCTCCTTTATTTACAATATAACTACCCTCCCTCATTTACAATATGATTGTCCTAAATATTTCCTGTACATACATTTTGAGTCACATCAGATAGTATTATATTTTTTGCTTCAACTATCAAACATAATTTAGAAAACTGAAAAGGAAAGTCTGTTGTATTTATTCATGTTTTTGCTTACTGGGTTCTTTCTTCTTTCTTGATGTTACAAGTTTCCTTCTTTTATCATTTCTTTTCTGTTTAGAAAACTTTTAGAGTAGGTCTACTGGTGATAAATTCTTTTGGTTTATCTTTATCTGAAAATGTCTTGATTTCTACTTTATTTTTGAAGGATTTTTTCATTAGATATAGAATTTTGGGTTGACAGTTCTTTTCTTCCAGCTCTTTAAAAATGGTATGCTTATTTCCTTCTGGTCTGCATGGTTTTTGATTAGTAATCTACTATCATTTGAATTGTTTTTCCCTTATAGGTAAGGTGCATCTTTTTTTGCTGCTTTTAAGACCTGTCGTTGGTTCAGTGTTTGGCTACGATGCATAATTGGTGTGCATTTCCTTGGGTTTATCCTGTTTGGGAATATTTTCACCTTCTTGAATGTATTTTGCCAAATTTAGGTAGTTGTCAGTCAACTATTATTTTTTCAAGTACTTTTCCAGCCCTACTCTTTTTCTTCACTCTTTCCAGGATTCTAAAACATAAATGTTAGATTTTTTGTTATAATTCCTTAGGTCCCTTAACTCTGTTAGTTTTTTACAGTGTATCTTTTTTCTTCAGATTAGGTAATTTCTATTGTTTTATCTTTTGGCTCACTGATTTTTTTTTTTTTTTTTTTTTTTTTTTGGCCCATTCTGCTGTTGAGCTTATCCACTGAGTTTTTTTATTTCAGTTATTGTATTTTTCAATTCTAAAGTTCCCATTTGGTTCTTATTTATATTTATATCTTCTATTCTTTGCTAAGACTTTCTCTTGGTTAAGATTTTCTATTTTGTTTTGAGCATATTTGTGATTGCTCATTCAAAGATTTTTTTATTATGGCTGTTTTCGAATCTTTGTTATATAATTCTAAGATTTCTATGATCTTCATATTGACATCTGTTGATTGCACTTGTTTACTCAGTTTTAGATTTTTATGGTTCTTGGTATGATAACTGTCAGTTGAAACCTGGGTATTTTGCTATGTTAAGAGATTCTATATCTTATTTAAATCTCTAAGGTGGTTTTCTCTGACACTAGGCGAAGGAGAGGTGCCACCTCCTTAATGCCAAGTTGGGGTAGAAGTCCATCCAGGTTCTTTGGCTCCCTTGGTACTCAAGGGAGAATACTCCTTGTTACTACTGGGCAGGGATAGAAGTTTCAGCTGTCCACTAGGTCTTCACTGATACCTTCCTGGCTGGGAAGACTCCTTACCGCTTTCTATTTGACCACCACTGACAACACAGAGAGGAGGAGTGGCCTCATTTCTCCTGGAGAGTAGCATTAAGTCCTTACTTTCCTCTAGGGTTCCTCTAACACCACTGTAGTAGGAAGAAAAAAGGGTATCATGTTACTGCTGGGTAGGGATAGAAGTCCATGCTCCCCATGTGGTCTCTGCTGATTCCATGGCTGTGTATGCAAGAGAGGGTGGCTCATTACTGCCCACAGGGATAGATGTCCCAGTTTCCTATTTACTTCTCTGATAAGTAAATGGGTGGTGAGTATTATGATGCCTTATTATAGCCTGGTGATGGTGGAAGTCTAGGGTCCTCAATTGCCCTCTCCTAGTGGGGGTGAGGGTGGGGGTTGGGTCAATTTCCTCTGTGGTACTCATTTTCTGTGGTGTTTATTTTCTAAACATTTTTTGTCTTGTTACACTATTCCTTTCCTGGACTTTTGGCTAAAGAAAGCAGGCTGTTTTTTGTCTGTTTTATTTATTGATGTTTCTGGATTGCTAACTTGTTCAGCTCCAAGTCTGGGATATATGAGGCAAACAGAAAATGTAGGGAACCCATCACCATGTTGTTACTTGGGTCTTGAGGTCCCCAGCTCATCTTCCTTCTTCTCTTAACCATTTAGTCTTCTTATGTCTGTTTTATACATATTATCAAGGGTTTTGTATTATTTAATAAGAGGAATATGGAAAAGTGCATCTATTCCACCTTCCTGGAAGGGAAGTCCTCAGAAGAATTTGTTTTTAACATTAGAACTTCCGGATTCCAGATGTTCTGATCGCATAATTTGTATGCTTGTTATTTGTGTGAAAGGTGGCCTTTCATATTGGTTTATCCCTTCAAAAATTAATGAATTTTCCCTAAATAAATGAGTTACTACTTTTCAAGTGAAGCATTTAAATAGATGCTATTTTTAAAACACTTTGCTTTTTAGTGGCATTTTACTCTCTAAATCACTGTTTCTTATTTTTTGGAAGGATTTAGGGAGGTATCAAAAGACTTGTTTGAGAATCTGATTAAAACAATATACTTTCTGCCCCCAAATTTTGTTTACCATTTATGAGATTCACAGATAGCCTATAGCACCTTGTAAATAATCTCTTTCTTAACATGAGCTGTGAAGCTGACAAACCACCAACAATAGAGAAGGGAAAAAATTGTTAGGAAATATAGGACTCAGGACTCTTTCTATGACAGGCTTGTAGTCCTCACACCCAAGCTCTACAAAACTCCATTTTGTTAGCCTAGGTAGACAGTTGACTTGTATGTACAGGAAGAAACTTCTGTCAGTTGTAATTAATGCAGTCCTTAAATGTGGTGGAGATACCATTCTAATCTAGGTCTTCTTTACTTTAATACCTATAGTATATTTCTTAAACACTCAGTGTTTTCTGTCATTTATTTATTTGCAGCTATCTCTTTGGGGAATTCCCTAATCACATAGGCCATATCCTTACCTTTGGATTGGCCATAACTTGGCATGAAAAGCAACTGTTATGTGCAAAAAAGTATTGATAAAGACTGAGGGGCACCTGGGTGGCTCAGTTGGTTGAGTGTCCAACTCTTGGTTTTGGCTCAGGTCATGATCTCATGGTTTGTGAGCTGACAGTCAAAGCCTACTTGGGATTCTCTCTTTCCCTCTCTCTCTCTCTCTCTTCCCCTATCCTGCTCATTCTCTCTCTCTCTCTCTCTCCCTCTCTTTCTCTCTCTCAAAATAAATAAACTTAAAAAAATACTGAGATTTTCTTCCTTGTTGAACAAAAGATTGATGTGGATGACCGTTGCTGAGGAAAGATTGCTAAAGAGAGTTTTTCAGTTATTTATTGCTGTGTAACAAACCACTGCAACACTTACTAGCCTGAAACCACAACTATTAATTATTTCTCAAATTCTCTGGATTGGCAATCTGGATGGTTCTTTTGTTTGTCTTGAATGGAATCACATGATTGCATTTATATGATGACTTTATTTGGGCCAGAGGCCCAAGATATCCTCCCTGGTATTTCTGGCAATTGATGGTAGCAGTCAAGGCTAACTTTGGGGCCCCTTGGTTCTACTCCACATGGCCTCTCATCCTCCATTTGGTGAGATTGGACTATTTTAATACATGGTAGTCTCAGATTTCCAAGAGAGACAAATATGAAAGCTATATGTCCTCTGAAGACCTAATCCTTGAAGTCACATGGTATTACTTCTGCATTCTGCTGGTCAAAGCAGGTCACAGCAGCAGCCCAGATTCAAGCAGAAGGGAAATAGATTCCATCTCTTAATGGGAAGAGGGGCAAAGTCGTGCTACAAAAGGGCATATGAGATGTGAGGAATTGTGGCCATTCCTGCAAACAATCTGCTGCAGGGGGCAAGGAAGTGTAATGCTAATGAAGTAGAGGAGGTGATTTGTGCAACAGGTTAGTGAGTGGTAGGGTGAGTTGCTGACACCAGGCCATGTGTTCTGGAACAAACTCAATCTGTGAGCAGCAGCCAAAGAAAAGAGTGTGAAGCATTTGGCAGGCAGACTTTTCTGTGATGACTTTAGCTCTGGGGACTACTTTTTTTGACTTGGCCAGTGGACAAAACTTGGCTTTTTACCCCAGGGCTTTCTCCTTTTTGTAAGCAAAGGCTGAAGTCAACAGGCCATAGTTCAATTTAGATATGTAATCAGCCTGGGATGAAAAAATTTTTCTCAAGCTAAGCATTTCATGGACTTAGAAAATTAAAATATGAAATGAAGCTGTCTGCAAAACACCTATTATGCAAACACTTTAGCTGCCAAAATAGTGTTGTAAGCTAAGAAACAGTCAGGAGGAGCTAAAAAAAAATTGAAGACTGGGGATTTTCAAAAAATTTGGTACTTATAACCTAATGAATTACCAGCATTAGTTTAGTAAACTAGCTCTAAAGAGGATATGTGGATATTTCTTGATAAGGCTGTTGCTGTATCATTCAGTACTACACGAGTTGGATATCTCAGGTGAGATGTTCATATCAGGCATTCACTTCTGGCACATGAGCTGTGAGTATGAGTGTGTGCTGAATCAGCTGTAGTTGGGAGAGATTAATTACATGGCTGCAATCCAGAAATCACTGTGTATCCAGTCCTATCTTATAGAATGCCAACTCTTCAAGTTTCACCATTTGGGATCTCTGAGCTCTAGATACACAACCTCACTCTAACATAGTAGTGAGGAACAACCTAATGTGACTAAAACATGGCAGTGATTACTAAGAGATATCTTCCAAAGCTACCTTATTGTTCTATTGGTATTTCATTCCTTTAATAAAATATTTCGAGGGTGTTGGTAATAGAGAAGACACTCTCATGGAAGATAATCAAAGATAGTGTGTGAGGCAGATCTTACACCTGTATAGAATAGTAAAGTGATCTGAAGGATTTTCAGAAAGGCCAAAAGAATATCCTTTCTGGATCATTTCTGATATCTGAAATTTTACCACTAAAGCAATTCTTTCTATTTTCTATTTCTTTCTAACAGTTTCCTATAGACTTTCTCTTTTAAACTGCAAACATTCCTAGTATGTTGCTATATAAGGCTTTGTGATATAGTGGAAATCATATAAACCTTGATTTCTGATTCTGTCCTTACTAATGGGCCAGTTACTAAACTTCTGTTAGACTCATTGGGTTTTGTGGAGATTGAGTTTTATTATATATACACACGTACATATACACATACATATATGTATATACATATATATAACAGAACTTAATGCCCATATCTATCTATCTATCTATCTATCTATCTATCTCTCTATCTATCTATAAATTCTCATATATATATGTACATCCTGACAAATAATTGATGTTCTTTAATAAACATTAATTTCCTGCTTTTCTTAAAGTAGAAAATTAGTAAAATACCTAGGTAGTATTTCCTTTCACTGCTCTTTCCTGACATTAAGGCTCTGTGAACTTGAATGATGAACAATTATGTCTTTATTTTCACTAACCTTTAACTGAAATTTTACATTTCCTTCAATTAAAAATGTAAGCTATAAACACAGCAATATTGGCAATACCAGCAACTTTGTCACCAATAGGATTGGCAAATATTTTCATGTCACATTATAAGATTTACAGAAAGTTTGAAGCATGCTTTATATTCATGATTACTTTGAATTCATAGTTATTAGATTGCTGCTAGATCTTGTTACTGAATGCATTGATAAAGATACACACATATTACTATCTCACAAATTTGTGTGGTGATTTGATAAGTGTTTCATTAACTATATGTATATTTGATGGTTAGAAACATTCTAAGAGGTCCATGTGCAGTAATAGAAAAAAGTTAAACATGTTGCTTGTACTTGTTCAGTAGTGATGTTTGTGGTACCAACTTATGTTGTAAGGTTAGGTCACGTGATCACTTACATTTAGTGTTTTTAATCATTAGGCTTTGGACATGACTGTTGTTTTTTTAGTATTTACCATTTTATTGTTCCAAAAGTTCTCCATGGTAATTAAGTTTATTATTGAGTAGCTGAATTTTTATGTGTAGATCATTAAGCTCTAATGTATCTGCACAATAGAATACAAACTAATATAAGAATAAATGAAAAATAGTTTTATGTACTACTGTGGAATAATTTTCAGGATATACTGTTAATTTAAAAAAGAAAAATGAAGACAGATGTCTATAGTATTCCACCTTTTATTAAAGAAAGAGGTATATAAATAAATATAAAGTAAAAATACATGCTAGCTACCTTGCTTTTATAAATATGACCTACATGAGGCTTGCACCGCAGAAACACACAATGCTGTGCTTCTGTGGATCCATCCCGCTGATGGGTAAGCCTCCCACCCGGTGCTGCAGGGCCCCTCCCAAAGCAGACCACCAAAGGCAAAGCGAGCTGAGGGTGCCCCTCCCACCCCTGTGCACCTTGCGGATCCACACCGGCTAATACATCAGATCCCATAGAAGCAGCACCACAAGCCTGGCAGTGTGCAAGTAGCCCAGACAGGGGCCACACCACTCAACAGTGAGGTCTGCTTCTGGGAGAGGGGAAGATAAGGTACACACCAGTCTTACTGTGGCCCCAGCGGTGGGCTGGGGGCAGACATCAGATCTGACTGCGGCCCCACCCACCAACACAAGTAACTCCAGACAGTACAGAGGAAGAGCCTTGCAGTTCCGCGCCACTCCAGGGAATATCCAAAATGATGAAATGGAAGAATTCTCCTCAAAAGAAACTCCAGGAAGTAGCGACAGCTAACGAACTGATCAAAAATGATTTAAGCAATGTAACAGAAAATGAATTTAAAATAATAGTCGTAAAATTAATCACTGGGCTTGAAAAAAGTGTACAGGACATGAGAATCTATTACTACAGAGATCAAGGGACTAAGAAACAGTCAGGAGGAGCTAAAAAATGCTATAAATGAGCTGCAAAATGAAATGGAGGTGACCACAGCTCAGATTGAAGAGGCAGAGGAGAGAATAGGTGAATTAGAAGATAAAATTATGGAAAAAGAGGAAGCTGAGAAAAAGAGAGAAAAAAATCCAGGAGTATGAGGGGAGAATTAGAGAACTCAGTGAAACAATTAAACCCAATAATATACACATAATTGGGATTCCAGAGGAGGAAGAGAGAGGGAAAGGTGCTGAAGGTGTACTTGAAGAAATCATAGCTGAGAATCTCCCTGACCTGGGGATGGAAAAAGGCATTGAAATCCAAGAGGCACAGAGAACTCCCTTCAGACGTAATTTGAATCGATCTTCTGCACGACATATAGTGAAAATGGCAAAATACAAGGATAAAGAGAAAATTCTGAAAGCAGCTAAGGATAAACATGCTCTAACATATAAAGGGAGACTGATAAGACTCGTGACGGATCTATCTACTGAAACTTGGCACTCCAGAAAGGAATGGCAGGTAATCTTCAATGTGATGAACAGAAAAAAAAAAATGCAGCCAAGAATCCTTTATCCAGCAAGTCTGTCATTCAGAATAGAAGGAGAGATAAAGGTCTTCCCAAACAAACAAAAACTGAAGGAATTCATCACCACTAAACCAGCCCTACAAGAGATCCTAAGGGGGACTCTGTGAGTGAAATGTTGCAAGGACCACAAAGTACCAGAGACATCACTACAAGCATGAAACTGACATACATCACAATGACTCTAAACCCATATCTTTCTATAATAACACTGGATGTAAATGGACTAAATGCCCCAACCAAAAGACATAGGGTATCAGAATGGATAAAAAAACAAGACCCATCTATTTGCTGTCTACAAGAGACTCATTTTAGACCTGAGGACACCTTCATGATTAAAAGTGAGGGGATGGAGAACTATCTATCATGCTACTGGAAGTCAAAAGAAAGCTGGAGTAGCCATATTTATATCAGACAAACTAGACTTTAAATTAAAGGCTGTAACAAGAGATGAAGAAGGGCATTATATAATAATTACAGGGTCTATCCATCAGGAAGAGCTAACAATTATAAATGTCTTTGCACCGAACATGGAAGCCCCCAAATATATAAAACAATTACTCACAAACATAAGCAACCTTGTTGATAAGAATGTGGTAATTGCAGGGGACTTTAACACTCCACTTACAGAAATGCATAGATCATCTAGACACACGGTCAATAAAGAAACAAGGGCCCTGAATTACACATTGGATCAGATGGACTTGACAGATATATTTAGAACTCTGCATCCCAAAGCAACAGAATATACTTTCTTCTCGAGTGCACAGGGAGCATTCTCCAAGATAGATCACATGCTGGGTCACAAAACAGCCCTTCATAAGTATACAAGAATTGAGATCATACCATGCATACTTTCAGACCACAATGCTATGAAGCTTAAAATCAACCACAGGAAAAAGTCTGGAAACCTCCAAAAGCATGGAGGTTAAAGAACACCCTACTAAGAATGAGTGGGTCAACCAGGCAATTAGAGAAGATATTAAGAAATGTATGGAAACAAACGAAAATGAAAATACAACAACCCAAATGCTTTGGGATGCAGCAAAGGCAGTCCTGAGAGGAAAATGCATTGCAATCCAGGCCTATCTCAAGAAACAAGAAAAATCCCAAACACAAAATCTAACAGCACACCTAAAGGAAATAGAAATAGAAGAGCAGACACACCCCGAACCCAGCAGAAGAAGAGAAATAATAAAGATCAGAGCAGAAATAAACAACATAGAATCTAAAAACACTGTAGAGCAGATCAATGAAACTAAGACTTGGTTTTTTGAAAAAATAAACAAAATTGATAAACCTCTAGCTAGGCTTCTCAAAAAGAAAAGGGAGATGACCCAAACTGATACAATCATGAATGAAAATGGAATTATTGCAACCAATCCCTCAGAAGTACAAGCAATACAAGCAATACAGGGAATACTATGAAAAATTATATGCCAACAAACTGGACAACCTGGAAGAAATGGACAAATTCCTAAACACCCACACACTTCCAAAACTCAAACAGGAAGAAACAGAAGATTGAACAGACCCATAACCAGCGAAGAAATTGAATCAGTTATCACAAATCTCCCAACAAATAAGAGTCCAGGACCAGATGCCTTCCCTGGGGAATTCTATGAGACATTTAAAGCAGAAATAATACCTATCCTTCTCAAGCTATTCCAAAAAATAGAAAGGGAAGGAAAACTTCCAGACTCATTCTATGAAGCCAGTATTACTTTGATTCCTAAACCAGAGACCCAGTAAAAAAAGACAACTACAGGCCAATATCCCTGATGAGTACGGATCCAAAAATTCTCAATAAGATACTAGCAAATCGAATTCAACAGCATATAAAAAGAATTATTCACCATGATCAAGTGGGATTCATTCCTGGGATGCAGGGCTGGTTCAACATTCGCAAATCAATCAACGTGATGCATCACATTAATAAAAGAAAAGATAAGAACCATATGATCCTGTCAATTGATGCAGAAAAGGCCTTGGACAAAATCCAGCACCCTTTCCTAATAAAAACCCTTGAGAAAGTCGCGGTAGAAGGAACATACTTAAACATCATAAAAGCCATTTATGAAAATCCCTCAGCCAATATCATCCTCAATGGGGAAAAACTGAGAGCTTTATCCCTGAGATCAGGAACACGACAGGGATGCCCACTCTCACCACTGTTGTTGAACATAATGTTGGAAGTTCTAGCATCAGCAATCAGACAACAAAAGGAAATCAAAGGCATCAAAATTGGCAAAGATGAAGTCAAGCTTTCGCTTTTTGCAGATGACATGATACTATACATGGAAAATCCCATAGACTCCACCAAAAGTCTGCTAGAACTGATACATGAATTCAGCAAAGTCGCAGGACACAAAATCAATGTACAGAAATCAGTTGCATTCTTATACACTAACAATGAAGCAACAGAAAGACAAATAAAGAAATTGATCCCATTCACAATGGCACCAAGAAGCATAAAATACCTAGGAATAAATCTAGCCAAAGATGTAAAAGATCTGTATGCTGAAAACTATAGAAAGCTTATGAAGGTAGTTGAAGAAGATATAAAGAAATGGAAAGACATTCCCTGCTCATGGATTGGAAGAATAAATATTGTCAAAATGTCAATACTACCCAAAGCTATCTACACATTCAATGCAATCCCAATCAAAATTGCACCAGCATTCTTCTCAAAACTAGAACAAACAATTCTAAAATTGATATGGAACCACAAAAGGCCCCCAATAGCCAAAGTAAGTTTGAAGAAGAAGACCAAAGCAGGAGGCATCACAATCCCAGACATTAGCCTCTACTACAAAGCTGTCATCATCAATACAGCATGGTATTGGCACAAAAACAGACACATAGAGCAATGGAATAGAATAGAAACCCCAGAACTAGACCCACAAACGTATGGCCAACTCATCTTTGACAAAGCAGGAAAGAACATCCAATGGAAAAAAGACAGTCTCTTTAACAAGTGGTGCTGGGAGAACTGGACAGCAACATGCAGAAGGTTGAAACTAGACCACTTTCTCACACCATTCACAAAAATAAACTCAAAATGGATAAAGGACCTGAATGTGAGACAGGAAACCATCAAAACCCTAGAGGAGAAAGCAGGAAAAGACCTCTCTGACCTCAGCCGTAGCAATCTCTTACTCGACACATCCCCAAAGGCAAGGGAATTAAAAGGAAAAGTGAATTACGGGGACCTTATGAAGATAAAAAGCTTCTGCACAGCAAAGGAAACAACCAACAAAACTAAAAGGCAACCAACGGAATGGGAAAAGATATTTGCAAATGACATATCGGACAAAGGGCTAGTATCCAAAATCTATAAAGAGCTCACCAAACTCCACACCCGAAAAACAAATAACCCAGTGAAGAAATGGGCAGAAAACATGAATAGACACTTCTCTAAAGAAGACATCCGGATGGCCAACAGGCACATGAAAAGATGCTCAATGTCGCTCCTCATCAGGGAAATACAAATCAAAACCACACTCAGATATCACCTCACGCCAGTCAGAGTGGCCAAAATGAACAAATCAGGAGACTATAGATGCTGGAGAGGATGTGGAGAAACGGGAACCCTCCTGCACTGTTGGTGGGAATGCAAACTGGTGCAGCCACTCTGGAAAACAGTGTGGAGGTTCCTCAGAAAATTAAAAATCGACCTACCCTATGACCCAGCAATAGCACTGCTAGGAATTTACCCAAGGGATACAGGAGTACTGATGCATAGGGGCACTTGTACCCCAATGTTTATAGCAGCACTCTCAACAATAGCCAAATTATGGAAAGAGCCTAAATGTCCATCAACTGACGAATGGATAAAGAAATTGTCATTTATATACACAATGGAGTACTACATGGCAATGAGAAAGAACGAAATATGGCCCTTTGTAGCAACGTGGATGGAACTGGAGAGTGTGATGCTAAGTGAAATAAGCCATACAGAGAAAGACAGATACCATATGGTTTCACTCTTATGTGGATCCTGAGAAACTTAACAGAAACCCATGGGGGAGGGGAAGGAAAAAAAACAAAAAAAGAGGTTAGAGTGGGAGAGAGCCAAAGCATAAGAGACTGTTAAAAACTGAGAACAAACTGAGGGTTGATGGGGTTGGGAGGGAGGGGAGGGTGGGGGATGGGTATTGAGGAGGGCACCTTTTGAGATGAGCACTGGGTGTTGTATGGAAACCAATTTGACAATAAATTTCATATATTGAAAAATAAATAAATAAAAAAAATAAATCGATGCATAGGCTTTCACTTAAAATATAGCATGGAAGATTAATGAAAATACACAGATTTACTGATTCTTCTCAAGGGTAATGAACCCAAACCAAATTATATAATCATACATGAAGATCCTGCTTTGCTGTGTGCTTTAGCTTAGCCCTAAAGAAACCCTTCATCTATTCATATTCAGTCTGCTCCTACCATTTTGTTTATTCAGACTTAACAGGCAACAGTCTATAGCCTGCTTATCACTACTACTGCTCACAACTCCTTTTTAAAAGCCAAGGTGATGTCAGAAACCCAAATTTCATCCATTCATTAATCTTTTGGCACAACATTCTCGGCGGTCAGTATCTGCTCACGGTCTTCAGTTTTATATGATATACAATATTTGTATCACGTGAATCTGATCTAAATAGCCCAGTCTTGGGTGTTGTTATATGTAAGTGATGAATCACTGAATTCTACTCCTGAAACCAAGATTGCACTGTATGTCAACTAACTAAGATTTAAATTAAAAAAAAAATACGTGAAATAAATAACCCAGTCTTGGAAATCAATCTATTTGGCTTACAAAAATACTACTTATACATAATATACACTGGCTCAGCACACAGAAACTAATATTGCCCCTTACTTATCTTCCTCAGTTGCACAGAGCTGCCCATGGAAGAAAGAAATAAGGAGCATTATCTATGAAATATGTTTGAGGTAGTGACATTTTAGTCCAAAAGAACTGTGTGTTACTATTCTCTATCTTGCATTCTTTGTTACTTGAAGGTTTTAGGCTCTCTAGGAATTTTCTCTTAAAATTCAGTTGCTTGGACATAGGGGTAGGGGTTGGGGGTGTGTGGGTCATTGTAGCAACTCAAGAGTTGAAGAACTGAAGAATCTGGGAAAAGAAAACATATGCTAAAACAGGATGTGAGAAATCCCCAAAATCAACATTGCCTATCTCATATTCTTGCCACCTCATATCATTTATCCCTGCAAAATAAGGCAAACCTTTTTGCTTTCAGCAAACACTATAGATTTCTAGTTTCAAAAAATAAGAAAAACATCTCCAAATGATAAAAGTTGAAGACATGTCTTATTTTCTCCTACTGACTTAGCAATTTTCTGAGACATCAATGAAAAGCCATTGTATTTGGCCATTTTTGGAGCTTTCCTCTAAACTGGGACAACTAACAATAATTAAGACAATGTGAATGGTGCCAGCTTGTGATCACCCTCCTCCTGATCCTGTTTATCAGGATGTTTCATTCAACTCCCACAGTTGGTCCGTTAATCCAGTGGTGTTCAAATGGCTTCACAGATAATTATATTCCTAAATTCTCAGTTTCCATACATTCTGTTTACTGAAGCTGATCTGCCTGAGAATATGTCTGTGGTGTTCTTTTACAATCTCCTCTCTCTTTACAAAGGACAGACATAAGTCTTTACCTACCCAGAATCGTACTATGTCATGGTTCATGACCCACAAATGTCAAAACTTCTGGGATACAAAGAAACCTTTTCAAATATCTGCAGCAGTACTGAGAAAATGAATTATTCTAATGTCAGTATAATAAAACCTTTTGTAAATCAGGTAGTTTCAGATGCTTTGCTTTTAGCAAAATTGGAGGACTAAAATCAACTTGTCAGCTGATAGATCATTAAAATTAATCTCAATAAAAGTTCACCATGTGAATTTTGGCATTTACTACAAAAAGAAATCAAAGAACTGAGTGAATATTTCTATAACATCACACTGAGTAATACTGCTATAACAAACTTCTTCCATTCTCATATACTTACTTGTATGAAAAAGATTTATCAGCATTTATGCTTTAAAAATAAAATAAAATTCATGCCAATCTTGTTCCATCCAAGCAAGAAACAGTACCCATAGATACATGAATTGAGTGGGAAAAGACATGCCTTATATATGTCATTAGTAAGGTTATTTCTAATAAAATTTTGCTTTCTTTGTTAATAATTATCAAAAATTTTAATGTACTTATTTTGTTCTTATTAATCATGCACTGAAAATAATTGTAGTGATAATGCAATCCAGAATAATGTCTTTAAATACGTTGTGCCTTGGGGTGCCCAGGTGGTTCAGTCAGTTAAGCATCTGACTTTTAGTTTCGGCTTAGGTCCTGATCTCGCGGTTTTGTGAGTTTGAACCCCATGATAGGCTCTGCACTGGCAGCATGGAGCCTGCCTAGGATTCTGTCTCCCCCTTTCCCTCTACTCCTCCCCAACTTGCATGTCTCTGTCTCTCTCAAAATAAATAAACTTAAAAAATTTTTTTAAAAACTTTGTGCCTTATGGTCACAGGAAATTAATTTTTAGAACTTTCATGATAATGAATACATATCTTTTTTTTAAAAGATATATAGTAAGTAGTCAATAAACAATATTAAGTATAAAGCTATTTACATTACTACTTCTGAGAGAAAAATGGAAGTCACAGTTCTAGGAGAAAGAGATAAAATTTCCAACTATTAAGAGGAGCTTATTCACATATTTTTAAAACAGAGTATTGCATTTTAGTAGATAACTGCATTTATATGCCCTTGGACACATTTTAAAAAGTGATACAATAGTTTTATTTTAATATTTCAATGTGTATAATCCAATGGCAATTGCATTACTTGTAACCATTTCCTTATAATAAGAATTTTGGATGTCAATATAAAATGTGCGAGGAGATTTATAGTTTTTCAAAATTCTGTTAGAAGTAGAAGAGCAAAGCTGTTTGTTTGATACCACTGCATTTGCCAATAGTGAAGTAACTTCATGGCACATTGAGCAGATTGTAAGCAAGTTTGGAAAGCACAATTGCCTTGAAGACTCACGAGGCCCAATGGAACCAGCTGCTCTCTGCCATCCAAAACGCCCAGATATACTCAGAGGTCTCACTGGTATCTGAAAAATTATATGTGATTTTTCTTTCAAGTACTTAATTCACAGTTTCCTCTGTTATCAAAGGATGGACAGTATTTCACTAAATCTTACCTGAACTTGCTTACTCATTTTAATTTTTAAGCAATATCGTCATCACTAACAATGTGTCATTTGGAGATGTGAGCCCTTAGAGGGAACAGGACACTCTCCCAGGAATCCCTAGCTCCCGTGTAGCCACTACCAGCTGACTGAATTTGGGCAATTCTGGTAAACTCTGCAATCTCAGTCTTACAATATGTAAAAGGAAGAAAATATTTTCTTTTCTACTTCACTGGGTTTTTATAAGAAAAGATGTGCTACTTCTTGTTAGAATGCTATGATCTACATAAAACTGAAGTTATTTTCATTATTATTTGACCAAAAAATGATTACTGAGTATTTACTATGCCTCTAGCACTATGCTCAAATAAAAATATATGATCCAATTTCCATCCTTAAGGAGCTTCCAAATTAGTTGGAGGACATGGGAGTGAGACAGATGTTGTTACAGTGAGAATAAAATGACAGAAGATAAAAAGCAATACTGCTGGTTTGACATTCATCTTGCTCATTTTGTTACTCAATAAGAGAGAACATTGCCTGGCTACCACTGACCAACCCACTGGAGAACACATCCCATGAATTTAAGAAGATGTTTTCTGCCTTTAAGCACAAATATGAAATGTAAGAAAAAGAGATGGCACTAGCTATATGCTCTATTATCATCTCAAGTTTCCCCAAATTAAAAAGACAAATATAAGGTAAAAGTTTTTTTTTCAGTTTATGCAAATATTTATATATTATTTCAAAGCTTTAGGCTTTTATAAGGAGAAAGTTAAATGAAAAAGTGACACTATTTACAGAAGGTAGTCCCTTAAAATTAAAAAAAAATAAATAAAACACCATAAAATTTGCTATATTTATTGATTTAACACATATTTAATGAACAGTGGCGAATACAACAGAGCAAGTCTCTACCCTCATGGAGCTAATATTCTAGTGGGATAACAGAAACAAAAACAAGTAAACAAAAAATAAGGTATTTCCATTTAGAGAGTGACATGGGGTGAGTGAGATACAAGGGTCTAGTTAAAGAGTTAACAAGTATAGAGCCCCAATATCAACTTCAAAAGGCTTCAACCAGGAATATACTCAGTATATCCAAATCATTGAGACATATGGCTGAAGCATAAGGAGAGAACAGTGAGAAATGAGGTCATAGAAAAAGCTTAGGCCAGAGCAAGAAGACTTTCATATACTGAGATACAGAGTTGGACTTTTATTATAAATGTATTAGGAAGCACGGAATGTTTTAAGCAAGAAAGTGATATTATTTGGCTTATGTTTTTAAAAGATCATTCTGGCATATTTGTTGATATGGAAATGGTGAGAATATTCTGATTGGTATGTCCTAAAAACATAATGCCTCAGCAAAGAGGTCACGAGGAAAGATGGGAGAGAGGATGGAACAAGGAATGAGACACCAAGAGAAATGGCTGAGACAGAATACAATGTCAGTCCATGGTGCCATTACAAAAAGGAGTTTCTCCTTAGAAATGGATCTTCCCTTCCTTACTCCATTCTCCCCCTTACTCTAGATTCCTTAGGCACCCACTTCCCTTATTTGTCTTCTAGTTGTTCAAATGTACCCACTACTCATACCTAATTTGCCACATTAATCAACTATTTCTTCTGTAAATCCCCTTAAAAAAAGTTTATTCTCTCAATGAAGTTTTACTCTAGGTGTTAAAAGGAAAGGACTCTGATTCTACCAACACTAAGATGACAGTCTTGTAACAAGTCCAAGTATGTATGCATTTTAAAAGCTTGATAAAATACATGAATAGTGGTTGAGAAAGTTTACATAACTGTAATGAATTTTAGACAGTATGAAAGAATGGCAGGAATAGGCAAGAATGTGATAAGGGGCACTCTATAAAATTCACCTCTATCTACTACAATATCTTGCATAGTGCCTGATACACAGATATTTAGGAAAGAATGAATTAAGACTTTTTAAAAAGTTTATTTATTTATTTATTTATTTATTTATTTATTTATTTATTTATTTTTATAAAGAGAGTGCACTAGCTAGGGAAGGGAAGAGAGTGAGGGAGAGAGAAAATCCCCAACAGGCTCTTTGCTGTCAGCACAGAGCCCAACACAGGGCTCTCACAACCGTGAGAGCATGACCTGAGCTGATATCAAGAGTCAGATGCTAAAGCGACTGAGCCACCAAGGTGCCCCTATTACATTTTATATAATCTATTTAATTACTGAAAAATAATTCTACTTATAATATGATCATTTCAGTATATTTCCTTACTTTTAGTTCCAGAAAACAGATAACAGAAAAGTGTACATAAAGAAATTAACTGTTCTACTAAAAAAAAGAAAGCTATTAATGCCTGACTACCTCACCTAAGGACAAGTTGAACTAACACTATTCTATGCCATTGATAGCTGAGCTTAGTGACTGAATAAATCATAAGTTTAAAATGTAAAGCAAATTATAACGCTACTAAGTTTTAAGACATTAAAAGAAAAATAATGGGAGAGTTAGACTGAAGAAAGTATTTAAGTTAGTCTTCACAGTGATGTCTTATTATGTGCAAAGTGCTATGGGGAAAGGAGAAGATACTCCAAATTCATTTGGAGATTAACTGTATATTTAGACAGCCTGATCATCTTGCAATGACCTATTCAGGCAGCACTTATATTCGGAGAGGCATACGGATTCACATAACTCCTTCTCAGCCAATTCTTTTCATAATTATACACTCAGCTCAGACACTTGTTATTCCTACCAAGAAGTTTTAAGTAATTACACGGTGCAAATCAATAGGAGACATTAGCTCAAATTTGGAAGTATGTCCAAAATAATCACTCCTCATTTTTCAGTATCATCTGGGAAGAAGGAAAGCCATATAAATAAATTTTGTGCACCTGAAATTATGTTTAAATGCAAAAACATGTTTTATTTATTTTCTAATATAGTGAAACATTTGACTACTCTCCAACAAAGGGATATGGTCATAATTGGGGCTTTTGTAATTCAATCATGATTATTCATTTTACTGTAATATCCCCAGTGATGAAGAATGAAGAACGATTTGCTCCTGTACTCATTAACCTGTACCTTCTCCCCTCATTTGATAGTAGCTGTAAAGAGCAGACCTTTCTTTTTACCACCATCTAATTTGCTGCTTCTAGTTACCAATAAATTAGGAAATTGTGTTACCACTAATAATTTTATGACAAAGTCATAATAAATACATATAGGTATTTTCAATTCAAATATATAACTACAGAGCATTATTACTTCTTTGATTTTATATTTTTATCTCTTTATCTTCTACTATAAATATCGATTTAGTAATAACACTAGTATAGTTATTTATTAGTGTTATTTTACTATATATTACACACACACACACAAAAGTTGGTTCAAAATAACAGTACCAATATTATTATTATTATTATATGACTACTAAAGACAGTGTAAAACTTTTTTACAGTTTGTTTCAGTCATAGGATATATATCCCACTAGCAGTATGTAGTCACATTGTTCTGTTTTAAAATCACTTAAAATAACCTCTCTTTATGTGATTAAGCCAGCAATGCAAAAAGTAAGTATATTAGGTTTCACTTTACTTGTGATTTTAGGGACTTTTTTTGCTTTAATTCTGTCTTATAATTATTAAAATATTTCAGTAGTTATGCTGAGTTTGATCCATGAATCCATGTATATTTGGAGGTTTCTAGTTTCCATCCTGTTCCCTTCCTCCCACCAAACATTTTTATTAATTACTGGTATATCCTTTCATTTTTCTTTACTCTTTTTTTAAACTTTATTTTGAACTAATTTTCAGTTTTCACTAAAATTGAAAAGATAGCAGAGCAAGGGCCATATGCCCTTCATTGAGCTGTCCCCAATGCTGACAATCTTACGAAACTATCATACATTTGTCAAAATGAGAAATTAACAAATGCCACAACACTTATCAACTAAGTTACAGACTTTTATTCATATTTCTCTCATTTTTCCTTTAACGTCCTCTTTCTGTTCCAGGATCTAATTCAGGATATCCCATTCATGTAGGTCATTTTTTTTTTTTTTTACTATGAAAGTTATTGTCAAATTGGTTTCCATACAACACCCAGTGCTCATCCCAAAAGGTGCCCTCCTCAATACCCATCCCCCACCCTCCCCTCCCTCCCAACCCCCATCTACCCTCAGTTTGTTCTCAGTTTTTAAGAGTCTCTTATGCTTTAGCTCTCCCCCTCTCTAACCTCTTTTTTTTTCCTTCACCTCCCCCATGGATTTCTGTTAAGTTTCTCAGGATCCACATAAGAGTGAAAACATATGGTATCTGTCTTTCTCTGTATGACTTATTTCACTTAGCATCACACTCTCCAGTTCTATCCATGTTGCTATAAAGGCCATATTTCATTCTTTCTCACTGCCACGTAGTATTCCATTGTGTATATAAACCACAATTTCTTTATCCATTCGTCAGTTGATGGACATTTAGGCTCTTTCCATAAATTGGCTATTGTTGAGAGTGCTGCTATAAACATTGGGGTACAAGTGCCCCTATGCATCAGTACTCCTGTATCCCTTGGGTAAATTCCTAGCAGTGCTATTGCTGGGTCATAGGGTAGGTCTATTTTTAATTTTCTGAGGAACCTCAACACTGTTTTCCAGAGTGGCTGCACAGTTTGCATTCCCACCAACAGTGCAGGAGGGTTCCCGTTTCTCCACATCCTCTCCAGCATCTATAGTCTCCTCATTTGTTCATTTTGGCCACTCTGACTGGCGTGAGGTGATATCTGAGTGTGGTTTTGATTTGTATTTCCCTGATGAGGAGAGACATTGAGCATCTTTTCATGTGCCTGTTGGCCATCCGGATGTCTTCTTTAGAGAAGTGTCTATTCATGTTTTCTGCCCATTTCTTCACTGGGTTATTTGTTTTTCGGGTGTGGAGTTTGGTGAGCTCTTTATAGATTTTGGATACTAGCCCTTTGTCCGATATGTCATTTGCAAATATCTTTTCCCATTCCGTTGGTTGCCTTTTAGTTTTGTTGATTGTTTCCTTTGCTGTGCAGAAGCTTTTTACCTTGATGAGGTCCCAGTAGTTCATTTTTGCTTTTAATTCCCTTGCCTTTGGGGATGTGTCGAGTAAGAGATTGCTGCGGCTGAGGTCAGAGAGCTTTTTTCCTGCTTTCTCCTCTAGGGTTTTGATGGTTTCCTGTCTCACATTCAGGTCCTTATTCCATTTTGAGTTTATTTTTGTGAGTGGTGTGAGAAAGTGGTCTAGTTTCATCCTTCTGCATGTTGCTGTCCACTTCTCCCAGCACCACTTGTTAAAGAGACTGTCTTTTTTCCATTGGATGTTCTTTCCTGCTTTGTCAAAGATGAGTTGGCCATACGTTTGTGGGTCTAGTTCTGGGGTTTCTATTCTATTCCATTGCTCTATGTGTCTGTTTTTGTGCCAATGCCAAGCTGTATTGATGATGACAGCTTTGTAGTAGAGGCTAAAGTCTGGGATTGTGATGCCTCCTGCTTTGGTCTTCTTCTTCAAAAACTTTGGCTATTTGGGACCCTTCGTGGTTCCATACAAATTTCAGGATTGCTTGTTCTAGCTTCGAGAAGAATGCTGGTGCAATTTTGATTGGGATTGCATTGAATGTGTAGATAGCTTTGGGTAGTATTGACATTTTGACAATATTTATTCTTCCAATCCATGAGCACGGAATGTTTTTCCATTCTTTATATCTTCTTCAATTACCTTCATAAGCTTTCTATAGTTTTCAGCATACAGATCTTTTACATCTTTGGTTAGATTTATTCCTAGGTATTTTATGCTTCTTGGAGCCATTGTGAATGGGATCAGTTTCTTTATTTGTCTTACTGTTGCTTCATTATAAGTGTATAAGAATGCAACTGATTTCTGTGCATTGATTTTGTATCCTGCGACTTTGCTGAATTCATGTAACAGTTCTAGCAGACTTTTGCTGGAGTCTATGGGATTTTCCATGTATAGTATCATGTCATCTGCAAAAAGCGAAAGCTTGACTTCATCTTTGCCAATTTTGATGCCTTTGATTTCCTTTTGTTGTCTGATTGCTGATGCTAGAACATCCAACGCTATGTTCAACAACAGTGGTGAGAGTGAACATCCCTGTCGTGTTCCTGATCTCAGGGAGAAAGCTCTCAGTTTTTCCCCATTGAGGATGATATTGGCTGAGGGATTTTCATAAATGGCTTTTATGATGTTTAAGTATGTTCCTTCTATCCTGACTTTCTCGAGGGTTTTTACTAAGAAAGGATGCTGAATTTTGTCAAATGCCTTTTCTGCATTGATTGACAGGATCATATGGTTCTTATCTTTTCTTTTATTAATGTGATGTATCACGTTGATTGATTTGTGAATGTTGAACCAGCCCTGCAGCCGAGGAATGAATCCTACTTTATCATGGTGAATAATTCTTTTTATATGCTGTTGAATTCGATTTGCTAGTATCTTATTGAGAATTTTTGCATCCATGTTCATCAGGGATATTGGCCGGTAGTTCCCTTTTTTTACTGGGTCTCTGTCTGGTTTAGGAATCAAAGTAATACTGGCTTCACAGAATGAGTCTGGAAGTTTTCCTTCCCTTTCTATTTCTTGGAATAGCTTGAGAAGGATAGGTATTATCTCTGCTTTAAACGTCTGGTAGAACTCCCCTGGGAAGCCATCTGGTCCTGGACTCTTATTTGTTGGGAGATTTTTGATAACCGATTCAATTTCTTCGCTGGTTATGGGTCTGTTCAAGCTTTCTATTTCCTCCTGATTGAGTTTTGGAAGAGTGTGGGTGTTTAGGAATTTGTCCATTTCTTCCAGGTTGTCCAGTTTGTTGGCATATAATTTTTCATAGTATTCCCTGATAATTGTTTGTATCTCTGAGGGATTGGTTGTAATAATTCCATTTTCATTCATGATTTTATGTATTTAGGTCATCTCCCTTTTCTTTTTGAGAAGCCTAGCTAGAGGTTTGTCAATTTTGTTTATTTTTTCAAAAAACCAACTCTTGGTTTCGTTGATCTGCTCTACAGTTTTTTTAGATTCTATATTGTTTATTTCTGCTCTGATCTTTATTATTTCTCTTCTTCTGCTGGGTTTAGGCTGCCTTTGCTGTTCTGCTTCTATTTCCTTTAGGTGTGCTGTTAGATTTTGTATTTGGGATTTTTCTTGTTTCTTGAGATAGGCCTGGATTGCAATGCATTTTCCTCTCAGGACTGCCTTCGCTGCATCCCAAAGCGTTTGGATTGTTGTATTTTCATTTTCGTTTGTTTCCATATATTTTTTAATTTCTTCTCTAATTGCCTGGTTGACCCTCTCATTCTTTAGTAGGGTGTTCTTTAACATCCATGCTTTTGGAGGTTTTCCAGACATTTTCCTGTGGTTGATTTCAAGCTTCATAGCGTTGTGGTCTAAAAGTATGCACGGTATAATTTCACTTCTTCTATACTTATGAAGGGCTGTTTTGTGACCCAGTATATGATCTATCTTGGAGAATGCTCCATGTGCACTCGAGAAGAAAGTATATTCTGTTGCTTTGGGATGCAGAGTTAAATATATCTGTCAAGTCCATCTGATCCAATGTGTCATTCAGGTCCCTTGTTTCTTTATTGCCGTGTGTCTAGATGATCTATGCATTTCTGTATGTGGAGTGTTAAAGTCCCCTCCGATTACCACATTCTTATCAATAAGGTTGCTTATGTTTGTGAGTAATTGTTTTATATATTTGGGGGGTCCGGTATTTGGCACATAGACATTTATAATTGTTAGCTCTTCCTGATGGATAGACCCTGTAATTATTATATAATGCCCTTCTTCATCTCTTGTTACAGCCTTTAATTTAAAGTCTAGTTTGTCTGATATAAATATGGCTACTCCAGCTTTCTTTTGGCTTCCAGTAGCATGATAGATAGTTCTCCATCCCCTCACTCTCAATCTAAAGGTGTCCTCAGATCTAAAATGAGTTTCTTGTAGACAGGAAATAGATGGGTCTTGTTTTTTTATCCATTCTGATACCCTATGTCTTTTGGTTGGCGCATTTAATCCATTTACATTCAGTGTTATTATAGAAAGATACGGGTTTAGAGTCATTTGATGTCTGTATGTTTGTAGCGATGTCTCTGGTACTTTGTCTCACAGAGTCCCCCTTAGGATCTCTTGTAGGGCTGGTTTTGTGGTGACAAATTCCTTCAGTTTTTGTTTATTTGGGAAAACCTTTATCTCTCCTTCTATTCTAAATGACAGACTTGCTGGATAACGAATTCTCGGCTGCATATTTTTTCTGTTCAGCACATTGAAGATCTTGTGCCAATCCTTTCTGGCCTGCCAAGTGTCAAAAGAGCGATCAGTCACAAGTCTTATAGGTCTCCCTTTATATGTGAGGGCACGTTTATCCCTTGCTGCTTTTAGAATTTTCTCTTTATCCTTGTATTTTGCCAGTTTCACTATGATACGTCGTGCAGAAGATCGATTCAAGTTACGTCTGAAGGGAGTTCTCTGTGCCTCTTGGATCTCAATGCCTTTTTCCATCCCCAGTTCAGGGAAGTTCTCAGCTATAATTTCTTCAAGTACCACTTCAGCACCTTTCCCTCTCTCTTCCTCCTCTGGGATACCAATTATGCGTATATTATTTCTTTTTAGTGTATCACTTAGTTCTCTAATTTTCCCCTCATACTCCTGGATTTTTTTATCTCTCTTTTTCTCAGCTTCCTCTTTTTCCATAACTTTATCTTCTAGTTCACCTATTCTCTCCTCTGCCTCTTCAATCCGAGCCGTGGTGGTTTCCATTTTGTTTTGCATTTCATTTAAAGCGTTTTTCAGCTCCTCGTGACTGTTCCTTAGTCCCTTGATCTCTGTAGCAAGAGATTCTCTGCTGTCCTCTATACTGTTTTCAAGCCCAGCAATTAATTTTATGACTATTATTCTAAATTCACTTTCTGTTATATTATTTAAATCCTTTTTGATCAGTTCATTGGCTCTTGTTATTTCCTGGAGATTCTTTGAGGGGAATGCTTCCGTTTTGTCATTTTGGATAGTCCCTGGAGTGGTGCGGACCTGCAGGGCACTTCCCCTTTGCTGTGGTGTATAACTGGAGTTGGTGGTCGAGCTGCAGGCAGACCTGATGTCTGCCCCCAGCCCACCGATGGGGCCACAGTCAGACTGGTGTGTGCCTTCTCTTCCCTTCTCCTAGGGGCGGGATTCACTGTGGGGTGGCATGGCCCATCTGGGCTACTTGCACACTGCCAGGCTTGTGGTGCTGGGGATCTGGCATATTAGCTGGGGTGGGTAGGCAAGGTGCACGGGGGCAGGAGGGGCAGGCTTAGTTCGCTTCTCCTTAGGTGATCCACTTCAGTAGAAGCCCTGTGGCAGCGGGAGTGAGTCAGACCCACTGCCGGAGGGGTGGCTCCACAGAAGCACAGCGTTGGGTGTTTGCGCGGTGCCAACAAGTTCCCTGGGAGGAACTGGTTCCCTTTGGGATTTTGGCTGGGGGATGGGGGAGGGAGATGTCGCTTGCGAGCGCCTTTGTTCCCCGCCAAGCTGAGCTCTCTCCTCTGGGGCTCAACAACTCTCCCTCCCGTTGTCCTCCAGCCTTCCCACTCTCAGAGCAGAGCTGTTAACTTAGAACCTTCCAGATGTTAAGTCCCACTTGCTGTCAGAACACACTCCGTCCGGCCCCTCCGCTTCCTCCAGCCAGACTCAGGGGCTCTGCTTGGCCAGCGGGCTGCCCCTCCACCCCGGCTCCCTCCCGCCAGTCCGTGGTCGTGCACCGCCTTGCTGCCCTTCCTACCTTCTTCCGTGGGCCTCTCGCCTGCGCTTGGCTCCGGAGACTCCGTTCTGCTAGTCTTCTGGTGGTTTTCTGGGTTATTTTAGGCAGGTGTAGGTGGAATCTAAGTGATCAGCAGGACTCAGTGAGCCCAGCGTCCTCCTACGCCGCCATCTTCCCCCGGCACCTCCAATAAGCAAATGATTCTTATTTCATCTCAAATTTTTCTCTGAAGCTGGTTTGTGTTTGCAAATGGAAAAAGCAGCATTAATTGGCATGCCTCATTTCTATAGGAATGGTGTATGATTTAGAATCCAATCTTTACATCTTTAATTAATTGCTTGCTTCTCTATCTTCTGATGTCTTAGGTTATAATGCATGAGAATGTGTTTCTTAAAAAAATAGGATCTATTTTGGAAATTCTTCATAGTAATGTAAGAGTTCTTCATGTTAATGTCAGAATTTAGTGACTTAGATAATTAAAAAGATAATTCAAAATCATTTGTTTTTTTTATCAGTTATATATTTATAAAATATTTATAAATATTTATAAAATTAGATATATCTTCACTAACTTGCTTTATTTAGATTAATTTTACTTGGGGGTTATCTTACACAAGTCTCTGAGATTACAAATATATTATGAATACCCCCACACAGATAAAGCATAACTTCCATATTAATTTTTCTCAATATTTGGTAAAGGAGATTGTTCTCTTCATTTTTACTACCATGAAAACATGAATGGTTTTAGCATGCTGCTTATAAGGGGTCAAAAATGTGCTAGACAGCTTCCATTCACCTCTCCAGATCTGTCTCTTCCCATCCATATCTAGCTTCTCCCTGCTTTCACTCTTAGAGGAATGAGTGTGGTCAATAAAGTGTGGTCTTCTACCTTCTGGATACTTTTTGGGGGAAGAATAAAATGGGTGAAGGGGAGTAGGAGATACATGCTTCCAGTTGTAGAATGAAAAAAGATATAGCAGAGGGAATATAGTCAATGATATTATAATAACATTGTATGGTGACAGATGGTAGTTGCATTTGTGGTGAGCATATATATGTTTAGAGAGATGTTGAATCACAGAGTTGACGCCTGAAACTAATGTGACATTGCATAACAACTATACTCAAATATTTTTTGCTTAAGCATTAAGAAAACCAAGAGAGAGATTTTTTAATTAGTAAGGCAAATCTCTTAGGTAATTATCATTTTTTGATGAGTTCATAATGACCCTCATTCTTTTATATTCTCTTAGATTGTAGTGAGATTAGCACACATTGCTAATGACTTGAGAGAGCCAAGAGTCAATCCTGTGAAGGATGGTTTTTCATCCTTTTATGGCCACAAACTTTATTCCTAACCTGGCTGTGCACTACTAGTTATAAAGAAGACTAGACAACAAAAAATAAATCCATCACCACTAGAAGGGAAATTCTACTACTGGGATTCAAAGATACCTTAGACATAGTTCCTACCCTCTTAGAGTTCGTAATCTAGTAAGTGAGAAGAACAAGTAAACACAGAATTACAATTAGTGGTATAATAAGGTATGTACCAGGCATAGAGTACATAAAAATAGATTTTTTTTTTATGAGAGTGGTTTTGGGGTCAGGAAGAACTATTGAGTGGCGGTAACCTATGATATGAGTTCTGAAAAGTCAAGAGTAAGGAGGCAAAGGGAAGGGTAGGGAGATAGGGGGGTTGCATGGGATTATGAGGAGTAGCATATTAGAGTTGGAATGATAAGGTAGTTAGATTACGACACAGTTGTCAACAACAGCTTGTGTAAGCTTTACAGTTCTCATGCACCCTCATTCAACCCATTCTGTAGGCAAGGCAAAATATCATCTCTATTTATACTTAAAAATTATATAGTTAGATTTGAATCCAGGTCTGGTAACTCCAAGTTCTGTCTTTTCAATATGCCATTTTGGCCAAGGCTGTACTAAAGTAAAGAGTAATTCGGACCATCTTAACTGATAAATTGTTCAATTTTTCTTTCTGAGAATTATACTTTTTTTGAGATGTACTATGTATTCCTTAACTTTGTACTCAGCAGTTCTTAGTGTAATTTTATACTGAAAAGAGATGGCCAATCATTGTTTTGATTTTAATTGAATTTATATATAGGTATTCTAAGCTTCTCTTGAATGAAAGTCTTAGCTAGGACTTTCTGCTTTTGCAATCCTCATTTTAGTTCATTCCAGTCTATTATTACCTTTACAAGTGTTACTGTGCATTAGAATTTCACTCTCAGAATCTAAACTTAGAACTTCAGTTCTCCTACTCTCTAATAAAATTCTCTTTTGCATGTAGTAGAGAGATCCTTTTCAAATACATTTGTGTAGAACTTATCCCACACACGTGTTCTTTTTTTTCCTCTCTTCATATTCTCCACTCCAACAAACCTAGACAAAGAAAATTATGCATTGTCTTGGCAAATGGTCTTTGTTATCAGGTTTCATTTGTTGATGTACCAATATAAAGAGTGGACACTTGGGTCTTCCTGTGAAGACTTTGGAGTGACTGTATCCTGTTTCTAACACTTGCTCTTGGCTAGGGAGATGATGACATTTTTTTCAGTGGTCTTCATTTTTTACTTCTATTTGAAGTTGACAAAAAAGGAAACTATATGGTTGGTCTGGAAAGGAAATTAGAGATCATTTGATGGTGACCTGATGTTAACTGAGGACAGAGCTGAATTTAAGCAGCAGAATTGGTTTATACTGATTACTCCTCAGTTTCCAGCCTTTGAATTGTGTTGACATTCACAAGAACTATATGGGGCCAATTTTGTGTCAGAAAATCTTAATTTCCAAAAAATTGTACGGAGATACATCTATGGAAATAATTATATGACTCTGATGGCTCACCTTCCTCACTGTACTGTGGGAGAGCAGTCCTAAAGGACAAGCTGCATCAGTCATCACTGGAAAAGCCTGTTATACCCTTCCCTGTGTTGGAGAGGCCCCTGCTGTGTGCTTTGCCCGTATCAAATGTTCCTAGTGAGGAATCCACCATTTCTCTTGGAAGCCCTTCCAATTTTGTGTCCATCACAGCTTTTTTCCAGACAGAGAGACTTGTTTTTTTGCAGCTGTGTTTGGCCAGATGGTCCCAGGGGGTCTTTCTCCAAGACTCATCCCCATCATGTCTGATTTTGTGCAGGCTGCAGACCTCTGTTTTGGACTGGGGAGAAGAAAATGGAAAATATTGTCAGCTTAAAGATTCATGTTTTAGTGTTACATTTTTATTCTTAGTCAAGCCTCCAGGATCCCTGTCATTTGTTCCTTACAAATGACAGGTATCAAACATAGTAGCATCTAGCTCTACTTTTTATCAACACTTAGTTCCACAGTGACAAGCTGGTACCTCTAAGACCCATCCCTAAGTCCTCACCACTGTAGTTACATCATCATGGGGATCTAGTGTCATAAGTGACATGAGACATTCACTTGATCATTATACCAAATGTTCTTGGCCTCATTTTTAAGCAGTGCTCTATTGGAAAATCATCTATAATTTTCTGGCTGCTGTCATTCTTGGGTCTCTGCTTTCCATAACTTTTCATTCCTATTGAACAGCTGTGCTTCTGATTAGTTTTCTCTAGAGGTATTAACTTTTCAGCACTCTGTACAAGGAAACTTTTGAAATGATGGGAACAATGGGCCTATCCTTGGTTTCTTAAAGCCAGTTAGTCTGCTATGGTTCAGAAAAATTCTGGAAGAGATCCGAAACTAAACAAAAATAAGAATTTGCTTAGACTTTCTTAAAACAAATCTGAGTCTGGCACCATGAAAACTGTGATTATCCCTTTGGAATATGGAATAATCTCATGTTTACTTGTAGATATTTCTTTTGTCTATTTTTTAATATATTTTGAGAAATGAATATTTAGTTATCAGTAACACATGCTAGTTTTCTGAAGATTTGAGCAGAGAACCCAAGTTGCTAAAAGTAATTGTACATAACCACTTTTGACATATTTTCCTGGACCATAAAATTTAGGTCAGATTCCTTTGTTACATACTCTAATTGAATGGCATTTCCTTCATAACACTTATTGTTCATTTTATTAAAATAAAAACTGCCTTATAAATTTCTTCTTAAATAAGAGTATATCATGACTATTAATAAATGAGACTGCTTTTTATTTTTATAGCTTTTATAAGTTTATTTATTTTGAGAGAGAGCGAGAGAGAGCAGGTGAGGGGCAGAGAGAGGGAGAGAGAACTCCAAGGAGGCTCCTCACTGACAGTGCAGGGCTCAAACTCACCAACTGTGAGATCATGACCTGAGCCCAAATCAAGAGTTGGACACTTAATTGACTGAGCCACACGGGTGCCCCCATAAATGAAACTGTTTTAATTTCAAAAACACTACTTTCTTTCCAGGAAACTTGATGAGGGAATATATTTCTATGATAACATATGGAATGCAAGCATAAACCACTACTTAGAGAAATGCTGATATGCAATTATAGGAAGTTATATGAATTTGCTAATAGATCTTCCTTTCTATGGATTTATACTAGGATTGAATGCTTAGCCCTTGCTTCTACAACCAACAAAATGCCAAGTTTCTTGATGAAGAAATGACTGACCCAAGATTGATTGATTACACTACGTATATGTAGGTAAAAAGAAGGGGTGATGTACTTTCTAATTATCAAGAAATGTTTTGGGGAGAAAGTAGAATTTGAGGTAGACTTGGTCAGGATTTAGTATTGTATAAAGAAGGCGGTCATTACCAGTTAAAGCCCAGAGGAAGAAAAGAGTAGTATGGGTTGAGAAAAGAACAAGATTTCTGACTTTATGAGGGTTTGTGTAATGGTTGGTATCTAATACGTGGTAGGGGCTTGTTAACTATTTTTTTGAATGACTAAATGATTTCAAATCATAAATTCCCCTTTTCCAAAATTAAATTCCATCCACTGCTTCCTGCTATAAGTATTCTTTTTGGTCAAAAATTTTTTCCACCATGGTTATACATATCTGTGATCTATTCATTAGAGTATCTTGTCAGGTCAGCAAATTTTTATAGTCTAGTTAGGTCTTGTTTTTCCACTACAAACCCATGTTAAGACATCATTCTCCATAGTACTAGCCCAGAAATAGTCCAATTTGTCTTTACTTTTGAAGTGTGTTGTTTAGTAAGTTTAAGTTAAATTTCCTGGATCCTTCATTTTCAAATACAAACATGAATTTTGTTAACTGAGGCTATAAAGCCCCCAGTTACCAAGTGTCAGTTTGAACTAACTCTAGATTTCTGGATCACCAGTCCTGTTTCCTTCTTGCATTTCCCATAGATTTTCCATTGCTTTTTGTATTAGGCTTTTTGTTGTTGTTGTTGCTGCTGCTGCTGCTGCTGCTGCTGCTGCTGTTGTTAAACACAGAGTTGTTCCTCCTGCCCCTACCACCATGCACACACAGATGCCAGGAAGAAAGAAGTATGATTGATAGGAAAATGAAAAAAAACAATGTCTAAAATATTGGGATGAGATGACTGCTCTTATCATCTAACAGAATTCTCATTTCCTGCCCTGAATTATTTCTTCCCATCAAAATAGCAACAACTGTAATTCTAGCTAAGGATGTATGAGTGTGTGGGTGTGTGTATGGAGGCAGTGGGAGATATTGGAAAGGACTAGAAAAAAAGAGGATATGAAACTTTTGTCATTTCCTGTTTGTGAATCTTTCTTTTGGTTATGGTGGTTGGAAGGGGTGAGAATCTTTGGATCTCTGTGGTGCTCGTGGTGGTGATGGGGAGTGTCAAAACCATCAACTGAGCCAGTATGGCACATTGGATCAGAATTCTTTTGTGCTGGAGATAACATTAATAAATAATGGAAGGCAACCAGATGTGGAAGATGAGCAGAGTAATCATGTGTTTCACTTTCTTATCCTAGGTGACTCTTCTTTGTACATATAGTCCTGAATTTGGTCTTTTAGCTTCCATGTGAAACTAGTGAAATTTGAGAAGTTTTGATTTGTCAGAAAGGAAGTAGGGAGAGGTGAAAAAGAGATAAATGATGGGTATATCAAAATGCTATCCTAAGCACTACATTCAAATTTTCAAAATATTTATCAATTTGCATTTAAAAGATTTATTTGTACACATATAGAAAAAAATAGTAGATCTTTGATTTGGAAGACATTTGGAAACAATAGGGATTTGTTTTTTCATGAGCCAAGATAGATTTTTGGTTTTTCAAATGATTAATTGCCTTGAATTGCTTAAAAAAAATTATTTTCCCACTTCTGTGATTTTCTCATGACACAATTTGAGGGAAATAGTATAAATAATATCCCTCTGCCAAATTTTAATTATTGAGTGGTACCTATTAAAAACAATTTTTTCATGGATCTCTTCTTTCCCCTTTTCTGTAGGAATAAAAATTAAAATTTAAAAGTCCTGGCATTTTAGAATGCTAAAAATAGCATCAACTCAATATTATATGAAACGTCAAAAATTTTGGGAATATGGTATTTATAGATGTTCTGCATTTCAGTTATACATGATCCAAATTCAGTGTTAATGCTACTCTGCTTACAGTTTGATTTTGGATTTAATTCAATTTCTTTACCTTTCATATTTCATTAAAGATACACTCTGACTTTCTAGTCCCTAGTAGTCCCTGATAACAGTCCCTCCCTGCTCTCTAAGAAACCTAGCCCCTTATTAATGAAGTCCAGATCTGAGTTCACTAATCAACATTCCCAGAAGCCATGCCTGCGGTGGCTCTTCATTACCCTTTACCTCTGAACCAGGATGACCAGAAGTGGAATTCTTCAAGTGAATAGGTCCTTTTAGAGAATTCTTTCAACTATAGTTATGACTTTTTTTTTAAATCTAAACATATAATTAAATCTCCTTTGGCCGTATAAAAGACCAGATTTTCAATTCAATAACAAGTAAAAGGATTGGCATATTATATATCAAATAAGTGCCACAGGAAAGCCTGGATTTTCTAAGATAGGAAGAAGTATGCAAATCCTTAATATCACTTGCATTAATGGTTGCCAAGTTGTCATAAACCAATTATTCTTATTAAGTAATGAGTACATATTATGAAAATTCTTTCCCATTTTTGTCCCTTTATATAAATATCCTGTTAAAAGTTTTAGTCAAAACTGCTTTCTAGCAAGTGTTTATGATGTGATATGCTTTAGAAAAGCACCTCTTACTTGTGTTATGCTTGTAGTAAGCATTTTTCTTCTCTTGTTTTATCTAATATGTTTGAAAATTTTGTCTTTGAAAACATAAGTTTTCATTACTATAGGGATACTACATTATGACTTTCTTTTAATGGTTCATTCTTTTATTGACTTTAGTATTTACAAATATAAACTAATTCATATATTACATTTTAATGAAGTATAGCTATACTAGCACAAATTTAAGATTCCTACAAGACATTTATGAAGCTTGAAATCAGTGTAAGTTTGATTCAGTTGCAAAATAGCAATTGAATACCTACTATCACTGTCTGAAATTATGTAAAACAAGATCTTTATTTTATTTTTTATCACCTCCTTCTGGAGTATTGAGTTTCATGAGAGCAGAACTTTTCATCTTTTTCAACTGCTAGATTCCTAGCACTTAGTAAGCTATCTATAAATATTTGCTGAATGAGTTCACTTATTAAAAAATGTTTATTGTGGGTCTATAATGTACCAAATATCTAGGCACTGGTGATAACGTACTGAATAGGCCAATGTCCTGGGTTTTTGGAATTTACTTTCAAGTGGGAAGAGATAGATAATAACAAACAATTAAATATGTATATGTCTGATGTTGATAAGTACTAAGAAGAAAAATAAAGGAGGGCAAGGGGATAGAGTATAGGGTGGGGAGAGAACTGCAATCTTAGCTAGAGAATTCAGTGAAAGCCTCTCCGAGAAGGTGAGAAATGGGTGATTGTTACTGCCCTGGTGCCACTGCCACTAGAAATACTGAAAGGAAATGTGAACGACCTAGTTTTTCACCATAAGGTGGTTATAATCTGAGGCATAGTCCAGACATATTACATATCGTATACTTAATGTACAAAGATAGTGCCATGCATACAGTGCTATGGAAATAATGCTTGGAGAATGGAACACAGCCAGATATTTTTAGCGAATAAAGTTTATGGTGGTTGGGTGGTAGAGGAGTAGAGATAGGCTAAAAATGTAGAACTGAGTCTAGGCTTTGAAGATTCTGCCAGATTAAGGACTTTGAGCTTCAGCCAGTATGTGGGGGTGGGGGGGAACTGATGGTAGGTATTTAGACCTCAAAAAGGAACTCTTAGATTTGTATTCTAAAATAAAAGCTCAATGGAGGATGCACAAGGGGGCATGAGATTGGGTGAGCTGATGTTTTAATAAAATATCTGATCAAATATTACTTGAAATAACAGACTGTCAGTTGGGCTAAACCCTTTTTTCATCCAAATGAAGTGTGTGTCAGAGGTGGAGGGAGGGTTACAAGATTATTTTTTTTTCATTTTTTTAATATGCAATTTATTGTCAAATTGGTTTCCATACAACACCCAATGCTCATCCCAAAAGATGCCCTCCTCAGTACCCATCACCCACCTTCCCTCCCTCCCAACCCCCATCTACCCTCAGTTTGTTCTCAGTTTTTAAGAGTCTCTTATGCTTTGGCTCTCTCCCTCTCTAACCTCTTTTTTTTTTTTTTTTTTCTTTACCTCCCCCGTGGACTTCTGTTAAGTTTCTCAGGATCCACATAAGAGTGAAAACATATGGTATCTGTCTTTCTCTGTATGACTTATTTCACTTAGCATCACACTCTCCAGTTCCATCCATGTTGCTACAGAAGGCCATATTTCATTCTTTCTCACTGCCACGTAGCATTCCGTTGTGTATATAAACCACAATTTCTTTATCCATTCATCAGTTGATGGACATTTAGGCTCTTTCCATAATTTGGCTATTGTTGAGAGTGCTGCTATAAACACTGGGGTACAAGTGCCCCTATGCATCAGTACTCCTGTATCCCTTGGGTAAATTCCTAGCAGTGCTATTGCTGGGTCATAGGGTAGGTCTATTTTTAATTTTCTGAGGAACCTCCACACTGTTTTCCAGAGTGGCTGCACCAGTTTGCATTCCCACCAACAGTGCAGGAGGGTTCCCGTTTCTCCACATCCTCTCCAGCATCTATAGTCTCCTGATTTGTTCATTTTGGCCACTCTGACTGGCGTGAGGTGATATCTGAGTGTGGTTTTGATTTGTATTTCCCTGATGAGGAGCGACGTTGAACATCTTTTCATGTGCCTGTTGGCCATCCGGATGTCTTCTTTAGAGAAGTGTCTATTCATGTTTTCTGCCCATTTCTTCACTGGATTATTTGTTTTTCAGGTGTGGAGTTTGGTGAGCTCTTTATAGATTTTGGATACTAGCCTTTGTCCAATATGTCATTTGCAAATATCTTTTCCCATTATGTTGGTTGCCTTTTAGTTTTGTTGGTTGTTTCCTGTGCTGTGCAGAAGCTTTTTTATCTTGATGAGGTCCCAATAGTTCATTTTTGGTTTTAATTCCCTTGCCTTTGGGGATGTGTCGAGTAAGAGATTGCTGCAGCTGAGGTCAGAGAGCTTTTTTCCTGCTTTCTCCTCTAGGGTTTTGATGGTTTCCTGTCTCACATTCAGGTCCCTTATCCATTTTGAGTTTATTTTTGTGAGTGGTATGAAAAAGTGGTCTAGTTTCATTCTTCTGCATGTTGCTGTCCACTTCTCCCAGCGCCACTTGTTAAAGAGACTGTCTTTTTTCCATTGGATGTTCTTTCCTGCTTTGTCAAAGATTAGTTGGCCATACTTTTGTGGGTCTAGTTCTGGGGTTTCTATTCTATTCCATTGGTCTATGTGTCTGTTTTTGTGCCAATACCATGCTGTATTGATGATGACAGCTTTGTAGTAGAGGCTAAAGTCTGGGATTGTGATGCCTCCTGCTTTGGTCTTCTTCTTCAAACTTACTTTGGCTATTGGGGGCCTTTTGTGGTTCCATATCAATTTTAGAATTGTTTGTTCTAGTTTTGAGAAGAATGCTGGTGCAATTTTGATTGGGATTGCATTGAATGTGTAGATAGCTTTGGGTAGTATTGACATTTTGACAATATTTATTCTTCCAATCCATGAGCAGGGAATGTCTTTCCATTTCTTTATATCTTCTTCAACTACCTTCATAAGCTTTCTATAGTTTTCAGCATACAGATCTTTTACATCTTTGGCTAGATTTATTCCTAGGTATTTTATGCTTCTTGGTGCCATTGTGATGGGATCAATTTCTTTATTTGTCTTTCTGTTGCTTCATTGTTAGTGTATAAGAATGCAACTGATTTCTGTACATTGATTTTGTGTCCTGCGACTTTGCTGAATTTATGTATCAGTTCTAGCAGACTTTTGGTGGAGTCTATGGGATTTTCCATGTATAGTATCATGTCATCTGCAAAAAGCGAAAGCTTGACTTCATCTTTGCCAATTTTGATGCCTTTGATTTCCTTTTGTTGTCTGATTGCTGATGCTAGAACTTCCAACATTATGTTCAACAACAGTGGTGAGAGTGGGCATCCCTGTCGTGTTCCTGATCTCAGGGATAAAGCTCTCAGTTTTTCCCCATTGAGGATGATATTGGCTGAGGGATTTTCATAAATGGCTTTTATGATGTTTAAGTATGTTCCTTCTACCCCGACTTTCTCAAGGGTTTTTATTAGGAAAGGGTGCTGGATTTTGTCCAAGGCCTTTTCTGCATCAATTGACAGGATCATATGGTTCTTATCTTTTCTTTTATTAATGTGATGCATCACATTGATTGATTTGCGAATGTTGAACCAGCCCTGCATCCCAGGAATGAATCCCACTTGATCATGGTGAATAATTCTTTTTATATGCTGTTGAATTCGATTTGCTAGTATCTTATTGAGAATTTTTGGATCCGTACTCATCAGGGATATTGGCCTGTAGTTGTCTTTTTTTACTGGGTCTCTGGTTTAGGAATCAAAGTAATACTGGCTTCATAGAATGAGTCTGGAAGTTTTCCTTCCCTTTCTATTTTTTGGAATAGCTTGAGAAGGATAGGTATTATTTCTGCTTTAAATGTCTCATAGAATTCCCCAGGGAAGGCATCTGGTCCTGGACTCTTATTTGTTGGGAGATTTGTGATAACTGATTCAATTTCTTCGCTGGTTATGGGTCTGTTCAATCTTCTGTTTCTTCCTGTTTGAGTTTTGGAAGTGTGTGGGTGTTTAGGAATTTGTCCATTTCTTCCAGGTTGTCCAGTTTGTTGGCATATAATTTTTCATAGTATTCCCTGTATTGCTTGTATTGCTTGTACTTCTGAGGGATTGGTTGCAATAATTCCATTTTCATTCATGATTGTATCAGTTTGGGTCATCTCCCTTTTCTTTTTGAGAAGCCTAGCTAGAGGTTTATCAATTTTGTTTATTTTTTCAAAAAACCAAGTCTTAGTTTCATTGATCTGCTCTACAGTGTTTTTAGATTCTATGTTGTTTATTTCTGCTCTGATCTTTATTATTTCTCTTCTTCTGCTGGGTTCGGGGTGTGTCTGCTCTTCTATTTCTATTTCCTTTAGGTGTGCTGTTAGATTTTGTGTTTGGGATTTTTCTTGTTTCTTGAGATAGGCCTGGATTGCAATGCATTTTCCTCTCAGGACTGCCTTTGCTGCATCCCAAAGCATTTGGGTTGTTGTATTTTCATTTTCGTTTGTTTCCATACATTTCTTAATATCTTCTCTAATTGCCTGGTTGACCCACTCATTCTTAGTAGGGTGTTCTTTAACCTCCATGCTTTTGGAGGTTTCCAGACTTTTTCCTGTGGTTGATTTTAAGCTTCATAGCATTGTGGTCTGAAAGTATGCATGGTATGATCTCAATTCTTGTATACTTATGAAGGGCTGTTTTGTGACCCAGCATGTGATCTATCTTGGAGAATGCTCCCTGTGCACTCGAGAAGAAAGTATATTCTGTTGCTTTGGGATGCAGAGTTCTAAATATATCTGTCAAGTCCATCTGATCCAATGTGTCATTCAGGGCCCTTGTTTCTTTATTGACCGTGTGTCTAGATGATCTATGCATTTCTGTAAGTGGAGTGTTAAAGTCCCCTGCAATTACCACATTCTTATCAACAAGGTTGCTTATGTTTGTGAGTAATTGTTTTATATATTTGGGGGCTTCCATGTTCGGTGCAAAGACATTTATAATTGTTAGCTCTTCCTGATGGATAGACCCTGTAATTATTATATAATGCCCTTCTTCATCTCTTGTTACAGCCTTTAATTTAAAGTCTAGTTTGTCTGATATAAATATGGCTACTCCAGCTTTCTTTTGACTTCCAGTAGCATGATAGATAGTTCTCCATCCCCTCACTTTTAATCATGAAGGTGTCCTCAGGTCTAAAATGAGTCTCTTGTAGACAGCAAATAGATGGGTCTTGTTTTTTTATCCATTCTGATACCCTATGTCTTTTGGTTGGGGCATTTAGTCCATTTACATCCAGTGTTATTATAGAAAGATATGGGTTTAGAGTCATTGTGATGTATGTCAGTTTCATGCTTGTAGTGATGTCTCTGGTACTTTGTGGTCCTTGCAACATTTCACTCACAGAGTCCCCCTTAGGATCTCTTGTAGGGCTGGTTTAGTGGCGATGAATTCCTTCAGTTTTTGTTTGTTTGGGAAGACCTTTATCTCTCATTCTATTCTGAATAACAGACTTGCTGGATAAAGGATTCTTGGCTGCATTTTTTTTTTCCTGTTCATCACATTGAAGATTTCCTGCCATTCCTTTCTGGAGTGCCAAGTTTCAGTAGATAGATCTGTCGTGAGTCTTATCAGTCTCCCTTTGTAAGTTAGAGCCTGTTTATCCCTAGCTGCTTTCAGAATTTTCTCTTTATCTTGTATTTTGCCAGTTTCACTATGATATGTCGTGCAGAAGATCGATTCAAGTTACGTCTGAAGGGAGTTCTCTGTGCCTCTTGGATTTCAATGCCTTTTTCCTCCCTCGGTTCAGGGAAGTTCTCAGCTATGATTTCTTCAAGTACACCTTCAGTACCTTTCCCTCTCTCTTCCTCCTCTGGAATTCCAATTATGTGTATATTATTGGGTTTAATTGTTTCACTGAGTTCTCTAATTCTCCCCTCATACTCCTGGATTTTTTTATCTGTCTTTTTCTCAGCTTCCCCCTTTTCCATAATTTTATCTTCTAATTCACCTATTTTCTCCTCTGTCTCTTCAATCTGAGCTGTGGTCACCTCCATTTCATTTTGCAGCTCATTTATAGCATTTTTTTAGCTCCTCCTGACTGTTTCTTAGTCCCTTGATCTCTGTAGTAATAGATTCTTGCTGTCCTGTATACTTTTTTCAAGCCTAGCGATTAATTTTATGACTATTATTTTAAATTCATTTTCTGTTACATTGCTTAAATCGTTTTTGATCAGTTCGTTAGCTGTTGCTACTTCCTGGAGTTTCTTTTGAGGATAATTCTTCCGTTTCATCATTTTGGATACTCCCTGGAGTGGCATGGAACTGCAGGGCTCTTCCTCTGTACTGTCTGGATTACCTGTGTTTGTGGGTGGGGCCACAGTCAGATCTGATGTCTGCCCCCAGCCCACCGTTGGGGCCACAGTCAGACTGGTATGTACCTATCTTCCCCTCTCCCAGAAGCTGGCCTCACTGTGGAGTGGTGTGGCCCCTGTCTGGGCTACTTGCACACTGCCAGGCTTGTGGTCCTACTTCGATGGGTTCTGGTGTATTAGCTGGGGTGGATCTGCAAGGTGCATAGGGGCGGGAGGGGCAGACTCAGCTCGCTTTGCCTTTGGTGGTCAGCTTTGGGAGAGGCCCCTCTTCCGTGGGCCTCTCGTCTACGCTTGGCTCCAGAGAGCCCGTTTTGCTAGTCTTCTGGTGGTTTTCTGAGTTATTTAGTCAGACATGGGTGTAATCTAAGTGGTCAGCAGGACGTGGTGAGCCCAGCATCTTCTTCTGCTGCCATCTTCCTCGTCCTGCAAGATTATTTTTAATTGTAGAACTGGATCGTTCTATGAATCATAAGAAAAAAAAGTATATAATATGTGATGATGAAAATTCTAGCTGAGATGCTAAAATCAAGAGAAAGATAAGAATAAAGATTTATAATCTTATAATTATAAAATTATTATAATTTGTGCAGGGGAAACACTCAGTTTGTCTATTTACACTTGTTTTTCCTCTTTTAATCCACATGGTGTCATTTTTTACATGTGTTTTATGAGAGAAATTATTTTTCTTTCATAGGCAATAGTGATGACTCACTTTATCCCTTTTGAGTATTAGAGGCTCTGATTTCATTCAGGAGAATTTTTTATTCACCAGACAGTGTATTAGACATTTTTTTCTAGTTTGAACTTGCCTGGGGAAAAAATTTCGTAAATATATTAGCATTGCTTATACTACCCTCAGATACAAAATTTAGTTAGCAAAAACTCAACTTGATGAGGAATCTGTAGTAGTTTTCCTAGGGCTTTCGGAACAAAGTGCCACAGACTGGGTGGCTAAAACAACAGATTTTTTTTGTCTCACAGTTCTGGAAAGTAGACATCTAAGATCAAGGTATAGGAGGTGTTGTTTCCTTATGAGGGCAGTGAGGAAAATATCAGTCCAGCCTGTCTTCTTGGCTTGCAGATGACTGTCTTCTGCCTGTTTCTTCATAGGTCTTCCCTGTGTGTGTCTGAATTTCTTCTTGCAATGAGACGGTAATATTGGATTAGGGCTCCTTCAAATGACCTTATGTTAAGTAACTTGATTACCTCTGTTAATGACCCTGTCTCGAAATATGGTCACATTGTGAGGTTTTGGGTTTAGAGTTTCAACACACAAATTTTGGGGAATGGAGAGGACACAATTCAGCTCATAGCCAAGTCTAAATACTTTTCTTTTTTCTCCATATCTCCAGTATCCCTAAGGTGACAATTTTCGTTTAAGTGACCTCTCTCCTTTCACAGGAACTTCTGGTTTCTTGCTTATCATCACTTTTCCTCATTAGCAAGGTCATTAAATATCTGGCTGCATATTACTGAAAATTTTGGGGGGGATAATTTGCTTATAGTCTTCACTAATTATTTTAGCTTACAGTCATGTTTCCTTCTCTGATTTTCTGTAGGACAGCCATGTATTATTTAGTACTTTAATCATGAGCTTTTTTTTTAAATCGTGGACTTTTTTTTCTTCATTGCAGATTTGTAAATGTTTTTTCAAGATTTTGCATATCTCGAAAGCTGGTATGCTACTGGTGTTTTTTTTTTTTCTCTGTTCTTCAAAATATTTAGCATAATTTCAGGTCCCCAGTTGGTATTTGAGGAATTTGTTTACAGACACACTGTAGTGTAGTTACCCCAGATTTTTAAATGAGAGCTGTGGAATCTGAATTATGAAGCTTGTAGTAGGAAAAGGCTAAACTGGGGGAGATAAATGGCATAATGTGATGGAAAATGAACAGAATATTTATGTTTGAATACTGACTCTGCTGTTTGCCCACTTTGTGATTTTAGAAAAGTTACTTATCCTCTCTGAACCACTTCCTCATCAGTAAAATAGGGATATTATTAACAGCTAGCTAATAAAATTACTGTGAAGATTAAATAGGATGCATGCAGTATTTGGGACAATGTTCAGCATATGTGATTCAATCATAAAATGCATATTACTATATTCATACTTTAACATTTCTGAATTCAGAATGTACCATATAATTAGTGCCAAAGAAAATTTGCCATCCTTCAGACAGGAAATTGGGTGTAACATAGTCCTTATATCTATATGTGTAGACTTACTCATGCAGAGAATATAACTACTCACCCAGTTGTTGCTTTGTACTAATAGCATAAGCTTAAATTTGGATGTCTAATTATTGCTTCAAATGTTTTCAGAAGCATTATGTTATGATCCTTTGACATAGCTTAGACATCAATAGTTATTGTGGAGTAGAAGATCACCTATCAGACGCCATATAATTCGATTAAAGACAATAGAAGTTTTCAGATCTTTTTGAAATTAATTGTATAATTTTCAGAATTAGTAACAGTTATATTACCAGTTCAGTAATAATGAAGAACAAACACTAAAGCTAATCCTATGGAAATAGTCAACCCAAACTGCGGGACATTCTGCAAAAGAACTGCTCTTAAAATATATCAGTCTCAGGAAAAGCAAAGAAAGTTGAGAAAGTATTTAGGATTAAAGGAGGCTAAACTGGCATGACAACTAAATTGAATGTATCCTTCTGGATTGAATCCTGAATTAGAAAAAATAAAATTACTGTAAAGGATAGCACTGGGTTAAATGGTAAAATTTGGTATGGACTTTTTTTCTTAATGTTTATTTATTTTAAGAGAGAGAGAGGTAGAATGGGGGATGGTAGAGAGACAGGGAGAGGGAGAGGGAGAGAATCCTAAGCAGGCTCCTCACTGTCAGCGTACAGCCCGATGGGGGGCTTAAACTCACAAACTGTGAGATCTTGACCTGAGCCGAAATCATGAGTTGGACACTTGTAACTGAGCCACTCAGGTGCCCCATGGTGTGGACTTTTTGATAATAATATGGTATCAATGTTAAATTTGCCATTTTTTTACTATTATACTTACTAGATTTATATAATATTATTGAATATTGTAATTCATCTAATTATGCTGAATTATTTAAGAGTTGTCACAGATTGAGTTCCCAGAAAGTTTATGAGAGGCCACCACTTGTGTAGAGTGAGAAAGTAGAATTAGGTTGAGACTGGCACTGCAATGCTGCCGTAACAGAGAACTCAGCTGATGAGACAAGTCGCTCTGAAGCTGAGATGGCCTTATTGGGCTGTCCTGAATTTGAGGCCAGCAGGGAAGACGTTTATATCATTGCTTCGGCCAGTCATTGGGTATAAGATGTACCAGGGAAGAGTGTATGACCTTTATCAAGGTGGGTCTCTTTAGCCAAGGATAGTTTCAGAAAGGGACTCAGTTGCAAGCTATTCATTGCCAAACTCTTGTACGTGTCAGACCACAGTGTCCACTCTGGTCATGGTATTTGCAATTTACTCTAAAATGACTCTGCAAATGACATATTCTATAAAAATATAAATAAAAACAAGAATAGAGTATATTATGCTAAGCAAAATAAGCCAGAGAAACACAAATATCATATGGTTTCACTCATATGTGGAATTTAAGAAACACAACAGATGAATATGAGGGAAGGAAAGGAAAAATAAGGTAAAAACAGAGAGGGAGGCAAACCATGAGACAAATACAGAGAACAAATAGAGTTGCCGGAGGGGAGGCGGGGGGATGGGCTAAATGGGTGATGGGCATTAAGGAGGGCACTTGTTATGATGAGCACTGGTGTTATATGTAACTGATGAATCACTGGGTTCTACTTCTGAAACTGATACTACACTGTATCTTAACTAACTTGAATTTAAATAAATTAATTTTTAAAAAGGAATGTGGAAAAGCAGGAAAGGGAAAGTTAAAATTGGCAAAATACTAAATAACTGGTAAAACTAGGTGAAGAGTATACTGTTCTCAATTTTTTTGTAGGTTTGAATTTTTTATTTTCAAGAACTCAAAAGCTTAAAAAATGAAATTCCCTGATGATTCCAATATACCACCAAACCAGGGGACTATAAGACAGAGTCATATTTAGAATTCATTTCAGCTCTAAAATGATGGGACTCTATGACATGATCAGATAACTCATGAAGCATTTGCTTGGACTCTTGATTCTACAGAACCACAGCATACTTCCTCTGTGCTTTTTTTTTTTTTTTTTTGACATGAGTTTGCAAACTTTGGTGAATATTATTCAATTAAGTTGCCTTGAGGAATTGTGACACCAAAGTGGGATTGAAAAACCAAAACTGTTCTTTTTTTTCCCATTTTGTTGATCAACAGTACACAAGTTTCTGTTAAAGATAAATCATTCCACATTTGTGGAAAAACAGAGAAGCTAAGAATGTATTATGTAGATTTAAGATAAAGTTACTGGATCTTTCAGTTAGTAAAATTCTGTTGTGGTTGATACATACTGTCAATACTTTCTTGAAAGACTGCTCCAAGAGAAGCAGATATCTTTGTCTTTATTAAAAGTCAAAGGAATATGGCAGGCAGAGATAAATTTATCTCTTTAATTGTGAAATCTTTGAGATACTTGTTTATTATGAAATAGTTTTTAAAATAAATATCTTAAAGATTTAAAATAAACAGTATTTCTTTGTTGTCTTGTATCTTTATCTCACTGGACTGAAATGTATCTGAAATACCCCTGGTTTTAGGTTCGATGATGGTCATGTCTTCCCACTTTGTTCTCAGTGTTAAATTGAAAAGAATACTAAGAACGGTTGTTTCCTTATGAAAGGTTGGGTGGCTCCTTTATTACAGGGATCTTGAATGCATTCAACAAACATTTTTTTGAGAATAGGCTCTGAAGCCAGTCTGCCTGGATCTGAATTCCAGTTTTAACACATAGCTGCATGTCCTTGGGAAAATTACTGAACTGCTGTGTGTCTCAATTTCCCCATATATAAAATACAGGTAATAATAGTACCTATGTTATCGAGTTGTTTTGAAGATTAACTGAGTTAAAATATGTAGAATGCCTGGCATGCAAGTGCTTAATAACTATTGGATGTTATTATTGTCATCATTACTAGGTATCTACATTCTTTACTAGACTCATATATTTTAACTTATATCATTATTATTTCATTGATTTTCTAAAAATGTAGATGCAAGTTAAGTAATTTTAAACCTGAAATTATCTAGGTCGTCTAGTTAGTAAATTGAAGAGCTGGAATTCAAAGTGCAAGCCCAGTTTCTTTTCACCACTGTGGACTCATGGGTAGGTGAATGTATTTCTCTACCATCTGCTACAGATATGTGTATCTGTGTACATTGTTTCCTATCAGATTAGAAGTCATTAAGAATGAATTTTATTTTTTATTCATATTTGTGTCCCATGCAATACCTAGTTTAGTGCCTTGAAGATAACAGTTGTTCAGTGATTATTTATCCCCCAAATTCCTAAACAAAAGTACTATTGATTCTTAAAGGAGAGTTGATGCTTGTATTTTGGTTTTACATATCTCTATTCCCACATTTAGTAAGGATGCAGCAGATCCATTTAAGCTTCTCACAGGGAATTGGCAAATCTGAACTTTGCTCTTTCCAACAATGAAGTTTAATGGTTCTTTGATTCCACTATGGTTTTGTGTGAAACAAGCCTCGTTCTTTGCCTTTACATAGATTATTGTTAAAATGTTAGTGTGTCTAAGCTTGGTGATTATTTCCTGATTCATAGTTAGATCTTTTGATTTAACTAACTTTACAGCTTTGTATTATTATTGTTCTATGAATTTATTGCCATTTAGATGATATCCTGACATTTCTTTGGACTTCATTTACCTTATCTGCAATATAAAGAGGTCAGATTAGATGGACATCTAAAATATGACTATAAATTATTGCTTTTTATTAGAAGAGAACTAATGGGAACTAATTACAATGGGAACTAATTTATTTCCATACCAACCAAGGCTATTTACTTTCAGATTAACAAATCAGATGGATATTAGTTTCGCTTGGTTGTTTGAGTCCTGCTGATGGGTTTTTGTCAAGAAGTTCAGTATTCTGAATGTGTTGCTTATGGGACCATTTAGGTGAACTGGTGTGAATTGATTAATTATTGATTTTAATATGAATTATCTGAATACCTTGATCAAATTTGTCAATGTACTTCACCTTAAACACAATATAGACAGACTCATCATTAGGATCCAAGCTATGAATTGTATCCCTCTCTCTTTTCTTTCCTCATTCTTTCTCCTCACTCTTCCCTGTCTCCTCATACCCTCTTTCTGCCTTCCTTCCTTTCTCCCTCCTCTCTCTCTTTTCTTCTCCACTCCTTTATTTTCTCCTTATGCTTTCTTTTCTTCCTCCCACCCTTCCTTACTTCATTCATTTCTTCCTTCACAAGTTTAGTGAGAACTCATTGCCAGGCACTGTGCTCAATACTTAGCGTTCAGTCCTTAAATGATAACTGCCCTTGTCCTCAAGGAGTCTAACCCAGTAGGGCAGACACTTTTTAAAAAAAAAAATGGATGCTAATTGTGAAATAAGTTGGTAAGTATATCAATATCAAAAACATTGGTACATGCTGGTAGGGCTAGATAGGGTTTAGGATTAGGAAATGCATCCCAAATGAGGTGATAAATGGATTGGAACTAGCCAGGCAAGGATGAGTCATGGTACTAGAAGGGGAAAGTGGGTACCTTAGAAGCAGAACAAGGTTGCAGTGGCACAAGGTCAAGAGACAGTGGTGTGGGAGCTAAAGTTAAACAGGGAAGTTAGGGGAGATGAGGCTGCAGAGTAGGGAGAGACAGAGATCCTTCTGTGATCTCATTTCATATAAAGTAGCTTGCACTTAATATTGTGGATGAGAGGAAACCACTGACGATAGTTTAAGCTCCATGGTGACCTAGTGAGAATCTTTTTTTAGGAGCAATGAATTCCATTTGATTCAAGCACCTAGATTTATCTGATTCTCAAGTGTGACTAAAATCATGTTTTCTGATTTTATAAAAGAGGGATGCTAATTTATAATTTATAGCCCATAAAGATAATGAAATTGATCTGTGTCTCAAAAAGTACATTTATTAACATTAATAAATGGTGTTTAATGTGCATTAATTAACAATAGTGGGATGCCCTGCTTTAAGGAAATCTGATCTATATTAAGGCAAATTTACAAATCAGAAAAATTGGAGAAGTATTGATAGTACTTTTTGGTGTTTTTCCCCCCCTTTAGAAAGCAGAGAAAACTTCCTCTTAAGTAGCGAGTTCCTTTTGTGCATTTTGAAAAGTAAATTTTTATACTGAATTCATTAGGAAAAATAAGTTACATAAAATGAAGTTCATTTAAAAGACTGTTAAGGATGTTTATGGAATACAAAAAGTCATAATCTCTATTTTTGAGAAGGTTACAATCTAATGATAAAACAGTCTCTTCACACCAACAGAATATCTGTTGCCTCCTTTTTTTCCCTCAGTTATTCGTATTTGTTCTTTTTTTTTTTCTGAATAAAATTGAAAAACATCGAATGGCAAAACAGAGGGCTTCTCATTTGTTAGCATTCCCTACATGTCACCCTCATTTTTTTTTATTATATGAAATTTATTGTCAAATTGGTTTCCATACAACACCCAGGGCTCATCCCAAAAGGTGCCCTCCTCAATACCCATCACCCACCCTCTCCTCCCTCCCACCCCCCATCAACCCTCAGTTTGTTCTCAGTTTTTAACAGTCTCTTATGCTTTGGCTCTCTCCCACTCTAACCTCTTTTTTTTTTTTTCTTTTTTCCTCCCCCTCCCCCATGGTCACCCTCATTTAGAAGTCAATTTCTAATTTTTACAGAGAATCTACTGTTGCAAGAAGAATGTGTGTTCATTAGGGAAGTTTTTGGGTAAGAGCAATTAGATTTAATTCTTGAACTTTAAGACATAAAGCTTGTAGAGGGCACTGAGGCAAAGCAGTGATAGGTGGTCAACATATGTAATTTATTTGGCACTGAACCATCTAGAAACAACTCAACACACTAGTTAGGGTTTCACATCTGATTGGCATATACACCTTTCTCTTCTTTGAGTTTCATGATTGTTCTTTAGAACCTTGAAAAGAATACTAGGTACATTAAACAAAAATATGCCTATCCAAACATTTTTAAGAGGCCAACCCCAGCCTATCAAATTAAGATTCTTGACTTATGCTTGCTTCTCTTAGTATAACGCCCATATGGTTTGAGAGAAAACCTGCCCTTTAAAAAACAGGGAAGACTTTCATGGTTTGGTTTGTCAAACTTCTTGTAGTGCTCTGAATTCCATTAAAACCTCCCATCCAGTTTTGCAAAGTGCTCTTTTCCTCACTTAAAATGCCCACATGTTTTACTCCATGTGTTTCATATTCATTTAGACATCTCACATAGCTGGAGTCTAAGAACTACTTAGTCTCCAAAAAGACCTTTCCTACTAGCATTTGGTTCTTAGAAATAGAAAGTTAGACTTTGCCAAATGCAAATGAACTCCAGACCTTTGTTTTTCTTTTCTTTTCTTTTTTAAATATGAAATTTATTGTCAAATCGGTTTCCATACAACACCCAGTGCTCATCCCAAAAGGTGCCCTCCTGGTGCAGCCGCTGTGGAAAACAGTATGGAAGTTCCTCAAAAAATTAAAAATAGATCTACCCTATGACCCAGCAATAGCACTGCTAGGAATTTACCCAAGAGATACAGGAGTGCTGATGTATAGGGGCACTTGTACCCCAATATTTATAGCAGACCTTTATTTTTCAAAGGGGCTTTGTAAAACTGGGAAAAACCTCCATGTCCCTATTCTTATTCTTGAGATATTCAGGTATGGTAGCCTTTCTCAAAGTGTATTCTCTTCATATCACAATCCCACAGGGTTGTTAAAAATGCCTCTTTGTGGGTCCCAACACAAATTTACTAAATTCAAATTCCTGCTTGTTTTACATAGTGTGATTCTTTGGAATGTACTAAAGACATACAGTAGCTCCTCAATAAGTTTTAACTATCATCATCTAAATGCTTTCCAGACATCTTTTTGCTTCCTGATTTTCAGCTTTAGGTGTTAAATCCTATTATTAATCCTTGTACTACATAATCTTTAAACTCTTTGTTCTGAGAGTCTGTGATTCCATATGGAGTGGTTTTCAATGAGGAAAGATTATTGGTTAAGAGTTGCATCCACTCTTGGCTGTGTTTTCTAAGAGAAACTTAGCTTCAAAAGTAGACTTTTAAAATTTATCATGGACTATTTAGTTTACTATTGTATCTCCAGCACCAAGTATGTTACTTGGTACATAGTTGATGCTCAGTTATAATAACAGTAATATTGTTGAATGAATAAATGAAATGAGTAAATACTACAGAATATGCTACTTACCCACTCACTCATCCGCTCCTAGATCTGCTGTAATTCACAGATTAACCTCAACTGTTTAATTTTGGTCATTAGTCTTCTGAACAGTTTAACAACTTAGAAAATCAAGTTATAACTTGTATAAAAGGCTCTAACAACAGTTTTCAACTTTAGTTCACTATTTTAATAAATGTACTGAGTGAAGAAACACCTGGTTGGGTGCCATTTTTTACTTTATCAGAAATTAAAAGAGGATTGGTAGTGTATGTCATGGATAGATTTTAATATGTTTATATTGGGGGATTATGTGAATTCTTAAATTTGAATTTTTAAAAATATTGTTAAAGAAGAAGTAAGTGGAAGAGGTGACTTAAGTCTGGGTGGTTGTAGAGAGAAGGAACTGGGAATGAATATGGGGAAGGAGATTAAAGTTGCTTAAAAAAATCCCACTGCTACATAAACCCTAATAGGGTGAAAGTGCTCACAATAACTTGTTAATTGTTTTCATTAAGAAATATTTAGAGCCATGGGGTACCTGACTGCTCAGTCAGAAGAGTGTGCAACTCTTGATCTTGGGATCATGGGTTTGAGCCCCAGGTGGGATGTAGAGATTACTTAAATAAACTTAAAAAAAAAAGAAATATCTAGAGCCAGTTATGAACTGTTGTGACCTCTTTGTTGTATTATATGCTCAGAAGTAAATGTAGTCTTTTAAAAACTTATTTCTGGGAATCAGGAATAAGAAATCCTTTGGTTCTTTGTTGTCACAGCTACTCATCAAACACTAATTCTGGAATTAGCCTGTTTGTTATCGTGTTATGATAGCACTCAGTATTCGAAAGTTGGATGAGGTAAAGAAAATACTGCTTTCTCTTTGTTGTAAGTCATGTACCTATTTTTGATGTAACTATAAAATCAGTAAAAAATAAGAGTTTCTAGGCACAAACTAAATGTTACCATTTTTATTTGATAGTTACATTAGTTATAGGTAAGGCAATCCAACCCTGTACCTTACCTATATTTATGTTGAGTCTATATAATTCATTGAGCACAGCACAGATATACTTCTGGGAGACGGAGGCATTAATTTTGTTGTTATTGTGGCATTAGAATGAGTTTTGACTTTGAAGAATCAGAAGTAAATATAGGACTGAAATCCAGGATTTTTCAAATTACCTTGATACCTTGAGATTTTATTTAATCTCTTTGTGCTCTAGTCAAGTAGGAAAAATACAATGGGAATAATGCTATCTTCCCTATTTTATAAGGTAGTATTGAAAATAAGAGTGAAGTAAAGCCTGTACTCTTTAAAAATTAAAACATTGTGTGAATCTAAGATTGTGCTATTATTAAATGTTTTGGCTAATGCTGATAGTAATTTACAACAAGCAGATCATTTATATTTTCAGTCCCTGTCATGTTTGTTAGGATTATAGAGGCAGAGATGTAATAATATTGGCAAATTATAGATATTTCTCAGACGTATTTTTCAAAAGCAACTATTTCTGGAAGAAGTGTAGAAAGTGATTCATCCATACTGTGGAAAATGTATTTGTCCCTAAAAATAAGAATTCATTTGTTGGGCATGTAATCAATAAATTCTGATTAAAACCAGTTTAGCACTTTGTTTTTTAATCATCTTTTTCAGCTACTGGTTTTTGGCCACTTATTTTTTTAAGTTTATTTATTTTAGAGAGAGGAAGAGGGAGAGAGTGCACGCGAGCAAGCACCAGTGGGGAAGGGGCGGAAAGAGAGGGAGAAACAGAATCCCTAGCAGGCTCCACTCTGTCAGCACAGAGCTCAATACGAAGCTCCATCCCTTGAACCGTGAGATCGTGACCTGAGCTGAAATTAAGAGTCCAATGCTTAACTAAGCCACCCAGGAGCCCAGTCCTTGTCACTTATTTATTGTGTAGTTATTGTTTTTCCATGTGTGTGCTGAATTTTGTGGGGAAATATGGAAATATTAAGACACATGCTACTTATGTGGAAACAGTTTGCAACCTTATATATTTTGCGTTTTTATTAAACGGTTTTTTGGAGATAGTTTTCATACTCCCACCACCCCACCACAACCACCAGAAAAAAAAAGTTTTACAAAGCCTAAGGGATCTAGTCTGTTAAAATTCCTTTGACTTGATTTCCCTGTTAGGATATTCACCAATACAAATGATACCGTCTTAATTTTCTGACTTTTTCATAAGCCAATAATTTCTATTGATGGTTACTTCTCTGTTTTGCATTTAAAACAGTTGTTTCTAATACTATGAGACACTGTAAAATGTTGAAATGGTTTCTATATCATCAGAGTAGGATTAATTTTGCTGAATTTAATTTTAAGGTTAAATACAGTAGTTTAAGCTTCTTATCTTCATAATTGTAATCTCCTGGAGGGAAGATCTATGTGGTTTACTTTCTTGTGTACCCCAAGCATCATGTCTTGTGTATAAAATGATACTATTTTTTCTTAAAAGCTAAAGACCTTATTAGGAATTATTATATACTTACATGAAATTAACAATAGTTGCATGAAATACAACAACATTGTTTAATTATACAAAGAAAAAACCAAATTTAAGTATTAAAATTACAATATCCATGTGAAGTAAAGAATTTCAATTTATTACCTCAATAGGCAATTTTCCTTCCACCCTAGTAGCTAAAAAGCTGTTTATTGTAAAAGATGTTGAAAGAGTGAATAAGTACACAAGAATATGGACTTGCTTCTTTCTAGTATTTAAAATTTGTTACTCTTTTTAGTATTGGCTGACAATTTCTATTAAGTTAAATGTTTGCTGTGTTACAGACTCTGGCACTCAACAGGCACTCAGCAAATGTTTTTATTAGTTGAGCTAAAAATTTAAGTTAATAAAGTAACAGATGAGAACACACACACACATCACCATTACTACCAACACCTGGCACAAATCTCAATGAAGAAAAGACACAATAAAGGTGAGTTTCTTGCTTAACCACCCCCCATCCCGTCACATGTGTTCTGTGCTTCATAATTTTGCTGCAGGAATCCCCTATTGAGTTTCTTTATTTAAAACCTCAGGTTTGTTGGTAAATATGACAACAGAGGGCCTGGTTCTTGGACTAAACTGCAAGTAATTATGATTGAATGTCCATGAATGGTCTTTCACATGAGGGCCAACAGGAGGTATAATGGAGTAGGTCGAAACATGTCAGATCCAATACTTGGCACTTTTCCCATTTTGCTTTGAGATTTGCTAAAACCTTTGTCTCAGTGAACTTTCACTGAAGTGTTGCAAAAGGAAATAAAACATGTTGATGAAGAGTCTGCTCCAGTATGATGTCTTCTTTCTCAAAATACACTATTTTTTTCAGGACAAGACTAATCACAGCATGAACTTAGCCATAATTATACTGACTCCATTCACCTTGTGCAATTAACTGGATAATTGCATGAATGTGAGCATTGCTTTAGCCAGCCTTTCCCCCATATAATTCTACAGGGGATATCTTCTTCAGCTGCAGTGTATTCTTCTGGGACCTAATTATGATGTCTTTTGGAATCTGGCCTGAGTATAGGAATTCAAGCTGGTTTTCCAGGACGGAGACCATGCAGAAATCCCAACTGGGTTCACTAGAATCCAGTTGTAAACATCATGCTACTCAATTGCATTGTAATGGAGTAATCCATCACAATTCTAATTTGCATACTAAAATTGACTGCTAAAATGTCTTGACTATCCAACTTCTCCTTCAGCAGACCTGAGTGTTGATATTTATTGACTGTTGACTAATAACGTTTGTAAGGTTAATAGGCCTTATTGTGCTATTAATGAGACAAGGTAATTGCTCTTGGTATGGAGTTATAGCAAACTGGCAACAGGCTCCACCCTGGAAGAAGGACCAACATAGTTAATTTAGAGATTGAAATTATTTCTTTCCAAGGTGAGTCTTGTGGTGATAGTCTAAATTCTGAAGCACTGGTCAGAAAAATTGAAGATATGTAAACCATTGCTTTATATTTTGACTGAGTGGAAATAAATGAAAGTACTTGTTACTTTTCATATTTCCTCTGCTTGTCTTATTAAGACTTTAGAAAGAGACCACAGATGATAGCCACAGCATCTTTCTGGGGGAATTCTGCTTTCATGGATTAGAGTTTTTGAGTTCATTGAGGACAAAGTATTATCATTTCATAAATCATTCACTATCCAAATTCCTCTTCCTCTTTAAGTGGTGAAATATTCACCAGAGAGAGAGGGATGTGTAGGAGTAATGTCTGGAATGAACAAATATGGCTACATCGATTCCATTATGGAGTTGAGAATAAGAATCAATCTAGTTATTTAGTTGTAGTTGTATATTTGACTTTCTAGCTTAATGGCAGCTTAAGCTTGCTTTTGCTAACCCCTGAGTTATAGTCCCCAGTTTTGCTTCTCAGCCCTTCTTTCAACCTGTGTAATAGAATTCCCTCTATTATATTTCCACATCCCTGTTTTCTTGGTTGGACCCTGACTGACGGGAATAGGTTCTGTTTTATTTTATTTTTAAAAAATATTTATTTATTTTGGGGAGAGTGCAGGTGGTGGAGGGGCAGAGAAAGGGGGACAGGGGATCTTAAGCGGGCTGTGTGCTGACAGGCTGACAGCAGCGAGCCCAATGTGGGGCACGAACTCACAAACCTCGAGATCATGACCTGAGCTGAAGTTGGACACTCAACTGACTGAACCATCCAGGTGCCCCAGTTCTGTTTTATTGATGGAAAGAAAAAGTGGGAAATAGTTGAAGAAGAGAAACATAGAGATATAGTTTATGAATTGATAATGTTTATGTTTAGGACTGGCCTGTGAGTTGTCACCTTCTTCCTCCTGTTAATTCCCTAGTCACTGCTTACTTACAGTAGTTTGAAGGACCTGAGGTGGACACCTCAATTTGTCAAGTCTTCAGTGGTAGTTTTCATTACAGACTCTACCCCTGCTCAGTCATCTGACTCCCAATCAGTTCAGTTTTCCTCCAAGGGGATATGGAGTTTAATCATAGAGGGCTCCTATATTTTCTCTGTAAATGCAATACATGGAGAAGAAAGAAAGAATTCTTAACAGTTCAGTGTGGGAAATTAAATATTCAGTCCAAATGAATTTTCTCGTTCCTCCATAGAGCAGCATTTATGAAATTCAGACTTCATTTAGCATGGTTTTTGATTCTCCAACCAAATCATAATATCAATAATTTTTCTGCATACACTTTGGCTGAAATTTTCTCCATAAATAAAGCTCCTACTAAAATGACTTCCTTAATATGGTGTTAAATGCGATTAGTTCACTGAAAAACCACAGAAAAATAATATTTATATGATCAACACTATAAAGGTAATGCCCCAAATACTGCCTGGTCAGATGAGTGCTCTATAGAAAGCAATGTAAATGCTCTTTACAACTCTGCCTTTAAAGAGATCTGAAGAAACCATGATGGTTTCAGCTTCTTTATCATAAAGGTTGATTCTGTGGTAAATCTTGTTAAAGAATGACTTACTGAATTGTGTCATAAAGAAACTGTAAAAGAAGTATGACATCCAACAATTTGCCCTCTTTATGCTTATAAAACCCCAGCATAATTGCATGTCTTTAAGATGTATATTTTGTCTGTGGCTTTAAAGCATACACAGGATTAAAACGTTCAGTTATTCAAGAGACAATTCAGTATCAAAGATTTTGTAGAATTTGGAGAACTGAAGGCCAAGATAGAAACCAAGATGGGTATTGTTCTTATCCTGGCAACCTAGCCCACTTCCTCTGAGACAATCTTGAATTGTTAATTGCCTTCAATTTAATGCATTTATGTTTCATATCAAAATCTCAGGTTGAATGGGACTCAGATGACCTAGGGCTCACTTTATGAACACCTTAACATGAATTAGAATTAGGATGTGCAAAGCCAAGGATAGGCGACTAAGTGAATATAGGAACTTTCTTTGGCTCACAGAAGAACTTGGACAGCCAGGTGCATTAATGCTCTGTGGGCATACATGCATGAAAAGCCTTATGTAAGTATCAGGTGCCAGCTGGTGATGATGGTGTATTAAAAATCGTCTGATAGGTGGTAACACAAATCCAGGCTCCTCGTAAAATAAGCTTACATATTTTTTTTGGTAGGAACCAACACTAGGCTGGACAGTTAATGAGCTCCAGAGTTGTTTATTGGTTACTCCTGGGAAGCCTGATGAAGTAGTTCAGTCATGCTAAGATGCTGTTTGGGTGGTACTGGAAGCTTACCCAGCCTCAGTGCCCATTTTTTCCCACAGTATGGTGGATATTTCCATGAGCCAGATGTCTGCATTTTTTAAGGGGGCTCATTGAATGGAAATTGGTGAACTTTGTTTGTGCCTTCATTTTCTTATCATATTTTGTTGGCCAGAGAGGAGAGCGGATTTATTGGGTCAGCTGGATGGCATTAGGTCAGAGGCAGATGGGAAAAGATGGTCTTTGCTAAAGGGTCTCAGCCAGCTTGCAAAAGGCTATGCTGAGAGGATGAAAGATAAGCAAACTTAGCAAGTGCAGGGAGAGGAAGCAGCACTTCCTTCAGGCAATTCTCAGAACTGTTTCTAAGCTGTTTACTTCCTATTTTGATACCTAAAGCAATAAGGAACAAGGTCTCTGGACCAGTCTTTGGTTGGCCTTGTCCTGAGCTTGTTTATCCTCTCTTTCTGTCAGGAAGCAATTGTGATAAGCCTCTGGCACTGCTCTGGAAGATTTTTTTTCCATTTTGTATGTGGCTTTTGATTGATCATGTTGTGAACACAGTGCTCTATTCTTGGATTGATTTATTAACAGAGTTCAAAGAACCTCCACCATTTAGAGGGTTTTTCTCCTTTTGCTTAAAGAGAAAGGCATTATTTGCACCTGTAAATAAGGGCATTTCCAGGCTTTCAGTTCAATAACTGATGAAAATTGAATGGCTTTGTGTCTAGGGATCAATGTGTGTACATCAAAATGTATTATATGTGCATACACTTGACATCTGATTTATTGGCCTGCAGCATATTTGTTTTTTTCTGCTCAGAAATTGGGACATGAAAGACTTCTTAAAGAAGATACTGGTTTGGACAACTCATTTTGAGGCTCTAGGGTTTATTCAAAGAGTTTGTATTATTTTCTACTATAAGGGGATCCCTTCTTTTCTTCATGCTAAAGCCACTTCCCCTTCTATAGCCCTCCCTTTACAGTGGTCCTGAGCTATAACATGTTTATTTTGAATCATTGGTTATTATTGCATTGGATCTGTATATATACTCCACCTGCTTTGGTCCAGGAATTTGATATGCTTGTCCCCACTTCAAATATTGTCAGCACCCTGTGCATTTAGAGCTCTATAAAAATATGAAATAACAACCACAACTTTATGAGCTGAAAACAGCTTTTCTCACCACACTTCTCAGTGGACAACAGCAATTTCCACATTTGAAAAGCAACCAATATTAAACGTCTTTCATTATCTCCATGCTACTTGCAATAAAACTGATATAATGAGAAATGGGAAGCATCTTCTTTCTGTTTTGAGAAGATATAGATCTAAAAAATACTTTTCAAAGTCAAAATAAAAAGAATATTCAATCTGCCCAGTAATGAGAATGCTTAGAAAGCTCAAGTTCAGCAGCTGGTATCACTTGTCATATTTATTTTCCCTTCTATACCTTGACCAGTAACAGAGGAGTAAAGAGAACAGAACACAGATGAGATTAGTTTCTTTTAAAAAAAAAAAAAAAAGTGACCTTCCTACAACTCAAAGCAGCTTTGGTTTCTGGGAAAGCATCTCAAATTTTGAGGAATCATCAGATAAGGCAATTGTGACACACTGGATTAAATAAACAAATTAGACATTATACTAAACAAATTAGGGAAGTTATACAAGGATTCTGGTAATGACCAAAAAGTCTGGTAATGACTTTTATTAAGTCATTTTATTCAGTATGGCCATATGTCATGTTGAGTCAACAAATGTTAGTCCAAGGACTGTTGCTGTTTTGTTGTCAAGTTCTTACTGTTTGTAGTAAAGACGGACACAATAGTGAGTTGTTCAGAAGACTAATTATTTAAAACTTATTTCATTACTTTCTATTTTATGGGCATTAAATGCATCTTCTTTTATGAAATGTTTGTGACAGTAGGTAGTCATATGGTCTGTCTCTTTACAAAAAAATAGAAAAATATTACATCCCAGTGTTGGTCACCAGAATTTCTGGTGAAATGTAAAAGTCTACTATTGTCTTAGACCTTTTTCTAAGTCTATTTTCTAAGTCTAACAGGTATTTACTTGCAAGGAGACAGCAGTAGCTCTGAGCAGTCACCTGTGATGTCTCCAGTGAAATGTGGAAAAAGTACATTGATTCATCACATATATGAACTAACACAGTGATAAACAAAAAAAGGGGTGAGTTGATATACCAACTGAGTAAAAGTTTACAAATATTCATTGAAGTACATCATAGATAAAGATCTGGGAACATATGCTGGGACCCCACAAAAGAAAACATTGTCCAAGCTGACAAGTAGGATTTCTGGAAGTGATAGCTTCGGTTACACGACCTCCTTACCTCTGGTGTCCATATTATAGCAGATCATCAGCTTCAGACAGAGGACAAATGCCTGAGTTCAGCAGTACACAGCCTCTGTTCTAGATTAGACTCTATTCACAAAAGGCAGCTTCCCTGGGTCCACAAACAGCTCACTGGCTCTAAGAGCAAGGTGTTCAGATTGAACTCTGCCAGCAGGCCATGTGAGTAATCATCCAGTATTTTGAGATGTGATGTTATTTATCAGATTATGTATTGTGTGGTGAGACTTGAGGAAGCACCTTTGAGCCACAAAATCAGGAGACGTGAGTTCTCTTTTAGGTTCTTTTTCCGAGTTGCTGGTGTAACTTCTCTGGACTTTGGTTTACTCGTTTATAAAGTGACAAAGTTGTACTAGGTCAGTGTTTCTAGTCAATGTCTGTTTACCACCGACATCAGGCTCAAAAAATGGTTGTACAAATGCAGATTCCTGGGCCCATCTGGCCCCCATTACATCAGAATTTTGTGGTAGGGCCCTGAAATCGCCTTTGTCACACTCTCTACCTCTAGATGATTCTTTCACAAGCACAAGTTTGAGAAATACACTGTTGGACTAAATATCGCTCTAAGGTTCCTTAGAGCAGGTTGGCGCTTCAGAAGTAAAAATTCTCCCTGCCCCATGAGCTGAGGGATCTTCAGGGGTGTTTTGTCCAGCTAAACTTTTGTACATAAAGCATTTTGGAATTGAGTTATCTCCAGTACTTTCAGTTAGGAAGATTGCATACATTACAGAAAAAACAAACAAAAAAACGCCCTCAAGGGGGAACACCAGGTTTTGAAAGCACAAATGGCCTTGCATTACTTTTCCCTACAGTCACCTTCAAAAGAATCCCTTATAGGTCCTGACTTCCTCTCTGTGGGCCATGGGTCAGTCTGTGCCACAACCCTGCAGCCAGGTGATTTAGCTCTTTAGGCTTTGGTTCAATGCTGGTAAAAATTCAGTTCTTCCTTGACTCCTTCAGACTAAACATTTGAGTTACAAGCCACATAAAACCATTTGGTAGGGATTATAGCTAGGGAAATTCAGTTCACAATCTGACACCTCATAAAGCTTTATTTTAGAGTTTGTGGGGTTTGTTGTATATAATTTATTTTTTTGGCCTTAAGCAAGCACCTGGATGTGGGTTTTTCTTTTTCTGGATGACAAAATAAAATGGGGCTCAGTTAATTTCTCCCCTTTAAATGCTTTATGATCTCTGCCTCATTTTATTTGGACTTAATTGGGCTAGCTAGGACCATTGCAAATACAAAGCAGCTGGAGGAGCCTGGGTACAACCAGATGAATTTGAGGTTTCCTTTATCCAGCATATAGAGTGGTATACAAGACTCTAACTTTATGTGTATATTTTGGTTCTCTAGGACTCCTTTTCCACATGATAAATATGCTGATTAAATCCATGAGATGATCTTGGTTCCAGTTTTTATAATTCTATTCTCATTCTAGACTGTTTGGCAGCATGACTTATAAAAACAATAATAAGATTGTAGAATATAAAATTGGAAAGAAAGGTATATAGGTTTTCTAGAGAAAGGAAATTTGAAATATTCAAAATATATAAAGTTAAAAGATAGATTTAATTTCTATATGGATACAAAGGGAAAAAATCAGGACAGTTGGGTGGACATTATAGGAGTTAGATCTAAGTTCAAGGAATGGAAAAACTTTTCAAATATTTGCATTGGTTCGGTAATGGAGGGGAATACATTAGCTTTCAGGGCAGTACCTTGCCCATCACTGGGATTGTTCAAGCAGACATATATTTACACATGTCTCAGGAATACTGTAGAGAATATTCTTGTGATGATATGAGATTAGACATTGTCATATGATTTAATAAAATAATGGTTAGGTAAGTCACAAAAATAGATGGACTGTTCAGGAGTGTTAAAAGAACTATGATTTTTTTTCAAGAAAAGAAGACAATGGCAACAAGAAAGAAGATATAAAGCATTATTATGTATATAAAGACCACTGTCATGTGGTCTTTTGTGTTTGCTGAGAAGTAAAAAGAATAGAAGACAGTTTAGATTCCAGCAGCTATTTTTTTGTTCTAGCTACTAGAAAGCACCCATTGGAATAGTAATTAAACAGCTCTACATCAGAGGACTTGCAATTCATTTCATAAGTGTTTACTGAACTCCTACTATATACGAAATATGTGCTGATATGAAATAGCATGTGAGTTTTAAAAAGGCATGCTTATTTTTAGGGAGAAAAGATATAACAGTGCTGTTTTTTATTAGTAATATGTTCTAGAGGGGGGAGCCCTTGTAAAAATGGTAGTTTGGTTTTGACACCACTTCATTCCTCTTTTAGTTACTTCTCCTCCTGCCTTTAGCAACTCTTTCTCATTCATTTGACAAATATTTATTAAATATCTACTAACTTCAGATACTATTCAAGCTATAAGAATATATCAATGAACATCAGAGACAGAGTGAGTGGTGCCTTGAATCTACATTTTGTTTTTTTGATTATCTAAATTCTAAAATGAGTTTACCTCATCAGAAGCTCAACCTCTACCTGCCCCCTGCAACACATATTAATATGTTGTCAACTCTGTTCTTCACAGTAACTGGAATAAGTGGCAGGCATGTCAGGTCTGATCAAGGGTGCAGAGACAGAGCATCAGCACTTAATATGCTGGCAACATTCACTTCCTCCACTTTAACGCTAAATAGAAATGTGATACACTTCATAAACACATTGGGTTATGGACTGGCTTGTGCCGCTCCTCGATTCATGTGTTGAAGTCATGAGTCCCAATATATCAGAATGTAATTGTATTTAGAGACAGGTTCTTTAAAGAGGCAATTAATGCAAAATGAGGCCATACAGGTGCTCCCTGATCCAGTATGACTGGTGTCCTTATTAGAAGAGGAGATTAGGACACAGACATGTAAAGAGAGAGACCATGTGAAAACAAAGGTAGCCATCTACAGACCAAGGAAAGAAGCCTCAGAAGAAACCAACCCTACAAACACCTTGATCTTGATTCTAAATATCCAGAACTATGAGAAAATAAATTTCTGTTTAATCCATCTAGACTGTATTACTTCATTATGGCAGCCCTGGCGAACCTAGTACACACACGGTAAGGGAGAGTCAGTAGGACGTGATTTCAAAATTTTTTATCATATAGAAATAAGGCTGCTGTAATTCCATCCACTGTCCCACACCTTCTTCCCCATATACTTGCTTTGACATCACTGATGTTGGAAGTCAACACCTAAAAACTTTACCCTCATTATCTCAGATTTTCCAGGGATTGGCTTTGCATGCCAATCAATGTCTGTCTAGCATATCAGTGATTCCCTGAGGAAGAGGCAGGTTGGTGAGAAGGACTTTGTAATTATTATTATTTTTTAAGTTTCTGTTTAGAGGCATCCCACTGAGGTATGCACAAAAGATAGATCTGGTATGTCACTACAGGCATGTTCCAGCCTTCAGGATGCAAAAAATCCTCCTGAATCTAATTAGGTATGGAGTCAAAGTAAAGAACTTCCTTCCCCAAATTGACTGTGGGAGTTTTGTGTATTTATTTGAGTGAACTGGGTAAGTTGACAGTACCAGCCAATCTACAAACTCAAGCTGTGATTTATACTTTGGTGGGAAGGAAGAGCAGCTTTAGAAACTCAGACATCTTTTATATATGATATGACCCTGGTCCTTGTTGGCCAGCCCCTTCTGAGGCAACAGTGTACATCTGCAGTGATTTGTGCAGGCAGAATCTGCAGCTTGGACATATTGGTGTGACTCCCTTCTCCCTGTCCCATGCACATCTTGAGGATTAGATGGCAGAGCCCACCCACCATAGTGGTCCCATGAAGAAGGGTTTTGTTACCTGTTCATTCAAGGTAATGAGGAGGAGGTACTATTTTTTTTTTTTTTGAAATAGCTGCTTTAGAAGCAGAAGAACTGCTGAGTTTTTGGTTTTGTTTTTGAGTTTAAATTGAATAATTTTTTTTTTTTTTAAAAGAAACAGAGGAAACAGCTGCAGGGAGAAGCATTTTCCAAGAAGGTTATCCTAGGTCAAATGTCATTGAGGATGTAGCATGAAGAGGAAAACCTTGAACAGATCAGGAGAGGTCTGGATTTAATCCCAACTCTAGCACAAGAACACAATGATTGGACAGGTTATTTAGACCCAGTGTTTCTTCCTAAGAAATTTAGCCTGTGAAGAATAATAATGGTAAAAATTGACACAGTGCGTATACCTAGTCAAGGACTAAATGTTTTACATTTATTATAACTCAGTCCTTTCTAGGGTTCTGAAAGCCTGTTGTCTTAGAATTCTAAAATGCTTCCCGGGATTCCTGCCCCCTTGTATATACCTGTATACCCTGTATGATCTGTTCCCCCCTCCACACCCACTTCAGTATTAATGAGACTTATAAATATGGAGGTTATGCTCCATGATTATTTTATTTATAAGGTGAAATAATTTTGTAGATGTTACTAAGGTCCGTAATCAGCTGGCTCTGAGTTAATCAAAAGAGAGATTAACCTAGATGCGTCTGACTTAATCAGATGAGCCCTTCAAAGGGACTGGGCCCATGCTGACATGACAGAACAGTAGTGTAAAAGGGATTCATCTACTGGTCTTGATGTAGCAAACTGCTATGTTGGGGAGAAGGCCACATGGCAGGAAGAGCAGGCAGCCTCTAAAAGCTGAGAATGGCCCTTTGATTTACAGTAAAAAAAAAAAAAAAGTGGCAACCTTAGTCATGTAGTCACATGGAAATGACTCAGAGAAGTTAGAAGCAGATCTTTTTCTAGTTAAGACCCCAGACAAGGATATATCCAGTCAACACCATGATTTCAGCCTTGTGGGACTCTGAGCGTAGTAAACATAGGCACTAAAATGTACTTGACTGCTCACCCACAAAAACCATGAGGTATACATTTCTGTTTTAAGCCACTATATTTGTGTCCACAGAAACTGCTGTTTATGGCACTTTGTTCTGCAACAATAGAAAATTAATACACCTGTGCATTATTACTTCCATTTTACAATAAGGAAACTGAGGTACAAGGTAGACTAAATTGCCTAAGTTACGAAGTCAGTAAGTGTAGAACTTGGATTTGAACCTGGATTTCTGGTTTCAAAGTGTGTGTATTTAACCACCGTGTTGCATTAAGCTCCGCCACCTGCCTTCTCTTTGTTTCCCTCTCCCCGCAAGTTGCCATGGCTAGAGTAGATATAGGACACTTCCCTCTGGTATAGTTAGTTGGAAAGTCATTTTGAAAGTAGTAACTCTAGGCCCTTGGCCTCTAGCCAGTCCCCCACTCTGTAACAACTCCCTTTTTACATAGATGGGAAATCCTAGGCTTCATTCCCAGAGGGCCTTTTTTTTTTTTTTTAACACTTCTCTTAAAAAAAAAATCTTCAGTTTTGAATTATAGCCCTGTGGTTAAGGGAAAATGACATTTACTGGGGAAGTAACTTGTTATGGTCTTGGGTACTCTGCCAGCTGCAATGAAAAGGGGGCTTTTAAATGTCATTTATACATTAAGAATGATTTAAAGAGACACTGAAGAATATACCCAGCTGGCATTGCCAAATCTGTAGGCGTTATATCCACAAGTATCTTGGGCTAAAATTTAATTTGTTCTTTTATGAGTGAATAGAGTATATTTTGCCCCATGTCTGAACTAAAATGTTTTAAAGTTACACTTCATTTAAAAGGATTCATGGAGACATGCCTGATCTACAAAGATATAAAAGAGTAGACAGAAACTTTCGTTGTACACAGAGTCTCTTTTGGGGGGGGGGGGAGGGAAATAGTAGGAAAAAAATGAGGCAATATTCTTTTAAGTATGAGGACTTAACCTGGATGAGTTTTCTTAAACTTTTAGAAAACGGAACCTCCTCTAATTTAAGTAAAAGATGACTGATGTTCAGGTAATGATAGCAGTCCAGATATCAGAAGATAACCAGGTGAGTAATCCAAATTACTCAGCAGTGGTGTTGAGTCATGATGTGGCTGGTTTGATCTGATCCCTGTAGAATGAGGGTTGGAGGAAGATTATAAAATCTTGAGGATATAATGGTACCACTGCAATGAATTTTAGCCTCTGCCAATTAATTTCACCTATGGTCATGAATATATTAGCATTATATATCTCTGTAATTTCATATTTGTCATTCACTATTTTTGCTTGTAAAATGCAACTGAGAATCCCCCTCCCATTAACCTTCAGTTATCCTAGATATAGCCTTTGTACTTGCTTTGTAAACAATGGCAAAATACTGATACATTTTCTACTTTCTGAGTTTAATGGATCACAGACACATTACAATGAAAAGGGTCTTTATAATGTAAAGTGACATAAGAGTCTTGGTATCAGTGGGCTGTGTACATTGAGTTGCTTTCATTACAAATGATGAATTTGGGCCAAATCATCTAATGCATTTTAGTCTTCTCTGGGACCAAGAGCATGCAGCACTTTGTAAGATTTTCATCAGGAGTGAGTGTGTTGTGTAATGGCTTTGGATACCATAGAATGATACCGTAGGCTTTCAGAAATAGAGTCAAAAGTGGTACAAAGGTGAAGCTATGACTAGTTGGTTAAGAAACTTGAAATGATGGTTAAGAAGCTTTTTAATGATGCTAAAGATTGGATTAAAAAAAATCTAATTGAATTTAGTTGTATTTCTGTGGAACAGGGCCTGCATCTTAATCATGCTGCCCCAACTCCCCCCTACCCCTGACATAGCAAGCTCTCTTGAAGGCAATATCACCTACTTAGGGTTATTGTGATGAATTTAGAAGGTAATTCATGAGACTACACCTAATACAATGTCTGGCACCTGTGCAGTTATTCAACTGATAGTGAAATTTAAAAAACAAACAAGATTTTATTGCATATCCATTGAATGAATAAATGCAGGTATAAAGCATTTTAGATATTTATATTGATGAGTAAGCATGGGATTTTCAGAAGTGTGACTATATTACTTTTTAAAATAGAAAAACATTGTTTAAGAAAAGTCTTGCCATCACCATTTGGGGCCTTGAGACAGCCAAATCCTTCTGGATAGAAAGGAATTTACATAGAGGGAATATTGGATAATTGAAGAACCTCCTGCTAAGATAAATTGGGCTATACCAAATTAGGTAATCTTTAATCAAAATATATAATAACACAAAATAGGGCAAAATAGATGAAGGGCTTTAAGAGGTACAAAGTTCCAGTTATAAAATAAATAAGTCATGGGGATGAAAAATACAGCATAGGGAATATAGTCAATAATATTGTAATAGCTTTGTATGGTGACAGATGGCAACTACACTTATTATGGTGAGCATTCTGTGATGCATATAGTTGTTGGATCACCATGTTGTATACCTGAAACTAATTGAACATTGTATGCCAACCACACTTCAATTAAATATTATTAAATATTAACAAATTAAATTATAATACGTATGTATGTTAATTCAATTGTATATGTATATATGCTATATTCAAATTGAATATATAAATATATAATTGTGTACACATATATATAATATATATCATAAAATTGCATACATTTGTATATAATATATACAAATAAAAATAATTTCACAAAGGTGTTCCCTGGGTTGAAATATCTGGCTCAGAAGCTTAGTTAGAATGGTATCTACATGGATAATGGACAGTGTTGTTGTTGTTGTTGTTTTAATTTTAATTCTGTTTAATTAACATACAGTGCAATATTGGTTTCAGGAATAGAATTCAGTGATTCATCACATATAACACCCAGTGTGCATCACAAGTGCCCTCCATAGTATCTATCATTCCCTTCGTCCATCTTCCACCCACCTCCCTCCGTCAACCCATAGTTTGTTCTCTATCATTAAGATAGACAGTGTTTTATTATGTACATCAGTTAAAATCTAACTCAAGCAGAAGGAAAACTGTGGGAAAAAGCCCTCTTTCTCTGATAACTCTGCCTGTGGCCTATGGTCAAGTGCACTTCTTGATATTTTTGTCCACATAAAAACAAATTAGTTGCAAGGATATTGATTACGTCCCTCTTCTATTTCAAGAGCCATAACCTTGCCCTAACTGGCAAACAGGTCACAGAAGGCCAGTCATATTGTGTCTAAGTTGTTATAAAATTGAACAGTTTTATTTATTTAATTATCTTCACTGGACACTTTTGATATATTTTCTTCTTTAAATTTTCTTTTTTAATGAAAGATTACATTTGTCACTCAGGTGTTCGGGCCCTTTAACCACAAATCACTGTCATCCTCATTGTCTGAGGAAAATGGAAACAAATATTCGGAAATGAGGGTGGGTAAGCCTGAGCCTTGGTTTAAGTAGTGGAAGGAAATGTAGTTAGTTTAAGCATAGAGGAAATCTTTCTTAATGAAACTGGATTGATTCCCTTCAGAAATAAAAGCCAAAAATGCTCTGTGGGGAAGGTGAGACACTTAGTGACAGTTTGCTTAGCTTTTCGGTACTGTGGTAAATGGTAGCTTGCTGGGTGAGAGAAGTCAGAAGGGACTCTACCACCAGGAGAATGAGTGGCTCAGCAGAGGGCATGCCCTGAGCAAATAACAAGAAAGTTTGACTTCCACAGCTGTACCCTCACTTCCCACAGCCTCCTAATGCAACCTTTCCCTCAATTCTACAGTTTCTTTTTGCCACTTTCTTTCCAAAGACTTACAAAGTGTTGGGTTCCAAATATGTTTGTGTAGTGTTAAAAAAATATTATTTCTCTTAAGTAGTATATGAAATAGGCTAAATTACTACCCCTGTTTTGTCTCATTTCATTTTGCATCCTTCCCAGAGGAAATTTATACCACTATAAGACTGCATGCCCTAGTGTTTGTCACACACAGAACCTACCAGTCTCCATCATTTTTTCCAAATTTTGTTTTTGTTGTTTAAATAGGACTCTGTCAAACTTAGCATTATACTGAAATGCAACAATATGACCTCTAGGGGTTGCATCTTTTTTGAAGAGATAAAGATATGTAGTAAAGAGGACAGATTACAAAGTATGGCTTCTGTCCAAGTGAAAAGTATTCCAGAATAGGTATAAACCATCAGGAAATGCAGCAGCTTCAGTCTAAACTGATGAAGAAATGCATCTCAAATAAGACTCTTTTCTAATTTTTTAAATGTTTATTTATTTATTTTTTAGAAAGTGGGTTAGAAAGAGAAAGAGAGAACTCTGCAAACAGGGGAAGGGCAGAGAGAGAGGGAGATAGAGAATACCAAGCAGGCTTCTCACTGTCAGTGCAGAGCTGGACACGGCACTCAAATTCACAAATCAACCTGAGCCGAAGTCAAGAGTGGGATGCTTAATCAACTGAGCCACCCAGGCACATGGGCAGAAAATTCCCCAGACTGACGTTTCCTGATTTCTAAAAATGATTTCTAAAAATGATTACGTTTAACTCATTATTTTCCATCTGAGGTATTATCTGAGTAGTAATTAAAGGAAGAACTTTGGATTTGTAGACCTGAAACTAGTTATTATTAGTATGCTGCTCCTCTCTACCTCTTCCAGATCACTTACACCCCCTCTGCTAAATTCTATGCCTGGGAAGCTTTTGGTTACATCATCTGGGATCTGAGGTCTTTGCTTTCTAGCTTCTGGTTTATTTTGGTCATTGATAGGCATGGCAGGGAATGGGAGGGTGAGAAGAGAGAAGGATCAGGGTATTTCTTCTTTGACTTTACCTTGCTTTGCCACAGTTCTGAAAGTATCTAAATCCATCATCCTGTCAGACAGCCTCTCTTTCAAAGTGGCAGCTCTCACCAGGCTTTGGCAAAATTGTTCTCTCGTTTTCAGGCCTGGATTAGTTGTGGCTTCCTGCTTTTTAGTCTCTGTGTGCTTTACTACTCCTTTTCGGCCCCTTACCTCTGCCCTTCAATAAATTATTTTCAGTCAGACCCTGTGGATATGCCATCTGTTTCCTGTCAGGACTCTAACAGATACATTCAGGTTCTTGGACAAGTCAGATAGTCTCTTGACCTTTTATTTTCTTCATCTGTAAAATTATGTAATACCTATATTGCCTACCTTGAAGTGTTGGCAAGAGGACCAATAATGCATGTGAATTTGTAAAGTGTCATAAAAATGCAGTGTATGAATATCAATTCATATGTTAATATTGAATCTCCAATCAGTTTTCCTTAGATACTTGGTATTTTTTGTAGCTTCTCACCATGGTAAACTGATACAAGCTTTGGAGTTGCAATCTTGGGTTGACCAAAGGCAAACAGAAGCATTCCAAAGCTAAATATAAGCCATCCCTAGGTTTACCATGTTTCTGTTCCCTCCTCAGCAGCATGTAATTCAGAACTAGGAGGACAATATAGAACATCCTAACATACCTTTGTTCCTGCCCAGCATTTTTTACCCTTGATAATGGTTTTGTCAGACATTATTTCCTCATGGTGCATCTTGTGTTTGTCTTGCCCCTCTTTGAGATTGTAAAGCTTCTTTATAATGTTCCTGAGGATAAGGACCATACCTCATATATATTTTATGACTCCTAGTAACTCACATACTGTTATGCATATATTTGATAAAGTAGACAGTTGGGAAATAAATGGCTGAGTGTTCAGTGCACACTTGTTGATTGAGACTTCCCAAGCCTGATACCAGGCATTTACTGGTTTTACATGACAAATGTAAACTTGTTAATTACTATGACCGTCTCCTTGCATGGATGGAAAGTATTTAACAAATGAAGATTTTATGGATATCTGTTGTGTTTTATGTGTGTCTCTTATTGTGATTTGGCACATGCAGGAGTTTAAAAGTCAAGAGGAGAAACTCCTTTTCCTTGTCCCCATCTTACTAAGTTGGAGCATAGTAATATGATCTTACAAAACAAAATAAAGGTTGATAATGAAAACAACTAATGGTTTCTCATAAGCTTTACTAAAAGTCATTAAAAAAAGTCATGCTACTCATGAAAATTTAACACACTCATATATTATGCTCTTCTCAGGTAAATCCAAACCCATGTGTTCAAGAGAAGGATTTAAAGTTTTAGAATTATAGGCCTGAGAATAGTGACTGATGGTTTATCCACTGAACTAGCTCTAGAAAGGGCATATGGACAATGGTACCAGAGGTATTTGGCTCACTGATCCTTCCTTTCTTTGTTTTCTTACTTATGAATTGACACAATGCACTCCAGAGAACCCTTGCTATTTTTTGTTCCCACATTCTCATTCCTTCAAAAATAAAAAGAAAAAATAACTTAGGTAATCAGGGACCTATTAAAGGCCCTTGGGAAGTCCAGACTGATCCTACTAATTTCTCTCACAGAGATGCCATGTAAAAACAAAATTAACAACCTGATTAAAGGGATGGTATAAAAATCGCTTAACTTGCTGAGGTCACCAGGGTGCTGAGGAAAGTAAAGAAATACCTAGACCCTAAAATATCTTTGGTATGAAGAAGTGGCCAGATGCAGAAGATTGTAGGAATATATGTGTGTATGCATTGCACAAGGATAGAAGAACGTAAGAGAGATTGTCATGGTAGATTAGCACCTGACCAACAGTAACACTTTAGTGAAAAGTGAAAAATAAATATTGGGAACGCATTTACAGAAGGGAGCATGGGACTTCTGGGAAGTTCCAAAGGGGAGAAAAGCATGCATAAGTGTGTTAAATTTTTAAATTATTTCTTGCAGACAATAATGCCAGAGAAGTTTAGAAAATGGAGTGATTAAAATGGAAGGAACCATCAAGGAACATTCCTTGGAGAAGATGAGCCTGAAACTGTCCTCCAAAGGGTTAGATTGGTGAAAAGCAGAATGATGGGGATGACGAAAGGCCCATACTTTCCCAGGGAAAGATTTATACCTTAAAGAAAACTGTTTAAATAAAATGTCTAGCAAAAGGGGCTAGAGGTGATGAGGTGATGCTGGAGAGACTTCTCTCCTTTGTTCCCCTCCTGATAAACACAGACCCCTGGGCAAAGAGACTCACCCCTCGAGATGGTCAATGGTGATGAGGCAGAGGAAGCAGTCACTCAAGGTTTTCTTAATGGAGAGGATGATGGGAGTGTCTTAGTCTGCTTGGGAAGCCATCACAATGCCATAGATGGGTGCTTTAAGCAGAAATTTATTTCTCACAGTTCTGGAGGTTGGGAAATCCAAGATCAAGGTGCCAGAAAAGTAGGTTTCATTCTGAGGCCTCTTTTACTGGCTTGTAGGCTGCTGCCATCACCGTTTGTAGTCATATGACCTCTTCTTCATGCAGGTTCAGAAGGAAAGTGAGCTTAGGTCTCTTCCTTTTCTTATAAGGACACTAATCACATCATAGAGGCCTCATCACCATAACCTCATTTAAACCTCATTATCTCTCAAAGGCCATACCTCCAAATACTATCACATTGTGGGTTAGGGCTTTACTATATGAACTGGGGGGAAATACAAACATTCAGTCCACAACAGGGAGTCAGGCAGTTCCTTGGGAGGGACCTCATTATTCTTTGAAGAGCATTAGGAAAAGCTGTCCTGTGAGAGAAGGAAAAAGTAGACACAGAGTGAGGTAAATAGTATAGTCCTGAGTATATGAGTATTTAAGAAACTAGGCCCAGAAAAAATAGATGAGCAATTTTAACATATCTAAAAAGTGTAATTGATCAGCCATAGGAACTAACTAAGAAGACTGGCTAGTCAGACAAAAGAATCAGAATGTGCAAAAGGTAATTGGCTAGGGAAAAACAAAGGTAGGGTCTTATTTCTGCATCTAGAATTCAGATGGAATTAATTTCAGGGAAGGAGGAGAAAACAAAATCACTTCAGAATGTTTTGCTTCCCAGGGAAGGACACTGTAGGGTTGCATAGGGAATGGCCTTTCTCATAAAGGTCCAGGAATTACTAGCAAAGAGATAGCTGCAGACTGAATGCAGAATGATGCAAATTCATAAAGGCATGGGCCTGGAGTACTGGAAGGAGGCAAGTATGTTGTGATTACTGGCAATGGCAGAAATGGTAAAAGATTAACCCTGTGCTATGGATTTAGGACAAGGGTCTTTTTGTAGAGTAGACAAAGAGTCTTGACCTAACCATCACCCAGGCACCCCTAATACATTATTCTTTTTGAGTTAGGTTATTAGTTCAATTTCCCAGAAGCTTAAAATCACTATTTTAACTAAAAATAAAATAAAATCAATAAAATAAAATAAAATAAAATAAAATAAAATAAAATAAAATAAAATAAAATAAAATAAAATAAAATAAAATTGAATTAAATTAAATTAAAATAAAAGCAAAACTAAAGGTTCTTAATTTGTAATGGTGAAGTATCTCTCCTGGTCTTTGTTGTTTTCTTCTTAACACCATCTGAGCATTAGTAACTTGTTGAAAAGTACATCACCTGATTTTACCTTTTTTTTAGTGTATTTTGTTAAGTGAGACACAGATACTGGGTTTCTTCAGTATTTTATATGGCTTTTAGAGTCCAACTGGAAATGTTAGCAGATGACAAGATAATACTAAACCTATACGTTTCTGAGAACATATAGATTCTTCTGGAAAATATGTGAGTACTTTCACTGAAGAAGGCTACTGCTAGAAAATAAAGAAAAGAAGACCATGCTCTCATGTGGTCCTGTTGATTTAGAATATAAACAAAGCCATTAATTCTTAAGTCTAACTAGACTTACCATCTCAAGTCTGTTTTCTCCAGCAAGGAACCCAATGTCTGAGTCTAAGACTAATTGGTACAGATAGCAATGGATACAAAAGGTAAACATGATTTATTCATAGTTTTAGAGCTAACAAGGACCTGAGACATCATCTGGTTGAGATGATCAGCTCATCATTCCAGACCTGATGGCTCATCAAATCACATGGAGAGCTTTTATTTTATTTTGTTTTACTTTTCAAATTTTTATTTATATTCTAGTTAGTTAACATACGGTGCAATATTGGTTTCAGGAGTAGAATTCAGTGATTCATCACATACATACAATGCCCATTACTCATCATAACAAGTGCCCTCCTAATACCCATTGCCCATCTAGCCCATCTCCTAGCCCCCTCACTTTATCAATCCTCAGTTTGTTCTCGGTCTTTAAGAGTCTCTAATGGTTTGTTTCCCTCTCTTTTTTCTTTTTCCCCCTTCCCATCTGTTTTTTTTTCTTAAATTCCACATATGAGTGAAATTATGGTATTTTTCTTCTGCCTGACTTACTTCGCTTAGCATAATACACTCTAGCTCATTCCACATCACGGCAAATGGCAAGATTTCATTCTTTTTGATGGCTGAGTAATATTCATTGTATATATATATTGAATACACACACACACACACACACACACATATATGAATATACACCACATATTTATCCATTAATCAGTCAATGGACCTTTGGGCTCTTTCCATAGTTTGGCTATTGTTAATAATACTGCTATAAACATTGGGGCACATGTACACCCTTGAATCTGTATTTTTGTATCCTTTGAGTAAATACTTAGTAGTGAAATTGCTGGATCATAGGGTAGATCAATTTTTAACTTTTGAGGAACCTCCATACAGTTTTCCATAGTGGCTGCACCAGTTTGAATTCTCACCAAAAGTGTAAGAGGGTTCCCCCTTCTTCGTATCCTTGCCATAGCTATCGTTCTTATGTTGTTAATTTTAGCCATTCTGACAGGTGTGAGATGGTATCTCATCATGGCTTTGATTCATATTTCCCTGATTATGAGTGATGTTGAGCATCTTTTCATGTGTTAGCCATCTAGAAGTCTTCTTTGGAAAAATGTCTATTCATATTTTCTGCCCATTTCTTCACTGAATAATTTGTTTTTTGACTGTTGAGTTTGATAAGTTCTTTATAGATTTTGAATACTAACCCTGTGTCAGATATGTTATTTTTAAATGTCTTCTCCCATTCCTGTATGCTGCATTTTAGGTTTGTTGATTGTTTCTGTCGCTGTACAGAAGCTTTTTATCTTGATGAAGTCCCAATAATTCACGTTTGCTTTTGTTTCCCTTGCCTTGGATGACATGTCTAGTAAGAAGTTGTTCCAGCCAAGGTCAAAGAGGTTGCTGCCTGTGTTCTTTTCTAGGATTTTGATGGTTTTCTGTCTCAAATTTAGATTTTTCATCCATTTTAATATATTTTTTGTGTATGTTGTAAGAAAGTGGTCCAATTTCATTCTTCTTCTGTATGTTGCTGTCCAGTTTTCCCAATGCCATTTGTTTAAGAGACTGTCTTTTATCTATTGAATATTCTTTCCTTTTTATCAAAGATTAGTTGACCATATAGTTGTGTGTCCATTTTTGGGTTTGCTATTCTTTTCCATTTATCTATGTGTCTGTTTTTGTGCCAGTAATATACTGTCTTGATGACTACAGGTTTGTAGTAGTACCAACAGTAGTACAGCTTGAAGTCCAGAGTTACGATGACTCTAGTTTTGCTTTTCTTTTGCATAATTGCTTTGGCTATTTGGAGTCTTTTGTGGTCCTATACAAATTTTAGGATTGCTTGTTCTAGCTCTGTGAAAAATGCTGTTGGTATTTTGATAGGGATTGCATTGAACGTGTAGATTGCTTTAGGTAGTATAGACATTTTCACAATGTTCTTCCAGTCCATGAGCATGGAATGTTTTTCCGTTTCTTTGTGTCATCTTCAGTTTCCTTCAGAAGTTTTCTATAGTTTGCAAAGTACAGATCTTTTACATCTTTAGTTAGGTTTATTCCTAGGTGTCTTATGGGTATTGGTGCAATTGTAAATGGGATTGATTCCTTGATTTTTTTTTTTCTGCTGCTTCATTATTGGTGTATAGAAATGCAGCAGATTTCTGGATGTTGATTTTATATCCTGTGGCTTTGCTGAATTCATGTATCAATTCTAACAACTTTTAGGTGGGGTCTTTTGCGTTTTCTACATAGAGTATCATGCCGTCTGCCAATAATGGAAGTTTGACTTCCTCCTTGCCAATCTGGATGCCTTGTATTTTATGTTTGTTGTCTGCTTGCTGAGGCTAAGAATCCCAGTACTATGTTAAATAGTAATCATGAGAGTAAACATCCATCCCTGTCTTGTTTCTGACCATAGAAGAAAAGCTCTTAGCTTTCCTTGCTGGGTCTTTTGTATGTGGCCTTTATGATGTTGAGGTATGTTTCATCTATCCCTACTTTATTGAGGGTTTTTGTCAAGAATGCCTGCTGTATTTTGTCAGCTGCTTTTTCCTGTATCTGTTGAGAGGATCATATTGTTCTTAGCCTTTCCTTTATTAATGTGGTGAGTGATGTTGATAGATTTGTGAATATCAAACCACCCCTGCAGCCGAGGAATAAATCCCACTTGATCATGGTGAATAATTCTTTTAATGCACTTTTGGATTTGTTGAGAATTTTGTTGAGAATTTTGGCATCCATGGTTCATTAGGGACATTGGCTTGTAATTCTCCTTTTTAGTGGGGTCTTTGTCTGGTTTTGGAATCGAGGTAATAGTGGTGTCATAGAATGAGTCTGGAAGTTTTCTTTCCATTTCTATTTTTTTGAACAATTTGAGAATAATATGTATTAACTCATCTTTAAATGTCTGGTAGAATTCTCCTGGGAAGCCATCTGGCCCTGGGCTTTTGTCTGTTGGGAAATTTTTGATTGCTGATTCAATTTCTTTGCTGATTATGGGTCTGTTCAAATTTTCTATTTCTTCCTGTACAGTTTTGGTAGTTTGTATGTTTCTAGGAATTTGGCCATTTTTTTACTGATTGCCCAGTTTTTGGCATATAATTTTTTCAGAGTAGTCTCTGATAATTGTTTATATTTCTGTGATGTTGGTTATGATCTCTCCTTTTTAATTTGTTTTATCTATTTGGATCCTTTCTCTTTTCTTTTTTATATGTCTGACTACAGGTTTATCAATTTTATTAATTCTTTCAAAGAACCTGCTTTTAATTTTGTTGATCTGTTCTACTGGCTTTTTGTTTTGTTTTGTTTCTATATTATTTATTTATGCTCTAATCTTCATTATTTCCCTTCTTCTGATGGCTTTAGGCTTTATTTGCTGTTATTTTTATAGCTCCTTTAGATGTAAAGTAGTTTGTGTTTTTGAGACTTTTCTTGCTTCTTCATGTAGACCTGTATTGCAATATACTTCCCTCTTAGGTCTGCCAAGAAAGCATCCCAAAGGTTTTGGACGGTCATGTTTTCATTTTCATTTACCTCTATGTACTTTTTAATTTATTCTTTAATTTCCTGGTCAACTCATTCATTCTTTAGGACGATGTTCTTTAACTTCCATTTGAGGGCTTTCCAAATTTTTTTCTTGTGATTAACTTCAAGTTTTGTGTTGTGTTCTGAAAATATTCATGGAATGATCTCAATCTTTTTGTACTTGTTATGGGCTGATTTGTGACCCAGTATGTGATCCATTTTGGAAAATGTTCCATGTGCACTCGAGAAGAATGTGTATTCTGCTGCTTTTGGATAAAATGTTCTGAATATATCTGTAAGTCCATCTGGTCCAGTGTGTCATTCAAAACCATTGTTTCCTTGTTGATTTTCTGCTTAAATGATCTGTCCATTGCTATAAGGGGGTGTTAAAGTCCCCTACTATTGTGTTTTATTATCAATGAGTTCCTTTATGTTTGTTATTAATTGATTTATACATTTGGGTGTTCCAAGTTGAGGGCATAAATATTTATAATTGTTAGATCTTCTCAATGGATAGACCCCTTAATTGTGATATAATGCCCTTCTTCTTCTCTTGTTACATCTTTGTTTTAAAATCTAGTTTGTCTGATGTAAGTATGGCTACTTCAGGTTTCTTTTGACATCCATTAGCATGATAGATGGTTCCTCATCCCTTTATTTTCAATCTGCACGTTTCTTTAGGTCTAAAATGAGTCTTACAGGTAGCACGTAGATGGGTCTTGTTCTTTTATCCATTCTGATACTCTGTGTCTTTTGATTGGAGCATTTAATCAATTTACATTTAGAATGATTATCGAAAGACATGAATTTAGTGCCATTTATTACCTGTAAAGTTGGTGTTTCTGATGATGTTCTCTGTTCCTTTCTAGTCTTTGTTGCTTTTGGTCTTTTTTTCCCCCACTCAAAGAGTCCCCTTTAGTATTTCTTACAGGGCTGGCTTAGTGATCATGAACTCATTTTAGTTTTAGTTTTGGAAACTCTTTATCTCTCCTTCCATTCTGAATAACAGGCTTGCTGGATAAATTATTCTTGGCTGTGTATTTTTCCCATTCAGCATGTTGAATATATTATGCCATTCCCTTCTGGCCTGCCAAGTTTCTGTGGACAAATCTGCTGTGAACCTTATCTGTCTTACTTTGTAGGTTAGTTCCATTGCTGCTTTCAGGATTCTTTCCTTGTCTGTGTGTTTTGTGAATTTGACTATAATATGTCTAGGTGATGCCTGGCTTTTGTTGAATTTAATGGGAATTCTCTGTGCTTCTTGTATTTTGATGTCTTTGTCCTTCCCCAGATTAGGGAAGTTTGCAGCTATAATTTGCTCAAATAAACCTTCTGACCCTTTTTCTTTCTCTTCATCTTCTTGGGCTTCTATGATACAAACGTTATTATGTTTTAAGAAATCACTGAGTTCCCTAATTCTGCCTTTGTGATCCAATACCTTTCTTTCCCTCTTCTCTTCAGCTTCATTATCTTCCATAATTTTATCTTCTATATCACTGATTTGTTCCTCTGCTTAGTTCATCCTCATTGTTATAGCATCCATTCAAGATTATGGCATCTTGGTTATAGCATTTTTAATTTCAGCCTGACTAGATTTTAGTTCTTTTATCTCTGCAGGAAGGGGTTCTCTAGTGTCTTCTATGCTTTTATCAAGCCCCACTAGTATTCTCGTAATTGTTGTTTTAAATTCTGGTTCAGACATCTTACTTATATCTGTACTGATTAAATCCCTGGCTATTACTTCTACTTCCTGTTCTTTTTTTTAGGGTGAATTCCTCTGTTTTATCATTTTTCCCAGGAAAAAAAAAGAAAAAAGCTTAATCCTAGGTGTGTTTGTATCTGCCTGTTAAAACAAAGATCCAGAAAATAACAGTAAATATATATATATATTATATTTAAAATTTTTTTTAAATTATAAACATAAAAAGCAAGCTAGATCCTCTTTCCCATAGAACTGAAGCTTTGCAGCACTCCATGATCAGTAGACTTGCAGCACTCCATGATCAGCACTCCATGATCAGTAGACTCCATGATCAGAAGAACATCTGGTGAGGTGTTAGTGTTGGTCTTCTGAGCGAAGGCCCATTGCACTGCTTCTCAGGCCCACTTGCCCTGGTAGAGATGTACCTGCAGTGTGTAGTGGGGTGGAGCTTGATGTATGCAGCTCCAGTCTCCACTTGGTGGCACTGAGGTAGGACAGTACAGATAGGGCGTGGAGATGGGGGTAATGGTTGCACACTGCTCTATTCTCTGTGGAGTGGAGAGCTCCTACTCATCACTCTTCAGGAAGCCCTCACAGAGTCACCCCTCTTATGTCCCCAGCTTCTGTCAGATCCCTGCCTTCACCCTGTGTGTGAGCTGTTTTATCTCAGGTGCAGGGCTGGGTTTCTAAACTCCAAATTTTAAGGTCTCAGTGCAGCTCCTGAGCTGATCCTTTGGGGGAGGCTTTTGATGCGCTTTTGCCAGCCAGTCCCAGGAAAATGGTCACATGACCATGCAGTGGGTTGGAGTTTATGGCAAAGTGGAGCAAGAAAGCCAGTATCAAGAATTGCTGGCCACAGTCTGTGTCCTGCTCCTGTGCCTGGGAACAGTGCAGCACGTTGGCATCACCTGTTCTTCTGTCCTCAGAGAAGCCTTGCCACCACTCCTAAATGTGCTCTGAGCAGGGGAACCATTCCTCCCTGTGTGACCCTGGGGATCCTGAGACCATGCTGCCTGCTCTGGGTCTCTGCTCTGCTTCCCACAGGAGCACCTCTAAGTCAGGCACAACACCAACAGTGGCAGACTAATAAAACTTCAGATTTTGCTCTCTTCTGCTTATAATACCTTACAGTAGTCTCTGTGAGCAGGGCTTCCTCCCCTCTGCAGCATCTGCAGTACCCACAGTTCTTATCTCCTCCAGGTCAACTCTCCACAACTCCTACCTGCCATGATTCTATTGGTAGACTTGAGGATTTGTTCTTTCAATCCTCAGACTGATTTCTTGGCTGTTGAGAAGGAGTTGATATTTATCTAGCTATGTTCGAGGGACGAGATAAGCCTAGGGTCCCCCTACTCTTTCTCATCTGAACTCCTCCTGATGGAGAACTTGGAAAATACAGATTTCTGGTCCTCACTTGTGAGATGTTCTGGGAGAAGGATCTAGACAATTAGATTTATTAAAGCCTCTAGGTAGTTTTGATGCCTAGCCAGGTTTGGAAACCACTGATCTGGTGAAGCCTCCTTGACTTCCAGTTGCATAAACTGAGACACAGAAGGTGAAGTGACACTGAACTTGAGGTTGGCAGGGCCAGCATCAAAACCCTATACTTCTGAGGTACTGTCTTCAGTGCATCTGTATTAAATCACACAAAAACAGGTGGTATTTAAGGGATCTTTCATAGCTATAGGAGACAGTAAAATAGTGAAAGATATCTAACTGAAACCAAAGACTTAAAAGACTGCTATGAGAATCTGGTGAAATGGTATTTTAATGCTTCATAGACTGTGAAGTGGTAAATCAATATACATGTAATAAGGTACATGCAGGGGAGTAAAGTTGTCATATAAAAAAAATTTAAGTAAGAGGAAAATTAGAACCCTTGAAATGAACTTGATGGTGCATCAAAATTTCTCCAACCTTTTTCGATTTCAGAGAGTCACAGTGTACAGTTGAGCAGGATGATCTATAGGTGCTTTTTATCTGTAGTTTGTGTTATTCTCTAAGATTTGTGGATCAAGCATTGAAACTTTTAAGCTCTTCTAATCATTTGCTGCTTGAGTATTCTGAATCCAGTTTCTATCATTTTTTTAATTTGGTGATTAAAAAATATTACAAAATTTTGTTCTGGATTTAATATTTTGTAATTTTTTTCTCTCTGCTGACTTTGTAAATCTCTTTATCATCTTCATTTCTCTTGTTTTCTGATTCTGCTTTGGGACTTTCCTCATTTTCATCTCTTTTCCTATTTTGTTTTTTAATTCAATAAATATTAAGTATCTTTTTATATATATTACTCTGCTAAGTACTTGGGATATAAAAATGAAGAGTACAGTGTTTCTGACAAAGAACTCACATGGTAGGAAGGAAGAAAGCCATGTAGTAAGCACAACATTGATTGGTTGATAAAGGCTAAGGTAGTGACATAAACAAAGTGTCATGAAAGCATATGGGAAAAAGGTTAATTCTTCCATGGGGATAAAAGATACTCGGGATATGTTGAAATTTATAGAGTTTAAGGGAGTTGAGTTGCATGTATAGAATGAGTAAGAGATACTGGGAGAGGATTTCAGGGGACATATGGATAAAAGTGTGAAAGTGCCTAGTGTATTCAGGGAATAACCACTAAAAGTAGAGTGGGGACTACAGTTTGGTATAGAGAGTGGGGTACTTGGATTAGGGAAGGAAAATTAGAAGGAAGCCTCTGAAAAGGTGAGAGAAACATGGTAAGATGTGGATTTTAGAAAGATTACTGTGACAGCAATGTGGTTGTGTTGAGGGGCCTAAAATGGAGAGGAAAACCAGTCTGGAGGGATTGTAAATAATTCTGGCCATAGATGAAGAGAATCAGAAGACAGTGACATTATGGTTAGAAAGGAAGGGGCATATAAGAGAGATGATCTGAGATACTTTAGTAAGTTTCTACCTGAAATGAAATTAGCATATCCATTAACAACAAAGAAACAAAGCTACCTGTAGTTTTAGGATTTTTTCCTTTCTCTTTCTTCTTGCCTGTCTTCCTCCTTTGGTTTAAATTTATTTCAAGCCTTTCCCTTTTGCAGAGGGATCATATTAATGTGAGTTTCTAAAAGATCATTCACTATGCAAGGCCCTAGACCATCTGCTTCCTGTTTCTCTTTTATTTTTCCTCCTCTCCAGCATACTGGTTCCATTGCTTTTACTTAAATGTCTTAAACATATAAGGGACTCTGCATTTGCTATTTATTCTACTTAAAATGCCCTTCCACCATGTATATACATGACTCAGCTTTCACTTCATTCAGGCTGGCCTGTGGACTACAGGATAATAAATGGGCAAATCCTCTCCCCCGCTAGAATATGAGGTACTATCCATTTTCTTTCTTCTTTAATTATTTAATGTCATGTTGGGGTTTGAGTGTCCCTCTAGAGAGAGAGGTTGTTCTCTACTCAAATGGATTCCTAAGGGCTTTTTCAAATGAAGCAAAAGGGGCCTGGGAATGGGGGTATCTTAACATTAAGGTAACAGCAGATACTTTCTTTCCCTTCGTACATAGTATTTTCATACTTCATGCTCATCACCTCAGGCTTTATACATGGAATCCACTAAATGGAGAGAGTAAGGGTTTTCTCTTCCTTCCTAGAGTGGGTGAGGGTTGGAGAAAGTATGTTTTTAAAGAAATGTAAATTTAATAGCAAGTTTCTCTAAAATAACAACAACAACTAAAAACCTCTACAAACCTTCCCTGGTTGTTAGATATGTTTCTTCTGTCCCCTGATCTATATTTTCCTTTCTACCTAACCTCTTAGATATATACATGATTTTTTTATTGTATATTTCCATGTATTATGGAATGTGAGCTCCAAAGGTTTTTATCTCCAACTTCTAGAATACTATGTGGTTCATAGTAAGAATTCAGTAAATATTTTATAAAGAATACCTATGTAAGATTGATTTAATTGAGAACCTGTTTAGAGTATTTATTTGTGATCGTGTCTCTTTATACGAAGACAATGTTAGGATTACTTCCTGGAATTCCAGGTCTAGGATAGTAGGTTTTGTTTTCTTGGCCAGTTGCTGTTTTTCTTGTTGTTGTTCTTGCTATTTTCATTCTTTAAATGTATGTGTATCAGAAAGATAACATGTATCAATAAGCAACTGGGGTCTTAGTATAACTCATGAAATATTTAATTGATTTGTTTATAATTTTGCTTAGACTATAAAGTATGAATGTGTGTGTGTGTGTGTGTGTGTGTGTGTGTTTATGGGTTTGTTGCGAGATGGGAAGAAGGAAATAGTATATGGGAAGAGCTATTGCCAAAGAAATAGCTGTGATTCTTCAAGAATTTATTGACATATTTGATGAAAAAGGTTTATAAAAGCACTTGCAAATTTTTGGTTCAGCAAGGATTTTTGAGCAGCATGTGAGACCCTGTGGGGAGGAGGGCACTGGATCCATTATATTAGAGGATTTACAGTCTAGTTCCATATGCAGGCTATACGGTTATCCTGGGCTGTACTACAAGGCAGAGGGTATTAAGGGTTACAACAGGAAAACAAAGTGTTCTCAGAGGAAGCAGAGTGGAGAATGAAGCCCAAACTAATAGAGGTGACTATGTGATTATGTGACTTATTAGCAAAGGGATGCCAATAGAGAAGTGATAAGAACATTTTAGGTTAGTTAGGGAAGGCTTCAGAAGGGAGGGGAGGAGAATGTGGCACCCATTCAAAACATAGGGGAGAATGACTGTTTCCTGTGTGCTCTACTTCCTGTCAGACAGAGGCTTCTCTCTTTAAGCCTGCCCCTTGTCAAATGAGGAGTAACCCTAGAGGATATGCAAATAGCTCTTTAAGTTCTCTAAATTCTTCCAAGGTTTCTTGTAGTTGATTATAGGAGAAAAAGAGTTTCTAGGTTAGGATATTTGCTGTCTACTCAGGAAGTAAACTAAGAACCTGTGTAACTGTATAATAGTGTGGGGAGCTGCTTGGGTAATGTTAACATTGTCAGGCATTTCTAGGAAGGAATTTGTGTGGGTCTGAATCCTTTTGAAGACTGGAAAGCCCTAGGAAGGACTTGGATTTGTTTGCCAGTTTACCACTCCTCCAACCCCAGCCGTCAGTGTGAGAAAGGTTATCATTCCTCGGCTTTCAAGGTTTTCTCTGAGAAAGATCTTTTTCTTTGTTCTATTTATGCTACAGGCCCTAACAAAAGCACTCAGCACCACGGTTATGGAACAGTGACACTCCAGCCACAGCACATGGGTAGCTGAGCGAGTCAGGCTGGTATGGACTAGCTTATGGCCTAATTATGGAAAATAAAACAAGATTGCTTTAGATTTATGAAAACTGGAAGGTGCTATTGCTGCACATGAACAGAAAATCCTTGCTTCCAGGAACCCGTGTTCTCATTTTAACATGAACACAGAAAGTGAGCTTCACTATAACTTGCCTTTCTAAGGGAAATAATGCTTTCTCTCTTTAGCCTCTTGCTTCAGTGAGTTAGAGCAATGAGTGGGCAATGAGGGTATAAAAAAGAGGCTGGACACAGTGGACCTGTTCACTAAATTATCTTCTGTCTACAGGGAAGGCTGCTGCTTTCAGTATATTCCTCAAAGGAAAAAATATATTCCTCAAAGGAAAAAAAATTGTCAACTCAATCAAGTTGAAATATTACCTTGTAGTAGATTTAATAATAAGGAAATGGACTTATTTCCAGTGGTCACAGCACTGAGGGCTTGGGCAAGGCCAGGTGTTTAGGAATGATCTGATGTATTGTGTCCTGAGTTTATCTGTGTATTTGCAGATAGAAAAGAAATGGTTGGAGAGCATGTTGGTCCTGACAGTAGTATAAAGAGGGAAGTGCATGAATAATGCAGTATGAATGTGTATGGCAGGGGCTGGCATATCTACATGTATAGGTCTGTTTAGCAGACCAGTTAGAGTATAGGTGCTAACAACAAATTCTTGAGCTCAAAATTTTTCACTTACTAGCTGTAGGCCTTAGGCAAATTACTTAGCCTGTTTAAGTTTCTCTTAGACTCTCTGAGTTTGTTATTCCTCATCTGTAAAGTTGAAATAATAACAGTACAAATCTCATAAGGGTTTTGGAGTATTAAGATAATTCATGTACTCAGCCTCAAATAAAGGCTCAATAAATAGGAATCATTATGAGGAGTAAATATACCTACTGCAGCTGACATTACTAATTACTAAGTAAGGATGTCAGTGTGATGAATGAATTTGGTGAGCAGAGCAGTGAAGATACTTATTTTCCTTTACTTTCTGTCCTGTAACTCATAGCACCGTTAATAATACAGTTTTCAATAATTTTGAACCTACTATATGTTGGACAGAATTCTAGAATTTTTTTAATTAAACTTTTTATTTTAGGGCAGTCTTGAATTTACAGAAAAGTTGCAAAGAATGTATGGAGTTCTCATATACCTCCCCCCCCCACCACCCCTTTCCCCCAATTATTAACAGACTTCATTAATACAGTGCATTTGTCACAATTAACGAACACTGTATTGACACAATTGTTGTTAACTAAAGTCCATATTTTACTCAAGTTTTCCTTTGTTTTTACCTAATGTCCTTTTCTTTTGTTCCAGGATCCCATCCAGGATACTGCCTTACATTTCGTCATCGTGTCTCTGTAGCCTTCTTCTCGACTCTGGCAGTGTCTCAGACCTTCCGTTTTTGATGACCTTGACAACTTTGAGGAGTACTGATCAGGTATTTTCTAGAATGTTTTTCTGTTTGTGTTTGCCTGATATTTCTCATGATTAGACTGGAGTTATGGGTTTTGGAAGATGACCACAGAAGTAAAGTGTCATTCTCATCATATATCAAGAGTACGTAGCAGCAACATGACTTAACACTGTTGATGTTAACTTTGATTTACTAGCTTGAGGTAGTATTTGCCAGGTTTCTCCACTCTTGTTACTCCTTCCCCTTCCCCTTATTCCATTCTGTATTCTTTTTTTTTTAATTTTTTTAATGTTTATTTTTGAGAGAAGGAGAGAGCATGAGTGGGGGAGGGACAGAGAGAGAGAGGGAGACACAGAATCTGAAGCAGGCTTCAGGCTCTGAGCTGTCAGCACGGAGTCTGACGCAGAGCTCAAACCCGCAAACCACGAGATCATGACCTGAACCGAAGTCAGACGCTTAACTGACTGAGCCACCCAGGCACCCCCCATTTTGTATTCTTTTAAATAAAGTAACTATGTGTAATTTATGTTTAAGGAATAGGGGATTAAACTCTACCTCTTTGAGGATGGATTATCTACATAAATTATTTGGAAATCTATACAGGAGATTTATTTATTCTCTCCCTCCCCCATTTACTTATGTATTCAATTTTTTTATATTAATATGGCTGATATGGACATTTTAACAATATTAATTCTTCTAGTCCATGAGCACAAAATATCTTTCTGTTTATTTGTGTCTTCTTTTATTTCTTTCATCACTGTCGTATAGTTTTCTGTGGAAAAATCTTTCACCTCCTTGGTTAAATTTATTCTTAGTATTGTATCTTTATGATGCTGTTGTAAACGAGATTGTTTTAATTTCTCTTTCTGATAGTTCATTGTTAGTGTATAGAAATGCAACTGTTTGTTCTAAATTGATTTTGTATCTTGCAACTTAGTACTAAGTCTATTTATTAATCCTAACAGTTCTTTGGTGGAGTCGTTAGGGTTTGCTATATATAGCATCATGTCATCTGCAAATATAAACAATTTTACTTCTTCCTTTATGATTTAAATACCTTTATTTCTTTTTCTTGCATAATCGCTCTGGCTAGGACTCCAGTAGTATGTAGAATAAAAGTGGCTAAAATGGGAATCCTTGTCTTGTTCCTGATCTTAGAGTAAAATCTTTCAGCTTTTCATCATTGAAAGAGATATAAATTATGGGCTTGTCATATGTGGCCTTACGATACTCCCGTTAAGTGCCAGGGTTCTCTAATGTTCTATCTTCAGGTCTTCTTTACTTTCTCTACATAATCCAGGGTGATTTTATGGTATCAGCAACTGTCTGAATCTTCTGGCTTTGATTTCTATTCTGAGTGTCAGATTCTGTTTATAGCTATAACTGGATAGCTTCAAATTGAATTCAGTATCTTTAAAATTGAATTAATTGTCCAAATTCTCTTCCCAGTCTCTTCCTGTATTTCTTATCTCATTTATGAGTTTATCTCCCATGTAGTTTCCCATATTTTAAATGTTAAATTCAGTATATATCCAACTCTTCTTATTACCTTTACCTGTTCCCAATATTTATTGTTTATAAAATCCTATAGAGTTTATACTTGGAATATTTCTCAATCCAGCCCTATTCACTGTCCCCATGTGGGTGTATATTATAAGTGCCAGTGAAACCTAACAGATCCTAGATAAATGCTGTAGGCTTCTAAATAGAATTCCTGGGTCCAGTGTCTCCTGCTTTTAGTGTACCCTACACACTGATGCCATAGTGATTTTACTATATCAGAACTTTACATCTAATCTATATTCCTAGAACTGTTAAATAGCATGGCTTGAAAGTTACTTCCAACTCTGGATCCCATTTGACATCTACAGATTTTTCCAATGCCATTTCTCCCTTTCCCCACATCTTAAAATTAAAGCTACACAGAACTTATTACTACTAGTGAACATATGTTCTTTTGTTATTTTGAGATATTTGGACATATATGGAAGAATTTCTGCCTGAGAAATATTCACCTTCCTCTGCCTTGGAAGACTTCCTTTCATTTTTTAAGACCTCACATACATATCAACTAGTGTTTACTGAGAGCCTACAATATGCAAAGAACTCTGGCAGCTAACATAATTTAATCTTTGTGCTATCAGCAAGTTTCTCTATACTAAGCATTTTATTCTTTTTACCTTTTCTAAAAATCTAAACATTCTAGGAAAATAGAGTATTAAATATTTTATATATTAGTGAGATTTAATCCATCAAATTGTTTTCTCCAGTAACAGGAAGGTCATGTGGGAAGAAGAAATAGTGATGAGAAGGAAGAGGGGATCAAAGAAAAAGGAAATAGGAGTTGATGGAGAGTAAATAGCCTGTTAAAATTTTGTCTAGCCTGGCAAAAATGCTATTCCATAAGTGGTGTCTACTCTTAGCTGGATGATAGCAAGAGAAGAAATTGTCAAGGCACAGATAAGGCTGATCATCCCTAAGTTGGATCTGAATGTTCTCAGAGATGTGTATAGTATGTCAAAAGTAAAGACAAATCTAGAGTTTTAAGGAAAAAATGGCAAAAATTTATAAAGTGTCAAACTTACAACTCTTGGAATATGGTTTTGTGGTCAAGATTTCTCTGTGTATTGGGGGACTTTTAGGATAAATTTCAAGGTTAGGGTGAAGAATCAGACAATTTGGAGGGTACCAGGTATCTCTGGACAGAGTATGCAATTTCAGATGTGCTATGTAGGAAATAGGAAGATGTGGAAGGCAGACCTTCTTTTGGTTGGAATGGACCATAGGGATAATGTAATTCAGCTCCTTCATTTTGCAGATGAAGAAACTGAGACCTTAGAATGTTATATTTCTTGAGCAGATCTCAGCCTTGCTGCTACAAGTGAGAAAGGGAACTCCTTCAATCTGTTCTGTTTTTCTGCAGATAAAATTAATACCAGGATATTGCATAGAAAATGATAACAATAGCTTACATTTGTGTAGAGCTTTGTTTATAAAATTCTGGGCACATTATTATCACAGAGTGCATACTGTTTCTGCTTTTGAGACACTTGCTAATGTGTGGCCATATAATTTATTATCCAAACCAGGACACTTATGAGAATGAAAGGGGAAGCTATAAATAATTATGTAGGAACAACAGGCATAAACTGGGAGGGTTCCAAGAACCCCTGGATATGTGGTCACCTGATTGTTAATTCATCTAATTGCAGAATTACCAAAACCAAACTACAAGTTAGGTTAAAAAGTGAAACAGTTTGTGAGTTATAATGGGTCAAAAGATCAAAGTCTTAAAGATGGCAACAGCTAGAGTTGTGGTTGTACAGGAGGACCAAGGATTAATTGCCTCTAAAATCAGTGGGACCGAAGATTTATGGTTCTCCAAATGAAGTAGATAATACAAAGACACAGAACCTGTAAAATCAAATCTCTGGAAGAGAAGAGAAAGACAAAAAATTGAACTGTGTATGTTAACTTAATACTATTATTAAAAACAATATATAGGTGTAAACAAAAACTACACCTATCCTTTTCAGAATATGTTTCTTAAAGCATCTTAACCAAGGTGAAGATAATGTGCATGCACATATATCCTCAAAATCTCAAATGAGGTAACTAAATCATAAGTGTAAAAAATACTGTATGTTAACAGGGTTAAATGAACACAGAATACACTCCAAATTCTGCATTTCCTAAAGTTTTCTAACTGTGATGTTTCTTTCTTATTCTGAGGTTAACTGGAAAGTCAGGAAATCACAGCAGATCATATTTATTTTGTGCGTAACATTACATTTAGGTTTCCTTGGTTCTCATCTCTTTTGGCTTAATACTTTGCTCACATTGTTCATTGTGGAGAAATGTAATTTTGTATTAGTTGCTTGTATTTCTATTTTACTGTGAGGACAAATGATCAAAAAATGTGTGTGTTGTTAAGAATGAACAGTTCTGGGGCGCCTGGGTGGCGCAGTCGGTTAAGCATCAGACTTCAGCCAGGTCACGATCTCGCGGTCCATGAGTTCCAGCCCCGCGTCAGGCTCTGGGCTGATGGCTCAGAGCCTGGAGCCTGTTTCCGATTCTGTGTTTCCCTCTCTCTCTGCCCCTCCCCCGTTCATGCTCTGTCTCTCTCTGTCCCAAAAATAAATAAACGTTGGAAAAAAAAATTTATATAAAAAAAAAAAGAATGAACAGTTCTATGTCTATTATCATTAATAGTATCTTACATATGTGTAGCATTTTATATTATAAATGCTTTCATATACATTAGCTTATTCAAATGGCACACAGAAATCCTTTGAGAGAGGCTATATTATCCCCCTTTTAGGGAGAAAGAATCTTAGGCTGAGAGCTTATTGACCCGGTTGGAACCAGGGTGTGTCTCTCATCTTATATGTTTGCAGTAGGACTTCCAGAGAAGACTATGTCTGTCTCATGGTTCCAGTTTCTTCCAGAAATCTCCAGCTCATAGGCGTTGTTAAAACTTCTTCCTCTCTTTGCCTTCCAAGCCTATGGAGTGATAAAGGCTTCCTGTTCTTGTTAATCTCTGGATTGCTTCATGGTCCCTGTTTAACCTTTCAGCACTTCCAACATATTTGAGAATAGAGTTCCAGAGTTTGATTTCTGTGCCTGCATCCTGATTATTCTAAGTACTTTTACATATATTAACTCTCTAATCTATATATCAGTTCTATGAAGTAGATAGTATTATTTTACCCTTTTTAGAAATGAAGGCACTAAGACATTGTTTGTTCAGAGTTCAACAGAAAGTAGTGGCCTGAACCTAAACTCTTAAACACTAAATCACATTAGCTCTCATTAAAATCAAGCCATTCACCCTTGACTCCAAACATTTCTAACTGAAGAATTCTTTCCTGAACTCTGAGCTCAAGGTCATTGACATCCTTCCAAATGTATCTGGTGATGCTTCTATTTTCAGCAGGGCAAGTGGCCAAAGGACTGCTTACATTACCTTCACGAACCCCTGAGATCCATTTTGCTGTCTCCTTTTTATGATTTTTTTCTTCTCCTCCTACAGACCCCCTACTAGAGTCACTCACTGGTTTCTCTTGGTCCTGTTAGTATACTCAGGGTATCCACAGGTTGTCACCCATTTTGCTTTTGCTCCCTATTTCATAGCTGCCCTCTGTCAGTTCCACTGGTGCAAAAGGACAGGTCAGAGACACATTGCATAAGAACACATTAATGATTCTAATGATGAATGGAATACTTCAAGAATAAGAGAATATCTCTGCCATCTTTCCTAGTACATTTTAATAAATATGTACTGGCTCTTCACTTAAGAGTCTATGAATATACTGTGTAATTTTAGATTTATTATAAATATTTATATTAATTTCTGTTTTTTTTCCTTACTTTCTTGTTTTAAATATCCTTTCTTTCATTCTCCTTCAGGTAAACTCTTACTTCTCTTGAAAGGCAAGGTCTTGCTTAAATGCTATCTATTCTGGTAATCTTCTGTGACTCCACTACCGACTCCCTTATCTCTGTCGTAGATATAATAAATCATCTCTCACCGTTTGGTTCCGTATCACCCTGTTCACCCCTCAAATCCAGTTCTCAGTGAGTGCATGTCTGTGTCCCAAATAAACTTGACAGTAGAGAGTACATCTTTGCTTTTGTGTTTCCAGTCATCTAATACATATTCAGCAAATTTTGGAATTGAGTCAGAGCAAGCAATTCTGTTGACTTCTGCCCTAACAAATCTATATTTGTTGATGACAAGTAAGCAACATTGAGTGAATGCTAAGCAGGTGAAACTATCTTTCTTGTAAATTTGGTTTGTGCTATTTTAATCTGATATGTCATAAAATGGGAGATTTGGTTATTTCATAACTAATTTGTATTCAAGACCCTAAGTTCTAACCCAAAATTGTGAGGTGGGCAATGGACAAATTTAATTGAATTAATCTTTTTCTAATTTCTTGGTTTTTTTACATTAAAAAATTACAGTTTAATCAAATTACAGTTATCCAGTTGTAAGAAATAATACAGAGTTCACATTTTTAGATTCCACAGTATAAGATCCATTCCACTGTATGAGATTATATAGTATTTGCTTCCTGTATGTTTGGATTATTTTACTGAGCATCATGTCCTGTAGATTCATCATGTTGTCACAAGTTATAGACTATTTTCTAAGGCTGGATAATATTCTATTGTGTAAACATACCACATTTTCTTTATCCATTCGTCCATTGACTGACACTTAGATTGTTCCTGTAACTTTGCTATTATAAATAATGCTACCATGAACATGGGGGGTGGTGCAGATACTTCTCCAAGACACTGATTTATTTCCTTTTTCTATTTCTTGTAGACAACCACCTCACAATATTATTGTGAGTAAAGATGACTGAATGATAGGAGAATATTGTTTTGGAAATATAACTAAATTCCTATGAATTATTCAGTAATGGAGGATAGGCATTACTGAGTCAGCAGTGGGTTATAAATTGGTTTATGTTTAATTGGTACTATTTAATGTGGGAAGACTTTACTGTTTTGGTGGCAGGGAAAAGTAATCAACATGTACAATCTTGGTGTATGCACACACAGGTTGGGTATTACATGTGTGACGTACCGCAAGATGGTTAATTACTTATGTGTATATTATAAAGACCATTTGCCAAATAGTTAAATGGTTTATGGATGGGCTAATATGAGTTAATCATTGAGAAGTTTGCAATTTCCAGACCAATATATTCCCAGTCTTACTACCTTTGAATAGTTTATGTTGTTGATCATTTACCAAAGTGTTTTAGTAGCTAGACAGATCCATTGTAGTAGTACCAAAGAAGAACTATTTATTTGTTGACTTGCTTATTTACTTATGGTGGGTCATCCAGGTAATTCAGAAAACACAATCAGAGGATTATAGATAATAATAGTGACTGGTCCATATTGTTCTCTAATTTTAGGCCCATAAATAGCAGTGTTCTTTTTCATGCTTTCTGTAGCTTACATGATGGCCAGTGAGCCAGTTCTTTTCCTTTTTAAATTTTCAAACCTATTTATTTATCCCAACATGGTCTGTGGTCTCTCTGCCATTAATTTGTGTTAAGGTGAAAAGTTTAGGCCCTTTTAAAAAGCATCCAAGTGATTCAGCTACGAGTACAGCAAGAGTGCCAAAGAAGAATTTCTTAATTTGTGAAAATGAAGATTTTCATTGGCTGGAAGTGAGAGAGTACTCAAAAGGAAATGTATGAGAGATCAGATTATAAAGCTCAGCAGGACTTTAGACATGGGTGGAGGCCTTTTGCAAAGGACATTATAAAGGACAGTGTAAACATTGCTACAGCTGGGAAGAAGTCGCCACCAATTGTACAAACGGAGACTACACTGATATGATCATCATGGGACTTTACAATATCTGAATAGAATGAAATAACAGCCAGGGTAAATAAATAAGGAAGGAAGAAATGCATCTCCGTAGGGACTAAAAATGGAGCATGCTCAAACATACATATAAATACAAATACAAATTTATACATACATAGTTACTGTTTGTTTTTATTAAAATGAATACACACTATGTGCATTGCTCTGTAACTTGTTGTCCTCACTTAATAGCCCCACACTCTTTAGGGCTGTGTTGCTACTCACAGAGGACAGCTGCGTCTCCTCAGGTCTGACTGTCTCAGTTTCAGCTACTTTCATACAATCCAAATGTGGTAGGCAGAATACTGGCCCCTAAAATTTGTTTACATCATAATCTCTGGCACCTGTGAAAAAGATACTCCATGTCCAATAACAGTGACTTCTTACTTCTCTACAATTCTCTCTGTCTTTGGAAACCAGTAATCTACTTTCTGTCTGTATGGAGTTGCCTATACTGGACTTACATATAAGTGAAATGTCTTATGGAATGTCTTTTTTGACTGTTTTTTTTTTTTTCGTGTAGCATAATGTTTTCAACATTTATCCATATTGTAGCATGTATCAGTACTTCATCCCTTTTTATGGCTAAATAATATTCATTGTTTGGTTATACCATATTTTATTTATCCATTTATCAGTTGATAGAGATTTAAATCGTTTCCACTTCATAGCTATAATGACTAATGCTGTTATGAACATTCATGAACAATTTTTTTAAAAAACTTTTTTAATGTTTATTTTTGAGAGAGAGAGAGAGAGAGAGAGAAGAGAGAGAGTAAGAGACAGAGCTCAAGAGAGGAAGGGCCAGAGAGAAAGACATACATAGAATCTGAAGCATGCTCCAGGCTCTGAGCTGTCAGCACAGAGCCCGATGCGGGGCTCGAACTCACAAACTGCAAGATCATGACCTGAGCCAAAGTCGGATGCTCAACCAACTGAGCCACCCAGGCGCCCCTCATGAACATGTTTTTGTGTGACAGTTATTTCTCCAGGTTTAACCTAAGTAGACAATTGCTGAGTCATATCATACTCATGTTTATGCCAAACTGTGTTCCAAAGACCCTGCACCATTCACATTACCACCAGCAAAGTATGAATTAACTAGACATTTCCTCAGTCTGAGGACTCCTTTCTGAGAAATGATGATAACATCTTGAACTGAAATGAGGAGTAACATAAAGCATTTAACGGAGATTCCATTTAGGGAAATGTACCACTGACAGTAAATACATTTTGAAGCCTGATTTTATTACATGCTTAGTATAGATGAAAGACTATGGAATAATGATGCAGTTGTTCCTCAAAACTGCTATGTCTGTTTCTACACAGATCATAGAAAAGTAGCATGTAGACAAAATATTTCATTTTAGTTAGTGTTTAAAGGCAGCTTGACATTTTTTCCAAGTTTAACACGAGTTTTTTAATATTAGATAACTCTTCCCCCAGTCATAAACATAAGTTCTCACCTTCTTCTAGTTGATTTTGTAGAACAGCCAAACGATCTTTAATTTGCCCAATAGTGACTCTAACACATGCACCCCATTCATGGGATTCTTTTATGAATATTCTAAACTTATTAAAATGTTTTTGCATGAACTTACGTATTTCATATACTGTTTCTGATGTGAAAAATCTCAAATTCTTGCCACAAAAATCAAATATTATTTTTTATATTATTTTTCTAGAAGTACTTTTATAACTGTTTATTGCATATGGTAATAATATAGCTCATTAATTATATGTTATGGACGTTCATGGAAAGAATGATACTGTGTTGAGTTCTATTTGCTCACTCAGAGATTTGTGTGAATGTTAAATTTTGCTACTTTTTAAACTGTAGCTAGGAAAATGAGTGCTGTTTTGCAAACAAATTTGTAAGGTTAGAACTGTTGATATTTTGATGCACACTGGTCAAGCAGAATAGTGTTGAAATTTGATTGCCTTATGACTATGCAAACATGACATAAACACAAACACGAAAATTAAGTAATTGACTTTTTTCATAAAATTCAATAAAATGAGTCAATATGGATAGAGATTTATTAGGACTATGAAGTCCTTAGACCAGTTTTAGCGTTGTTCAATCTCATTGTGCTCTGGTTATGTCATGTATATATAAATTCAGTGTGAACTTAAACCTTCCTAGAAAAATGTATCCAGAAACATACTCACTAATGAACTAAGCTATTCCATTGTACTGAAGGTGTAGTTTTATTTTCAGATTTCACTAAATCTAAGATTCTTTCTAGTGGAAGATATACCTTAGAGAAGACCAAGAGAGAAAAATATGCTAACTAAACTATGATATAATGCTTTATTAATGCTTAGAATTTTAATTTTATGTATAATAAAAGAGCCTGGGTGGCTGTTGGTTAAGCATCTGACTCTTGGTTTCGCCTTTGCTCATGATCTTACAGTTTGTGGGTTCTAGCCCTGTGTTAGACTCCATGCTGACAGTGCAGCACCTGCTTGAGATTCTCTCTCTCCCTCTCTCTCTCTCTGCTCCTCTGCTCACATGTGCTCTCTCTCTCTCTCTCTCAAAATAAATAAACTTAAAAAATTACTCTTGAACATTCATGTAAAAAGAAAATGTAAACAAAGTACGTTTATTATACTCCTCAAATATCTTTGCATTCAAAGTTCAATTCCTCTGAATCACTTAAAATTCAGAGTTGTCACACATATCACTTTTTGTGTCATCGATAATATGGGTATTATTGCCTTTCTTCAAACAGTGTTCTAGCATCCTCTCTGGTATTTTCTTCCTAATTGTGGACCCTCAATATGCCAGTTTTGAAGTTGGCACATTCTTGTCTTGCAGATTTCAGTAAAAGGTGTATACTTAGACAACAAACAGCCCCTATCTGGCAGAGTTTATAAGATGCCACCTGTAAGAACAGATCTTGATTTCTGAAATGTTAAAATATGGGAAAAGGTGTGTTTTAGAATCAATGAAGTATTGTATTAATATTACTAAGTTTCATTATAATTGCAATTATTTATTTTTTAGTAGTTAGTACATTTTATTTATTTATTTATTTATTTATTTATTTATTTAGGATGAGTGAGCGAGTGGCAGAGAGAGAGAGAGGGAGAGAGATGGGGCTCAAGCTCACCCATAATAGGGCTCATGCTCATTCGGGGCTTGAGCTTACCTGAAGTGGGCATGAGCTCACCCAATGCAGGGCTCAAAATTACAAACTGTGAAATCATGACCTGAACCAAAGTTGGACACTCAACTGACTGAGCCACCCAGGCACCCCTATAATTGCAATAACTTAAAAATTGTGGTTTCACTGCATGCTACATTTGTTATCATACTATCTAGATCTCCTATAAGTAAGACCTTGCCATATAAACATAAAGAAATGCCCATGCAAGAAGAAGCTTATTTGCAAAACAGCCTGTATTTTAGAGTTTCATCTTGTGACTTATTGAGGCTCATGGCACAGATCCTTACGGGGAACTGCTGACCTATAAAAGCAAAGCAGTGGGAGGGAGTTCTAGGGATTCAGAGACATTCAGGAATAAGTAAGAAATTTTCCTTTCTTGTACTCCATTGAAGAATCTAATTATAGGGTTTTATGTTATTTTTAAATACCTAAATTCTGGATTTTGTCGCATTAGTAAAAAATTTCAATGGTTCTGACATGATTTAACAATGGAATTGCATGTAATCTTAGGTTCACTGTTATATTTTAGGTATTGACAAAAGAAATTTCCATATGTTCAACAGATTTTGAATTTCTTCAGCATACCTAATTTGAAGCCATTATTTTCAAATCATGTCTTGCTTTGTCTGTAACATTTTAGTGCTTAATGACATGTGTCTTTATTTTTTTTATTTTTTTAATGTTTATTCTTGAGAGAGAGAGAGTGCGTGAGCAGGGGAGGGACAGAGAGAGAGAGGAAAACACAGAATCTGAAGCAAGCTCCAAGCTCCGAGCTGTCAGCACAGAGCCCTACGTGGCACTTGAACTCACAAACTGTGAGATCAGGACCTGAGCTGAAGTCAGACATTTAACCAACTGAGCCACCCAAGTGCCTCAGTGGCGTGTGTCTTTAAATTGCCAAATGTACCGTGAGTTAGGCTTTGGCTTCAAGTGCCTCTGCAAAGGCAGTCATAGCATACTATACCTTGGTTATAGATGTTTTTAAAAATTACTGTATTTTTTTGGTTACTCAAATATTTTTCACATTGGTTCTTAATCTTGTTTGCCCTTAAGAAAGTGTAGTTCTCTCAATGGGCCCCCAAGTGTTCTTCACAAAGGACAGCGTTATAGCTGGCTCCTAAAAGAGACTGCCTCTTTAGACTGATTTTCAAATAATTATCTCCTTTAGAGAGATTTTTAGACTCTTCATTCCTCTCTTCCCTTAATGTTTAGCTCTTACTCATATGAAGCTAAGTCTTGTGTATCCTTGGATGGCACTCACTTTGTGAGGGATTCAGATTTATAAAATTAAAGCAGAATTCAAACAATAGAATTTTCTGAGTGTAACATTAGCATCCTTAAAATGATGTGCCACTCTGCTTTTTATGAAAGAAAAAAATGGCCAAACTTAGTCAGTTTTATTAATTTGAGTCAGACTAACAGTCCAAAATCTCATTGACATATCACACACAAAAAATCTTATTTCTTGCTTATATAAATTCTTAGGGTTTGCCCGCTCTTTGTGCCATGGCTCATGGAAGCCAGGCTCCTTCCATCTTGTGGCTATATTTCTCTCTCATTCCTCAGAATCCTGTTCATTCAGACCATGCATGGGAGAATAGAGAGTCTCACATGAGATAGGATTTTATAAGCAAAGCCTAGAGGTGTGTACATCTCTTGCATTCACATTCCAGTGATCTGAAGTCAGTCACATCATTACACCTCACTGCATTGGAGAGTGGAAAATGTATTTTAGTTGTGTGCCCTATAATAAGAGAACACTATGTGTAATGGTGAGCACCACCTAACAATACCCTAGTCATACCCTCCAAATTTGTTGAAAACATCCAAATAAAATATATTATTAATCATATATTAATAAATATGAACATAGATTCAATATCTGAGGGGAAATTAGAATTAGATTGATAATCCTTTTCTCAACTGAAAATAAAGGTCAACATAAAATATCTTGAGAGGATTTCACGTAGTAAATGCATCACTAAGGCAATATGTGATTTTGTTTATTATGTAGATTCATATTTAAAAACTTTTTAAAAGGGAAAACAATTTGAGAACAGATTTAAGAGAAACAACTCTAGGGAAAATGGTTTTTAAAAATCAATTTTGTGTTATTTAATACCTGATTACCTGGTTGGGGGATTCCAGAATACTTGATTTTCATCATATTTGCTATAATGCCTCCAATAGACATGTGTGGATTACACATGCATCCCCTGGACGAGAGAAGTGACAGAAATATCAAATATCTAACGTAGTTTAAAAAGTCTAAAAAATGTTTTAAAATAGCAAAATACTTCTTATCAAATTTACTCTGCTCTCCCTGACATGACTAATTAAATATTGGCTATAGTGTTCAATACCCTGTTGTTAATGAACTGTGAATGAAAACCCATGGTAGGTATTGTCCCCAGCACTACATCCTCATACATCAGGATAGACCTGATTTTCCCAATCATTAGTTCAAGGAAGCCCACCATAGGGTTCACAGAGCCCACCATAGGGTTCAAACCACAAACTGTGAGATCATGACATGATGCAAAGTTGGACGCTTAACCAACTGAGCCACCCAGGTGGCCCCAAACCACAGAGATTTTAAAACAGAGTGAACAGGGCACCTGGGTGGCTCAGTGGTTAAGCGTCCGACTTCAGCCCAGGTCATGATCTCACGTTTCATGGGTTTGAGCCCCGCGTCAGGCTCTGTGCTGATAGCTGAGAGCCTAGAGCCTGCTTCAGATTCTGTGTCTCCCTTTCTCTCTGCCCCTCCCCTGCTCAATCTCTGTCTCTCAAAAATAAATAAACGTTATTTTTTTTTTAAACAGAGTGAACAATGTGGAAATTACATAATTTGGAGACACCTGAGTAGACAATTATAACCAAAGTGGAAGCATTAGTAATTGGGAATAGAATATTAAAAAGTTCAGAAAAAATAAAAATAAGACCAGATATTGGACCATTAGAATGCCTAGCTAAAGAGTATGGAGCACAGACTATTCAGAAATTCTTAGAGGCTTTTGAGCAAAGACATGACAATAATTAAAAATTATACCCCCAAATTACTAATGTGCACTATATAGGAAGGGCTCAGAATTTCATTGTTTTTTATAGAAGAGTCAAAAGGTAGCATCAGAATCTAAAAAAAAATTAAACTAAATTTCTTTTATCTATTGCATTATTTTATACATAATATTTATGAGAAATAAAGTTGAAGGGTAGACTATATAAACAATAACTTTCCCATTTTATAGAAGTAAAACTTACACACACATATGCATGTGTATATATATGTATACAGAGAGACAGATTAAAGATTAAATGAATTCTATATCACACATTTAAGTCATAAGAGCACACAATTCAGTTATAAAAGAGCGTTTTGCCTGAAACCCAGGTTTCTACATAATCGCCCAGATATCTCTTTCTGGATTTAAATTGTGTAGGCATTGGATCGGGACTTAAAATTCATTATTACTCATGCTATTAGACCCAGAATCTTTAATTTTCTGTCCACCTGGCTCAGTGGGTAGTAAAACCTGGGAACAGAAAATTGAATAATTGTAACCACCATTCCTAACCACATGTGCCTAACCACATGAGAAGCTTAGAAAGTTTCTCTGACCAAAAATAAACTCGCCAACTGTTTATTTAGAAGACAAAGTGTTAGTGTCTTTATGTTTCTCAACATTTTTGTGAGTAGCACAGTAAGAGAGCCCAAGGGCAAGAACAGAATATCTTGCATCATGGAGAGAGAGTTCTAGCCTATGAAAATGTTCTGGAGAGGGAGGAGTTTCTCATCTTCCTGGACCCAAGAAATTAGGATTTCTTTAAAGGTAGGATGAGTCTTCTGTTCTCCCCAAGACTGATAGAGTACACTGGTTTTTGTGGCCAAGAGGCTTGGGAACAAAGACACTTCCTCCGGGAGCCCAGACAGGGAACTGAAAACTTGCCATGTAGCAATATTTTGCTGTATCGGTGCCACTTAAACATACATTAATGGCTGGACCTGAGTCTTAAGGTTTATACAGTCTCGAGGGAAGTATACAAAGAAAAATAGTAACATAAGTAAGGGACATAGCAGCCAGAAAGAAAAAAGAAGAAAACCCAGAAAAGGCAACTTCTTTTTAACAGGATTATAAGAGGAGATAGCTCTATTTGAGTAATAAGTCTGATGGATAATTTTATGTGTCATCTTGACTGGGCCATGAGGTCCTCAGATATTTGCTTAATTATTCTGGGTACCCCAATGAGGTTGTTTTTGGATAAGATTAATACTTAGATCAGTAAACTGAGTGAACCAGATTGCCCTCCCTCATGTAGGTGGACCTCATACAATCATTTGAAGGCCTGAATAGCACAAAAGACTAATCCTCCCCTGAGTAAGAGGGAATTCTTCCTGACTGAATGCTTTCAAACTGGGATATTGACTTTTTTTATGCTTTTAGACTAGAACTGAAACATTGGCTCTTCCTGGGTCTTAAGACTACCAGCCTTCCCACTTGAAACTATACCATCAGGTCTCCTGGTTTTGTATCTGTGTGTGTGTGTGTGTGTGTGTGTGTGTGTGTGTGTGTGTGTATGTGTGTGTATTGTGTATCTTTGTACATCCTATGGTTTCTGTTTCTCTGGAGAACCTGGATCAATACAATAAATAGCACATGTTAAAAAAAAAGAAACTAAAATGCACAGGTTTTTTATTTTAAATTTTGAGTAATTGAGTTGGAAAGGTGGTGACTATTGATAACTTAAGTTAAATTAAGTGGCCTTAATTACCGATCTAAAGGGTGAAACATCTCAAAACTACAGTGAAAAATATAAAAAGAAGCAAATTATGAGGAAAAAGATAAGAGTATTAGAGGATGTGTCCATGACACTTAATAAGTAGAAGTTGAAGGAGAAAAAAACAGCAATAAAAGTAAAATAAAATGACACTGGATTGACGAAAGACTTGAGTTAGTAAACTGAAAGAGCTCAATGCATTCTGGGAATATCTGATAAGAAAAGTCATACATAGGGACATATGCCTGTAAAATTCCAAGAGTCTAAAATTTAAGAAAAATACCATAAAAGCTTTCAGATAGAATGTCTGAATAATTCACAAAGGAAGAAGAATCCAATTAGAATCAGGCCTTTTATCTCCAATATGAAAAACTACACAGTGGTGATGCTTTCTACAGGCTGCTCAGAGAAAAGAACTATAACTTAAGAATCCTGTACCTTCGTAAGATATCATAAACATGTTGGAATAAATGTATTCCAGCTAAGAAAATACTTGAGAAAATAACTGACACCAAATAATAAAACAAAAGAGACATTAAGATAGGTGTAAATAAAAAAGAAAGGAAAATGGTAGCAAAATATTTTAAAGGAAAATATAACAATAATCTGGAACTAAACACTAAATAATTTCAACAAAACAGAGAGAGTTGGTTGGGGGTGGAAAGAAGGTTAAGCAGTATCATCCCAAAGTTCTCGTCTGGATCAGACTACAATGAGGAAGCAAAAGCATAAAATCTCGGTTTATTGGATTGGAGAAAAAGCAGTAAAGAGAAATAGGTTTTTGCATAAAATTAGAGAAACCTATTTGTTATGGGGTTAAAAAAGAAAGATATACACCAATAAGTTGAGAATATTTGATCAAGTCATCAGAAATAAGAAACAAGAAGGGGAAAGTAAATAGTAAACATAAAGTAAAATGGAAGAAAGAAATCAAATATACTACTTGTTAGTGCTAATTAAGAATGAGCATACTTGTGCGTACCAAACAACAGAGCAACTAAATATATAAAGGAAAACACTCAGAATGTATGAAGTAGATACAATTGTAGTGATATATATATGTGCATATGTATACATATATCTTCAGAATTAGCAATGAGAAAATGATAAATAAGGACATAGGAGAATTATATAATCAAAAATTCAAATTCATATATAAATTAAAACCTTTACTCAAAAAGCAAAGATAGATTTGTTGTCATATCCAAAACAAAAAATTACCTCAATCAGTGATCATGTGTTTGGCCATAGATAAAAACCTTAGTAATCTTATATCAAAGCAGAGAATTTTATTGCCACATTTTCTGGTACTAACATAGTAACATTATAAATAAATAATAAAAAAGTGATCTAAAACTTAACTACTGGGAAATAGAATAAGACTCCTAAATATCTTTTGTTTAAAAAAGAAAATGAGATTATGGAATGAACATGAGATTACTTTAGAATTAAACCCATGGGATACAGCTAAAGCTGGGCTCAGAGGAAAATTTAGTTTTAAATGCATTAATTAGTAGAGAAAAAAGAGTAAAATACAGAGACTTAGTAATAATCAAAGGAAATCATGAATGCAAAAATAAAACCAAAAATAAATTTGGAGAGCAATGATATATATATATATATATAAGCTGAAAAGATACAACATGTAATAGCAAGAATGAATAAATGTATTCAAAACCAGCTTTTCAATAAAGCTGATAAACTCATTAAGATTATAATTAAGAAGAAAAAGAGCTAGCAAACAAATACAAAGCTAGAAATGAAAAATAGGATCATGATTACAGATATAAAAGAATTATATAAGAGAATATATATGTGCCTCTGTGGTAACAAGTTTGAAAATCTAGAGAAATGAGTGATATTCTAGTAATTGCTATTGGAGAAGTTTAATCAAAGAAGTAGAAAATCCTGAGTTGATGATTTAGGTAGGACAGATTGAAAAGCTGTTTAAAGGTCTTCCAATGGAAAATACCCATGGAAAACTTTTTTCAGAATTGATTTTTATTTAACCTTTAAAGATTAGAAGTTCCATTGTAATATAAACTATTTCCAATCATGGAAAAAGAAAGCACAACCTAATACAAAACCATGCTGCCTTGGTACCCAAGAAAAGATAAGTAAAGAAAATTATAAATAAAAGTTATATGAGATTTCGTGTACACACACGCACACACACACACACACACTTCAGGATCTTATCAAAAGAAGACGCATGACTAAATAGAATTTATTCTAGAACTGTAAATATAGTTCAGTGTTAGATATTTTGTCAACATAAACAATTATATAAAAAAATTTAAATAGAAATTATAGAAATATATCAATAGGGACTGAGAAGGCTTTCTTTACCTTTTGAGAAGTTAAGTATTCTTCAACATGTTTATCAAAACCCAACAACCAACATGATCCTCTCTAGTGGGACCTAAAGAATTTTTCATAAGAATTAGCAGTAATATAGGGATGCTTGGTGTCAACGTTTTTCAAAATTAATTTAAAGCTTCTAGTACATGCAATGAAAAAAGTAATGAGATAATTAGTATGATTAATAACAAGAACAGATAAAATGTCTTGCTAATGACCTGAGTTAATATCCAGAATCTAGCTAAAAGAAGAAGAAAAACAAGGGGCGCGCCTGGGTGGCTCAGTCGGTTAAGCGTCTGAAGTCGGGGCAGGTCATGATCTCGCGGTTCCTGAGTTCGCAGTCCTGCATCGAGTCCTGAGCTAATAGCTCAGAGCCTGGAACCTGCTTCGGATTCTGTGTCTCCCTCTCTCTGCCCCTCTCCCACTCACACTCTGTCTCTCTCACAAATAAATAAACATTAAAAAATTTTTTTTAAAAAAGAAGCAAAACAACTACTGTATTAGAATTGAAAATCTTCTAAGATGTTAGAGCACAAGAGAAATATTAATTAACATTAATGAAAATTAACAACTATCTAATTAATATCAATATTAATAAAATTAGTTATCTTTTAAAATATTAAAATAGAAGCAATATTTAACATATAAAATATAAATATATATAGCAATATAAAATATATAGCAATATTTAAGTATATAAACTAGTATGTACAAAATTTAATTTTATAAAAGGTGATATTTTAGTTCAGTGGAAAGAGAATAATTTATTTAGTAAATAAAGAATGTACAATTGACTCTCCATTTGGAAGTCACTACCTAAAGCACACATACATAAAAATAAATGCAAAGTTTCCACTTTCAGCATGATAGTGTGAAAACCTCCAAGGACCTGCTCATTAGGTGCCTGTGAAACTTGTGAAAAGTATTTTTTAATTTAAATTCCAGTTAGTTAACATACAGTGAAATATTAGTTTCAAGTGTATAATGCAGTGATTCAACACTTCCATACAACACCTGGTGCTCATCACAAGCACACTCCTTAATTCTCATCATCTATTTAACCCAATCCCCCACCTATCTCCTTTCTGGTATGCTAAGTAAAATAAGTCAGTCAGAGAAAGACAAATACCATATGATTTCACTCATATGTGGAATTTAAGAAACAAAACAAATGAGCAAAGTTACCAGAGTGAAAATCATTTTCTAAAAGAACAGTTTAACATGTTTCTGAAAATGGCCCTAAGGGTATACTGCAAATGAAGAAACATTTATTCGCAAAAATGTACTAAAACTTGATAAGAACTGCAAAAGTTTGTGATATTTGAACAAAGAACCATGGCCTCTCCTAACTCTCCCAGCTCAGTAAGACAGAAACTATTTTTGAGACTGGTACAACCAAGAACACAAGGCTCTCTTTCCTCTAAACTCCCAGCCAGAGGTCTGCCTTCCTGGAAAAGTCAGGATTTAAGTATTTTTTATTTCTTACCCCACCTGCTCATTGCTGAGGCTAAGTTCTAGCTGAGTGCAGCTGAAAAATGGGGAGGCTCTCTTTTTCCACTCAACTCCCACTAATGAAACAGAGTTCTCTACTTTGGGTATGGTTCTGGGGAGAATACTGGGGCCCACCATTTCATGGGCTGGGGGTTCCACACTGAGAGAGCCCAGCACAAGAGGTTTTTGATTCCTGCGTCCTTCCTTGGTGAATTTCACCAAACATTTAAAGAAGGGTTAATACCTATTCTTCTCAAACTATTCCAAAACACAGAAGAGAAAGAAAAGCTTCCAAATCTATTCTATGAGTCCCATGATACCCTCATAGACCACTTATGATACCAAAACCGATAAAGATACCATAAAAAAAGAGAACTATAGGCCAGTATCCCTGATAAACATGGATGCAAAAATCCTCAAATATATATGCAAAATGAATCCAACAATACATTAAAAAAATCATTTACCAACATCAAGTGGATTTATTCATGGGATACATTAGTGGTTCAATATTTGCATATCACTCAACATGCTCTATCACATCAACAAGAGAAAGCATAAGAACCAAATTATCATTTCAATAGATGCAAAAAAGCATTTGATAAAGTACAACATCCATTCATGGTAAAAACCCTCAACAAAGTAGGTTTAGAGGGAACATATCTCAACATAATAAAGGCCATATATGGAAAACCCACAGCTAACATCGTACTCAATGATGACAAACAGAGCTTTTCCTCTAAGATCAGGAACAAGACAAGGATGTCCACTCTCACCACTGTTATTCAACTTAGTATTGGAAGTCCCAGCTACAGCAATCAGGCAAGAAAAAGAAATAAAAGGCATCCAAATTAATAAGGAAGAAGTAAAACTGACACTTTTTGCAGATGGCATGACATTATTACAAAAGACTCCTAAAGACTCCACCAAAAAAACTGCTAGAAGTGATAAATTAATTTAGTAAGGTCAAAGGACACAAAATCAATATACGGAAATCCATTGCATTTCTATACACTAATAATGAAGCTGCACACAAAAAAAATAAGAAAACAATCCCATTTACAACTGCACCAAAATTAATAAGATATCTAGGAATGAACTTTTAAGCTTGGCTGAAAAATATAAGACATTGAAAGAAATTGAAGATGACACAAACAAATGGAAAGATATTCCATGCTTATGGATTGGAGGAACAAATGTTAAAATGTCCATACCTCCAAGGCAATCGACATACTTAAAGCAATCCCTATCAAAATAGCAACAGCACTTTTCACAGAACTAGAACAAATAATCCTAAGATTTGAATGGAACCACAAAAGACCCTGAATAGACAAAGCGATCTTGAAAAGGAACAAAAACTAGATGTATCAGAATTCTAGATATCAGGATCTACAAAGCTGGAATAATCAATCAGCAAGGTACTAGCACAAAAATAGACACATAGAACAATGGAACAGGAAAGAGAGTCCCAAAATGAACCCATTTCATTTGGGTCAATTAATGGTTAATGGTCAATTAAACTTTGACAAAGGAGACAAGAACATGCGATGGGGAAAAGACAGTCTCTTCAAAAAATAGTGGTGGGAAAGCTGAATAGCTACATGCAAAAGAATGATGCTGGACCACTTTCTCACATCATACACAATAGTAAACTCAAAATGAATAGCAGACCTAAATGTGAGACTGGACACCGTAAAAACCCTAGAAGAGAGCTCAGGCAGTAATTTCTCTGACATCAGTTAATTTCTCTGACATCAGTTGTAGCAATATTCCTCTAGATATGTCTTGAGACAAGGGAAACAAAGCAAAAATAAAGTATTGGGACTACATCAAAATAAAAAGGCTCTGTTACAGCAAAGGAAACAATCAACAAAATTAAAAGGGAACCTCAGTAGGTTCCGTAAGAGAAGATATTTATAAATGATCTCCAAAGAAGATATCCAGATGGCCAACACTCACACAAAAAGATGCTCCACATCTCTCATTATAAGGGAAATGCAAATCAAAACCACAATGAGATATTGCTTTACATCTGTTATAAGGCAAATAAAAAAAAAACAAACACAAAAAACAACAGGTGTTAGAGAGGATGTGGAGAAAAAGAAACCCTCACCTCATCCACTGTTGGTAGGAATGCAAACTGGTAGTCACTGGGGAAGAGAGTATGGAAGTTCCTCAGAAAATTAAAAATAGAACTACTCCATGATCCAGTAATCAGACTACTGGGTATTTACCCAAAGAATACAAAAAATCCTAATTCAAAAGGATATATGCATTCCTGTGTTTACTGCAGCATTATTTACAATAGCAAACTAAGGAGGCAGTCCAAGTGTCCATGTATTGATGAACAGATAAAGAAGATGTAGTATATGTACACAATGGAATTATTTAGCCACAAAAAAGAATGAAATCTTGCCATTTGCACATGGATGGAGCTAGAGAGTATAATGCTAAGTGAAAGAAGTCAGTCAAAGACAAATACCATACGATTTCATGTGGTACCATATGATTAAATGTGGAATTTAAGAAACAAAACAAATGAACAAAAAAGACAGAGATAAACCAAGAAACATATTCTTAATTATAGAGAACAAACTAATGGTTACCAGAGGGTGTTGGGTGGGTGGGGGAGGGCGTGGGAAAAATGGGTAATGGGGATTAAAGAGGTCCCTTATCATGATAGGCACTGAATAATGCATAGATATATTGAGTCACTATATTGTACACCTGAAACTCTATAGCACTGTATGTTAACTCTACTGGAATTAAAATTAAAAACTTTTAAAAAATAAATAAAAATTTTAAAAAAGAAATGTATAGGGGCTCCTGGGTGGCTCAGTTGGTTAAGTGTCCAACTTCAGCTCAGGTCATGATCTCATGGTCCATGGATTCAAGCCCCACATCAGGCCCTGTGTTGACAACTCAGAGCCTGGAGCCTGCTTGGGATTCTGTGTCTCCCTCGCTCTCTGTCCCTCCCCCACTCATTCTCTGCCTCTGTCTCTCAAAAAATAAATAAACATTAAAAAAATTTTCTTTAATGTATAAAAGATGAAGATGTGGTACCCAATACCAGTACTGAAAACTGGGTGTTGTGTATTCTGTGCTATTTCATCTTAGTGGTAGTAGTAGTGACAGAGAGGCCTGGTGAACACCATGATAATGACCATAGTTTACAGTAAACCATAACTTCGTTTTCCTTCATAGTCTGCTAGTAGTTGGAGGAAACACTGAATTTGCAACAGAAACATTTGTTCTGTGATTTTCTTTTAGTTAGAAGATATTCTCCCCCTGCCATTATCTTTAGAATTGGAAAATAGGAGACAAAGGATCATTTTGGAAAAGTCTGCGCTAAACTTTGAAGTTTTTTTTAATGTTTATTTATTTATTTTGGTAGAGAGAGAGCACTTGCACACGTGCAAGCAGGGGAGAAACAGAAAGAGAGAGAGAGAGAGAGAGAGAGAGAGAGAATCCCAAGCAGTCTCTGCACTGTCAGCATGGAGCCTGACATGGGGCTCGTTCCCATGAGCTGTGAGATCATGAGCTGAGCCAAAATCAAGAGTCAGACACTTAACTGACTCAGTCACCCATGTGACCTTAAACTTTAAAGTTTAGTTGAAAATATTTGAGAAGTGGACCCATGACAGTGACTATGCCCTCAGTTAATTTGGACAATTTCAGGAGTAAAAGGTTTAATCAAACCATAATTAAATTTTAAACTTTTAATGGTTTCATACATTTAAGGTATAAATTCCATATAGCTATGGATAATTTGTTGTCTTTTTCCTTAGTAGGATTCATTATTGATTTTAGGACCTAAATTGGATTGAAGAATGAGTACAAATTAATTGTTCCAGCTTGAGAAGAATGACAAATATTGTGGAATGATATTTTTAAATGTATACTACAAGTGATCATAATTTTTCTTTATAATAAAGAAAATAAATAACAATAGTAATTGTTATAGTATTATTACATATGAATAATACAGTTAGGTTGAACACAATTTGTTAATCTTTGTGTCATACAGTATTTGTAAAATTGCTTTTTTATTCTCAGTAAGAATGTGTCTAATTTTTAAACGTCAGATAAATTTTCTAACTTTAGTGATGATCAGAGGAAATTAATGAGAAGTATTTGATTTTGTATGTCATGCAAACCATACAGGTTTTGTTTTGGTTTTGATACCTGTTGTACTCTAGAAAACAGTTGTGCAATAACCCAAATTGTACTTACTGCTTAAGTGTGCTTAACCAAGAGATGGAGTAGATTAAAAGGGGAGAGGAAGAGAGAAATCTCAAAGGGATATTTTGATCTTTACAATGAAATAACAGATTACTATTGCTTTACTATCAAATAGATACGAATAAATGACAACCAGGCAGCCTGGTATCATATGGGAGCTTCCTAGAAATGAAGTATCTCAGACACCACCCCAGACCAAATGAATCAGAATGCACATGTTTTTTATGTTTATTTATTAGGGCGCCTGGGTGGCTCAGTTGGTTAAATGTAGGACTCTTGATTTCTGCTCAGGTCATGATCTCACAGTCATGAGATTGAGCCAGTGTCAGGCTCCAAGGGTCAGAGAGAGAGAGAGAGAGAGAGAGAGAGGGAGCGAGAGAATCCCAGACAGGCTCCATGCTGTCAGCACAGAGCCTGATGTGAGGCTTGAACTCAGGAACCACGAGATCATGATCTGAGCTGAAATCAAGAGTTGGAAGCTTAACTGATTGGACCATCCAGGCGCTCCAAGATCATATGATTCCTATGTATTATTCAGATTTGAGTAGCTCTGGTTAAGGTACCTCTACTCTGCAGTATTTACAAGTGCTTTCTACATTCTTGGTATTTTGCTAGCTAAGGGATTCTACTCCATTTAAAGCCTAAGAGCCCAGCACTTGCATTTATTTATTTATTTTTTAATTTTTTATTTTTTAATTAATTTATTTATTTTTTAATTTACATCCAAGTTAGTTAGCAAATGGTGCAACAATGATTTCAGGAATAGATTCTTTAATGCTCCATACGCATTTAGCCCATACTGCCTGCCACAACCTCTTCAGCAACCCTCTATTTGTTCTTCGTATTTAAGAGTCTCTTATGTTTTGTCCCCCTCCCTGTTTTTATATTATTTTTGCTTCCCTTCCCTTATGTTCATCTATTTTGTATCTTGAAGTCCTCATATGAGTAAAGTCATATATTTGTCTTTCTCTGACTAATTTCACTTAGCATAATACCCTTTAGTTCTATCCATGTAGTTGCAAATGGCAAGATTTCATTCTTTTTGATTGTTGAGTAATACTCCATTGTATATATATGCCACATCTTCTTTATCCATTCATCCATCGATGGACATTTGGGCTCTTTCCATACTTTGGCTATTGTTGATAGTGCTGCTATAAACATGGGGGTGCATGTGTCCCTTCGAAATAGCACACCTGTATCCCGTGGATAAATGCCTAGTAGTGCGATTGCTGGGTCGTAGGATAGTTCTATTTTTAGTTTTTTGAGGAACCTCCATACTGTTCTCCAGAGTGGCTGCACAAGCTTGCATTCCCACCAGCAGCGCAAAAGAGATCTCTTTCTCCGCATCCTCACCAACATCTGTTGTTGCCTGAGTTGTTAATGTTAGCCATTCTGACAGGTGTGAGGTGGTATCTCATTGTGGTTTTGATTTGTATTTCCCTGATGATGAGTGATGTTGAGCAGTTTTTCATGTGTCTGTTAGCCATCTGGATGTCTTCTTTGGAGAAGTGTCTATTCATGTCTTTTGCCCATTTCTTTATTGGATTATTTGTTTTTTGGGTGTTAAGTTTGATAAGTTCTCTATAGATTCTGGATACTAACCCTTTATCTGATATGTAGTTTGCAAATATCTTCTCCCATTCCACTGGCTGCCTTTTAGTTTTGTTGATTTTTTCCTTCACTGGGCGGGAGCTTTTTATTTTGATGAAGTCCCAGTAGTTCATTTTCACTTTTGTTTCCATTGCCTCCAGAGATGTGTTGAGTAAGAAGTTGCTGCAGCCAAGATCAAAGAGGTTTTTGCCTGCTTTCTCCTTGAGGATTTTGATGGCTTCCTGTGTTGCATTGAGGTCTTACATCCATTTTGAGCTTATTTTTGTGTATGGTGTAAGAAGGTGGTCCAGGTTCATTTTTCTGCATGTCCCAGCACTTGCATTTAAATAAAAGGCTTTAAGTCTGGGGCACCTGGGTGGCTCAGTTAGTTAATTGTCTGACTTCGGCTCAGGTCATGATCTCACAGTTCATGGGTTCAAACCCCGCATTGGCTCTGTGCTGATACTCAGAGCCTGGAGCCTGCTTCGGATTCTGTGTCCCCTATCTTTCTGCTCCTAAGCTCTGTCTCTCTCTGTCTCTCTCAAAAATAAACATTAAAAACAAAATTAAAAAACCAAAAGACTGTAAGTCTTAAGCAACAAAAACACAGGGCTTCTGTGTAATCTAAGGCATTATTGAATAAAAGAGAAAGATGTATGCACCAGGACCTCTATTTCCTTTAAAACTGAGCCATAGAAGTGACAATTATCCCACATTTAATTAAGCCAATTTCTTCAGTAATACAGAGCAAAGTAATTTAAATTTGTTGAGTCTTGTATTTAACTTATGGCTGGAAGTTCTAGGCATAAAAGTCATTATGCAATTTTGAATGGATCTTATGGGTGATGTCAGTTTTTATAGACACCTGTCTCCCAAGAAGGAGTGCTGTGTCTGCCTGGCATACTTCTGAAATCCTGGCTTCTTTGGCTGAAAGGAATGTTTGTGGTGAGACTATGTTTATTCAGACTGCCTGAGGTTACTCCTCTAGTTCTTTGTTTTAAACTCATGATAGAAAAGATGAATTTTAAGGAAAATCTTTAAAGTATGCATATATGGACTTGAGAATTAAGTATTACATTATCATTATCTGAGGACATTTGAAGAACTGGTGATATGTTAAAAGGGTCTTACAGTTACTAAATGCAAGACAATAGAGGGTGTATTAGCTTAAATATTCTAGACAAATATTAGCAGATCAAATTATGTTACTGTGAGCCAGGTAGCAAACAACTTGAAATCTATTGATGCAATTTGTGGTTACATTAAGTTATTAATTAAATAGGAATTTCATCCTCCAAAATTCCATATCATCTGTGGTATGTATGATGCAAGTCGGTACTGCAAATGCCAAGGTGTTGATCTTAATAGTGCAATTTAAGCAATTTTTTTCAACAGGGTAGTTTAATTTTCTTCCAAGAAATATCTACTTCCTGCTAAAAATCTTTCTACCTGCCTAATATTTTAAACTTAATGAAACTAATTGGCAGCAATTTTTGTAAAAAGCAGTATTTTCTAATGTAAATGCCATCCAGCTAAAGACCACCAGGAATAGGTCTTTAATTGAACAAGTTTGCTTTATTACTTGATACAGTAAGAAAAGATGCACACCATGGAATCACTGGGTGTCTCTGTAAGCAGACTGTTATAGATTAAATGTTTGTGTCCCCTCACCAATTTCATGTTATGAAATCCTAACCCCCAACATGTTGGTATTTGAAGATGAGGCCTTTAAGAAGTAATCAGGGTTAGATGAGGTCATGAGGGTGGGGTCCTCATGATGGGATAGTGCCCTTATAAGAAGAGACACCAGAAAGCTTGCTCTCTCTCTCTCTCCCTCCACCATGTTAGGACACTATGAGAAGGCAGCCATCTGCAAGTCA